>NW_004524578.1:5801499-5816898 GCF_000260255.1 Octodon degus | reverse complement strand
TGAATTCTACAAGAAATTTATAGAAGATATAATCTCTGTACTCCTCAGACTCTTCAGTGAAATTGAAAAGAAAGCAATCCTCTTAAAATCATTCCTGGAGGAAAGTATCATTGATATCAAAACCAGGGAATGACGCAACTAAAAAAGAGAAATACAGGCCAGTCTCCCTCATGAACATAGATGCAAAAATCCTCAGTAAAATCCTAGCAAATAGAATACAGCAAATCATCAAGAAGATCATACACCATGACCAGGTAGGATTCATCCTAGGGATGCAGGGATGGTTCAGTATTCAAAAAATCTATAAGTGTAATTCACTGTATCAGTAGAGTGAAAACTAAAAACCACATGATCATCTCAATTGATGCAGAAAAGGCTTTTGACAAAGCCCAACACTCATTCATGTTCAAAGTCCTACAGAAAATTGGAAAATTTCCTCTACTTCAATCTGATAAAGCTATTTATGAAAACCCAATGACTAACATAATTCTAAATGGGGAAAAACTGAAATCTTTTACGCTCAGATCTGGTACAAGACAATGATGTCCTCTATCACCACTCCTATTCAATATAGTTCTGGAATCATTAGCTATAGCCATTAGACAAGAGAGAGAAAACCAATAGGAATAGGTAAAGAAGAAGTTAAATTAACCATTATTTGCAGATGACATAACTTTACTTGGAAGACCAAAAAAACTCCACCAAGAAGCTACTAGAATTAATACAGAAATTCAGTTGCATAGCAGGATACAAAGTCAATTCCCAAAAGTCAATAGCATTCCTCTACACAGATAACAAACACACGAAGAGGGAAATTATAGAAACAATACTTTTTACAATAGCACCGAGGAAAATATCTTGAAATTAATCTAAAGACATCAAAGATCTTTTCAAGGAAAATTATAGTACTGATAAAAAAGAAATCATAGAAGATTTAAAAAAATGGAAAAATATTCCCTGCTCCTCGATAGGAAGAACTAACATTGTAGAGATGGCCATACTCCCAAAATTGCTGTACAGATTTAATGCAATCCCTATCAAACTACCACCAACATACCTCACAGACCTAGAGAAATCGCTCCTAAAATTTATTTGGAACCAGAAACGACCTAGAATAGAAAAGGTAATTCTGGGCAACAAAGAGAAGGCAAGAGGCATTACTATTCCTGACTTGAAATTATATTACAAGGCTACTGTGATAAAATCAGCATGGTACTGGCAATGAAATAGACCTGAGGATCAATGGAATAGATTAGAAGACATTGAAGCCTCTATGAACACACTCAGCCACCTTATCTTTGACAAAGGGGCCAAACATACTCACTGGAAGAAAGATAGCCTCTTTAACAAATGGTGCTGGAAAAACTGGCTCTCTACATGCCGAAAACTAAAACTTGACCCAGGTCTGTCACAATGCACTAAGCTAAAGTCAAAATGGATTAAAGATCTAAACATTAAGACAAACACTAAATCTCCTGGAAGAGAAAGTAGAAGGAGCTGTTGAAGACATAAGGGTAGGCAAAGAGTTCATGAACAAAAATCAAATCGCATGGGTAACATTTGAAAGAATTAACAACTGCGACCTGCTCTTATTGAGAAGTTTTTGCACGTCAAAACAAATTACCAACAAAGTGAAAAGACAACCCACAAATTTGGAAATAATCTTGACAAATAAGTACTCAGACAAAGGTCTGCTCTTTAGAATTTATAAAGAATTAAAAAACATTAAGGCCCCAAAATTTAAAGACCCAGTCCAGAAATGGGCATCCGAGATGAACTCATACTTCTCAGAGAATGAAATTAAAGAAGCGAATAAATACATGAAAAATGCTCCACATCACTAGCTATACGTGAAGTGCAAATTAAAACAACACTGAGGTATCATCTCACCCCACAAAGAATGGCTATCAAAGAAATCAACCAACAATAAATGTTGTCGAGGCTGTGGGGAAAAAGGAACCCTTCTCCATTGCTGGTGGGAGTATAGAGTGGTGCAATCATTATGGAAATTAGTGTGGAGACTCCTTAAAAAACTAGGACTAGGGGTTGAGGAGATAGCTCAGTAGAATAAGTGCTTGCCTGGCAAGCACAAGGGCCTGAGTTCAATCCCTGGTTCCGCAAAAAAAAAAAAAAAAAAACTAGGACTGGAAATCCCATCAAACCAGCTATTCCCCTACTGGGAATTTTCCCAGAGGATCTGAAAACATCATATCATGGTGATATATGTGTGCCTATGTTTATAGCAGCACAATTTGTGATAGACAAATCTTGGAAACAACCAAGATGCCCATCACCTGAGGAATCGATGAAAAGATGTGGTATTTTTATACAATGGAGTATTACTCAGCTATAAGGAATGATACTCGAAGCCTTCATATTTAAGTGGATGTCACTTGAAGATATACTCATAAGTGAAATAAACCAGACACACATGTAAATATCATGTAGTCTCTCTAGTATAAGAACTCAAAAGAAGAAATAAAAATAGAAAGGTAGGGGCTGGGGAGATGGCTCAGTGGAATAAGTGCTTCCCTGGCAAGCACACGGACCTGAGTTCAAAACCCTGGTTCCGCAAAAAAAACAAAAGGAAAGCAAGAACTTGAGGACTAGACATTGAAGAGAGAGCAAGGAAAAGAGCTAGGAAACATGACAGAGGCAAAGCCATAGAGTTACATGTACAATATGAGTAGGGCAGTGATCCTGAGAATCTTCAGAAGATTTTCACATCTAGCAGTTAATTGGAAGGACTCTCACACTGACTGTGTAAGCTGATACCTGTGAGCTAAGCAACTGCACTGAAAATGGCAATTTATAACAGTAGGTTCATGCTTGGAGTGCCTGTCATTCTGGTCTTCTAAATATGTACCGCTTGTCATGACATGCCGGTTGCTGCCGTGCTGTCTCTCGGGTAGATGTTTGTTTAAAAAGGAAGAGGGTGATGAATGAAGGCAGGAAACAGGAAAATGAGTGTTGTGGGACTGTCCTGCTACAATGCTGTATATGGTTAGATTTCTAAACTTACGTGTAAACATATATAATTTGTTTATTTCTATTTTTTAAATATATTTTAATTTTTTAAATTTTTGTCATATTCTATAGGGACTTAAAGTTTAACATATCAATACTTGATGAAAAATACTTGTTCCATGTTATGCCTAAGATATTTGATATTCAGACAGTGACATTAAGCTCATCAGCCTAAGTTCTATGGTAATGACAGTAAGCTTCTCTTCTGGAGGGTTAACAACCTAAGTTTGCAGACCAAAAATTAGAGAAAAAGGAAGGGCACAGGGACAGCCAACATTTTGGCCCTAGTCTTTCAAGGTCAATTAAGACTCAGGACATATGAGAACCTGTAGTGTAACATCATGTAACTCAGTTGTGTCCCAAATTTTCTGATCAAGGAGATTATGGGGACAAAGAGGAAGGTGATCAATGATGTAGAGTGTGCCTAATGAGAGTAACATGGAGAGAAAACATTTTCTCAGGCTTTCACAGAGAGCAAATTGCTCAAGTAATGGCCGTGACTCATCCACATGGCTGACACTGACGAAAGATCTACAAACTGCAGTACAAATTCTCAGGATAAATCCTGAGGGGATTTGACTGACCTTATCAGATACAAAGGCTACAATTCTTGTTACATAGGTCTTGCTTTATCTTGGTCTTAACCATCTAGCAGAAAAGTATAAAAATGAAGTATAAAAAGTAAAGCCATATTGTTATGCCGAGCTGTAACAGACTCAAGTCAACAACTTCTGACATTGTCAATCATGCGGAAAACCCAATACTATTATGGACTACTGGACTATTTTGGAATATTTTGCTGAATTCACACAACTACAATATTTAAATGACAAAACTAAACCTAAAAGGGGATACAAATGAATGACCGTTTTGTATCTGTATATTCAAAATCATTAAGATAGACATGCAGCTACATTCTCTTAATTAAATGAATAGAGGGATTTGTTCAAATAGTGTTTGTAAATAGGATATCATGTCTGCATCTTGTATAACAAATAACCAATAAGAAAACAATATGCAATGTATTAATTATTGAAAATGTCCTAATTTGATTTGAAACTGTCTCATTGCTGTTTGTTTCTCAATAAAATTATGGGAAAAAAAAAGAAATGTCACATAGAGAGATAAAGATATGGATATGCCAAGACCAATGGTATATGAAAATGCTTTGTCTATCATGTCTCATAACCCTGAATATAATTTTGATTTGGGAGTTTTCTGCTTAGTTGTTTGTTACAAATTAGACAATTAAAAATCTGCATCCCACTGTCAAAAAAAAAAACAAAGTTCATAAATGATGCCAAGATAACTGGATACCAAGTGGAAAAGAAAAATTTAGCTGTACATTTTATAATATCCATAGGAATAAATTTCAAATAGAATAGGAATGTAGATTTTAGAAAAGTGAAATCCACACAAGCATACATACACACACACACACACACACACACACACATACACACGATAAATTGTGTTTTAACCCTTGTTACAGGGAGAAACTGGAATATATTTTTAGAAGTCGAAGTAATTAAAAAAAAAGGACTGACAAATATAAGAAAAAGGGTTTTTATATGTTTTTCACAACCAGAAATATCAAAAACAAAGTCAAATGACACATTCCAAGCTAGGATAAAATGTTTATGGAGCTATCACCCTAAAAAATAAGGGCCAAAACTACCAAAATCTGATAGGAAAATGGGGGAAAGACTTGTGTAAACAGTTCACACACACAAATCTGTATAAAAATGCCCTTAGGGCCAGGTAGATAGTGGTTTCAGTCCCTGCCGGGCAAGCGCAGAGATCCAGGTTCAGCCCCCAGTACTGTATGCCATGCCGACTCTGCGCCAGGCCACCCAAACCAGGGGTGGTAGTGCATGCCTGTAATCCCAGCACTGGGGAGGGTGAAACAGGATCACTACAAGGCCGAGCTGTCTAGCAAAACCCTTTACCAAATACGTAATTTTTTTTAAATGCCCTTCAGATTTATTTTTTCAAGTGTTCATGTAGAATAATGCAGACTGACGCAGTGCTAAGATACCATTACTTACCTACCAGAATGACAAAAATACGCTTACGGTATAACAGCGTATTCGGGGGTTCTCACGATTACCTGGAAGGCAAGCAAGCTCGCATCCAGGCCTGTGTGCTGGGGACACTCCGCCAAGGAGAGCAGCACGTGCGTGCCCAGGTTTTAGTATGAACGTTTCCTAGAGGCTGGAGCCCAAGGTGCTGGCCCTCACAGGCACGAACAGCAGCACATCTCACCCTCAGGTCACGGCTTCTCAGCACCACACTCCTCTGAGAAGCCGTTGATCTCAAGGCTTTGGCAGAGACTGCAAGCTGGGTGTGCAGCAGGCTGTGGTACCAGGAAGTCTGGAAGTAATCAGAGAAGGCTGCAGATGCGTAGGAAGAGCACAGTAGCCCGCCCAAGGTTGTGCCTCGTTGCCAAAACACATATTTGACCAACAGAGCAAGTGATGTTAGTATTTGGGTTTTAATCCTTTACAATAAATATCCTTGAATATATAAACATAAAAATCGAGTAAATGAAGGAGAAGGAATAGTTCTTCCTTACAGAAGAATTCCAGTTAATAAATGTTGCCAGAAAAACGAAAATAGAAAATCACTATTAGATAAATACTGTGTAGTGTCACACACAGGCTCCAGAATGAGAGCTAAAATTGGCGGGCAAAAGTTTGAGGCAGGACAAGATATTTGCATAGTCCTGGGGTGGAGCCGTATACAGCCTTGACCTGGGGCCCAGCAATGTGCTTACAGATGCTCACACAGGACCCTGGTGACAAGGGGCTTCATCTTGCTCCAGGAGGAATGACCCCAGAGAGAGGAGAGACAAGGCACCAGTGTCTTGTGTGACTTGGCTTTGCAGTGGTACCCATCTCCTCCGCTTCCTTTGTTAGAGGTCGGTGCCTGAAGCCCTCCAGCCTGGAGCCGCCTGCTTTCCTTACCTCCCAGAGAGCCGCCACCACCTTTTCTTTTCTGTTCTTAGACTCCGGGTGGGTCTTAGCTCCTTCTATTAACTTTCTCAACGCTAGGCCAGGAAGGATTGCTGGAGTAGGACAAGGAGTGGAGAGGAGGGGCTGAGGCTCACGCCTCCCTGTGTGCTTCCTTCCGCAGGCTCCTTCCTCACCCCAGCCTTGTATTGCCCTCCTCTCACTTTGTGTAGGCCCCATCTGTGCGCTGCAGACTGTGCACAAGCCCCTCTAATAGCGATGGCCATATCATCTTGCAGTCCCTGCTTTTCACATCTGTGTTCCCCTCCATTAGTGTGACACTCATATCTGCATTCCCAAGGGCTCGCAGGCTGCCTAAAAGGTCCTTAATGGGCAAATGGCTTATCTTGGACTCTCAAGTGTATCTGAGAAGCTTGTCACTTGCCAGTGTTTGAGCTTTTGTCTTTCCTAGACCATGGAAAGTCTAGAAGGAAGAAATCTCTTTCAGCCTATTTAGACAACAAAGCGATGTACTTGCTTTCCCTAGCAGAAGCTCAGAAAAGCCACTCAGAACTCTGTTGTCCCTGTTGCCTCTGGGGCAGTAAGGACAAACAGCCCTGTTTGGTGAGTTCTTGGAGTGGAACCCAGAGTTGGGCACACAGGGTAGTGTTGGCCAGGACCCTTGGTGCATGTGCCTAGCTAGCTGGGGTGGCCCTAGGGATGTGGAGTCACATTTCCCTCTGAGCCCTCCTCTAGCCCCTGCCTCCCGTCTCCCAACCCCGGCCCTGCCACTTTCAGGAAGTACCTATCTGGGTTCCTCCATCCTGCTCCTGTTGCCATCCCTATCATCCCTTTCTCCTTTCAAGCCCTGCTCATTGACCCATGGTACTGTCAACTCTTATCTTCATGCCTCTCTGGGGCCTGAGGTTGGGCAGTGTTTCACTTGTCTCTTACTGAAGGCAGCTAGATTCATTCCCACACCTGCTTCATTCCAAAACCTCCAGTCCTCTGTCGCCTGCTTCTAGTCTTTCTGCCATCTGGAGAAGAGACATAGGAAATCTTGATACGTGGATTTTTTATTTTTTTAAGGAAAAAAATTTAGTGACACTTGGAAGCACAGTAAGGTTAATTTCATTAACAACCTGTGAAATAGTACAGGAACTCCTGTAGTGGAGTCTTAGGGCAGGGGAGAGAAACCGGTCAACTCAAGATACAGGGTGGGCAAACAGATTCAGGGTCCAGGAACATGCTGGTGGGTTCACTGCATGGGAGATGACTGAGAGGGTAAGATGCTTGCTGCAGGCGGACCAGCATGATCAGACATCACCTAGGAGACGCCCAAGGATGCAGAGAGTGATCACACAGTGAGGGCGATCGGCTGTGGGGAAGGGAGCTTCCTGCCAAACTGACACAGCAAAGTTCGTTTTTCAAACTGGATTGTACAAGGAAGTACACAGGTGAACCTACCAAAAGGTTCAAGGACCTGACTAGAGTTTGGCCAAGCAAAGAATTGTCACTGACAGGCAGAAGTGGGCTTACTTAGGCTGAGCTATCAACTTACGTAGTGTAACATCTTCCATGTTGAAAAAGGAAAGTAATTCACCTACAGCAAACTTCTCCTTCAAATTGACTATGAAATGTCAAAAAATCTTTATGTGGAAAGATACTGTTCTACTCAGATATTTCATCTTACAGTTGAAGAAGTCAAAGTCTGATTGGTCAGGTAACTGCTGCAGCCTTATTTCTGATGCCCAGCCTACTACTGCAGCTGACATCATCGACAACATTTTTTGTGCAGAATAGAAATTTTTGCTTACATTACATTTTGCATCATCATGGTGCCTATTAAAAGCAATTACAGCATTTTCCTTTCTATTCCAGATCTAGGTCGATCTCGAGAACTACAATATGTCTACATGGATAACAACATTAACCTAAAAGGGCTACCATCCTACCTGTACAACAAAGTCATCGGGTGCAATGGGTAAGACTGACTTCATATTTTAGGCTTAAAAATAAATGGGCTGGGGCTGGCGAGATGGCTCAGTGGTCTAAGGCACCTGCTTAGGCAAGCTTAGGCAAGCATGCAGGAACCTCGGTTCGATCCCCAGCACCATATGCCATGCCAGCCCCGCCCCCAGGGTGGGCTGAGCTGACCATAAAAAAGAAAAAATAAATAAAGGAAACATTTAATAAATAAATAAATAAATGGGCTGGTTTTGATAATTATGTTCAGTTTTCTGGTTGACCTTGACATTCTAAACCAGTTATCCTTAAAAACTAAGATGATGAGCAGGCAAAGTAGAATATTGAGATTGGATTAAGTTAGAGAGCCGTGGATTCAGTCAGTAAGTTGTTTATTTGTTTTTTCTAGTCAAAGGAAAAATGAATTCAGATTGGTTTTTTTGTTTGTTTGGTTGGTTAGTTGGTTGGTTGGTTGGTTGGTTGGTTTGGTTTGGGTTTTTTTTTTGTTTTTGTTTTTGTTTTTTTTTTTTTTGGTGGTGGGGTTCCCTGTGGAAATAAATAGCTTTATTTTTCCAGCTCAACTGAAGTATGCTTCACAGATAAAATCGCATGTGTGTATGACATGATGATCTGATGCACTGATACCTTTTCGCATTTGCCATTATAAATGCACTGTTATCAGTCACCAAAAGTGGAGGAATCAGCTTTTGAACTCAACTGTAATGACTGTTTCCCTGCAGTAACAGCCCTAGTAGCTAGAATTTTACCAACTGGAAATACTGAAAACTCCACATTTGAGATAGTCACTCAGTGCAAGTCATGTTTCTGCTAACCAGAACAGCCATGTGAGTCAATAAAAAGTGATGGCCTGTTACTTTCAGAGCAGCAGTAATCTTTCCTTCTTAGGCTTTTAGAACGAGGCTTCAGTTCCTCACTCGACAGCAGGGCGACAGAACCACCTTCAGGTGGTTCTCAGAGTGCTCTGAGCCTAAGAGGGCCACCTTACCCCCAGAACCTGCACAGGACTGGCCTTGCTTGCCTCACCTCAGAGCCCAAGCATCACCTCAGACACTCCTTAGCTTCTAATTCAGCCCCAGCGTCTTGCATAACCTGGCTCTTGCTCCTTGTAGTTCTGCAAGGACTGGGTGGCAGCAAGCGCATACATGGAGGCCAGCTATTCCCCTGCTGGCCTGGCTCCAGGGCACGGGCAGAGAGCCATGAGTGCTCCAGAGAGGCAGTCCTAGGAGCAGTGGCCTTCCCTGAGGAAAAATTAGACGTGTGTTATGTTGGGAAAGCCCCCGATGAGTTCAGTGCCTGTGTAGGCTGATGAAATCCAAGCTGGGAGATTTCTTCCAGAGCCTTCTGTGAAGCAGCAGTGGTAGACTGTGTGGTAGTGTTCTCAGCTCTCTGATTTTTCGACCACTGATTCTGTCACAGCTGTGGTGCCATACAGTCATTAATCCCAGTGCCTTTCTAAAGGATTTTTATTCTAGCCCAAGTCTTCCACGTGGTGAGCAAAGTGTCCTCAGGGATTGTGATGCACGGGATGACCAAGCTGAAGGCCCTCTCCCCACCCCAAGCCCCCTGAACTGTGATTTACATTTCTACCATGATTAAGGAATCACTTTTATTTAAAAGAGAGAGCCTTCTGCTTTGGTATTTATCCGTGGGTTGGTTTGGTTGGTTTGGTTTGTTTTCTGAGGCAGCATCTCCCTGTGTAACACATTCAAGCTGGCCTTGTTCTCATTATGTATCCCAGACTACCCCCAAACTCCTGGCAATCTCCCTGCCGCAGCCTCCCTAGCGCTGGGATTACAGGTGTGTACCACGACACCCAGTTTTTATGTGGATGTTACTGACTACCAAACAGTTCTGTTTGTGCTGAGAAGAAATAGTTTTTCATCTTGAGTTGGTGTCTGGTAGCAGTTATGAGTCTGAACTCACTTCAGTTTATTCAGTGAGCACGAGTGCAGTGGCTCCTCTGTGTAGTCACTGATGGATGACAGCCAGGCCGTGCAGCACCTGTTCTTGACATCCTTGTGTAGCGAGGGACAACCAGAGTAGTAAGGAACTGAGGACGCTGAGCCTGAGGGTTAGGTTCCCTTGATTCTCCACTGTGAGTGGTGTTACCTGCAGCTCAGCTGGAAGCCCAGACATAAGCCCACTGGTGTCTACAGCACCACACTTCCCGAGAAGTTGTGGTGTCCTGCTCAGCACCTGGGCGCGAGGGAACTGAACAACAGCAGTGCAAAGGAAGCAGCTGTAGGGACTTGGAGACACGGTGTCAAGTCCGCTATATGAGTGTGGGCATGATAGCCCCGTAGATGCCATACATATAACTAATATCTCAGAGGGAGAACAGAGAAGAGAATGATGTGTAAAATTATGATAGACATTTAAAAATGAATGATACAGTTTGAAGAAATTTCAGAAGTCTCACGAAATTATCTTAGATGTTCATGGAAACGTGAGCAAAATGAGCTCCTCCTTAATATATATTCATTCGTTAGTTCTCGAGCGCTAGCTAGCAACTTAGTACTGTGCTAGGAGTTACAGGACAAAGATGATCAAGGTGTTTATCCTGACAAAAACAACTAGTATAGACAGTGACCATCCTGAGAGGTGGAAAGAGAGAAGTGTAGAAGGGGGCTGACTTCTGCGGCCCAGCTGGAAGCCACACGTCATCCTCTTGGTCCAGCCTGCTGATCATGCAGGTCAGCTGTCTTGGCCGCCCAGAGGGGGAGGCCACTCCGAACCCACCCGCAGACTGGCCGTCCCGGCATCCTTGCGTCCCCCTCTCGGCTAGCTTCATGCACACGTGCACATTTTCTGGGTTTTCCCACAGAAGTGAGAGTCATTAGTTCTGCTATATTACGCCTGCAAATAGAGGTCTGTCCTATGTCGGAGTTCCAGAGAGTGGTACTTGGCATATCTGTGTGCTCAGAAGAACTTGATTGTAAAAGTGATCCTGCACCAGTTACTTCTGTACTTATCTGATTGTGAGAGAAGGAAAAGAAACAAGCACTTGCATTGGTTTTTTAGGTTGTAAATGAGCAAATTATAGCAGGATTTGGGACTTTGATGGTTTGTGTGTACATATAACCACTCAAGCTAATAGAATTATTTGTATGAGAAACGCATTCTGAGTTAATCCAGTAGCCTTAAAACTGCCCTTGAGATTGCAGTCCATTCAGGGGGCAGGAGTGAGAGCTACAGTCAGTACTGGGCTCTGAACCAGAGTAAGCTGGCTGCGTATGGCAGAGCTGAAGGAATTTGAGCTGTTACTCAGGAGACAACCTTACAGTTTTATTCTAACCAAGTTGCTAAATCAAAAGTACGAGCACTTCCTTTTGAGCACCGGAGCACCACAGCATCCATCTTCTCCACGGCAGTGTCCAGGGTGCGCCTCCCCATTGCATGGGATTAGCAGGAGAGGGAGAGATGGAGACTGACCTGAGATGACCCAACATGTTGGAACTAGAGAACAAAGATTTGAGGTAGGAGTGGGTTGTTTGTTTGTTTGTTTGTTTTGGAGATAGTTTGACAACTCAAACTGATCTTACACCACATCCTTTTGCCTCAGCCTCTAGAACAGAATTGCGGGCACACACCACCACATCTGACAAAAATTTAAAATTTTAAGACTTTATTATGACTTTTCTCAGTGAAGAAAAATAGGTTTATAAAATGAGTGAAAAGACAAAAACATTAGAAACTTTTAAAAAGAAACAAAAAGACATTCAAAATTGAAAAATACAGCATCAGCGATAAAGCAGCTATTTGATGGCCTGAGTGGGCGGAATGGAAAGTCGGTGAACTTGGAGGTAGATCAGTAGAAATGATCAATCTGAGAGACCCAGAAAAAGAGGAATAACAGAAGTGCGTGCAACGTCAGGGTCCTGCCAGGCGGCGTGAAGAACACTGATACACGTGTGGCTGGCGTCCCACAAGAATAGAGACTGAGACAGTGACGACAGGTGTTTGAAGAAATAATATCGCACATGGTCCCAAATTTGATGTGACACATCAATTTTCATTTGCAAGGAGGAGCTCGGTGAGCCCTGAGCAGCACACCCTGAAGAACTCCCTCGGCAAAGCTGCTGAAGACCGGAGAGTGAAAGGAAACGTTGAAAGCAGTGAGAGAAAAAAGACGTGCTCCTTTCAGGGGCAACTTGGAGGCCCTAAGCTTGTCAGAAGCCGCAGAGGCCAGAAATCAACTGAACGACGTTTCTTAAGAGCTAAAGAAAAATGCAACCAAAGGCAAATTCTACATCCAGGAGAATACCGTTCAAGAATAAAGGCAAAGCAGACACATTCTAGAGAGAATAAAACTTAACTTAGAAGCCCTGCCCAGTCAAGCCCCTTTTTGCAGGCAAGACTGACACATCCCAGGGAGCATGGCTTCTCCCCTCCCCTTCCAGAGCCACACTCCTCTTTCCTTTTCCTTTAAGCTGAAAAAACAATATTTTGCCAAAAAGGACAAAGAAATACATAGCAATTTCCACATAGATGAGCATGCAGATTACATATGTACCTTTTGAGTCTAAAAGATAGCTACGTGGGTACTTGTGATAAGAGAATTTACGCTACATCTTAGCACATCGTTAAGTGAAATGATGAGTGTGAAATGCATGTGAATTAATTTGCTCAGCCATATACATGATACGCAGCATATATGTAGCAAGATCTCAGCAGCTTATTTTGACTAGAACTTGACTGGTAGCTCTGAAAACATTGACTCCAAAGGAAATTGTGTCATAATTGGTAGAAATTGTCCTATTACTAAAAGGTACTAACATGTAAAATTTAACAACTCATCTGGGGGTTTCATATCCAAATCCTTATTTTGTAACCACCTCGGTGCTTAATCTGAGAGAAGTATGGTATTATAAACCAGCGGTGACAAGTTTTAGTTAATTACGGGCTACTACTTTTTTCATTTCACTGGGAACTGAAGCATATCGTGGGTGTGTATGATCCCCTACAAGTCACTTTAGCTCGTTTTTGGGTGAGTGACACCCACTTTGCGAGGCAGGAGCTTTACCCCTCCCTCTCCCTTAGATGTTGTCTAAGGTGCCAGGTACTCTGGTTTAATTCCACGTGCTCTCTGTGTCTGCAGAGCTGGATCCCTGTTGATATTATTCCTTGTTCCCTGGACTATACGCACTCTGATCTAACTTGTAAATAATGAATGATAATAGAAAATGTGGCCGTACACATTGATCAGCATGTACTCTGTACCGGACAGTGTGCTCACTACCTGCATCACTGCATAAAAGCCCTCTCCGCAGCTCTTGTGTTACCGCCCTCCTTTTAGAAATGCTCATAAGATCAGCAGTCACGGTCAGCCAGTGAGGTGTGTCGCACTGTGGTCTCACTTGTCTGTACTCTGTGCCCATGTCCAGGTCGTACTCTCTCCCCTTCTTGGTCTAGAACCATAACTCTGTGTGCTTGAGCTCTTCTGCCCACTCTTGGAGAGCAGATAGGTTGAGGCTGCCTGTGGGACCGCTGATGTGTGAGACGAGTGTGAATGCTTCCCTTGCAGCCTTTCTACCTCGTAGGTCGCGCTCCAGTGTGATGCACAGAAAGCATTTAATAAATGGATCTTAAAATTCGTTGGCTGCTTGTGTCCAGCGGCAAAGAGTAGAAACTACTGCCAAAAGGATTACCAAAGGGAAATTGAAACTTTCAGTAAAGTGAGGATACATTTACTTGTTCATATGGGACTTTCCATTTGTTAGATCAGACATCGGTCTGTTTAGTTATTGGACACAGGGAAAGCCCTTGGAAGAACCTGGCTTTCGATTTCCTCGAGCTTTCTTAGGTGTGCCGTGTTGGATTCTTCTGGCTCTGTCCACGTACAGAGCGCCCACAGTTGGGTTCAGAAGCAGTGGCTGCTAAGTCAGTATGAGTACAAAGTGAATATTCTTGAATGGCTTACGCTTCAGAGTACATTTTCAGTGTCTTACAGTTCAGTTCATGGTTCTCATAATACAGAGCAGCTATAAAGTTTGGGTCATATTATTTTCGCATGTGTATTTGCCAGGCTCAGCTCCTACAGTAGCTGGCAAGACGACAGCATGCAGGGCGAGCCAGCGGGCTGGAGGCAGCCCAGAGACTGGGTCCTGCCTTCTGCTTCGAACCTTGGTCTGTGGTCTTAAGGCCTTTGACTGATTGGACAAGGCCCATTGGGTTGCAGGGGGTGATCTGGTCTGCTTGAAGTCTGCTGATTTAGATACCATCTAGACTGGTATTTGACTGTCTGGGTATCATATCCTTGCCAGTGTGATGCAGAAGATAAGATATTTGCCAAAATTCCATTTACCAGGGACACCATGTCCCTAAATAATCGTTTCTATAAAGGTCATCCTATTGGGTGAAGTCACCAGGGCATATGAACCTCAGAAAGTTCCCCAAAAGTGTAGGACTTTAAGTAGCTTCTTTTCTCGCTCTTTGTATACTTTTACTCTATGTGCTGCTGAAGCGAGCATTCACCTTGGCGGCTAGCTCCCTTCTGCTCTTGTTACTGCTGTATACCTCATAGTGATCAACAGCCTTTTTACAAGTCAGCAGTTCTTATGGATCTCTTTGTCCATATGATCAGTGCAGTTTCTGCCTCCTGGATGGATCTTTACTGATACAGTGCCCTTCCAGCAGTTCGCAGTTACTAAAGAATGCTAATAAATGAATGGAGGTTGCCTTCCATCCCAGAAATGGCCTCTAACTTCTACTCATGTTTACCTCAAGGGAAACAAATCCAGCACCCAATTCCTAATTTATTAAAAAAAAGCAAAAACAAAAAATCCCCCACAAATTCAGCAAACTAGGATTGGAAGGAAATTTCCTCATCCAATAAAAGATAGCTACAGAATGCCAACAGTTAATTTTATGCTTGATGTTGAAAGACCTGTCTCACCCAAATTAGCATATAAATCTGTGTTAATTCTAATCTGAATCCCGACTCTGCAGTTGGAACTGACTAACCTGCAACCCAGAATTGCAAGAAAAACATTGAATACTTAGACTCAGCAGGTGATGGAGTCTTCTGTAAAGCTGTGGCAATGCAAAGAACAGAGGATTGATACAGATTTTTAAAAAACACATAACTTATTTTAATCTCCAAAAGCCAAAAGTTTTACATATCAAGAAACAAAAAAAGACAGATAAAACATCTGCATAGAAAAATACCACAAATACACTAGAAGAAACTTTAGGAAAATATATGTACAGTCCTCAAAATAGGGAAACCCTCTTTAAAAACTAGAAAAGTTAGATGCCTTGAAGGAAATAGTGAATAGATTTGACATTTCAAAAAAACAGTAAAAGATTTCTGGATGGTAAAAAACACCACTGCAAAATTATAAGACAAATATTTTTGAAAGTAAATATTGCAGAATATATAACAAAGGATTGTTAATATCAATATAGAAATTCTTTCTTTTTTTTTTTTTTTTTT
>NW_004524578.1:5800876-5801399 GCF_000260255.1 Octodon degus | reverse complement strand
TGCACATGGGTCATTTTCTAAAATACACCACATACTGGTCCGTAGGTCATGCTTAAGTATATGCAAGAAAACAGAAATTATCCCATGCATATTATCTGACCACAGTGCAATGAACCTGGAAATAAATGACAAACCAGAAAAACTTCCTAAATACATGGAAATTAAGCAACACCCTACTCAGCAATCAATGGGTCACAGATGAAATTTAACAAATTCAGCAATATCTAAAATTCAATGAAAATTCAAGCACAACTTACCAGAATTTATGGGATGCAATGAAAGCACTTCTCAGAGGGAAATTTATAGCTGTGAACTCAAACATTAAGGAAACAGAACGGGAACAAATAAACACCCTAATTCTGTAACATTCCTCCAACAACTAGAAAAGGAAGATCAAACCAGACCCAGAGCCCAAAAACGCAACGAAATCATAAAAGTTAGAGCAGAAATGAATTCAATTGAGATGAAGAAAACAGTTCAGAGAATTAATGAATCAAAAAGCTGGTTCTTTGAAAGATTAAAT
>NW_004524578.1:5785719-5796856 GCF_000260255.1 Octodon degus | reverse complement strand
TTTTTTTTTTGCATTTTAGGGAAGGGTCTGCAGGGTGTTCAGGGTCTCATTACTAGATCAGAGTTGTAGTGATCCGCCTGTTTACAGCCTCCCAAGAGCAGGGATTACAGGCACGTGCACCACCACACCCAGTCTCAATTGCAGTCTCAGCACACCCCGCAGGTGGGGCTGGCACACCAGGCCTGAGGGATCGAACCTCTAGCCCCTGCTTCTGCTTGCAGGCACTTTAATCCACTGAGCTATTTAGCCAGCTTTTTTTTTTTTTTTTTTTTTTAATGGATTGAAGAAGTGATTTTTAAAAGGAAGAAAGCAGAACTCGGGGCTGGAGAAATGACTCAGTAGAATAAGTGTTTGCCTGGCAAGTGCAGGGTCCTGAGTTCAGTCCCCAGTTCTGGGGGGAGAAAAAAAGAATAAGTGCTTCCCTGGCAAATGCAAGGGCCTGAGTTCAATCCTCAGTTCCACCAAAAAATAAAATAAAGGCAGAACTAAAATATTTGAAATTTTTAATCCTTTCTTTATAGGTTACTAGATCACTTTTGATTAAGAAAACCATAGAAAGCTAGTACCTGCCCCAAGTGAAGACCAAGTGGTAGCAGGTGTCAATTTCCTACAGAGTCCTGCTGTGCAGGACGTCTGAGTGCCCTGTGCGGGGTCTCTGCTCACACTCGCTGGAATCATTTGTGGCAGATTTTAGTCCACAGGTTCCTTTTCCCCATGTTTCTTTGTAAACTCTTCAGCATTCGTACAGAATTTTTTATGGCCCTTAGAGTATTCTTTAGCTAGGTCAGCCTGGAGCGGGTGCTCAGACAGGGGTCATTCACCAGTGCTATGAGGGACTGGACTGCTTGGTCGGTCTTGGTCGCTGGCTTCCAGTTCTCAGCACTAATGACCGGCAGGCAAGCTTGCCCTTTTTCCTCAATGTTTGGGTGACAGATCTTCGTTTTAAATGTGGTCTTCGGTGGTTTGAGTGGATACTCTGCTGGAAAGTTGATTTCAATTCTGAAGGCCCCCTTATCATATGGAGGGTTGCCAGGAACAATAAGCTCTTGCCAAGTCAATAAATTAGCTTCGTCAGCCTGGATGTTACGGAAGTTTGTCATTCCGTGTTTGTGGATTCCTTCAAGCTCCTCCATGAGCCTCCTGTTGGCCACCATCTTGGATCTGCTGCTGCTTTCCCAGAATGCATTCTAGAATTTTTTTTTTTTTTTTTTTTTTTTTTTTTTTTTTTTGGCAGAACCAGGGATTAAACTCAGACCCTTGCACTTGCCAGGCTTATTACTGAGCCATCTCCCTGGCCCGAATTCTAGAAATTCTTAACAATTGATTTTTTCAGTTCAGTAGAAAATTAGGCAAAGGATGTGGGTGGTCAGTTCTCAGCAAGGAAATGTAAATGGCCGGTATACCTGCCAGAAGGTGATAAAACTCATCGACCAAGACGGTCGTTTTAAGACTTCAGAAGCCTGAGATGATTGCTGATCCCAGTTCTGATGATGTGGGAAAGTGTCTTAGTTACTCTTTCTCTCATTGCTGGGACAATCACCCAACACCCAAAATGAGGGAAGGAAAGGTTTATTCAGCTCACAGTAACTGGAGGTTTCAGTCCGTACTCAGCTGGCTCCAGGGCAGAGAGCATCCATTCATGGTGGCAGTAAAGAGCAGAGAGCAAAATGGAGGAGTAGCAGCAACAGAATGGCAACAGAGAGGAAGTCTGTCTCTCTTAAGTTGCATTCAGGCTATCTGCCCCCAGGCTGGGAATAATGCACCCATAATCTCAGCAGTACTAAAACCCATAATCCCGGTGGATCATGAGTTAATATCAACTCTAGAAGTCCCTGCTCCATAACTGCATGAGGCTTTGGGGGAACAACTAGGCACAAACCGTAACAGAAAATATCCTATAACCCTTCTGGATCTCAGACATGGAAATTTTTCAGTCTTCACAGCCAGCCATTCTCATGGTATGAGTTTTATGTTACAGTGATACACACCATGCACAAGAGTTGGTGTAACATTTATTGTGACATTGTTTTCAAAGTAGGATAGGAAACTGTGAAAAATGGGATGACATAGTAAATAGATTAATAAATTCTATTCATTCATACTATGAAATGTCACTTGGCTATTACAGAGGTTTCTCTAAATCTAATTGGTCTGAACGATTACATGAACAAAAGCACATTACGGTATTGTATGATCCCATTTGATTAAAAAGAAAGTAGGAAGGAAAGATAACCACATGCGGTGCCAGGAATCGAACTGCAGTTCCTACAGTTGCCTAAGATTGCCTAAGCAGGAGCTTTAGACTGCTGAGCTATCTCATGGGCCCATCTCTTCACTTTATTATTGAACTAACAACAATTATCATATATTATTCATGTCATTCAGCTTCACAGTTATTAGAATCAAAGTTATTAGATTATTTGGTAATAGCCTCAAGAAAAACATACTCTTGGCTAAAAAGCACAGTGTTCCTATTGTCAAATCAATACAGTTGCTTTATTTAAAAGACATGTCATTAAGTGAAATTTGTGAAGCCACCTGACCTGTGATTTCTACCTCTGAAATTTAATGACATTTATATTTTCAACAGAACAATCCCCCAAATACCAGTAGTTGGGGATCATGAATTATTTTCCTGTGACCCTGCAGAGAAAGCCATTGGCCCCTACTACAGAGGCTGCTCCACACCCCTCCTGCTTTCCCCATGCTGTCACGTTCAGGACCCTAGCAGCTTCCCTGCTCCTGCTTGCTTGTGTGTTCATGGACTTCTTTACCTACTTGCTACCAATTTCTTCCCCACCCTCCATCTTGTGAGCAGATGGTGTTCTAAGAACTGAGAGTCTTCCCCTCAAGTTAGGGCTATCAACTTCACCTCAGCCTCCTCTCACATCCTGTGTCCCTTTCCAGCCCACCCTACCCCCAGAAACAGCCCTGTTCTTTGGGGCGTGGCAGCAGCTGCTGTACACGCCCTGTGCCTTGGCTTGCAGTACAGGTCCCTTCCATTCTTCTGGTGGCAGTGGTGGCCCTGAGTTGGGACTGCTCCTCTGTGGACTTCCCGACTCCATCTTCCCTCACCCTATGTGAGAACACTGTAATTATCCTCAAAGGGAAGGGGATCATCCTGGCTTTTTAATCTCAGTATCTTGGCTGGCATAAAATAGATAATCAGGTGGATTTTCTGGTGGAGGAAAGAAAGGAACAAATGAAGAACTTTACATTTGGGGGGGGTTCAGTAGATAGGAACTAGCAGAGAGTAGCAGAAGGAGAAAAAATAGAGCATGGGAAGCAAATTGTCTGGATTCTTTGACAGGGAGTTCAGAGCTGTCCTTGCTGGAAAGCCTGGGTGCACAGTGAGTTAGCCGTGTTCCCACTGGTGAGTTTGGGTTGCTTGCGTTGGTTTTGGAGTTGGAGTCCTTCTCCATGCTACAGGCCAACCTTGGACCATGCACCCCAGACAGGGCCCAAACTCACACTCCCCCTGGCTTGGCCTCCTGGATGCTGGCATTACCCACCTGTGCCACCAGCCCCGGCCGAGTTCAGGATTCTGACCCATGTGTTACTAAGGAGCTCAGGCCAGCATCTCTGTGCACTTGGAGAAGAATTCAGCAATTCAGCAGTGTCATAAATTTTCCAACATGCGTGATGATGAGTACGCATGTGCTGGCTGCTCATGCTCTGTGGCGTCTTCCTGCAGCTGTGGGGACCCCATCCAGGTGTCGGAGATGAAGCTGCTCACCTTCTCGTCGGGCCAGCTGACCGTCTTCCTTCCAGCTGAGGTGAAGGCCATAGGGACCGAGCGCGACCCCGTGCTGCCTCTGCAGGAACTGGCCATGCGGCATCTCTACCATGCCTGCCGCCACTCGGACCCAGGTACTTCTCCCGCCCCCTCATTCCGGGAGCAGACAGTTGCGTCTTGTGCTGCCTGCTTTGCCTTTTCCTCTTTCAAAAACGTTTTTTATCGTGGTGAAATATACATGACTCAAAATATACCACTGTGGCCATCTGTAAGTATACTGTTCAGTGGTAGTAAAATATTTCCACATTGTCTTGGTTATTTGGGGTTTTTTGGTTTTGCTTTTGTTTTGAGGCAGGGACCCTCTCCTGGGTGCAAGTCCTCCTGCCACAGAGTCTCCCCATTCACCTCTCATGGGCACATGTGTCCTTGACCACCTGTAACTTTAATTATAAGAAAAAAATTGTAACGTTTTCTCAACACTGATCTCTTTCGCACCCGCTGCAAACACAGAGTGAGGCGCTCACTACACTGTGGCCTTCAGTTGCCAAGAGCGGCAGTTCAGCGTTAACACTATGTTGAAAGGAGGGCAGCTGGGCTGGGGACTGCGTGTGCAACCAAAGCCGGCAGTAGGGAAATACCTTATCCTCAAAGTGGAGCTGAATGCCTCCTTCAGCAGAGCGGGCTTTTGCCTTGCTGTCTCCTTACATCCAAGAAATGCAAGGAGAAGAAATCCGTGTGAGGAGCTTTTAGCAGTGCTGTCACAGTGTGACGGCAACCCTTGGTTTGGAAGAGGCTTGACAGAGCCTGGAGTTCTGGGACTGCGGGGCATAGGTCTGCAGTGCCTTCAGAGAGCGCCAGTAGCGTGTGGTAGAGCATGTGCTTAGCACATAGGAGGCCCTGGATTAGGTCCCTGCCACAGTATTAAAAGTGGGGCAATATTAATAAGAAAAGTACATTTCAAACATTTTTAAAGCTGCTGAATGTTTTCTTTTTGCATAAAAAATAAAGCCATTGAAAAATCTAACCCCTACTACCTTCCAGAAATGTCTATTAAAAATTATTTAAAAAAAAAAAAAAAAAAAAACACAGAAAGAAAGAAAAAGAAATACTTAACATCTCGTATGCCGTCTTAAAAAAAAAAAAAAAAAAAACACTAACCAGAATTCTGTTGATGGACCTGTGGGTGCGTTGCATTTTTCTGACGGTGATCTGGACGGTGTCTGGATGGTCACAAAAGGTTAAGAGGATGTTGAGTATTTCCTTTGCAGACATGGGCTGGTAATTTTCGAATTTTACTTCATTCTCCGTTGAGTGCTTACCCTTATCGAAACCATGGTAAATTTGTGTCCAGGTTGCAGGGGTCGCGGGCTCAGGTGCTTTTCCTTCACCATCCCTTTTGCGGGGGTTCAGATTAGGCTAGGCGGGAGCGCTCCCTGTTTTGATTAGTAACAGCTCATGGGAGTGAGCCCAGAAAAGCTTAGTTTCCTCGTGGTGACCTGTGCTGCATTCTTTTCAGTAAACATAAAAGTTTAGCCTTGCTTGGGACCTGCCTGAGTAGCTGCCCGGAAGAGTCGGAGAGGCTTCATGAAAGTCCGCGACAGTCGCTGGGCCCAGGCTTCTTTAGTTCTCTGCCTCTCACAAAAGCCTGCAAAACCCTCTCAGGGAAAATTGATGCCTTTTTATCCTTGTTCTTGAAGATTCTTTGATCTCATTCTTTCCTTAACTCTACCTCAGAACAGCCTCTGGTCACTCTTAAAAGAATGGGTTTTCATTTTCTTTTACTATCAAAAATGTAAAAAACATCTTTTATTTCCTAATAATGTTAGATTTTTATTCAGTACCGAGCAGATAACAGAATTTTCAGCACAAAGTGGTTTAACTGAACTTACTTGGTAACAAAGAGAAGTATTTTAAGCAGTTTGGTTTTAGAAAAACCTGATCTTTCACTCATGTGTATGATTTCCCTCTTGTGTTTCAGATTTCAACTTCCTGTCTCCTGTCTCATTACCCAGAAGTCTCCTGGAGCTGCTGCAGTGTCCCCTGGGGCATTGTCACCGGTGTAGTGAGCCCATGTTTACCATCGTCTATCCCAAGCTCTTCCCCTTGAGAGAGACGCCCATGGCAGGGCTGCACCAGGGGTAATCATGCCTAAGTGGGCACCAGGGCTTACAGCTGGGCACGGGTGCAGTGTGGGGAAAAGGGAGGCCATGCCTGAAAGCATTTAGTCAGCCACTCTGAAGGGGCACAGATAAGTACCGCAGTGTCACAAGAACCATGAGGGTTTTTTATGAGTTAATTTTTTTTGTCACATACGGAATAATAGTATTAAACACATTTAGAGTAGCATGTCCTTTGAGGGAATGTTCTCCTGCCATCCCCTTGTTCAGAATAGTCCTTAGATAATGTGGTAATAAGGGATACCAGAAAAAATTGCACAGTATAGAGGGATGAGCCCTTCCCTTTAACAGGCTTTGCCAACTAGAGGTGTGTGACTAAACTATGCGCATGTGCGGTGTTTGTATTTTAAATTTCTAGCCCTTCCAAATGGCTCTCCCGGGCCACACTTTACTTTCTTGGCATAAGGTTTTGAATTTGCTAATAACATTCAATATTAAAATGCTTAGCACTGGTACTGCAGTTTAGCAAAAGATGACAAAACAGGAAATGAAAACATCTTACATATACAGTTTAGCTTATGGATTTCCTAAGTGTAAGATTTTTGTTAAACTTCAGTATTTTAAAGCTAAGAAAGAAGAAAGATAAAACTTTACTTACGCTTCAAATGTGATATTTGGAGTGAGTAAATGTTCAGGTAACTGAAGCTCGTTATTCTTTTTCAATTCCAAGAAGTGTTTCTATCGTGACCGTTTCTATAGAAGCTTTGCCAAGATTTTCTTTCCTTCATTTTTTTCCCTCTTCAGTTTTCTCCTCCTTATCGTCCTTCTCTTCACTCCTTTTCCTCTCCTCCCTCCTCCTTTGCTTTCTCTTTTTTGCACTGGAAATCAAACCCAGGGCGTCGCTAAACCACTCCCCCTTCCTTCATTTCATTCCCCAGTCCATGTGTCATGGCAGTGTGGTACAGTGCTTAGAGCATGCGCACTTCAGCCAGCCAGCCCAGCTCTTCTGCTGTGGGAGCTCAAGCAGACTGCTGAGCCCAGCTGAGCCGTAAATGGGGACAGAGCTTCCCACCCTGCAGGCCATGGTGATGGCGAGCCAGTGAGCAAGACAGGCTCCTGGCATATACCAGGTAGTGAGCGCTGCAGTTGCTTTTCTGCCTCTCCACCTGCCTCTTCCAGCAACTGTGTTTATCTTTTTCTGCTCTGGATAATCCTATTTGGTATGCTTTCAGTTCCTATTTCAAATTTCTATGCTTTTTAATGTTTCCTGCTTACAGAGCCCCGCTCTGAACCTTTCTCATTTGCTGGGAAAAACAAACAAACCCCACACTCCATCTCAGACTGTTTGCTTTCTGTACGTTCACCATGCAGATCACCTGTGCATATGAGCAAGGGTTTCCCACACACACCAACAAGGAGTCAGTCTGCAGCGGTGCTGGTGTCTTCTGACCTGGTTCTGTTCTGACACTTGCTACCTAGTGGTAGTAGCAGATGCAGGACGGAGGCTTAGCCCTCTATTAGCCAGCTTTCCATCACTGAAACACAGTACTCGGCACCTACAACTCAAAGGAAGAAAGACGTCATGTAGATCGCAGGCTCAGGGATTCAGTCCATGGCAGGCAGGCTCCAAGGCAGCACTCTCTTGGCAGAAGTGTGTAGAAGGCAAAACTGCTCAGTTCCTGGAGGGAAGAGAAACAGCCTCAGAGAGGAGGGGATACAAAGCCACACATCCACAGCCATCCCCGCATACCCAGGAGCTTGCCTTATTAACTTGCTCGGAATGTCTTAATCCAGTGAAGCTGACATATCAGGATAGTTGTCACAGGCCCCCAGGCTGCCCCCTACACACACTTTGGATGCCACTTGCAAGCCCCAGAGTGTATTATCCGTGCTTCTCCCCAAGCAGTGGAAATTGGGGTTCTCACAACCTCCTTACTGGCTCAGCTAATCAGTTGATTACAAAGGACATTACAGAGGATCCAAGTTGAAGCTCAGGACGAAATATGAAAGGGGTGTGGGGCACCCAGGCCCGTTCTGGGGCTCTGTCCCCAGGAACCTGTACAGTGCAGGTGCATCCAAGCTTTCTAAACTCTGTCCTTTGGGGATTTCACAAAGACTTCACTACACATGTGTGATTGCCAGTAGGCTGAGGGGAACCCCAGTAGGGCCTGTCGGCTGTTGCCGTCTTCCTGGGCTCATTCTGTGCACGTGGCCTCCCCATGGGGAGTGGGCAGGACCCTTCTGTCATGAAGAGGAACTTGCAGCCTACTGCCAGACAAAGTCTTTCAATTTATGGCCAGACCAAAAATAAAGGGAAAATCAGAGTTTCTGAAAGCACCTTGGGGAAGGCAGTTATGAAGCAGGAACCATCGGACAGCCAGCGGTGATGGACTTGCACTTGCAGTAGAGTAAGAAGGACGGGGTTGGTTTCCAAGAGTACCATGACAGGGAACTAACAAATGACATGGACTCATCTGAGAGGAACAGAATGGGAGCGACCAGGGGCCCAGGCTTTGGTTTAGACTCACGCTGACAGGTGGCCCTGAGGCGATTACTGAAGATTCCTTAGCTTCCTGCACCGGCCCCAGGTAAGACTGCCTTCACAGTTGCTGGCTTCAGTGAGGCCTCCCCTGGGAGCAGCCCAGGGCGGCGTGACAAGCACCGGGTAAATGTGGAGTAGTGCTGTGACCTTATGGATGTCAACTATTTTGAGAGTTTGGAGACTTAGCTTCTTTTTGTTGCGCTGTTTTCAGCAAATGCTCTTCACGTTAAAGTCGTAGGCAGGTCTTGGCTAGTCTGTTAAGCTGCAGTTGAAGTCTTCACGCCCTGTGACTGTACGACTTCCTTTTGAAGACCTGTCCTCATTGCAGACATTAGAAGACAGTAAGTTAGAAGGCCCATCAAGTTCCAAAGCCTGCAGTAGAAGAAGCAAGGTCCTGAGTTCAATCCCCAGTACCGCAAAAAAAAAAAAAAAAAAAAAAAGCCAGTTTGGGGAAATAATCTTTTCCTCATAGTAAGTAGTTAAGGAAAATACAATAGACCCTTGAGATGAAGCCCTGCTGGGCCACGTGGGCTGAGAGGTGGGCAGCTTCAGTGGCCCCTCCATTTTCTGCTCACTGCCACTCACCCCCTGCCACCAGTTCAGCGTGCGTGAGCTTCCGTTGTTTCAGAACATAATGCAAGTTAAGTGAGTATGAATTGAGTCAGCCCTTTCGTGGAGGGAAGCCAGAGTGCTGTGTTGAAGGTAGAGATGAAATGCCAAGCTAGAAACGTGACTTTCTGTTGTGAGTTAATGCTAGGGTCTGAAATGGAGAGTTGGTGGCTTTCACTTCATCCACCAGTCTGTGCTCCTTCCCGTGTTGCCATGGAGACTGAACTAAAAGCATTGACTTCAATTTCTGACTGTACTCTTTAAAGTATTTTCGTTTGTAACTGAAACCCAAATACTTGACTCTCTACTACCTTATTACTGAAAATAAGGCCAATGTTTTTAATGTCATATACTCTAAAACATCTTGCTAATATTACTTGGTAGTTTTCTAATTTATTCGTTTCCCTTTACATTGCTTGTCATAAAATGATACATTGTATCAGCTAGTATCTAAATCCATGTGGACATGTGGCATTATTTTAAAAGGGAACATATTGAATATCCTTCTAAAATACCATGTTTCATGGAAGTGTTAGTTTTATCCTAAATTTAATGCAGGGGGATGTGAAAAGAAATTAAAGTATTTTACATAAACAGTAAATACCCACACCTCAACTATAGGTACCAGGGAAGAATGGCTTGTGCAGTCATCATTTTGGGT
This sequence comes from Octodon degus, assembly GCF_000260255.1. Taxonomy (NCBI): domain Eukaryota; kingdom Metazoa; phylum Chordata; class Mammalia; order Rodentia; family Octodontidae; genus Octodon; species Octodon degus. Next base: position 5,787,191 of record NW_004524578.1, on the reverse strand, counting down.
CCTAGTAGCATAGCGAATTTCATTCATAGTAAATTTTAGCACGGTAACATGTGCCTGGCTTTTCTCATGTCCATGGTCTCCAAAGTTCTGTTTCCCAGCAGGAAGTCAGGCAACCCGAGGTCTCAGTAGCTTGCTAGGCAGAGCGCCGCAGGGTAGGCGACCCTGTAGTTCCTTGCGGTTCTGCATGCTGGTGGTCTGAATCCAGGTGTCAGCAGGGCCGGTTTCTCTGGGGGAGGATCTGCTCGAGGCCTTGCTGCGGTGGTGGGACTGTCCCCTCCCTGTGTCTCTTCACGTCCTCTTTCCTCTGTGCATGTGTTGCCATCCATGTGTCCTGCTGTTGTAAGGACTCCAGTCAGACCTGATTGGTCCTACCTCTGTGCAAGGACAGTATCCAGCTACAGTCCCTGTGAGCTCGGGCCACCATAGCAAAACACTACAGCCTGAGTGACATAAGCCACAGAAAGCACAGTGCCGTGAGAGCCATGGACGTTGCCCCGTGCCCTGGTATGAAGCAGGCACGCCCAGCCTCGGGCTCCTCCTCCCCTTTACTCTTGGGTACTTTATGTCTGGGGCTGGATAGTTCCACACGTCCATTCCCACTTACAGAAAGCAGAAGTCCGAAGGCCTTTACATCTCAGCCTCTGTCCCTTCAGACCACTGGAGGGATACTTGGGCTGAAATGAGGGGCCAGATCCACGAGGCATGGCCCGATCTCTGGAGTGACTGCTCAACCTCGCCCGTGGTGCTCTTTCCCAAATACTCTCTCATTCTTTACAACATGAAAGGCTGAGAATCTTCCAATCTCTCATTTCTGGATCCCTTTTGCTTAATACTTTCAGTATGTCTCGCTCTCCTGCATTTTACTCTAAGCAGCAAGAAGAAGCCAGGCCATACCTTCAGCTCCTGGCTTCGGAATCTCCTCAGCTCAGCATCCAAGCCGTCGTTACAAGTGGTCCTGGGGAACAGGATCGTCTCCTGCACCTTCAGGCGCGGGTTCCTCATCTCTACCCGAGATCCTCGCCCAAGCATTGTGAATATTTTATTTCTAGCCACACTGTGTTCATGACAGTGTATATGTCTGCAGCAGTGGAAATGGGTTCTGCGGCTCCCTCTTTCCTTGTGTGACCTCTCACCCGACTCTTATTTCTAGCCACAGTCGCTCAGACAAATAGGGGCTTTTTCACCAGGTGCCTCAGATTCCTTCCGTTTTCTACGCGTCACCCATGCTCAGAGCCAGTGCCCACTCTCGAAGTGTTTGTTACAGCAGTACGCTGCTTTCTGGTTGCAAAATCTCTTAGTTTCCTTTCAGACAAAGAAAAAGAGGGAAACGCTCATTAGTGTTTAGGAATTGGCTCCTGTGATCCCAGGCGCTGGAAGTTCATAGCTAGAGTGTGGACTGGCAGTGCAGAAGCGCAGGCCTGACATAGCTGGAGGGTAGACTGGCAGTGCAGAAGCGCAGGCCTGACATAGCT
>NW_004524578.1:5756763-5785559 GCF_000260255.1 Octodon degus | reverse complement strand
GAGGGTAGACTGGCAGTGCAGAAGCGCAGGCCTGACATAGCTGGAGGGTAGACTGGCAGTGCAGAAACACGGGTCAGAGTTGGTGTTACAGCACTCAGCCAGAACTCTGCACGACCTGGGCTGGAGACTGCGGCCGGGTTTCCATGCTGTGGTGTTGGAGAGAACGCCTCACATGCCTTTCCTGTGGAGGCCTTCTACTAGTTAGATGAGGCCCACCTGTAGGGAAGGTCATCTGTGTAACTCAGAGTCTACTGGTTTAAATATTAAGCATAATTGAAAAAAAAAAAAACCTTCACAGAAGCATCCAGATGGGTGTTTGACTACACAGTTGGGTGGTAAAGCCTAACCAGCTTGCCATGTACGATTAAGTGTCACAGGCATCTTTAAGGTCTTACTTAAATCACCAGGATATTTTGAGGTACCTACAAAAGCTCCAGAGGCCCAGTGGTGCTTCCTGTGTGCTTGAGTGAAGTTTTGCTGTAACAGATACTATAGTGTGTGTTTGGGTTTTGTCATGGTGGCCTCTCTCTTCCATACAATTAGGCCCTGACAGTGAAGGAGGTCACCAGTCCGAGGAGTCCGGAGACCTCGCTTGGAAGCTGAGCTGTTACTGCTCTTAACACTGTGACAGGTCGTGTAACTGGGCTGAATTGTATGCCACCGAAGTTCATGCGGTTTGATCTAGTTATCATCCCCATTGTACAGGAGGAACTGAAGTATAGGAAGGTTGGAAACTGGGCCAAGATCTCACAGCAGAACTGGGATTTGAATTTGATCTTTGAGAGGGGAGGCACTGGGAATTGAACTCAGAAGAACCTCATGTTTGCCCGGCAGGTGCCATGCCACTGAGCTATAGCCTCAGCCCTAGGATTTGGATTCTAGCGATCTGGCTCCACCTCTTTGTTTTTGTACTATACAGTTAGCTGCTAATTGGATCACTATTTAGCATGAAGAAATTTTAAAATAATAGCCATGAATGCAAATTTAAATATTCTTCAGCATTCTGAACAAGATACTTCTGAAACATGTATGCATATCTATATCTTTTTCAGTGTGTGCAGTGAAACACTTGAAAGAATGTAGATCTAGCTGTTCACTATGGTTAGCTTAGAAGGGAGGACTTGAAAATTATGAGGTGGTCAGGTAGGGAAATGTCTCAGCCTGTTTTGTGTTTCTGTAATAAAAGACCCAAGACTACCTGCTTGATGGCAAGCGGTCTATTCAGCGTGCAGTTGTGGAAACTGAAGAGCAGGGCTGTGGTGCCTGCTTGGCTATGGAAAGGTCCTGAAGTAAGCCTTCCAGAGCTGGGAGGACAAGTGGAAGAGATCCCACATGAGACGGGAACCGGGGACCCGGGAAGGGCTGGCCTTGGTCCTCCGTAGCAAGCCTTCCATTGGAAGTGGTCGCCTGCCGCCAGGCCTCACTCCCCATGCAATGGCCATAATCCACGCCTGTGTGCAGCCTCCTTGTCCACTGCCACCTGGGACCGAGCTGCTGCATGCAGAGCTCGGGGCAAATCACACGGACACCACAGCTGGGGCATGGGGCAGGCCTTGGTCTAGTGAGGAGTTCACAGAATTGAAAAATATGTGTATTTGGAGAGGTTCTTTAAGCGTGCTTTGCCTAAAATCTTTACAGCTTAGAAAGGGAAAGATTGTTAGAGAAAAATGTTTTTAATTAATTAACATTTTTAAACAGCCACATAAAAGCATGTGTAATGCGACCTCATTTTTTTCAATTATGAACAAAAACGTGTGTGAGTGTATATAAGTACACATATATGCATATGCACACAGTCATGTATTTGGATAATTTTACATGTGAAAGATACACACCAAAATAATAGTGGTTTCCTTCAATAAATGTTAAATTTTTGCAACTGCTCTTGATTTAAAAATTGAAAATATTTTAATTATTAAAACATTAGTAGAACAGTGGTTTCTTGTAAGAAATACTTCCTTTTTAAAAAACATTTATTTTTTAAATCATTTATTTATTTGGTGGTACAGGGTCTTGCTATGCAGCTCAGACTCAGGAATCCTCCTGCCTCAGCCTCCCCAATGCTGGGATTACAGGTGTGTGCCACAATGCCCCATTTCAGGGCTGGCACAGCACGCCTGATGTTCCAGGACCCACACAGCATGCGGTACCAGGGATCAAACTCAGGTCCTTGCTCCTGCCAGGCAGGCACTTAGACCACTGAGCTATCTCCCCAGCCCAAGAAATACTTTCAAGTCCTTCCAGATAGCTCCGAAGAGCACCTTCTCTCGGTGTACCTAGTCAGCAGAAACGCTCTGCACATGTGCTGCAGGCAGGATGCTGTGGCAGGCAGGATAAGTCACTGTGGGCCTCCCGGCAGGCCCAAGCTTGGGTTTAGACAGCTTGGTCTTCCAGGCCCATGTGGTCCCGTGACATCTCCGATGTCTGGGTTACTGTGGTAACTGGGCAGAGAGGCCCGTGTGTCAGTGTACACACAGCGCTGCCTTGCTGTTCCAGCCACCTTTCATCTTTCAGGACAGTGTGGTACTCCCTTCTCCCACCCACTAGTGGCTTACTTAATGACCTTTCCTGTGTAGTTTTTATCTGGTTTAAGTTAAGAAATGCTTCAGGTTTCCGTACCCTTGTTTCAGTGATACTAAAATTATTTCCATATTCATTTGAGGTTTATATTTTTTTCTAGCAGCAGCCTATTCGGTTAATACCATCTTAAGGAGATTTCCATTGTTGACAGGTAAAATATTCTTCAGCAAATTTAAGTAAGTTATTCTTAACTATTTCATCTTTATTAAATCATTCGGAAAGCATGTATTGACCATTCACTGTGCTGTGCTTTATATTGAGTCCTGGGAATTTTCCTATAACCAAATCACTTAATTCTTTTCACGTATATATTTCATTTCCAGAATCTGGGGCAGGGACAGATAAACATGTGTATGACATTTAGGCCTCTTAATCACATAAAGACTCTCCGTATGAGAAAGTCATTATTGACCTAAATGCAACCAGCAGATACATGTTATATTCGATTCCTCGCTCATAAGTTAATATGTACACAGACTCAAGATTTCTTCTCATCAGCCCTGCCGTATAAATATTATTTTTCTTTTGGCTTGAATTTCTGTATGAGTCAAAGATATGCTTTTTATTTTTAACCAGGAAACACATTTGCAGGGAAAATTCCACATTTCATATGATATTTGTGGGCTCCCGTATGTGCCAACAGCATTGTGATTTGTTCTTTTAAAGAGCGATAGTATTTCTGTATTTTAAAACCAAGCTCAAATGCTCTTTCTCCTGCCTCCCCTGTAAATATGCTCAGAGAGTCTAAAGCCACAAACACGCTGTCTGGTGCTCTTTGTGGAATTTATCACCATCTTTTTCTTCCCTGAAGAGCTTATTGCTTAAATGTTTCTCCCCCAAAATTTTAGGTGCCTGGTGCCTCAGTTGTAGATTTTAAAGGACTCCACTGACACAGATTGCTTCTTTAAAAAAAATTAAAAATAAAAAGATTTGTTTGTTACAGGGTCTAGCTACACAGTTCAGTGATTTCCTGTCTCAGCCTCCCCAGTGCTGGGATTATAGGCATGAGCCACCACGCCTGGTTTCAGGGGTGGCATGGCATGCAGTACCAGGGATCGAACCTGAGTCCTTGTGCTTCCCCAGCAGACACTTAGACCGCCGAGCTATCGCCCCAGCCCACAAATTCATTCTTGAGGCAAGGTTTGGTAGTGGTGCAGCCGCGCGAGTGCAGCCAGTCCTTGGAGGAGTCTACCACGGCAGGAGCAAGCCAGCCCTGGGCGTGCTTTGTGGCCCAGATAGGACGCACAGTTGCTCACCTGGCCCTGGAGCACAGTTACGTAGTGAATGGGGATCCTGGGCTTCGTGCTTCAGGGAGAATAAATCGCATCGTTATGGACTTGGTTTCTTTTGCTTAGAAGCTTTGATTTAAAAACAAAAAGCAAAATATAAGACTTAATGGTTGTAGTAAGTGTATCTCTTCTAAGAGTGATTTGCATAATTATCTTTTTAAAAAAGTGAAACAGTTACAGTTCCCGCGCTAATCCCCCCAAATGCATGAGCTGTTAAAGATCACTTACTGACTGAAGTTCATTTCATTTGTGAGTTACACGAATGTGAACACGAAATTACCTGAACTCAGGTTCTAACCAGCTTTAGCTTTGAAACCGGGAAGGAACAAGTGAAAATGTGTATCATTTCTTGAATGAAGAAAAAAATTTCAAGCCAGCATGGAAGCACGTGGGCATAATGGCAGGTACTCAGGCGGCTGTGCACGCTTGAGGCTGGCCACGGCAGCGTAGCGAGACCCTGCCTCAGAATAAAAGCACTTGGCGGGGCCGCGCGGCATGGTGAGGCCCTGGTTCAGTCCCCAGACACCAGGAGAAGAGGGAGGTTTCAAGAGTTGTTTTGGCCCTTTCACTTGTTATCATTTGACAGCTAGTTTTTCATCTTCATCAGTCAGATTTACCCATATTCGCTTTAGGAAAGGCTTTGTGCCCTGAGGAGCCTTGGCCTGTGCCGGGGTCACGAAGCCCTTCTGGCTCCGTTCCGCGTCGCTGATGGGCTGCTGCTCAGCCGGCGGCGTCAGAGCCGTCTCGATTCTGTAGCCCCGTCAGTCACCCTGCTTTCTCTCGCACTGCTGCTTCTGCTGTGTCCTTCTCTGAAAAGGTGGTGGTAGGTATTCTCAGGTGTACTTTGCCAGTTCAGAATAAGTATATTTTTGTCTCTAGAACAACTTTTTGGATTTTTTTTTTAAATTGCATTTAGCTACAGACTAATTGGAGAAAGCTGACGTCTTAATATGTTGAGTTTTTAATCTATGAGTAGAGTGTATTTCACAACTTAGGTCCCTTTTCATGTCTTTACCCGCAACCTGTAATTGCCAGCGTACATATCATTAAGTGCTTTGTTGTATTTATGTATTTCAGTTCCAGGGTTGGCACAGCATGTGGTACTGGGGATCGAACTTGGGACCTTGGCCTTGCCAGGCAGGTGCTTGTGCTGCCAAGCTGTCTTCCCGGTCCGAGATGTATTCTTTAAATTTCCATGTATTCACTGTTAGTTTAGTAAATGTGATTTTTTTTTGTATTTATATCTCTTTTATTTCAAAGAGAATAAAAACAATTAAAATGATACAGAATTTCAAAACAAGATGATAGGAAATTAACAGTAGTTGTTCTGTTGCATATTGATATCCTCAAAATAGTTGCTCAGAGTACCAGGTATAGGTGAGCAAAGTTGATCAGACGGTTAAGCATTAACTGACAGAATTTAGAGGTACAATTATCTTAGCTGATATACATATTCCCTTCTTTCTTAAAGGAGAGAACTGGGACGGAGAAAGGAGAAAGGTCTTTTTACCTGGTGTGCTGTAAGTCGTTCAGCAGTTCTAAGAGTGATTTTGTGGATAAGTTTCTCAGCATGTCAAGGCACCTGCGGATCATTTTCTTCTTCCCCCCATGTCTGGGGCCTCCACTTTCTTTTGCCCGCTCACAGGGGTTGGAACTCCTGGTCGTACGCTGAGCCGACTCGGGTTGTGAGAGTGGACATTCGTTCCTTTTCCCAGTCTTTGTGCGAAAACATTCACTACTCACTGGAATGTTGCTGGAAGGTTTTTAAGTATGTTCTCTTTATCAAATTGAGGAAGATCTCTGCAGTTCGCTCAGAGTTTTTATGATGAATCAAAGTTGTACTTTCTTGTGTCTTTTCTGAGCCCATTCGGAAGATTGTGTTTTGTCTTCATTAGCCTGTTACAGGTTGTCAGGTCAGAACCAGCCTTACGCCCCATGGAAGGTCCCCACTCGATCATGATGTATAATTATTTTTATACTTTTCTATAATTTGTTTATACTTTATTGAATATTCTTTCACTTATACACATGAAAGACAGTGGTCTATAGTTTTTTGTTGTTGTCTGATTTTGAAATCAGGATAATGCTGGTCTCATAAACTAAGTTAAAAAGCGTTCCTCTTCAGTCTTTTAAAGGATATTGTATAAAAATTCCTTTTGATACTTCTTTAAATGTTTATTAAAATTCTTCAGTGAAATCATTTGGGAATGGAAACTTTTTCCTTTTTTAAATTTTTAATTAATTTCTTTAATGGTTATAGGACTGTTGAATTACTATTTCATTTATTTTAAGGTTGAATTTTGGTAGTTTGTGGTTTCCAAGCAATTGGTTTATTTCTGTATTGACAAATTTATGAGTATGAGGTTGTACATATGATTCCTTTATACCTTTTTAATAGCTGCAGGATCTATAGCTCATTTCCAATATTAACTTTAACTTTGTTGTTCTTGCTAAAGACATTAGTTGTGTCAATCTCAGTCCTAGTGATGCTTTCAGTTGCGTTGCTGTCTGCTGCCTTTCTGTCCTTCTGAGTACTCTGGGCTTATTATGCCACACTGTTCCCACTTCCCTCCGCCTTTGCTCTGCTCCTTCTGGAGTGGGCAGGGGTAGTTCTAGCGTCTCCTCTCATGAGCTACAGACCCACTGAGTCATGGCCTCTGTCACCCATTCCCAAGTGCTACAGTGGCCCAGCAAATCCACAGGCCTCGGAGAAGCATCCTCGTTGGTCTCATCTGACCTTCCATGTGTTCTCATTGGCCACGTTACTCGCTAGCTCCCTGTTACCACAGCCTGGCAAGTTCCTGTGACTCACCAGTTAGAACATTGTCTCTTCTGGGAGCAGACCTGCAGTGACCCCAGGACCAGGCCGCCCCTTCGCTCTGTGGTCCCATAGGTGATGAGTGTTGGTGGCGGTGGGTGCTGCCTTCCCTTGCAGGTAGCCATGCCCACAGAAAGCCACTGAAATACTTTGGGGTAAGGGAATGCCGGCTTTCTTAGAAGATGGAAGTGACTGTTTCTGATGTGAAGAAATGTTCAGAGACATCAGCAGTCAAGGTTCTTAGTTGGCTGTCTCTCCAAGAGCTCCCATTGCAGGTTCTACTCCTGCGTTCCCCACCAGGACTTTAGCTGATTGTCCAAGACCTCGCGTGAATGGGTCTTTACTTGGTGTGTAACTGCAGCCTCTTTATTAAGGCCCAACTCATGTCCTTCAGAGTCTTATAAAATAACAGTTCCTTTAAAAACAACATAGAAACTTTCGAAGAGCTACCCGTGCCTTGAGATTTCAGAGCACTGAGCTTCTTTGCTTTCTGTCTTCCTTTCTTGTTTGCCTTCTTATTTTTCTCATCACTGAGACAACTACCTGACCCCAGAGTGAGAGGAGGAGAGGTGTATTTCATCTCCCAGTCTGTAAGTTTCAGTGCATGATTGTCTGGCTCCAGGGCAGGGCAGAATAGCGGAGAGGCATCACGGAGGAAAACCAGCTCGTGGCAGGCAGAAGGCAGTGAGCTGCAAGTGGGCAGCAAGCAGGGAACAGCGAACAGGAACCCTCTTTCTGTCCCTTGTATGTTATCCTTAGGGTGGGCAGCGCTCACGCCAGGGGTGGGACACCCTTAGTCCTACCCAGCACCATGCCCAACCAATCAGTGGACTGATTTAGTAACCACACAGTTGTAATCCCAGCATTACTCCCCTCCCCTTCTCCCTCTCCCTCTCTCTCGTTCCTTCTCCCTCTCTCCCTCTCTCTGTCTTCAGCATAGTCACAGCCTGGATTCCCCATGATGCCTGGGCTGCAGGGAAAGCCAGAGACAGGGTTAAGTGGTGGAAACAGAAACCGTTAGTAGACCATTCTCCGCTCGGGGACGCGCCGTGACTGGGCACCCAAAGGCAGGAGCTGCCAGGGCGCGTCAGGGCCCTGAGCAGCTCACGGCTGGCCATGCACGGGCTTCCAGCCCAGAGCTTGGGACGGCCTCATGCGGTTCTCTTCTTGGGAGACCCTTGAACTGTATTAGCAGATTTGGGAATTATTTTCACCAACAGTCTACGCAAATACATTTGTAGAAGACATTTTGTAAAATTATGTTGTTTAAGATCTCTGTGCCGGGGAAATGGCTCAGTGGAATAAGCACTTCCCTGGCAAGCACAAGGGCCTGAGTTCAGTCCCTGGTTCCACGACAGAAAAAAAAAGATCTCTAGAATATGTATGTTCTAACTAAATTGGTGGCATTTTCTGTTGTATGATTTGTATAACGTACTTTAAATTCTGTGATTACAATGTGAGTTCTACTAAGCAAAATTCAAAACATGAGTTAGAAAAAGCTGTTTTTCCCCCTTACAGCTCTGTTAGGAGCAGAATGTCACCCGAACTCCACTCATAAAGTAGGCGCACATACTTCATTCTGTGCTCAGTCTGAAAAGGAAATTGGCATTTCTGTAATGCAATCTGTAAAGCCTCCCTAATGATTGATTTTAACAAAGAAAGTCTCTACTGAAACGAACCCAGAGACACGATGTTTTTCTGGGGGTACTAAGGAGGGAATCCAGGGCCTTCCTACTGAGCTACTCTTTAGTCCTTTTAAAATTTTCACTCTTATTATTGAAACTGACCTACTAATCGTTTTTGAAACTGTCTCATTGCTATTTGTTTCTCAAAATTATTTTAAAAAATTTTTTACTCTTAAGATAGCATTGCCAGGGTGGGCCTGCAGCTCAGTAGACTAAAGTACCTGCTTAGGCAGAGCACAGAGGCAGGGCTTCAGTCCCTGGCCTGCTGTGCTGGCCCCACCCCTGGGGCGTGCTGAGGCGATTGAGACCGGGCATGGTGGCGTGCACCTGTAATCCCAGTGCTTGGGAGGCTGAAAACAGGATCACTACAAGTCAGATCTACATAGAGAGACCCTTTAGACCTGTAGACCCTGCCCTAAATACAGGGGGGAAAAAATGTTGCCAGATTGTTCAGGCTGGGGCCAAACTTGCAATCTTCTTGCCTGTCTGCCTAGAGTGCTAGGATTGTAGCACGTGGCACCAGGCCCCAGGCCACCCTTTTGAATTTTTAAGACAGGGCCTTGCTAATCTGACCAACTGAACCGAAACTTCTGATCCTTCTACCTGAGCTCTTAGAATTCTGGGATTATAGATGTACATCACCATGCCTAGTTTAGAGACTGTGTGTGTGTGCGTGCACGTACGCGCGTGCACGTGCTCTGTTACTGGTGATGGAACCCAGGGCTTGGCACGAACCTCTGTACCCACTGCCTTAGCATTGAACCTTTTATTTTTTTCAAGGCACGGTCTCACCAAGTAACTAAATTGCCCCGGCCGAGCTTGACGCTCCTGCCTCGGCCTCCTGCAGTGCTGATGCTGCAGCGCACACCACCAAGTGCAGCTTCGGGGGCTTACTCTTGAGCTAGTAACAAATGTTCTTCTCTCTTTTCTCTCCCCTTGCAGGACGACAGCGGTTAGTTTTGTGGCCTACTGCTGTTCCACCCAGTGTCTGCGGACTTTTGACCTGCTGAGTTGATGAGTCTCCGGAGCGGCGCCAGCCTGACACTGTGGCCACCTCCCTGCATGTCAGGCACTGTGTGTGGCAGGCAGGAGAGTCCTGTGGGCCAGGACGGGTTCCATCCATCCTGTCCTGTGCAGACGGGGACACGAGAACTCTCCGGAAGCGTTGTGGTTGGTCATCACAGCTGAAAGGCCTCAAATACATTCTCCCCCAAAATTAAGGACGTTTTGTCTTCTGTGGTTTCTTTTTATGTGTGTCTCGTATATAAACTATTCAGTTCGATGAGCCTTCCCACATCTAATTTAAAGCAAGTTGCTGTTCCCTGAAGAACTCTAATTTGATAATCTACCCACATTAACCTGTGAACAGCATACCTTCCGTGACACTTCAGTGAAACTTCTCTCTTTCCCCAGAGAATTATTTTCCAGCGAGATTTCTCTCCATGGTTTCTCCAGTGGAAACTTGTCGGTTTTTAGTGTTTCAGCAGGCTCAGGCCTCGGTCCTTTCGCTTAGCTGGGCGGGGCACCCGAGCTGGCAAGGCCCCAGCACACACGCCCTCTGGAAAGTACAATCTTGTTTACAAGTTTTGCAATGTATTAAGAGGCTCTGGAGAGAAGTATTAAAAGCAAAAAAGTTGATCGTGAAATACGCTCTTTTGAAAAATTAGAGAAAACTTAAATTTTGAATTGTTAAATTTCCTGCTAAGACTTTTTTCATATACATGAAGAATATTTGATTTTTTTAAAGACCCGAGTCTTTTTCTTTCTAGATGTATTTTCTACAAAATAAGGGAGAGAAAACTCATGCCAAAATAAGACCTGCCCTGTTCTTGTTAGATGGGCTTACAGATTCAGTTCGTACTGACTGAAGTGCCCTAAGCATGCGAGAAGCTGCCTTTATGGTTTTTACGAGAGACTCTAAGCCCCAGCTGTGCCCTTTGGCTCATATACCTGGTGTGTGCGGTTGTCCCCTTGTTGGTCCCTAGGGCGCGCGCTGTTGTGCAGGTAGCACAGGGAACATCCAGAGAAAGCAGGGCCATGTTCAGCCTTGGGATTTCACAGAAATACAAAAAGTCCACGAACAGCCTGTGAACCTCCCCCTCCGGAGACACCCCCTTCATGGGAGAGTCACGTATTCGCTCTTCCTTTCAAAGGATGGCATTTCACTGTTACTTCGCTGCCAGATGTTCATCTGCTTGCTGTGAAGTGAGTCTTCTACTTTAAAAAAAATGGCTAGTGATACAGTTTATATAAGGCAGGAAGGACTGAAAGAGCCAGAAGGGGTTGCTTGGTGGAAGAGATTATTTTCAAAAATGTTCAGATGTCCAGAATGTGGTTGGTGGCATTTGATTAGCTGCCCTAACTGTAGCACTGGGCTCTGGTGGTGCCAGAAATCCTCCAGAGTTACGGACACATGTGTGATCTTCAGCCGCACGCCTGCTGCCCGGAAAGCAGACTCCACACGGACTGGGGCAGACAGAGTTCCCGTGTGCTCCTACTGCATCGCACTGTTCACTTCCTCCGTCTCTTTCATAGCTTGATCTGCTCGGCCTTAACATTTCAAAGGCCTGGAGTATAATAGGAACTGAAGATCTATGTCCAAATGGACCACTTCTTTCATCCTTTGGAACAATTGAAGTTCTGATCTAGCCCCTCCATGTATATAAGTTGGCGGGGGACCAGTGTGGCATGAAGCTTCACAAATGTGCTTCGGGCCTAAGTGACTGCTACCTTGCCATTAAAGTGGCAGCAACCGTATTGTTGCATCTTCCTGTTTCACCTTCCACCATCGTGTCTTCAAATGGAGCTGTGAAATGTGCTAACCTGACATTCAGGAATTCTTGTTGAGATAACTTGTAAATGTTAACTTTGTTTGAAATTTTGTAAAGGTGCTTGTACTCCAGGCATCCTCTCTCTCTGCACGTGTGATGAGCAGGTGAACAGCTGCAGTGGGCTGGCTGGGTGGCCGGCCTCTGGGCAGTCTCTGCTTGAAGCCTGGGTGCGACACCTGGGCTTGCTTGATGAGGACTGGAACTTAAACCATGGCTGGGTGCTATTCATGGAAATGGTGTGTGAGATTCACTGGCGTCGTTCTCAAACTTTTGATACTATAAAGGAGTGTTGTTGACTACAGAAAACTTGCCTGTGTGCTGTGTATTTGGCTTGTGTCCAAAGCTTTGCCAAAACAAATCTTAAATCCAGCCGGCAGCCCTCCCTTCCTTCTCCCCTTTATTTCCTTTTTTTCTGTCGATTTCTCTTTTTGCCTGTCCTGGTGCTTGGACCAGGGCCTAGTGCGTACTAGGCAAATCCCCTCACATGGAGCTGCACATCCCCACCCCTCTGTGTACTTTTGTTGAGCAGCCATTTTCTGGGTAGAAAAATACTTCACAAAATAGTCATAATGGGAGAAAAGGGATCTACTGCAAAATCAAGAGTCTGTTCAGAGTGAGGTCGCATCAGTGAGCTCCTGTGTGCGTGGTTAGAGGTAAGTTTCAAAATCCAGGACAGCCTCACTCATAGTACAGGGCGCAAGAGTCTGTTACAGTTTAGATCAGGAGTGAGCCCCAGAATTCTCATGTACTCAGAGGTTTTGGAGCCGGAGATATAGCTCAGTGGCTTAAGTAGTGGCAAGTCTACACTCCTGAATTTGATCCCTGGTACCAAAAAGGTGGAGCTTTCGGAAGGTAAATGGATCGTGGGGGCCCTGTACTTATCAGTGGGTTAATTCACTGATGAAACCACAGAAAAAGGAAGGGCAGGTCACTGGGTGTGGCCTCGAGTGTGCCTCCCTCAGTCCCTTTCCTGCCCACCATGGTGTGACCACTGTCCTCTGCCCCCTGCCTTCGAGCCAGCTGACCATGTGCCCAGCATTCACAAGAACCTTTCCTCCTCAGCTAGTTGAATGTCCGTCTCAATTGTTTCACGTTAAGTATTAAAGGAAAAAAAGTCCTTGACAGCAGTTAGTTTATAGGCTCTGCATGTAATTTTTCTTAAAATATGTGCCATTTCATAATCTTTGGGAGCTTCAAAGACAACTTTTAACATTACTAATTGTAAAGTTAGATTTCTCCATCCTGAATTGAATTTGACATTCTTATTTCTACTATAAAAAACGTAAACGCAATACATCACCTTAGCAGAAATCATAACATTTTATTCAGATGATTTATGAAAATGGATTCCTGACTGGGCCAGCACTAATGCAATCTGATATAATTAAATATGGACATGGAAATTCATTTCATAGACTCAAACATTGTCTTACAGAATCTCATTTAGAAGTTCTTCACATAACCATGGCCATATTGTTTTGATTTTAGTTTGAGATTTTCGTTTACCTGTTTGGTACTAATGAGGCTCTGTTGCATTTCTCCACGAACCCAGTGAGTCTGGCCTTGCCTTCAGAGAGGATTTTTACGAAGTCTGTACACTTGAAAATCACCTATAAAGATCACTCAGGTCTCCTTGTCCTACCCAGGAAGTGCCCCACATGTCATCAGGTACTAGACCTGAAAGAGGTGCAGGTGTCTCTTCCAGGAAAGGGATTGACTGTTGCCAAGGGACTGTTAACGCTCAGGTAGGAAAAGTGTGTGCCTTGCAGCCTAAGATGTGCTCTTTGAAGCTCCATTCTACGGTGCCTTGCTCTTCAGAGGTAGAGAGGCCCTGACAGCCCAGTGTGGCCAGGCAGAAGGTGGAGCTTTTGGAGATGATTTCTGTCTGTTCCTAGGAGATTTCCGAGGACTGTAAGGGGGTTTCCCACGGTAGAGTGAGGCTTGTCTGTGCTATCCATGCTAAAGACTACTAGTTTCTCATAGCAATACAACTTACATGTGTGCAACATGAAGATTGCCTAAGACTGAATCTGCCTCCTGAGAAATTAGGGCAAGCTTTGCAGTGTGTTCACTGTCTACAATTCATGCTCTGTCCAGCTTGGTTGCATATTTGTAGAATAATTGCTGTTTATAGAGCGCTTGACCTTGAACTATGTGAATGCTCAGAAATGTCAACAGTGTTTTTTTTTTTTTTTTTTTTTTTTAATTCAGTTCATTTGAAAAAGAGGCATTCATTAAGGCCAGTGAAAGTAGTGGAGAAAGGAGCTCTGAAAACTGTCCATCCCCCATTGAGCAAGAAAAATTTTGGCCCAAAATGTCAGAATTAATGGTTTTTTTTTTTTTTTCCGCAGCTCTGGAAATTACAAAAGCTTCAGCAATCTGAGCAGTATTTCTTCAAGAAAAGTGGCTGGATCTGGTATGGACGCTGAGCTTTGTAATGTTTTAACTTGCCCTATTTCTTTCCCACCTTCCATCTCTGCTATATCCTTGAACACCGACAATACACAAAGAAGGTGAAAAGCAGTGGCCTGGAAACCAGAGGAGGAAAAATGGGGTTGAGATTCCTTCAAAGCCTCCTCACCAGAGAGTGGTCATTTGACCTGTCTGGTGGTTCCCTGGAAGATTCCGCTCCCAAGACTCCCCTTACTTGATTGGAGCTTGCCTGGTGTGAAAATTTTTCCTCAGGAAAATTTGCTGGATAAGTCTCAGAGATAAGTGATTACTATAGGGCTGGCTGAGGCAGTGGGTAACCCTTGGAGCAAACAGTAAGTTTCTAACCAAAACCTTGGCAAGCTGGGGAAGGACACCTCTGTAGGTGTTTTTAAAGGCCCTGGCCTTTACAGGGGGATTAGATGGGTTTGCACATATGTAGAACTTCACACATGCCAGGAGTTGTACTCTTGCTGGGATTGTCCTAATTGCATGCTAAATGCTGGCATTAAATTGACCTTGAGATTCTGCACAGAGAATGAAGCCAAAGGCAGGGCTGTCACCTCCCTGAGTGAGCATGGAGAGAGTTCCAGTCCTCAGAGCCCTCGGCACTGACGGGATGACTGCTCGTCTCAGGTACAGAAGCCTCTGTCCAGTCATTACCTTGTCACTAAGCTATCTGAGTAGAGACTTCAGTGTCATACATTACAAAGAGTGTCATCCTTACTCATGTAGTTCAGAAAGTCACGAGAACAAAGCAAACAAGCTGGCAAGTATGGCAGACCCTTAGGGTGGTAAGTGAAGATGATTGGCAGAGCTTTGTTCTTTACAAAGTCCAGTTTTACAGAGTCACACACACACACACACACACACACCCCACAGTATGAGTCATAGGAAGAAACAAAATACACAGGGAAAAATAAATCAGTAGATGCTGCTAAGGCATTCCAGACATTGGACTTCCAGACAAAAACTTTAGCTATTTTAAATATGCCTAAAGAACTAAAGAAAAAAGCTGAGAAGATAAAAAGATGAGGTCTAGCAACATAGAAAATAAAAAGATATTATGCAAAAACCATTTTTAAATTCTGAATTTGCACAGTAACAAGTGAAAAATTAACAGGTGATTAACAGATTGGAACAGAAAAAAAGCAATCAACAAACATATAATAGGCCAATTGGTTTATCCAGTCTGAAATACAGAAAAAAAATAAAATTGAACAGAGCTTCAGAGACCTGTGGTGCCATGTGCAGCATACCAACTTGTATATATATAATTCAATTCATAGGAAAGAAAAAGGCATTTAAATAGTCTTTAGTCCAAGTAGGGAACACAAATCCATGACTGTGCACATAGCCATACTGTCCAGGCACAGGGAGAGAATCCTGGAAACAAGGAAGAAGTGACTTCTATACAACAGGCCCTCATTAAAAGCCATGGAGGATGGAAGGAGATCAGGATATATTCAAAGAGCTAAAAGTAAATAGCCATCAAATATTAATTCAATACCCAGCAAAACTATCCTTCAAAAAAAAGATAAATGAGTGCACTCCCAGTTGAACAACAGTAGATTCACCAGTGGCGAGTCTTTTACAAGAAATAATAGTCCATCAGGCTGAAATGGAAGCATAACAGCAACTCAAACCTACATGAAGAAATAGACACCAATATGTTCAATTGTGGGTAAATACATGGTAGCACATTTGTTCTCAAGTCTTTTCCTCTTAAGAGGCAACTGTGTAAAACAATAATTACAAATCTGTGACAAGGGGCACAGGATAAGCACGTGTGACAACCACACAAAGGGAGGGTGAAGGAACAAATTTACATAGAAACATTTTTTTTTTAAATTCAGTTGATTTATTCCGAACAGGTCATAAATTTAAGATGTTAATTATCACAAGAGACTACTAAGAAATATCTTTAATGTATATATAGTAAAAGCTACAATAAGGGAACTAGTTGGCACAGAATAAAAATAGTAACTCAAGAAAATGCCTAGAAAGAAAGTACAAATAGAGGAATAAAGACAAAAGGCATAGAAAATAAAGTGACAGGTTAAAAGCCAACCATATAATTACATTAAATGTAAATGGATTAAAAAACTCTAATTAAAGGGCAGACATGGGAAAATGGATTAATATCACAGTCCAGATGTCTATAGAAGACACATTTTTCTTCTCAGTACTGGGGAAAAAACCCAAGGCCTTTTGCGCTGAGCTACATCACCATCTCATTTTTTACTGGGGATAGATGGCACTAAATTGCCCGCACTAGGCACAAACGTGTGATCCTGGTCACCCTTTCAGGACTGGGCCTACAGGCACACTATCACCATGCCCAGCTGTGAATCGTATTTTATTTTTATTTTTTGGTGGAACTGGAGATTGAACTCAGGCCATTGCACTTGCCAGGGAAACGCTTATTCCACTGAGCCATTTCCCCGGCCCCTGTGAATCATATTTTGAATGTAATGAGAAATATATGTTTATAGTCAAAGGTGAAAAAACTATTATACAAAAATAGACCTAGAGTAAATACCAGACAAAATAGTCTGCATCTTTAGATGAAAATTGCTACTACAGACAAAGACATTACATAACTAGAGGATCAGTCGATCACGAAGTGATAATGTCCATATAATGCCCATATGTATACCTAATAACAGAGGCCCAAGATACATGAAGCAAAAACAGTTGGAAGGTGAATAGACAATTCAGCAATAACCATTGTTCATCTCAATGCCTCACTTGAAGTAATGGATATGTGAACAGAAGTACAGGCCAAGTAGACTTGGCACACAACTTAGAACACTCCACCCAACAACAGCAAAATGTACATTTTCCTAGAGGGCACATGAAGTGTTGCGGGGGATAGAAATTACACGCATGCTGTCTGGACAGAGTGGAATGAGATTACCAGTCGGTAGCAAGGAAATTGGGAAATGCACAAATATGTGGAAGTTAAGCAATACAATCCCAATTAACCCAATGGTCACAGGAGAAATCTGAAAGTTCCTTGAGATTAATTAAAGTGAAGACAAAACAAATCCTAATTTAGGAGATACAGCTGAATCAGCACGTAAAACAATGTGTAACTACAAATGTCTATCTCAGCAATAACTCAGAAATACCTTAAGAAACTAGAAAAGAAGACTAAATTAAAAGTAAGCAGTGAGTTCAATCCCCGGTTCTGCCAAAAAACAAAAAAGTAAGCAGAAGAACGGAATAATAGAAGTTAAAGTAAAAATAAATGAAATAGTAAAAAATAATAAAACAAATGAAAAACAATTGTTCTTGGGAAAAGATTAGCAGAAGTACTATAGCCCTTGGCTCCACAAGAAAAAAAGTAGAGGATACTGAGATCACTAAACCAGAAATGAATGAAAAGTTACTACCAACATTACAGAAATAAAAGAATTGTAAAGGAATTTTTATGCCCCCATAGTAGGGACTTTATTTATTTTTAAATTCTTTATTTGGTATAAGGTCTTGCTATGCAGCTCGAACTTGTAGCGATCTTCCTGTCTCGGCCTCCCCAGCACTGAGATTACAGGTGTGTGTCACAATGCCTGGTTTCGGTGGCTGGCGTGGCCCAGGGCCAGCACAGCATGCAGTACCGGGGATCAAACCCAGGTCCTTGCACTTGCCAGGCAGATGCTTAGACTGCCAGGCTATCTCCCCAGCCCTATAGTAGGGACTTTTGATGAAATTAGAAAATATTTTTGGACTTATGTGCAAACATGAGAAGCATAGAATTCTTTATCCTATTGTTAAAATATAATCTAATTTGTAAATGTTCTTTATCATATTATGTAGGGACTTAAGGTTCAACATATCAATACTTGATGAAAAATACCTGTTCCTTATTATGCCTAAGATGTTTGAAATGTAGTGAGATAGTGAGGTTAAGCTTGATAGCGTAAATCGTTTGATAATAACAATAAGCTTGTCTTCTGGATGGTTAACAACCTAAGTTTGCAGACCAAAATTAGAGAAAAAGGAGGGCTACAAGGAAAGCCAACATTTTGGCCCTACCCTTCTAAGGTCAATTAAGACTCAGGACATATGAGAACTTGTACTGTTACGTCACGTACCTCGGTAGTGTCCCAAATTTTCTGATCAAGAAGATAATGGGGCCAAAGAGGAAAGTGATCGATGACGTAGAGTGTGCCTAAGGAGAGTCACATGGGGAGAAGACACTCTCTCAGGCTTTCACAGAGAGCACATTGGCCAAGCATTGGCCGTGACTCATCCACATGGCTGACACTGACAAAGGTTCTACAATCTGAGGTACAGGATCTCAAGATAAATCCTGAGGGCATTTCACTGACCTTGTCAGACCAAAAAGCTACAACTCTTGTTGCACAGGTCCTGCTTTACCTTGGTCTTAACCATCCAGTAGAAAAGTATGAAGATGAAATATAGGAAGTAAAGCCATGTTGTTATGTTGAGCTGTGGGGGACTCAGGTCAATAATTTCTGACATTGCCAGTTAAACAGAAAACCCAATGATATTATGGGCTTCTGTACTCTTTTAGAATATTTTGCTGAGTTTACACACCTATAATATTCAACAACGGAACTTAAAAAAAAATTGGGGTATAACTATGAATGTCCATTTTGTATCTGTGTATTCAAAGTTGTTGGGATAGATATATAGTTGCATTCTCTTAATGAATAGAATAATTTTTTCTAATGGTGTTTGTAAGTAGGATCACAAGTCTGCATCTTGTACAGCAATTAACCACTGAGAAGAATGTATGCAGTGTATTATTTGTTGAAACTGTACTTTCGATTTGATTTGAAACTGTCTCATTGCTATATGTTTATCAATAAAACTTTGAAAAGAAAAAAAAAAAGAAAATTTATAGATTTACTGGCAAAATCAATTCCAAAAGAAAAAAAATCATCCTAAACAAGAAATCAATTTTATTTTCTAAAAAAAGCTTTCCACAAAGAAAAGTCAAGGAAGAAATGTCTTCACTGGTGAATTCTACCAAACATTTAAGGAATGTCCACCATTAGTTGCTCACAAAACTAAAAGAGAAGCAGACACTTCCCAACTCGTTCTCTTGGGCCAGTATCACCCACACACCAAAATCAGGCAAAGAAAAGAAAGTCTGCATGCCTATATCACATCATATCAACTCAATGCAAAAAATTCTCTGCAAAATACAAAGCTGAATCTAGTAACTTACTAAAAAGGTTATACAAAAACCCATATTTATTTTGGGAACACAGAACTCAACATTACAAAAATTAACATACACATTATTAGAATAAGTGGCAAAACAACATGATCTAATAGATGTAGGAAAGCTTTTGACAGTTGACAAAATCTGACACCCTTTCTTGATGAAAACATTCAAAACACTAGAAATGGGAGAATCTCTTCAACCTTATAAAGGACATCTGTGAAAAAAATGATAGCTAATCTCAGCACCCTGGGAGGCTAAAACAGGAGACAACAAGTTCAAGCCCATCCTGGGCATTTTAGCAACTTACCAAAACTCTGTTTGTCAAAATATAAATATTAAAAAGGGGAGCACTAAGTTCAGTCCCCAGTACTGCAAACAGGGAAAGCAGAGAGGAAGGGAAGGAAGGAGAGAAGGAGGCAGGAAATGAAGGAAGGAGGGGAGGGAAAGAAAAGGGAAGGAAGAAAAAAAAGGGCTGGGGATGTAGCTCAGTGGTAGGGTGCTTGCCTAGCACACACCAGGCCCTGAGTTCAATCCCTAGTACCAGAAAAAAGGAAAAAGAAAGCAGCATAGCTACTATACACATGGTGATGAAGTGCTGGAGGCTTTCTCTACTGAGGTCAGGAATAAAACAAAGATAGCCTCTCTTACCCCTTCTATTCAATTTTGTTCTGAAGGTTCCAGCCAGGGCAATAGACAAGATGAAGAAATAAAATGCATCAAGATTGGAAAAGAAGGGGGCCTGCCCCTTAGCTCACTTCTTTAAGTGGCTGCTTCAACAAAGCAGTCAGGCTCAGGTTGCTGTGGTTCGATCCCCACAACACAAGCCAGCCAAATCTGCCCGGAAGGCATTCGGAGCAAAAAAAAAAAAAAAAAAAAAAAGATTGGAAAAGAAGCAAAACATATTTCTGGATGACATGATCTTGTATATAAAAAATATTAAGGGAATTCACAAACAAAACTGATAAACAAGTGTGACAAAGTTGCAGATACAAGCTTATTATACAAAAACCAACAGATGCCAGGCAAAGTGGTGCACACACTCGGGAGGCTGAAGCAGGAGGATCATTGTGAGTTTGAGACCAGCCTGGGCTACAAAATGAGCTCAAAGCCAGCCTGAACTGCAGAATGAGATCATGTTTCAAAAAGGAAAAAAAATCAATTTATTTGTATACATTAGCAATGCCCAAAAGGAAATTAAGACAATTGCAATAATATCAAAAACAATAAAATATTTGAGAATAAATTTTAAAAAGAAGTCAAATATACACACAAAATATCACTGAAAAAAACTAAAATATCACTGAAAAAAACTAAATAGATGTAAAGAAAGTCCGTCTTTATATATTGGGAGACAATAGAGTTAGGATGGTAATAATTCCTAATAATAAATCTGATGCAATCTCTATTAAAATACAAGCTACACTTTTATCAGAAATCAAACTGACTCTAAACCGAATGTAAAAATGCAAGATATCTTGAATAGCAAAGTAACCCTCAGGGGGGGAAAAAAAATAGGATTCACAGTTCCCGACCTCAAAACTTACTGCATAGCTGCAGTAATTAGGACTATGTGATACAGGCGTAAGGATGGACATGGAGACAGAATTAAGAGTACAGAAGTCAGTCATTATATTTATGTTCCATTTATTTTATTTTTTTAATTAATTTTTAAAATGTATTTACTACAGGGTCTCACTGCATAGCTCAGAATTCTAGTGATCCTCCTGTTTTCATCCTCCCCAGTGCTGGGATTATAGGCATGCACCAGCACGCCTGGTCTCAGTGACTGGCTCAGTGCGCCTGAGGGTAGGGCCAGTGCAGCATGTGGTGCTGGGGATTGAACCCTGAACCCTGCACCTGCCTAAGCAGGCGCTTAATGCTCCGAGCTATCTCACCGGCCTGCTTCCATTTATTTTTGACATGGTGTCTTGGTTACTTTTTACTCATTACTGGGACAAATACTGGACACTCAAAATTAAGGAAGAAAAGGTTTATTGATCTCACAGTTAGTGGAGGTTTCAGTCCATACTTGGCTGGTTCCCAGACAGAGTGGTACATGGCAGAGAGCAGCCGTTCATGGTGGCAAAAAACAGCCAAGAGCAAAGGGAAGGGCAGAAACTGTGGCTTCTATCCAGACTCTCTCCCCTCCTAATATTATAAGCAGGTTGCCCTGGGGCTACCCTGGGCTGGGGTGTAGGACTCCCACAATGTCCATGCCCTCCTCTTGCTCAGGATGAGGAAGTTTACAAACTAAGAATCCTGGCTCTCTGCTGGGTCACTTAATTAAACTTCTAACCTTCTCAAGTTGACACCATGCATCAGCCAGCACACTTGGGTTCCAAAAGAATTCAATGAGGAATTTTGAGGCTTTTAAATAAATAATGCTAGTGTGATGGTCACATGCAACAAAATGAAGCTGGCTCCTTAATTCATACATTATGCAAAAACTGTCTTGAATGGACCATAGATTAAAAATATAAGAATTAAATAATAAAACTCTTAGAAGAAAATGTAGGCATGAACCTTCATGACATTAGAGTAAGAAGTAGTTTCTTTTGTTGTTGTTGTTGTTGAACCAGGGATTGAGCTGAGGCCCTTGCACTTGCTAAGGAAGCGCTTATTCCACTGAGTCATCTCCCCGGGGCCCCCAGAAGTATTTTCTTAGCTATGATACCAGAAACACAAGTAACCAAAGAAAAAATAAATTTAACTTCATCAAAATTTTAAAATGTTAACCCTCCAGAAGAGAAGCTTATTGTTATTACCATACAACCTAGGCTGTTAAGCTTAACCTCACTATCTGTCTGAATATCAAACATTTTAGGCATAACATGGAACAGGTATTTTTCATCAAGTATTGATATGTTGAACTTTAAGTCCCTACAGAATATGATGAAAAAACATTTAAAAATTAAAATATATTTTTAAAAATAGGCATAATTATATAATTCTTATGTTTACATATAAGTCCAAAAATCTAACCATATACAACCTTGAAGCAGGACAGTCCCACAACATTCCTTTTCCTGTCTGTATAAGAAGTAAAGCCATGCTGTTATGTTGAGCTGTAGGGGACTCAGGTCAACAGTTTCTGACACTGCCAGTGAAGCGGAAGACCCAATACTATTATGGACTACTGGACTCTTAGTATATTTTGCTGAGTTAACACACCTATGGGCATTCATCTGTATCTGTGTCCATTTTGTATCTGTGTATTCAAAGTGGTTAGGATAGATGTACAGTTGCATTCTCTTAATAAATAGTGATTTGTTCTAATGGTGTTTGTAAATAGGATATCAAGTCCACATCTTGTACAGCAGTTAACCACTAGGAAGAATATATGCAATGTGTTAATTATTGAAACTGTCCTACCAATTTGGTTTGAAACTGTCTCATTGCTATTTGCTTCTCAATAAAATTATGGAAAAAAAATGTTTAAATGTATCTTAAAGGACACTGTCATGAAAGTAAAATGACAACTTACAGAATGGGAAAAGAACATTTTAAACGTATCTGGTATGGATCTAGTATCCAGGACCTAACAAGGACTCTTACAGTTCAGTAATACAAGTTAAAATTCCAGATAAAAAGTAGGCAAAGATTTGAGTAGACGTATTTCCAAAGAAGATTGGATACAAATATTCAAAAAGTGCGGGAAAAGGTGCTCAGCATTATGCATCAAAGTACAAGTCAAAACCAGGAGCTATCACCAAACAGCCACGAGAAGGACTATTTTTCTAAAAGTGACCAGTAATAAGTGTTGATAAGAATGTAGAAAAACTGCAACCCTCAGATACTGCTGGTGGGGAGTTTGAACTATGTGCAGCTGGCTCAGCCGCTGCAGAGCACAGCCCAGAGTTTCTTTAGGTGGTTCCTTGGAGACCACACGGCCCTCAGTTCCACACCTAAGGACCCCAGGGGATTGAAAACACACCAAAAACCCCGTTTGTGAATTTTCTTGATGACCAGAAAGTAGGAACCACTCCAGTGCCCATCAGTGGATGATGACTAAGCAAATGAGGTATAACCACTCTCTACACAGGTGCTACATGTGAAACACGCTACAACGTGGATGAATCCTGAAAGCACGTTGGCATAAGAAGGTAATGAAAAGGGCCAGATGAGCTGTGTTTTGAACGGCTACTGTTGAGTCTTGAAATCCAGAAAAGCACTTCACTTGCTAGGTAGATCCTCCTGACAGGGAAAGCCTGCCCTCTTGTATTTACTCCAAGTACACTCTACTTTACTTTAGGGCTTTTTTTTTTTTTTTTTTTTTTGGTCTTTTTGAGCTAGGATCTCACTTTGTAGCCCAGGCTGGTCTCAAACTAACAGCAATCTTCCTGCCTCAACCTCCCCATTGCTGGGATTATAGGTGCGTGCCACCATGCCTGGCTCTACGAGTATACTTTAATCTCCATCTGCTTTTAGGAATTCTCTATGCAGTATCTACTTATAGGAGTTTTTAACTTGAAGAGCCTTTTTCTTTCTTTGCTTTCCCTCTGCCTAGGGCTGAGACTCAAACCCAAGTGAACTCCACCACTGAACTACATCCCTTACCCTTTTAATTTTTATACCTAAATTGCATAGACTGACCTCAAACTTACAGTTCTGTAGGCTCCCTAGCAGCTGGATGAGCAGCCTTTTTCTGTTTAGAGAAGCAATTCTGCAGTCTAGAGAAAAGCATATCAAAAAGGCTTAAAAATTGCAACAACCCCCTCCCCCCATTTTGGGGTGATTATTTGTCTCTTTTCACTCTTTTGAAATGCACATGTGTGGGTGTGCTTACATGGCATTAAATATGGAAAATTTTTTCATTTGTTCTTGCGTAGCAGTGGGATTCGAACCCATGGAACACTGAGCTATATTCCCATCTCTTTGTATTTTGAGATGGTATCTCACTAAGTTGCCCAGGCTGGCCTTGAATTTGGGATCCTCTGCCTCAGCCTATAATACCTGGGATTATAGGCACGTGCCACTGCACTCAGCCCAAGCACAGTTTATACCCTGCTTTTTTCACCTGATATATCCTGAAAATCCTTATCAAGTGACTGTATGGTCTTGTATTTCTAACATTATTTAATATATTTCCTACATAGATGCATATTTAATAATTTATAATGAATTTTTTCATTTCTATTATATTTGAAAATATCAATTTTTCCAGATTCTTCTGTGTAATCCCAATTTATGCAAGAAAGCAGATGGGAGATTAATTCTTTTATAAGCAAGGATCAGATTGCTGCTGCTGCTATAAACACACATTACCATTTTAGCTCATTTCAACCCTAGTAATCTTGGAAAACTTTATGCTTTTATTTAATGTCAAATTCATTTGTGACTAGAGCTTTAAAATATGATTTAGCTCAAAATACACTCTTTTACTTGTGTAACTGGGGTGCTGTGGCCTTGAACAGTTTTCAGTCAGAGTTTTGCCAAAATTCAGAGTACCATTCTAGGTCAACAGCAGAGTTAACCGGGGCTGCATCCCTTCAGCTTTCGCTTAAAAAGTCATGCCACTGATTGACACCAGGTTCAAGGTCACAACAGGAATAGTTTGTTAATCCAGGATCCCTGCAAAGATGAGACATGGGATCTCACTTTGGTTAAATCAAGCAGCTCGAAGGAAGGTGTGGAGAAGCCAGGGCGGCAGCTAGGGAAGAGCGGGCCGCACCCTGCTGGAGTCTTCATGCTGAGACACAGCGGGTTTAGCAAGGTGAACGATCAGCCTAGGTGTAAAAGCAAGGAGTAGAGCAAAATGGGTGACTTTGATACCATCACTTCAGGAGGAAGGCATTTAAGAATAAATGAGCACGGGCCGGCCAGACAGCTCAGCGGACTAAAGCGCCTGCTTAGGCAGAGTGCAGTGGCCGGGGTGGGATCCCTGGTGTGCCATGCCAGCCCGGCCCCGGGGCAGGCTGAGACGGTGATTGAGACTGGGCGTGGTGGTGCACGCCTGTAATCCCAGCACTTGGGAGGCTGAAAACAGGAGGATCACTGTGAGTCCAATCTGCATAGTGAGACCCTGTAGACCCTGTACCAAATTCATTTTTAAAAAGAAGAAATTAGCATAATGTTGTCAGTGTCTATGCTTTCTTCATCCTTGTTTGCTTTAACAATACTCTCCTTCTTAGTGGAAGAAAGTCCAAATTTAAGAAAAGAAATGTGTCTTGATTCCCTGGGCTTCTTTTGTGTCTCTCTCAAGGACAGCCATGATGTTGCCTGGGCCCTTCACTCATCGGCCAGCAGCCAAGACTGGCCTGGATTCTGCCCCATGGGCGCGGCGGTGGCTGTTATAGTTTAGTGTTTAGAAAGCAGCAACCTCAAAGAGGTGGCCTCTGTTTACCTCATAAGAAGCTAAGCTAAGGCCAAAAATATGGCTCAGTGGCTTAAGTGCCTCAAGGTCCTGAGTTCAATCCCGGAAGCTAAGCTAAGCGTGTACTTGCAGATGAGGATGTCTTGAGACATTGCAGGTCCCTAAAGCAAATCCTAGTGGAAAGAGATACTCTACAGTTTCAGGAGGAGGCTTGATATTTTACCCAAAAAAATCCCCCAATTTGCAACTAAAGAGACCTGAAGAAATACCAAAAGTCACTTGAAAGGTAAACATGGAAATGTGAGATTAAAGAGTAGAATTATCTGATACTACAAATATCAGAAGAAAGCAAGAATTAACTTGATTTGTGCCTGTGCCTGTGGCCACCTCCAGGAGTTGTCTTCACATGCCACCTTCTTTCGGGACACTCTTGCCCAGCCCCATATCTCTGCACAGATCTCGCTGGTGTATCTGAGTTGGCACTTATCTCGGAGGGGTGGAAAATTCCTCAGATAGAACTCATCACGTCCCGCCCCACCTCCCCTTCGGGCTTCTCACGGGTTCCCTGTGGGCGCCTTTGCCAAACCTGCAGTGGGAAACCGAAGCTCCTTTCTCCTCGGCCCACCCTCTGCTGTGTTAGGTGAGTCCTGCTGCTTCTAAGTCAATAGTTTAGTGACTTCAAAACCGGGAGCCACAATTTCCAGAAGCCACACAGCATTTCCACGCTACTGATACTGAGCTAATCTTTACTCTACTTGGACAATACCACAAAGAACCTCCCAGAAGGCCATTTTCATACCGTTGTATCTAGGGCATGCATTTGAAAGCATGCGCTCTAGGACTTGATTGCTTAACGCTGTCACCAGTCACCACAGTTGGGTGACACAATGCGTACTTCAAAGGTTCGGTTAAATGGCTGTTTCGCTGAACCTCAGCTTCCTCAGAGCAGAACTTGCACTAGCCAAAGAAACCTACAAAGCACTTTCCCACTAAGTGATATCATACTTCTTCTGAATGAAAGAAAAACTCCAAGTGCAATTAAAGTCTAGGAAGGGAGCCTGCCCTAAATAGCAAAACCAGAGCGAATTATATAGAGCTACTCCAAACCCTAACACCTTTGTAAATTCTTTTTTAAAAATGCCTCCCGATCGCAGCTCTCTCTGTGTGTAAGGAGAAGGAATGTGAAGTATAAATAACGAATGGCTACAATAAATACTGTACCTAGAACAGTGACAATGTTTGGGAAAGCAACCAGTCATCCTTTCAGACTTGTGAAGCAATTCTTTGGCTGATTTTGGCCTACATAGAGGCTTAAGAACATTCAGATGTGTATCTGTTACACAAAATAATCACTCTGGTTCTAAAAATACTCTCCTGCTACTAATTCAATTAAAAAATGCAGCAGGAAAGCTTAATTAAGCTTTCTAGGTTGTTAAAACTCTGCTACCAGAAAAAAAAAAAAAAAATTATTAGGCTTAGAGTCCCAAAGTCAAATGGCAGGAGACAACTGATGTATTATCAGTCTAGAAATATTAACACCGAGACCCTTGTGGGAGGCTTTTAGCAGGGAGAACGAAGGACCAGGCAGGTGAGCAGGACTGGTTGTAGCCCTAATGTCAGCCTTGGGGAGAGGGGAATTGACAGGAGGCCAACTTCCCTCAGGACCTTTGGGGCTAGATGAAACCATCCTACTCCACCTCCCTTTGATGATGGTGATTGATGAGATAAGTCTTAATTTTTCAGCACCTGGTGTTAACAAGTTAGACTTCACAGCATTAAAAACAACAGAGAAGAAACTCAAACATCCTTCACAGATTGGCAGCGTGTCAGAGGGAACAGCAAGTAGCCAGGGGAGGGGAGAGGGCGAGTTCGTTCCCTTTTCCAGCCGCCTTCAAAGAGAAAACACAACCTGCGGAAAGGCCCCAGGAGGCAGGAAGGGACTGTGATCCGGGTGGGCTCCGTGGAGAGAACACAGACAAGGCTCCTGGCCTGCTGGGTCTCTAGAAGGCAGCGCCCCCAGGCAAGGATACTGGGAACCGCACCCCTCCCCAAGGATGGGGACCTCCACTGGCTTCCACCTGCACAAGACCAGGTGACAGCGACAAACAGTCTCACAGTTAGAAGAAAAGCAAGGTTTTTCAGTGGGCAAAGCAAGCAATCTAAGCCACTTGACAACACCATGTAGCCTGTCCGCGATGCTGAGACGATTGGGAAGGCCATAATTTTACCCGCATTTGTTACAAAGGGAAAGTGATGCCAAAAAGCATTGAGAAAATGTAGTTAATATTTCATACATTGACAGTAAAAGTACTGAGATTAAAACTCTATTCATTCGTTCACTCGCAGGAGGTACCTCTGAAGTAGCAGGTTCTGTGTGCTAAGCTTTAGCATGAGTGGTAAGGAGGGTGCAGGAGAAAGTGCCTGGCATGTTCTGGGACAGGGGACCCCAGTGTCACTCGACATGGTGACTGACAGTGTGGGGAAGGCAAGGCTCGTGATAGCTGCTAAAGCCATGGGGAAGGAGGAGGTGTGAAGCGTCTTAGGAAGGTTGATATTGTGTCTCTTTTGGATGGACTTCAGTGGAGGATGGATACAAGGTCCTCCAGAGGCAGGGGGGATAAGGGGAGCCATGACAATGACTCAGCCAGAGCAGAAGTGGGGAGAAAAGGACAGAGAAGGGACAAAGGAGAGAAGATAGAGCATGCCTTTCGGCATCACTTTACCTTTGTAACATAGGCTGGAGGTGATGGAGGGATGAGGGCGGGAAGCACCCCAAGTTCCCAGCCCATCTTCTGTCTTCCACTGCTGGCCTCTCACTGTCTGCTGTCCATTTGGCTTTGACTTAGCTCTGTTCTCATCAAGAGAGTATCCTTCCTCCCCAACTCCGAGTCCCTGTCTCTTCTGATCAGCCCCCACCACCCTGTGACTCTGTGCCTCTCTAGGACAGCACCCCGGTCCTCCCGTCCTCCCCCTGCACTGCCAACCTCTTGTCCCCAGTGGCCCTCCACACCATCTCTGTCAGTGTCTCTGACACCTCCTCCTGCTCCCTCCCCTCAGCCAGCACAGTCCTCAGGATGTAGGACCAAAGATCTACGAGAGTCCTGGTCTCAGCAGTTGGCCACAGCACCCGTGCTGGCCACCAGGGGCTGCCTACTGCACGTCCAGGCCTGGCTATCACCACTGCATGCCCCTGGGCTGGCCTGTGCCCTTAGCCCCACAACAGCTCAATGGCTCCTTCAGATAAGATGGTGGTGGCACCTGTCCAGCTCTGCCCAACCACCACCAACAGTTAGGTCCTACACTTACAGCAGAGAAGTCATGTGGTATGTAAATTATACCTGAAGAAACAAGCAAACTCAAGAAGCCACTCAGGGTCAGGGAGATATCTCAGTAGCATATGTGCCTGCCTGGCAAGTGCAAGGTCCTGAGTTTGATCCCCAGTACCAGGAAAAAAAAAGAGAGAAGAAAGAAGAAGAGGAAGAAGAGGAAGAAGAGGAAGAAGAAGAAGAAGAAGAAGAAGAAGAAGAAGAAGAAGAAGAAGAAGAAGAAGAAGAAGAGGAGGAGGAGGAGGAGGAGGAGGAAGAAGAAGAGGAGGAGGAGGGGAAGAGGAGGGGAGGAGGAGGAGGAAAGAAGAAGAAGAAGAAGAAGAA
>NW_004524578.1:5723606-5756055 GCF_000260255.1 Octodon degus | reverse complement strand
CAGCAGTTCTCCTTTCCTAACACCGGCCTGCACCTCCAAATCCGTGCCCTTGTCACTGGTGGCCACCACCTGCCTCGGCTGAGTCACACTAAATATTCCCTCTGACTAACGTCCCCAATTCAGAGTTTCCAGAGTTGGCCAATCCTCACCCACCAGGTATTTCTCAAGCTACCTATTTCTGCCATCAACCTGCAAACCCCTCCAGGGCTCCCGGAGCTGGTGGTTCCCGTCATGGGCACTGCTACCTAGAGAGCTTTGGGACTTTTGGGCATTTTTTTGCTGTCACAGGATGCAAGGGCCTGCTGGCATTTGTGGGCTAGGAGGGATCAGGACAGCATCATAGAGCAGAGCGTCCCTGGTCCTTCAGGACTTTAGAATGTCCCATCTGCTTTCTGGCAAATAGCAAGAAGTCCACCGCAAGTGCTCATCCGGCTGTCACTTCATGGTTACAGCAACTTGTTCCTCTCTTTTCATGAGTCTTTTATATAGCACAGCTCCTAATCATACCTTCTATATTCAGAATTATTCCTATCTAGAAGCCAGGAACTGATCACTTTTCTATGTTTTGATAAATACTTTTTACCTGCAGACATGGGGTCATGGCTGTGTTGCTTGGGAGCTTCCTGGGATCTGGCCCCCTTCCCTTCCTCTTGAGAGAGGGGCTTCCCCTGAGCTGGACTCCTTCTAGGGTGGGCTTTCTCTGTGACTTCCCTGGGCCAGGGGCTCCTGTTGCCAGATGGCTAACATTCCCAGACACCTCCTGCCCACGGCTGGCACCACAATCCAGACTTCCTGGCACCTAGCAGGCTGGGCACACCCCCTGTGTCAGGGATGCTTTCCTACACAGAGCCTGAAAGGGTGAGAGGAGAGAAGCGGGGAGCACACCTTGGAAATCCTGCCTCTGGAATGCGGGAGAACGAGGGTCCTGCCTCTTCCTCTCTGGCTGGCCATGGCTTTAGAAGGGGCGATGGCCCCAGCAAGGCCCGTTCCTCTTCTGTGCCAGCGATGGTTCAGACTCTAGCCAAGCCTGTGAACACACAGAGCCACCCTGAGTTTGTTCTCGGCCCTCAAGTCAGACTTCACAGACCTCGTCCGTTCCACTGACCCACAGCAAGCTCCCCCTCCTCCACACTTAGGACTTTGATTTGCAGCTCTGCAAAGACTTCTACCACCACTTCCTTCCTTAGTACGAGAGTTCTCCCTCCTCTTTTACTACTTTCCGCACAATCTATGGGGAGCGAATGCACGAGTGAGGTTTGCGTTCTATCAGCCTCGAAATATTTATTGAGTACTTAGCATCTCAGGATGCTATTCTGGGCCTAAAAACAGTTCTTTACTATCTTAAATCATAGTTCTTTTTCTTAAAGAAACACTCTTCAATAACCCTTGTTAAAGCCTGGCCTTTGCTCTGGACTGTTGCCATGGGCACAGGGACCACTACAGTGGGATCTTCAGTAACAAGAGAACTGTGACAGCTCCAACTACAGCATGCCTAAGTGCAGGTTTACAGCCAGAAAGCAAACCAGGGTCAGTATGTGGAAAACTATCAACAGGAAACACAAGAGAAAAGGGGGTACTGGCTAAAGCCACTTAGGATTTGTAGCTGAGACAGGCCTGGGTGATCCAAGGGCAGACAGGAGAGGAAGACATTGATCAGTTATGAGGGTGATCAGAGAGACTGGCCCAGCTGTGTTCTCTTCCAAGACTGGATTTTATAAGTAAAGTACGGTGGGCCGAGGAGGTTGAGGAGTCAAACTAAAGCGTGGTCAAGAAAGAAGTCTTGTTTATCTATACAGGATGAGCAGAGTTCACACCCTTGAGCAGTTCACTGTATTCATTTGTAATTCTTGGAAAGAGAGAGGTTAGGAGAACAGGGG
This sequence comes from Octodon degus, assembly GCF_000260255.1. Taxonomy (NCBI): domain Eukaryota; kingdom Metazoa; phylum Chordata; class Mammalia; order Rodentia; family Octodontidae; genus Octodon; species Octodon degus. The sequence goes on along the minus strand of NW_004524578.1, from coordinate 5,754,178 downwards.
GAAGGAAAAGGCCAGGTTTGTAATCAAACAAAGATAAACACTACCCTGTTCCATTTCACTACTTGTCCCAGGTGGGGCCATTGGGACACGACAGTGGAAGTCCAGACCCCTGGGCACCGACCAAACAGTCCTCCAGGAGCCCCTTGTGTGGGCCTGATGGAGCCTACTTCAATGTACCCTCAATACTATGTGTTGGCCTGGAAAAAGCAGTTTATCTGGAGAGAAGAGGTGCGATCTCTTTAGCCACCTGGATCCCCTGTCTACCTTCTCAGATGGTGAGAGGGGTTGCATGTAGATTTCACAACAAGACAAACCCTGTCACTGCTCTGGGGACCCTCCCAACCTCATCACCATGGGGTGAAGGAAGGGGTTCCATTTAAAAGAAAAGAACCTTGGGAATGGGGCCACCCCCCTGCAGGAGAGCAGACTGCCTCGTGATTCAAACACCAGGAAATGCTCCTCTAAAATGGATGTATGAAGTCTGTGCTGAGGATTTCAGTCCTGTAGAGTGAAACTCTTGGGCTTCTGGTCCTCGCAGGTCCACGGTGCCCTTCCTTGTAGAGAAAGAACGCAGCCTTGGCTGCCCATGGAGAAGACTCCCTGGACCTTATTCTCTACTCTTCTCCAGCAAGCACTGCCATGGCCAGCCAAAGTGCCCTAGGCCACACTGTGGCCGCAGTGATGAGGTCAGGAGTCAGGGCATCTCATTCATTACTGGGCAATGAGAAAGTAGAGATAAGACTTTGTCAGAATGATGTCATCAAAAATAAAACTCTCAGGGGCTGAGGAGATGGCTCAGTAGAATAAGCACTTGCCTGGCAAGCGCAAAGGTCTGAGTTCAATCCCCAGTTCTGGGAAAAAAAATAATAATTAAAAAATAAATAAAACTCTCCCATCCAACAACCATCAAGCAAGTTGTCCTCTTCTGGGGCATTCTAGTGGCCTTCCAAGGGCCCAAGGTGTGTGGGAAGAATTTTCATCCCTACTTGGAAAACCATGGCCAACGATCCAGGTGCACCCACCTGGCCTCAGCGGGCTTCTGGGCTCCCCGGCAGCTGCTGCTCTGTGGCTTGGATGTGCCAGGAGTAGTGTCTTAAAAATAGACTCCTCTCTACTGCAGATCAGAAACACACTTAATGAGAATGCGTCAGGTGAGACAAAGGGCAGATTCTCTAAGGTATAGGTCCTGATTCTCTACCCAAACCCAAGCTAGACAGATACATGTTTTCATGAACTCAAATTGTCCTTCTCAATCTCTCAGTGTCCACCTTGTAGCCTCAAATCGGGTGCATCTCTGACCCTCCAAGTGGACAGTTTGGAGCAGACAGGCCAAGTGTCCACACAGCTGGATACCCCAGCACTGGGTGGATGGAGCACAGACCTGGGCTGCCTCTTTCTCTTGTCCCTATCAGGTGTGCTGCTGCCTGGACCTTACCAGGATGCCCCTGTCACACAGCTCTCAATATCTGAGCTAGCAAAGCCAAAGATGTGTATGGAAGTCCCACCCTGTGGATACTCTACCCAAGTTGTTCCCCCTAGCTGTGGGGGACTCCTGCAGCACAAGGCCAGCTGTGGGGAGCTTGAGAGCTGAGGGCATCCAGCCACAGGCCAGTGATGCTCAGAGACAGAGGCGACAGAGCCCAGAGCCTCACCCAGGACTCTGGGGCTCTGCAGGACTCTTTGGGGTCCCCCCTCCCAGGGGCCCTGTGTGCTAAAAAGATTTTATCTGCCTTGGAAACCTGCACTAATTAACAACTACTTTATTGCCCCACTTTTCTTGATCAAAGTCTATATATCCTTCAACAAAGCCTCAGGTCAGGCTGGCAGTCTCTGGGCAGCTGCGGCAGATCCCACCTGCAGCAGGTGTGCTGGGCCGGCAGCGCGACGCCTTCACCTCCACGCTGGGCTCCCAGGCATGGCCTCCTCCCCGCTGCTGGCCTCCTGGATCTGGGGCTCAGGAACAGAAGGCGCCTCTGAGTTTTCACGACCTGGTGCGGAGCCAGGGAACTGCAGAAGCGGCAGAATGGAGGCCTGAGCCATTCTGCAGGCTAACAGGGAGTGTGGGGGTGACGCTCCCCAAGTCCCATCCACAAGGCCCCCGCAGGCCACTGTCCCCATAGTCCACAGACACTCTGTGCCTTGTTTCCTTGCATTGGCAGAGATACTACTAGGATTTTTCCGAGGAATAGTGGAATGTGCAGATATACAAATACATAAAGCATATAGAAGTGTACGTCGCACTCCCTGAACAAGCCTGCAAGGAGTGTCCCCACTAGCGTCCCCAGGTCCTCTTCCCTGCCCTCCCACCTCTCCTTCCCGGGCTCTGTTCATTCTTTATTTCCGTGTCCCTGGGGCTGAGTGAGGTGAGGGAAGCAGGAGAGGCGTCCAGGAAGCCCTTCCCCCATCCCCGGTGGCCCTCACCCACCCGCCAGCACCCTGCCGGCCCTGTGGCCTCCTTCCTCTTCCTGTAGCGCGAGGCCCAGCTTGGAGACACTTGGCTGGCATGCACATCTGAGTGCTGCGACAAGTTGCTCGGATGCCTGTAGGCCCAGTCAAGGTCACACACCAAGCTGCATCTCCTGTGCAGGTGGCCGCCGCTCCCAAAGGAGTGCAACTCCTCACGGTGGGGCTGAGACAGCCCCCAGCCTGGTTCCAGTGCCTTGCTCATCCATCTCCTGGGAGATCGTCCTGGGAGTCCCTGCTGGGGATAGAGCTGCATACACAGTGCTTAGCATGGTATGGTCCTGAGTTTCAGCCTCAGTCACACACACACACACACACACACACACACACACACGTATAATGCTATACTACACATTCTATATAGTATTAGATTCTACACAGTATGATTGTGGGCACTTTATAGATATAATCATGCTCTAGCTGTCTTTTTTTAAAAAAAAAATTGTTCAGTTATTTGGTACAGGGTCTTGCTACATAGCTTGGACTAGTAGTGATCCTCCTGTCTCAGCCTCCCCAGCAATGGGACTACAGGTGTGTGCCACCACACCTGGTGTTGGTGCCTGACACAGCATACCTGAGGCTCCGGGGCTGGCACGGCATGAGGTAGGAAGGCTCAAGCTCAGGTCCTTGTGCTTGCCAAGCAGCACTTAGACTACTGAGCTCCCCAGTCCTCCAGCTACCTTTAAAAAACAAAAAAAAAACAGTGTGGCCCTGCTGAGAAGGAGCCCTGGGTAAGCCTTGCCCACACCGCTCCTGGCCTCCTGGCTGCCACCTACACTCCGCAGACATGATGACACGTGCTGCCTGCGGGGCTGGGGCCAGCCCAGGGGTCTTGCCTTCTGCATCATGTCACGATCACTTTGTTGACCATTGAAAGCAAGAACAAGCCATGTGTGTCTGGATATAAACTGAGTGTTACATGCAGGCTCTGGGAGGTGGTGAGGCTCCCTGTACAAGCCGATGCCTAAGTGGGCTGCTCCCCGACCTGTGGTGTCCAGGGCTCCTGAGAGGCTGCTCAGGCACCAGTGGGTTCTGTTTCCCTGGCCGCACGAGGGATGCCGCTGCCAGACATAATCACGTGGTCAGTCTGTGCTTATCGGAGCCTCTCTAGGAACACAGATCTGACAGGCAGTGTGGATTCCACACCACTGTCCTCCTGGTCAGTGAAACCCACTTGACAGGAAGCTGGTGCCACTGTAAATGCCAGCCCCCCATGGAGGGGTTGCCAGGGGGCACTTGATGCCAGCCCAGGTGCTCTGGGAATGAGGCTCTCTCTCCCCCTCTTCCCACCACACCCTCCTCCCTTTCCCTCTTCTGCTTTAGCTTCTCGGTAAGGCAGGACAGACCCATCAGGAAGTGAAGTCAGGATCAGACCCAGCCACCAGGCCAGCCTGGCAGCCAAGAACCTCTCTGAACAGGAGAGTGGGCTGTCTGGTGCTTGCATCCTCCTTGGACAGATTTCCTCTTCTTTTATGAAGTGTGATGAAATTTTTGAGTTGTAAAAATTTATTACAGTAAAAGAGACAGCGCTGTCAATTCCCACAACCCCTCCCAGCCCCGCTTTGACTGCGCTGATTCCACCATGCTTGCCGCTTTCTGAAGCAGTTCTGGAAGTCCTCTTTCCTGAGGCTCTTCAAGAGTGGTGATCAAAACTACGATGAATGCTTCCACTGAGGGCCAAAGCAGGCTCAGAAATGCTGCAGGGTGTCCTTATCCACCTTATTCACTCCATCTGGCGCCGTGCGACTCCTGGCTCTCTCCCAGAGGCAAGGTGACCAGAAAGCTAAGCCTTTTGAATCTGTTTAGGACATTGAGACAGCCTCTAAACACAAAATCAAGACCAGACATGGCTATATTAAGAACGGTACTATTGGGGCCGGGGAGATGGCTCAGTGGAATAAGCGCTTCCCTGGCAAGTGCAAGGGCCTGAGTTTGATCCCTGGCTCTGCAAAAAAAAAAAAAAAAAAAAAAAAGGCACTATCCTCATTATTTGTAGGAATAGAAAACAGTCAAGTTAGTTTCTGGTTATTTGTTTTCTTTTCTTTTTGTGATTTCATTTTGTTTTTACCCTGAGGAATAAGGTCTCTAAGTCTTAGGCAGCCCTCACCAGAGACACTGGGAAGAAGGAGGCTTCCGGAGCTTTGCCAAGCTCTGAGTGCCTATGTGGGGAGAGAAGTGAGGGTGGCAGGCTCAGGGCCTGCGTCCAGCGCAGCCAGGATAAGCAGGTGACCGAGGCCCCTGGTGCTTGGCCGGCAGAGAGCCCGCGCCTTTGCTCTTCTCCACAGAGAGGAAGCCCGAAGATGACTGGGATCAGATTCCTTCCATTCCGGCCTGTGAGGCAGGAGCTGAGAGCAAATGAACTAACAGAAGCCACGGATGTGGATCTTCCTCCCACCTTGTGTTCATGCCCAGCACGTGTGTGTGACCTGCGCTGTTCACGAGGGGCATTAATCTCCCAGGACCTGTGTTTGTTCCGGGTCCTGATCCCTTTGGAGATGTACTGGGTGAGGTCTCATTTCACTCCAGCACAGGGAAGATGAGCGGAGGCACTCCAGGAAGAGGAAAGCGATGGAGACACGGTAGTGAATTGCTGGGCTACAGCAGGCTGAGGTGGGCACCTCTGGGACCAGCTGCTTGGCCCATTCTGGTGCCTCCACACTGTCTTGCCATGTGCCACCAAAGCTCAATCAGCAAAGTCTCCTGGGGAGGGCTGGCTGCGGCTCTCCACTCTCCCCTGTCCCCTCTGCCCTGCCCAGTCGCAAGGTCTGGAGCAGCCCACATGGCTGTGATCAGGGACAGGCCACTGCACCTGGTGAGCACAGTGCATTCCCTGGGGGCTTGACCAGCACACACCAGTCACCTTGAAGGGCTAACAAGAGCCCTTGGGCATGCTGCTTGGTTATCCAGCCACAGCCACTCCTGTCCAGCCCGTGAATGCCCTTAGGGCCGTGCCCTGCTCTGATGTCAGCACTAATTTAGTGACTCTGACTGCAGGCTTATAGGCTGGCCTTGCCTTTTCTGTCCCACAGTGTGCAGGGCAGGGGCCATCAGCCCTGTCCTCCTTGTGTCCATGGCCATCCTCCGCTTTCCTTCAGGGCTTCCTTTTGGACCCCATGTCAATCACATGGCTTCCTGTGGCCAAGACCACGTTAGCAATTAGGCACCAAGTAGGACCCTAAAGAGCACTGGTGTGGAGGACACCCCACTGCCCCTGCTGTGGGAATATACCTGGGTTGTCCTGCTGGCACATGAAACCCTGGGACAGAGATAGTGTCCCTGTCTCCTCAGCAGAGGCCATCATACAGCAGCCAGCAGCCAGGACTGCCATCTGGGTGAGGCCAGCTTAATTAACCACCTGCAGACTCGGAGGTAGACAGTCGCTCACTGTTTTAGGCCACCAAGCTCTGGGGTGACCAATGCCCAACATGACCATAGCAATATCACTAACACGGCTCCTGCCTGCACCCTGAGGACTCCTGTCAGAGAGGGCGTGGCGGCAGCCAGTGCAGAGGTCAAAGAAGCAAGGCCTTCTGGACAGCACACAGAGCTAAGCCTCACACGCACACTAGAGGCGGCAAACAGCAAGGAGGAGCAGGCACGGCTGCTTCGGTGGCTTTACTCAGCACCTTGATAACCACCACCTAGAGCACGCCCTTGGTCCCCTGCAGGGAAAAGAAGCCTGGTCTTGCTCCTTGAGAAGATGAAGACTTGGAAATCCAGAGCTGACTTATTGCCATGTTTGAAAGCATTCTGTTTCATCCATGAGACAAAGAGCTAAGGGTTCTTTCAAGCGGGGGTTGAGGTCTGGAGAGCATGGGCTGAGATTGATTAGAAGATGAAGGGGCTGTGTCCTGATTCTCCTGGTGAGGCAGAGCAGGCCCCGCACGGGTGCAGCTGCAGCCCCACTGTGCTGCACACCAGGGCACCTCCTTGACTCGCCAGGGAAGGGTTTCTTCCGAGTTGGCCTCCTGCAAGGCCAATCACTGGCCGGTGGCCAGCCCCATGGCAAAGCCCACAGAATAATGGGCAGGATGCTGAGAAATACCCCGTCCTTGGACAAAGCTGTGGAATACATTTAAATCAACCCTCAAATTAGGAAATATGTTTACTCACCTAATACAACTTTATTATGTTTACTCAGTTAAACCACAGCCTGTGGGCTCACCCTATACATAGAGATGTTATACAAGGATTGGCCGCTGTGGAGATTTTCCACGAAGACTGATTTGCTACATGTCGATTTCCTTTGCCATCGGCAGCATTTGCCAAAAAGTAAGCCTCTGTTCATGGTCTCTGGAGGCTTAAGGATAACTTGCCAGGGAGAGGTTTGCATTTGAGAAAAAAATTCCAGGAGACACTATTAGATTATTCATGTAATTTCTACCACTCCTTCTGCCATCTCAAGAGTACAGATTTGTTTTGTTGTGGTCATCCTGGCGATAGCTCAGATCTTGCGTGTCCTGCCAGGCCTGTTGTTAAAGGTGTGGCCATAGAGGGTGCTGCTGGAAGGTTCTAGAGTGCAGTGGGAGGTCTTAGCTCTCAGGGATTGTGCCCTAAGAGGATGGTGAGGCCCTTAGCACTTTGAGGAGTTTTGCCCTGCCATGTGCTCACCCCATAGCTCAAAGCGATGAGGCTGTCCCAGTACAGACCTCAGCCTCCAACCCTGACCTCTCTTCTGAGTGAATTAGCTCAGGTATCTCACTACAGCTACAGGAAGCTTGGGAACTCACCTGTAGTCTCTCAGGAATGCCCCAGTGCTGTTAGGTATTGTCCTGAGTAACGGGGAGCCCAGAATAGCGGCATCCATACAGCTGTTCTTCTTGGGGTGGGAATCATCGCTATGTAGGGGACCAGCGGGACCAGGCCAAGAGCCATGGTTGAGGTCCACCCTGCAGGCCCCCAACCGGATATCACCAAGTACTGTCTTGGGCTGGATTTCCTACGCATCCTGATTTCTATAGCCACCCCCACCCCCATGCACACTGATGAAAGCAATCTGAGCACCTCTTTGCAGCAGGGTCCTCTGTCCATCTTGATCCTGAGTTGAAAGCCCCCATTTGCCTCTGCCCTTCCTGTGTGATATACTTGACACAGGGACAGCACGCTTCTCTGTCTGGAAGGAGTATGGCTACATTTGGTTTCCCCAGAAACAGATCATGACAAGGACTTGGAATGGGTGATTCATATCAGGGTGGTACCCGGAAGCTGGGGGCAGAGGTGGAGAAGGGAGACAGGGAAGGGCAGAAGCCCCATAAAGTGTCTATCAATGAGGAGTTTCCATTGTGGGCAACATGTTCAACTCAGAGGGCCTCAGAAAGACCCAGGAATGAGCCCTTGATGTTTCTGTTGGAGAGAGGAGAGGTGGACATTTATATACAGACTGCCACTACATGGACAAAAGTCCGTAGGGGCACAAACTGCCCTGGCATGACTGGCTGTGCCTGTGGGGAGGACCGTATTCTCAAGGTGGTAAAGAAGAGAAGGGTAGTAGATGTCTCCTGTCTGTGGAAGAGCTAGGCAGATAGAAATCCTGCGCAGGACAGCCCAGCCTCTGCCCGATCTTTGAAGCCTCAATTCGGTTATCAGTAAAATGGGCTGTGTTGGTGGTATTGACATGGCCAATGATAAGAAAGGGGCAGTAACAAAGGTACTTCTTGGCACACAGTAGGAGCTCTGAAAGTAGTGTCTCCATAAAGGGAGTTAAGGATGTCTTAGTCATTGGGCCAACAGCCATGTGTGACAGGGTTCTGCTTTCCCTAAGAGCCAGGGCAGTGTCCTGGCCAGGCAGTGGGGGACCACGCTGGTCAGCCAGGCCAGGCAGGCGGGATTGCCGCCTGTTCAGTGTCAGCAGCCAGGACCCAGGATGGTCCTGAGGGTCGCTGCCGCCCACCTGTGCCTGTGGGCTGTGCCACTTGGCCCTCTGGCCCAAGCTGCCACCTGCTCCCAGCGGGAGGCCCAGCCGCCTGACCTTTCCCTCCCAACGTCATTTTCCATTCTGCTGCATTTTTGGCCAGGGCTGAAAGCTGCTCTGGGCGAGCTGGGAAGGATTGTTCTGAGACTCATTGTTTTAGGATCAGATTGCCCAAGCCTCTAGGATCTGATAGCAACCAGAACCTCCTCTGAGTCACTGATACTCACGATGGGGGCCGTGGATGGCCGGGGCAGAGGACGCAGGCCTGCGCTGCCCATCTGGGCCCAGAATGCTTTAGCAGCGCTCTCCTGCCTGCAGCTGAGCTTGGAGTTTGTGGCTTGGGCCGAGTGCCAATTTGGCACAAGAGCCTGGCCCTCAGCCTGGGCTTTTCTCTGCCTTAGCCAATGCAGAGGGGAAGGTGGCAGCCTCTCTTGTGGGCAGGGTGCATGCAACCTGTCCCTCCATGGGCCAGAAAGAAGGGGATCTGGACCTGGAGCCAGTGCTGAACAGACCATAGGATGCCCTCGCTAGTCCACCCAGTCGGAGCAGGAGGCACAGGAGGGAGGGCCAGCACCCCAGATCCATGTCCTCCTAGGACTCCGTCTCCACATTCCAGACCAGGCCAGGGAGTGCAGAGCCCCAGACTGCTCACCACTCACACCCTCTCCCAACATCCACATCCCACATGGACCCTGGGGAGGGGTCCCAGCACCACCTGAAGTAGTTAGTCCTGGTCCCATACATGGCCACTCCCAGCCCACCATCCCTCAGGAAGCTCCGTGCGTGTGCAGTCAGGGGCCTCAGCCCCGGATCTGTACCCCAGGCTACCAGCCTGCTCCATGCCAACGCAAACCACCCAGCCCACCTCTGGCTACCAGGAGGTTCTGGTGCCACTCTCAGGCCCTGCCATGCCCTTCAGGCCCCAAATACCCTCCGAATGTCCTCAAGAAGAGGGGCTGGGTTCTTCCTGCTAGGTGTCCCCACTTCTCCAGGAGGTGGCAGCTGAATGAAGTGCTCTGGGGCCCACCTGTGGCTCCCTGGAAGGAGGGCTTGCTGGCCCTGTGCTGGCGCCTCCTGTCTTTCCTATGGTGCAGCTCTTGAGTCCCTCAGAAGAATCCAAATGGCTGCCTTCCTCCGGCCATGGTCGTGCCCATAGCCCCGCAAGAGTAAGCACTGTGCCGCTGCCTCCTGCGCTCACAGGTGTGGCCTTTGGAAGGCGTCTGGATGGCGGTGGCACTGCGGCTGACTTGCTATTAGAAGGCAGGGCCTGGCTGGAAGCAGGGTCCTGGTGAAATGACCTGGCAGGGTGTGTTCGTCCCTGGTGCTTCTCTTTCTGGTCCTCACGCTGCACACAGCTATCCCCTGCCAGTCCCTTCCCCACGCGGTCTCTGCCTTGGAGGCGCCTACCAACACCCAACTGTGGGCCAAGATAGACCTCTTCCTTAGGCTGCAGGTGTCAGGTGTTGTGTCCCAGCAGAGAGGAAGGTAACTACGACAAGCACCTCCTGTAACCAGAGGGCTGTGCGCTGTGCGAACGGAGTGGATGCAGGAGGCTGGCCTTGGTCCCAGCACCGGCTTCTTCAGTTTCAGATATGATGCACTCACCTGATCCCTGAGTCCCCTCTGGGAGTAGAGTGCAGGCATTCCCGTCCTCTCCAGGTGAGGTAGTGTGTGCTTTTGCAAGCTCAGATAACCCCAGCAGAGATGGGATTAGAGTCCAGCTGCTCAGAGGCCATCAGCTTTTCTATGCTGCAGAGCGGCCCCATTCGTTGCTTCAGTTTCTTGCTGAGTTTCGGTGTCCTAGGCAAGATCCCTCTGGAGCCACCAAGGTGGATACACAAGCACTCAGGCATCATCACACCACAGCGACCTCCTGCAGAGGGTCCCCGCTGGTCCTCCAGGCAGCAGCGGGTGCATCAGGAGAAGAGCTCCGAGGGGCTACTCTGAGGGGACAGCTCGGGAGGCAGCTCAGGAGGCAGGATGGGGCAGTGTGGACTCTGGATCACACTGCAGAGTCACAGCCTGCAGTAGATCGGGCTGCGCGGGGGCGAACAGCAAGATGGAGGCTTAGGAGCATGGTCTGTGCTGAGGGCTACTCAAACCACAGCGAGTGTCCCTGTTGTAGTCAGGGTTTACAAGAAAAACATTTAATATTTTAATAAATACGATTATTTCATAATAAACAGGAGAATCAAATATAAAAAGAGTTTGAGAGATTTATCCACATATTAGAGACCCAAAGAATCCAGTTGAGGGCCTGGATCCCACTGTAATGTCCTGTATGACATAGTTGAAGGCCTAGAGCCCATGGCAATGCCCTCCACAAGCTCAGCTGGAAGCAAGAGAGCCTCACGCAAGTTGCATCAAGAGTCTGTGTTGGAAGGGCCCGCAGGTCAGTGGTGGAAGCTAGGAAGGCTGTGCCAGGGGGAGGGAGGATCTGTGCCAGCAGGCTGAGGGGTGTGCACTGGAGCCAGGGAGCGACGCTCAAGGTAAAGAAAGACCAGAGCTCCCCCTGAAAGAAGCACGGCCATCCTCAGCAACAGTGAGGACCCGAGCTCCTCCAGGAGGGCAGTCAGGTCCCCGTCAGGAAAGCCAGCATGATAAGTTTGTCCAGGAGGGGCAACAGCACACCGTCTTCCCCTCCAGTCCCGCCTCCTGCGCTGCTGGCAACCATCCTAGGGCGGGATGCCAGCACCACACTGACTCAACTCAGCTGGGGGTTACGAGCTGACCATTAGTTAACCCATGACAGTCCACCAGGAAAGGGTCCCCCGAGAGTGGCCGGTCTGTAGTGTCCTGGGGAGTGTGTGGCAAAAGGGAGGCTCTCCAGCAAAGACAAGTACTACCACTCACATGGGAGGAGACACGAGCTTAGAAACTGCATTTTAGAACTTGGACTTGACCAGATGGTTCAGTAACAAGAGGAACATGTCTGACTTACAATAATCCATTCTGCACAGCAAAGCTGTCCACACACCCGCCAAGAACAGCTTCTCTTCTCGAGTGCTCCTCACCTCCAGGACCCTCAGGCAGCAGCCCCTGGCAGGACCCCCAGCCCCAGCCCTGCACAGTGTGGCTCCACACCTACTCTCTAAACTCTTTGGGTCTCTGTTCCCACACTCATCTTTGTGTGGGGTGCTGATCAGTTATGCTCTGGGAGCTGTAAATAGACCCTCTTCAGCAACTGTCTCCCTGTCTGCAGCCTCAGCTGGTCTGGTGCTCCGCCCCTTTCTCCTGGTCTACTTGGGCTCTTTTCTCTAATCAAAATCTCCTCCCTGGAAAGAGCAGAGAGCAGCCATTTATTCTCCTTTAGCTCATTTATCTCAGCCTGGTTATATGTTGGTGAGCAGAGCATCTGGATTTTAGTAGATGCTCCTTAAACTAGAAAGGAAAAGCAGGTTTTGACTAAGTGAGTGGATGGATGGATGGATGGATGGATGGTAGATGCTTGGATGGATGGATGATGGATAGATATGAATGGAAAAGGCTCTCGTCGGCTAAAAATCAATCCACACGTCCCTGGGGGTGGAGGCAGGCAGGAGTAGGTCCTCCTGGACCCTTTACCTCTCTCACTGCCTGGGTATTACTCTTTGGGCTCCATAGACTGCAAAAGGCAGGAAAGTAGCTTACAGGAATAGAACACTAACAGTCAAGGATGGCAGCATCAGTGTGGGACCCGGATGGCCTGGGTCAGGATAAAGCAGATGCGGACCACTAGATGGTAGCTGAGTTTGTGCTGCTGTAATGAAATACACAAGATCAGGTAATTTACAAATGGTAGAATATCTGATACAGTTCTGGAGGCCAGAAAGTCCAGGATTAAGGCATTGGTAGGATCTCAGAAGGGCTGCTTTCTGCTTCCAAGATGGTGCCTTCTGGTTTTAGCTTCACAGGGTGGAGGGTAGAAGGGTAAAAAGGTCCAGTCAGTTCCCTCCAGCCCTTTCTATGGTGCTGGTCCTGTCTGTGAGGACAGAACCCTCATGACTGAACCACTGCCCAAAGGTCCCAGCTCTTCCTCCTGCTGCCTCAGGCATTTAGTTTCAACATGAATTTTTGAGGAGCACAAACTTCAAGAAAAAGCAAGGGCTGCCCCCGCCTGCCTGGCCCTGGAGAGACAGCCAAGCCCAGTCCACAGGAAAGATGTGAGGAGAAAGAAAGCTTTTGTCACTGCAGTGTGGGCTGTGACTGTCTGGGGCTGGGGCTTCCTGCAGGGCCTGTGGCAGACTCAAGGCCCCCTTATTTTCAGTAATTCCTGAAAAATCACTTCTTTTGCTGCTTCTTGGATTCTGGTGGGCAGATGTAGGTTTCCTGGCCAATCCTCCCAATGGCTCTGAGGATGGCTTGAACTGTTTTAACACCTCCAACTGCCCTCCTCCTGCACTGTGGGAAGCCCCCACCCCCTCCCTGTGGTGTCGCTCCAGCTGTATCATTTCCTGATGAGAGGCTATGACTTCAAGCTGGGCCAGTGGTGACCTGCAGGGAAGGTCTCCCCTGGAAGCAGGGTCCCAGTGGGCATCAAAAGCTGTTTTCACATTTGTCTCTGAGAACCAATAGTTGCCTCTGCCTGAGAAGCAGCTGCAGGGAGACCTCTCTCCCAGGGAGCACTGCTGTGGTAGTCAGGGAGCTGAGCAACGCGTGCATAACCTTGGCAGGCCCAGCCCCACCTGTCCTCCATCTGGAGCCCATGTTCGTGCCCCACACCCTGTGTGGACGGCGCTGAGGGCTCCGGGCCACAGATGAGCAGCCCGCAGCTCCGGCAGTGGCAGGCTTGATGGGGACGTGGTTTCTAACAGCCTCCTGTGTATCGATTTCTGGGTGGGAGAGAAACTACAGCCGCTTCTCTGTGGAGAGAGGATGGAAACCGATGCTACTTTGTCCCCATCTATTTCCTGCAGCGTGACCTGCTGCCTGCCAGCTGTGTGACCTTGGCCACGCCACCCGCTCGCTCTTCGCTGTCACTGCCAGCATTCCCAGAAACCCCTGAAGGGCTGTCTCTGGCTTGGCAGCACACATGAAGTCACTGCCCTGCGTAGACGCGGCTCTTCACCTCCGCTACTGAGGCACAAGGAGTTGGGTGCTGTCACAGTGGTCACCCAGCTGGTGGCATAGGTAGTGCTTAGCACAGTGCCCTGCTCTGGGGAGCTGATGGTTCAGATGTGCATGGCAACCTGCACCTTTTCCTGCTGCTCTTGCCCCGGGCCAGTTGGCCCCTGACTTTGTTGCCGTGTCATCCCCTTTTCTTCCTCAACAAGCTCAGCACAAGGGTCAGTGATGGCTGCCCATGCCCATGGCCTTGGGGAGACCTGGACCAGGCCCCATGCAGGGTTCAGGACCTCATTTGAAAATGGGAAGGAGCCACCAAGGGAAGCCATGGCCTGGCCAATGACAGGCAGGGTAGTTGAGAAGGGCTACTGGCCCATCCAGGAAAGCACAAGGATCAGACGGAAGCAGCAGTGGAAGGCAGGTGGGGCCCCTTTCAGGGACTTCCCTATACACTGCATGGAACCCAGGAACCCACAGAGCCCAGCACAGCAGCTCCTAGGAATGTAGTGAGCACCTATGGGTGCCATTCCCCTGCTAGTGCTGGGCAGACAGGGCTGCTAGGCCCCAGGGTCCCAGTGCAGCAGGGGCAAAGCCTCAGAGGAGCTAGGCCCCATGGGAACCAGGCTCCTCAAACAGACTGTGTGGGAAGGTGGCCCTGGAAAGCTCTTGGGGGTCCTTTCATGCCCCTGTGGGTTGAGGACAAGACAAAGCTCGGGACTCCGACATCATCAGTTTGGCCCAGGGGGCCTCAACTCAAGACAGGCCACAGGTGCTCTTTTAGAATTGAAGTAGGGGCTACAATTGGGAGGTACCGAGCAATGGAGGCTGCTTGGAGTGGGGTGAAGATGTGGGGGTGCACAACACAGAGGAGATGCAGAGTAGGGGCTGCTGAGCCTGAACCCCCACTTTCCTATGCTCTAGGCTGGCTGCCCAAGTCCTGACTCTGCACTTTGGGCCCTTCTTGATATCTCACAGTGCTGAGTCCATTCAGGCCCTCCAGAGAGCAGATGCTAAGCCGGAAGGAGAAGCACAGGAGATTTGGAGAGGAAGGCACTGTCACAGACACAGGCAGAGAGAGCTTGAGGCTAGATACAAGAGTAAGAAGGGAGGAGAGGGCATCCAGGAGGAAGAATGTGGTCCTTCCCCATGGTCTGGCTGGTGGGGTCCCCAGAGGGAGGACTACACTTGCAGGAGTCTGTAGGGCAGAAGCGGCCCAGCCCCAGCGCCTGCTCCTGGGTCTGGTCCTGGCTGGAGCAGCTTAGCCTCACACAGCGGCAGTGATTCTCCCGGAGGTGGTGCAAGCAGCGGATCCTCACCCCAGTGGGGGCTAGCATTAAGGAAGGGTCTGTGGCAACAATTACTACTGACTTCCACGCAGGACCCCGGGTGCCTCAGGCCCTCCACAGCCTCAGTCTGTGGAATCCTCCCACCTGGCTGACCACTATCCCTCGGCAGATGGCTCCCACTGCTGGGTCCTGGGTGTTCCTCCTGCCTCCCTGCTGTCAGAGGTGGACACTGTGACCACGCACCCTGGGTGGGGCAGGAGTAGCCCTGTGGGGGAGTTCCCAGACTGCTGAGACAGCAAGGTGACATCGAGGCAGACCACGCCATGGCTGGCTTGTGTGTGAGGTGGAGTTGGAGCCCAGCTCAGGTACACGTGTGCCAGGCAGTCTCTTCTCAAAGGGCCTGAAAGGCCTTGCTGTCTTCCCCAGAGGGCCCAGCTCTTGATGTTCCTGCGGTAAGTGGAGAATGTGAGAATGTGAGAGGAAAGAAGGACCTCACTGAACACAGGCCTGACTCCTTCTGAGTCTGAGAAATCCCTGGGCCTAGCAAACAGAGAAACAACGCCCCATGGGGGTGTTCGGCCTTCAGCGAGCACCACGCCCTGCCACCCCCTGAAAGCTATTTCTGCAGCTTCCTGGCAGGGCTCCTCCTGCCAGCCGCACCTCTGTCCTCGGGTAGACCTGAAGGGAGCAGAGGCCCAGAGAACCGCAGCAGGGCATGGCCTTTGCGGTTGCCTGCAGGAGCCACGCTTAACCCCCACGATGCCAGCTCCAGGGGGGATTTGGAGAGCCAGAACCCACTGTGCCAGTGTCTGCCCTCTGTAACCAGAAATAACTTGCTGTGTGCACTAAGCACAGCCTGGCTCCTGGCTGGGCTTCGGAAGTCTTGATCACTTGTGCCATGACAGTGTCTGTCCTGAGCTACAGGGGCAGGTGGCCAATGGTCACAGTTCTCCGGGCTGGAAGGGCAGGATCCTGAGAGAGGTTCATCGTTCTTGCCCTAGAGTAGGCCCGAGAACCAGGAAGCTGCCCCTTGTCTTCTGTCCCCACGGATGAGGCCACAGACTCAGACAACCAGCACAGCCACCTCCTGTCCTACAACCTGCCGGCATCCACATGGCCAGTCTGCTGGCCCTGGCCACTCAGAACTTTCTTTTCTTTTCAAAACAGTTTGTCTCTGAGGGCTCCTATAAACAATCCATCTTCCCAAAGTCCACTTGAATCCCTGGATATCCTCAGGGCCGCCCTGTTTAAGTTAGCGGCCCCCACCGCCTGCTCGGACTCCCTATCTCCTGCTCTTGCTTCCTTTTTCTCCAGTGTTCATTGCCAATAACTCGCTCCATATTGCATTTATTTACCTTGCTCTGCGTCTCTTCCCGCCTGCACTCCAAGTAGAATGGATGCTCCCGGAAGAAGCGATGTCTGTTTTGATTATTTTATATCCTGAGGACAAACACTATGCATGGCATGCCTTGGTGCTCAATAAATATTTCTGGAATGAATTAAAAAGATCCTTTCTTTGGAAGCAAACAACACTTTCTCAGCAGGGCTGGAAGGAAAAATGCTGGGGTCCCTGCCACTCCTAGGACCCTTCACCCTGCAGCAGGACCTGCCCTGGGCTAGGAGCCAACTCATCTCCCTCTGGTCCCCTCTGAAATTCAGGAAGGGCTGAACCTGGTCTTCCAGGTCAATGGTGGGACATAGTGCAAGGAGCCCAGGCACCCCTGAGCCAGCTGAGCCGACGGGGCTGAATCTCCTGCCTTCCCTGTGCCTGCCCTGCACTCACTGCACACTGCAGCTGCGGACCCCAATGTAGCCTCCAGCCCTGGCCTGGACGCACAGGTACCAGATCAGCCCCTTTACTAAAACTCTGGGTCAAACACGTGTGCCTTTCAGCTCGGGCATCTCTGGTCCGCCCACAGACGTTCGCCTTCTCCCAGGTCAAGGCATTGCTGAAGCCATCTTGACTCTTTTTCCCTGCGGCTACTAAAAGAGAAGCTGCCGGCAGCTGAGGAGAGTGGCCTTAGCTTCGCGCTGTGTGGAAACAGTGAAGGGCCAACCCCGCAATTAGCGGCAGCACCGGGAGGGGAGGCAGGCACAATGGCAAGGCAGAGAACAGCAGCCATAATTGCAGGGTGTGCCAGCCATAGAGCGCAGGGCATTAAAAAGGCAACCACCTATGTGGGAGCAGCTGTCAGGGCGGGCACCCGTGGGGGATGGGGGTGGAGTGCAGGCTGACGTTAATGCCAAGAGAGACTGGAGCCTGGCAGCCTGGACTGCTTGGGCCTGGACCCAGCCCTGCAGGTCTGCAGGTTGCTCTGGTCTGGCTCCTCACTGTACCACTGTCACTGGAGAACACCTTAGAGGAGGGCTGCCCCAGATCCCCAGAGACCAGCTCAGGCGTTCTGGGCAGCTGGAGGGTAGGATTTCCGGGAGGTGGCTCTGCTTGCTGCATCTGCCCTGGCCCACGGGGTGATGTTTGAACTGGGGTCTTTAGCACCCTAGAGTGCCATGGAGGGGCAAGGAGGAAGCCCCTAGGGGGAAGAGGACCTGGGCGGGCTGGGCTTGGGCCTAAGATCTGCTAGGCGCATCAGGCACAGCTGTATCTCTAGGCCATCTGGGTCTGAATGTGACACCACCCTGACCCCCTGCCAGTCTCTTCTCCCTTCCTCCGCAGTATTACCCTGCCTGCTGCCAAGGAGCCATTATCATGGGCCGGTGTTATCTCTGGCCCTGGACATGGAGCCCTGGGAAGCCAGGATGGTGCCCTCCTGGGGCTCAGAGCTGAGGAGATGAGGAAGAGAAGCACGTGTGACTCGGCCCATGACCAGGTCTTCAAAGCAGAGCCAGTGGGGGCCGGAAGCGGCTACTGTCCAGCCTACCTCTGAGAACCCTCTGCCAACTCCAGGCTATGCAATCAAGCATGTCCGTCATGTCATATTCTTTCTTTCCAAGCAGCCTGCCCTGGACCCAGCGCTCACTGCCTTCATGGAGCCCACCCAGGACAGGTGTCTTTCCATGCTAAGTTTGCCTTTGGGGGGGTCTCTTGTGCCTGCTGTTCCCCCCCAACCCCTGAGTTCGTCTCCGTAGCCTCCAACCATGGTTGGAACCTCAGAGGCTAACAATGTGTGACTCAGGGGAGCAGGGAGCTCCCTTGGTCACCCTTGCCTTGGAAGCAGAGCAGGATTGTGGTGCTGGGACATTTCTGGGTGCCCGAGGCCTGAGCTCCACGTGGCCTGAGTTCCATGGCTCGGCATCCTCCCTCCAGTCCATGGGCCCGTTAGCGTTTCTCAGGGACATGCGGCCAATATTCCACTTGATTCTGGGGAGGCGGTGGGGGCTGTGCCTAGTGGGCTGGTGAACCAGGGCAACCTTCCTGGAGGCTGTTAAGCCACAGGCCAAGGCGGACACAGGCGCTTGGGCCAGCCTCTCAGCCCTCCACCTCGGCACCAGCACTGCCAGCTCTGGGGCTGCCTTGGGGCTGCCTTGCGCCCCTGGGTGGTGATGGTGTCCTCTAGTCCCAGCTGCCCACCCTCACATGGACTAACCTCCTTCTCAGAAGGCAGGCACCACAAGCTGGCAGCAGCCCGTCCCCGAGTCTCCCTTGCTCCCAGTAGCTTGTTCTGCCCAGAAGAGTGAGGTTGGCAGGCAGAAGGGAGAGGTGCTGAGCCATGGACACAGAGTCCCCCCAGCCCTGGGTGCCCTGCGCTGCGCTGGCTGCTCAGCCTAGAAACCCAGGACCAGGGGGAAAGTGAAGGGCTGCAGTTCGTAAGGCCCCGCCTCAGCAGGCAGGAGTCTGTGCCAGAGTGCTGGAGCAACCCAAAAGGGGCGTGACTGACCCTCAGGGTGCCCCTAAGGGCCCCCTGACTGCTTCTCCATGTACCCCTTGCCTATGGCCCTGGGCTGCTGAGAAGGCCTGCCCCCAGCTCAGGTGATTTCCCATTGGAAGGTTCCTTGAGGCCTGCAGTTGGGAGGCTTCGAGGCCTGGACTAGGGTAGGCTCAGTCTTGAGGGGAAGGAAATGAGGTGGGGACTGCAGCGTCCTCAGCATTCTCTGGTTTCAAAGCTCTGTGCTTGAGAAACATGTGCTTTGTGCTTAAAACTAGGGCTGTGTTTTCTCTCATCTCTGCACACCTCTGGCCCAGTGTGACTGCCTGTTCATAGAACAGTGGCATCTGCCCCAGGCCCTGGGACTTTCTCCTGAGTCATTCCAGGCCCGCGGGGAAGAGCCACGCGGCCCATGCAGCTCTTCACACTCCCACTCAGCCCCCTATGCAGGGACCTACTCAGCACACTGCGCAGGGACCCTGTTGCCCTGGCCGAGGGAGCCAGGTGACAGCATTGTAAGATTGAGATGTCCAACCAGCAGCTCCAGCCGGGTTGCAACCCTTGTTAAAGCAGGTGGAAAGGAAGTGGAAGGGCAGCCCCCCGCTTTGGGGATGGAGGAGGACAAGGGGACCATTATTTCCCTGGACTTTCGTCTTCCCAACTGCCAGGATGAAGTAGACCCTTGACTGTCCCCTAAATCTGATCAATCGAAAAGTACGTGTCCCCAGACCCAGGCCATGGGTGCTGTAGCTGGGGCAGGTGGGAGGCCCCCCCCACTCGCTGCCACCCTCATACTGGTTCTGAGAAGGTCTGAAATAACAAAAGGAGGTAAGCGGGAGGCACCCAAAAGAAAGGCCTGTGAGGATGAAAGCCGGGATTCAGTCTTTCCACTGGCCAGGGGAGAGACTGCCATTTGTTCTTGGGTAGAGTTTAAAGAAGAACAGTGTATTGTCATCATCGCGAAATGGTTTCATTTTAAGCTTTTGCTTTGGGGGATTTGTTCTGGTTTTGTACTTTCTCTCCTCCCTGTGGCCGCTGCACATGAAAGGCTGGGGTCAGGCCCGGCATGGGGCTGGCTAGGGGGGTCTGCTGCTTCCTCTTTGATTTCCCCGCGAGCAGCGGGGTGCTGGTTTCGCCTGGAGATGTCTGCTGTCTCCTTCCGGCCAGTCCCAGACTTTGCTGAGAATAATTCCGTCTTTAACACACACACACACACACACACACACACACACACACACTCCAACTCCCATTAAATGTTTCAGATTGCCCACACCAAATTCAAAGCTTAGAAAGAGCACTTTGATGACTTTTCAGGGAATAAAAATAAAACCCTTTCGCAGATGTTGGAGAGAGATTGCTGAAATAACTCCTAGGTCCATGGAATGTGGCTGAGATGTGTAAGTGCCCTGGCCCGGCCAGTGTGGGTAGCCGGAGTGGGGCTGCTTCAGAGGACTACAGATCTGTAGGGCCTGATCCAACAGCAGTCCAGTGCTGCTAGCATGTCTGGAAGGTGCTGATTCTAAACAATGGCTAATCCCTAAGCCAAAGGCGTGGTTTCCCTCTGCACCTTCTAGGACGATGTTGCCTAGAAAGGAAGCCCAGGAAGGTCTGAGCCACAGGCCAAATCCAGCCACGCTCAGGTTTAAGTCAAGTTAGCTCAACTCAGTTCAATCCATTCACCCATCCACCAAACGTTCACTGAGCATCTAGCACAGCAGGCCTTGTGCTAGGTGTTGCAGCATAGTGGGTGCCAAAAGCGAAGCTTCCTGGGTACCCAGGCTGCGAGGTCCAACACAGCCAGGCCGACAGGTGTCAGCTCCCTGGGTCAGCACAGCTCCAGCTGCAACAAGTTGACAAATCACCTGGGAGGGACATTGTCGGGAGCTAGCTCTGACCAGGAGTCCCAGCAGGGCCCGGGGCTCTGCATTTCCACCAGGCCTGGGGCAGGTGTTGTACATGCTCGTACCTGGTGTGGGTGTGATCTCAGCCCATCCTCTGCTGTCACTTAAGCTAGGTTTGGGTGTGGGTGGTGGTGTGGTTTCTGAGATTCAGGCTGGCCTTGATCCTCCTGTTGGAGCCTCCTAAGTGTTAGGAGGTTACAGGTGTGTGCCACCACACCTCGCTTTAGGCAAGCTTAGGAACCATGTTCTGCCTAAGTCTCCTCTTCTACAAAATAGATTCAAATAGATCCCTCCTAGAAACATTTTGTAAATTATTTTTTTTTAATTTAAATCTACTTCCTCCAGGACTGTCCACCCCTCCCATAGTCTTAGTGTCATCTCTTTGTATCTTGCTCTTATCCTGAATTGCCCTGTCTACTGTCTACTTGAATCAGAAAGCTGCTTCCTAGCCTTAGAAGGAGTAGGGGTGCACAGTTTTTCCACAATGCTACCACATAAAGTAGATGGCTCTGGGAGGGACAGGTTTCCCCACAGACCAAGGCTGGAGAATCCCATCATCAGTCAGCCAGCCACCTGGCAGCTGAGGGACAGACAGAGTGGACAGCTATCCTGGGCGTCACACAAGGGACCAGAGGATCATGGGAAGAACAGAAAAGCATCTGGTACAACTCTTGCCTCTTTGGCAAGAGTTTTTACCTCTGTACCACTCCTCCTTTTCCTCCCAGGTAAAACAGGGCTCACAGTGATACCAGCTCCTAAAGTTGCTGCTTCTCCTGACTCAAATTTTCCACATCCAAATTGGAAGCAAACTTGGCATTTTTAACTTCACAATGGGCAGGCTCATGACTGGAACACCAAAGTAGTGGGTACAAAGGCATGTCACAGGGGCTGATGCCAACCTCCGCACTGGTAGGGATTCAAACATCTCCACGGTGATGCTTTCAAAGTTGAGAGTGTGACAGTGAGCCTAACATTCCGATCTAGGGCCGGGAAGATAGCTCACAATAAGCGCTTGCCTAACATTGCGATTCACAGCAGGAACATTTCCTGTGAGTCCTGAACCTCCTCATCTAAGCAGGAGCTGTTGAGAGTCTACACATGGCCCGGGCATTGTGCTGCATCTCACAGTTCTTGCGGCCGCCCTCCCTTCCCTGTCACTTACCTCACCTTCTTTGGACCACAGGCAGAACCCTTGACTGCAGGAAGATCTCAGTATGCTTCTTATTGAGTAACCAAAGGGACAATTCCTTTAAGCCCCTGGGTCTCTGCTTTTGTGTACACAAAATGAGAGCCTTGGAATGATGGTTTTTCTACAGACACTTGGTTTAACACAACAGTCTCCAGTAGGACAAGGGCAGAATTTCACCCCAGCAAGGTGGGTTTCACTTCACCCAGCCCAGTCCAAAATCCTCTTCTAGACAACAATATGCAATGTATTAATTATTCAAACTGTCCTACTAATCGGTTTTGAAACTGTCTCATTGCTATTTGTTTCTCAATAAAATTATTTTTAAAAAATTAAAAAATCATCTTCTATAACTCCATACAAGAGTTGGAACATACTAAAATTATTCTCCGAGTATCTGAAATAAACAATTGTTCAGTTGTAAGTGGGCATCGTCTATTTTATCTGGCAGCCCTCACTTGACCCTGTGCCACCCTCTGTTCTTCCAACTCCAGCCTCCAAGGTCCCTCAAAGGTCCCCCAAACCTCTGCCTCACGCCCCTCCTCAGCTGGAGGATGAGGACTTCTCCACAGTGTTATTAAGATCCAGGCTCTATGCTTATGTCTGGCTTCCTTTTTTATTGGCAAGACGCCATCTTGGATTTGCTGAAAGCATATTGCCTGCTTCTTGCTTTTTGTTTGTCTTTCCTGTTGTAACCTTCCTTCTTCTAAAAACAATGAGTATGACTGCCTCTGACTGACCTCTGGTTGGATGGGTGGATGGCGGGGATAGAAAAGCTCAGGGAAGCTCTTCTGAGATTCTATCTCCCTGCAAGGTGCTGTCGTAGCGGGGAGGGAACAGCAGGCTGGGGGAGGGAAATCCAACAATGGACACAGTTCGACCTTCTAAGGGCGTCTTGTTTGGAGCCCAGCTGTGTGCATTGATGAGGCCCATTTAAATATTTAAAACAATCAGTAAATTCATTTTGGAATAGGAAATGCTTCTTTTTTTTTCCTAATCAAACTGCAAACTGAAATTGAGAAGAGCCTCAGTTCTACTTCATTCCCAAACCTGCTTTTGCTCATAAGAGGTCAACTCGAGGGCTGCTGCTCTGTCCAGTGAGACAAAACTGCACCCCAGAGCTCACTGGCCGTTTGGTGTGTGGGTGTGTCGCATGTCCTGTCGCCACGCCATCACCCTGCTTCCTTCCCTCGTTTTCCTTTCCTGAAGAGCATCCTACACCTGCCTGGCCCAGAGTTGCCCTGTGGTGGGTCTCAGAGGGCAGCAGGCGACGGCCTTGGTGTCTGTGAGAGAAGGCCAGGTGTCCAGCACTCAGGAAACACGCTGGTGGCCGCAGGGAATGCTACCCTCCTGCGGGAGCTGTTGGTCCATGACATTACTGATTAATATTTACAAGAAGCATGTATAACTCAGCCTCGCATTTGAAAGGGCCACGTCTGACACGTCATCTGATCTTGGTGCGTGTCCTTAGAGCTGTTTCTACACACTTAGAATTAGTGTGCACACGCTGACTCTTGTGTTGCCTGCTTGAATATCTCCGCCCATAAACATCTCCCTGTGCTAACGTAAGATCCTATCGTTTTGATTTGCAATGGAAAAACTGTGTCACTCCTTTTTTTTCCATCACTCAAGCAGCTACGGAGCTGATCTTTTTGCCCGAGTTCTCTCTCTGGCATTTTGAATACAAAAGGAATGTGAAATATGTCATCTGAGAACTGCTGATTAACCAGCAAAATGTCTCAGCTCTCGGCTGCTCTCCATGTAAAGATTAAAACAGTAAAGTCACACATCTCCACCTCTCCAGGCTCGGAAAACAGCAAGTGGAGGAGCAAGCGGCCCCACCCCGCAGCCACACATGCCCGTCCTCACAGGCACTTGGCAGTGGAAGGGATTAGTAAACTATGTCAAAGGCCAGGAGCCAAAACTCACGCCCTGAGCTAGCCAGGAAAACACTCTCCTGCCCACCATGCCCTCCTTGCTGGCTCTGGCAGCACAGGCGCCCCGTACTAAATCACGGAGCCGAGGCTGAGTGCTGAGCAGTCCTCTTTCTCCCCTAGCATCCACTGAGCTTCTCGGTGGAGCCCCGTGAAGAGTGGGGGGTGGGCCTGGGTGGAGAAGGACCGGCTGGGTCTTTCAAAGACAAGATGGTCATTGAGAATTCTCCCTTAGAGATGCATGGGAGACTTAGTGGAGACGTGTATACTGAGGAGAGCGCAGAGCCACCTGGAACCCCAACCCAAGGGGAATGGCCAGTGAGGAGTCACAGCCACAGCGGCTGGTGCTGGGTCCAGGAGGAGCCCATCCCATGGTGGGGCAGGGAGTGAGGCTGTTAGTCGGTGTGAAGCTAGGTCCTCGGCAGGGACCCTAGACAAGGGCTAAGTGGTCAAGGCTGAGAGAACAACAGGGAAGGGTGGCAGAGTTCTAGTACTCAAGACAGCCATGGCTGGCTGTTGTCAGAAGCTTGGTGTCCCTGGAGTGGCCCATTCTTGCCATACCCTTGCCGAGAGCTCCTCCTCAGCAATTCCTATTCCTGCAAAAATCCAGCTCTGCAGCATCTTCGTGAACAAGGGGTAGTGTGCTAGAGCCCCGGGGGAAGGAGTGAGTGTCCTCAGCAGGAGCCACGCTGGCTCTGCCCCAGTGTGTGGCCTCCTCTACCCTGACCCTTCCCCTCGCAGCTCCAACAGTGACAGCTGGGTCAGCAGTGGTTCTCGCTCAGGACTCTGAAAGTGAAAACTTGGAATCTGAAATACTCCAAAATCTGAAACTTTTTGAGCATCAACATGATGTCACCATGGAAAATTCCATACCTGCCCCGTGTGAAAGGTCACAGTCAAAACGTGGGCATGACACTGGACGTGGTGGTGTGTGCCTGCAATCACAGCTATTCAGGAGGCTGAGACAGGAGGATTGTAAGTTCAAGGCCAGCTTGGCAACCCAGCAAGGCCCTATATCAAAAAATAAATGAATAAATAAACAAGACAGGATATAACATGGTAGAATACCCCTTGGGATAATTTCTAGTACAAAAAAAAAATTCTGGTATGACCAAAAAAAAAAAAAAAAGAAAAAGAAAAGGACACAGACATGTTGTACAAACACTGATAAAATTACTTTCAGGCAAGTAAGATGTCTATACACACAAATCTGAGACTTGGGCCCCGATCCCAGGATATCTCATTATGTACATGAAAATATATTTTTTAAACTTTTTATTTTTAATTTATTTTAAAGAAAGTATATAGAGGCTGGGGAAATGGCTCAGTAGGATAAGCGCTTCACTGGCAAACGCAAGGATCTGAGTTCAATCCCCGGTTCTGCAAAAAAAAAAAAAAAAAAAGAAAAAAAGTATATAAACAACTGGTAAGACATCAGAGATGATACACATTAACAAAACAGGATGAAAGGTATTGAACCATTCTTGCGTTGGACATTGCTGTCTTCAATATAGTTGTTTAAATTATAGATATTAACATGTAAAATTGGTCAAAGTAATTTTTTTTTTCGGAACTGGGGTTGAACTCAGGCCCTTGCGCTTGCCAGGCAAGCGCTTATTCTACTCAGCTATCTCCCTGGCCCCTAAAGTAAAAATTGTAAACATTAACTGCTACCTTCAAAACGGAAATTAGTAATACAATCATCTTAGCTATCTTGTGTACATACTTACATGATTTTCCCCTTCTGTTTTTCCTTTCTTTTCTCCTTTCCCTCATGTCAATTGTGTATTCCTTACATTCAGTTTCTTTCTGTTCTACTATTATCTATTGTACGTTTCAGATTTTATTTATTCTTTCAGGTTCTTACACTAGGGAGGCAATACGATGTTTACACACGTGGGTCTGATTTATTTGACTTATGAGTATAACCTCTAGGAGCATCCATTTACCTATAAAGACCTCAAATTCGTCTTTCTTTATAGCTGAGTAACACTTCATTGTATAAAATTACCACATCTTTTGATCCATTCCTCCGGTGATGGGCATTTGGGCTGTTTCTAAGATTTAGCTGTTATAAAGTATGTTGCTATAAACATACGTGCACACATATCATTGTGGCGTGATGGTTTTAATTCTTCTGGGAAGATACCCAGAAGGGAATAGTTGGGTCACATGGGACTTCTACTTAGATTTTTTTTTTTTTTTTTTTTTTTTTGGCGGAACTAGGGATTGAACTCAGGCCCTTGCGCTTGCCAAGGAAGCGCTTATTCTACTGAGTCATCTCCCCAGATCCTCTACTTAGATTTTTGAAGAGTCTCCACCATGGCTGCACCAGTCTACACTCCCATCAACAGAGGTAAAGTGTTCCTTTTTCCCCACAGCCCCTCCAGCATTTGTTATTGATTTATTTCTTGATGATAGCCATTCTTTCTGGGATGAGAGGGAATCTCAGCGTTGTTTTAATTTGCATTCCTTGAATGACCAAAGATGCTGAACATTTTTTCATATATTAATTTGTCATTGGTATTTCTTCATGTGAGAACTCGGTGTTCATTTCAGATGCCCATTTTGGGGTTGGGTCTTTGAATTTGGCCTGATCTTTTTCAACTTTATGTTTTAGGTAGAAGTCTTGTCTGAGGGGCAACTAGCTATAATTACAGCACTTTCTTCTTAATCTTCCATATATACTCTCAGTAGGAATCAAGGAATTATATAAGAATAAACAGATACATTATACACCGTGCTTGTACACCAGCAACCCCACATCCAATCTCATGTCACTTTTGCTTCATAGGCCTGTTGGGAAGGTGGGTGCTTTCCCATTTTATAAATGCAGGATTGAGAGCCCCAAGTGGGTGGTGGAAGGGTCAGGATCCTAACCAGCTCACATCTTGTCTGACTTCATTCCCAGGACAAACCAACACTAGCTCAAAGAAAAGCTGTGAAATGCATTTCGGAGGCCCTTTACCCTTAAAATGAAGGATCTTTATGAAAGACCCAAGTTGAGGGTTGGACACATTTAACCCTTTCCTTCCTGAGCCATGTTCCTCTCCGTTATTGTTACTTGGACATTTTTCATCAGCAGTCTGTTTCTGACTGGTTTTGAAAGCCACACTTTTATTTACATGCAAATTCACAGCAAGAGCCTCACATGTAAATACTATACTAATTATTAAGTCTGTGCGGTTCATCAGAATGCTGTACCTTAATTGGCTACAAGATTGCAAATTACTCACAAAAGCTTGATTTGGCCCCCTCCAATCTTTGTATCTGCATAATAAAAGAAAACAGGAGGCTGGGAGACTGTACACCTATTTTATGTGTTTCCTCAAGGTCAAATAATCTTTTATTTCTTTTCCAATCTACATATTTATAAAGACCTTCATACAATTAATGAGACAGAAGATTAAATGGTTGCAGATTAAGAACAAACCCTACTGTTCTAATTAGAGTAAAAGTTACTTAGTCAATCAGATTAGCATTCCAAATTCAAACCAGCTAACAGAGGTGTTCACAATGCCTGCCACTTATACACAGCCAGAGGAGCCAAGCAGGAAAGCCACAAGCCCTGCGGCTTAATTTTACCTTGGTGATGACAGTGCTAAGCATCCCTGATGGCAAAAAACAGAGGAGAAGGAATGGAATCCCATCTTATCACAACAAGGTGACACTGTTTGGCCCTGCTGGCAATAGAAAGAGAAACAGTCTGACCACACACCAATTATACACTGTTCCGATAGTTTCCTTAGAACAGAGACATTCAGACCTTCCCAGCTAATCTGCCCCAGGGGACCCCAAAGCCCAGGCCCCTGCTCCATAGTTATTCACAGGGTCCTCTCCTGGGCTCTGTGGTCTCCTGCAGCAGGGTTTCTTGAAATATGATTCTACATGTACACTTAAATGATGCAGGACGATGGCCCTAAGTCCCGGTTCCACGGTCCTGCTCCGGATTAACTCAGGAGATCTGAACGACTGCAGTTTTGACAAGCCCCTTGTAATTTTGATGCATATAAATTTGGAAATCATTGGCTTGAAGATTTATGGACAGTTTCAGAGAGACCAGGGGTTCTTGGATATTGCATATATGTGGGAGTCCTGGCAGGCGGGCCTTAGCTTTCACCAGGTTCTCAATAAATGTTCATACTCTGGGGGAAAAAAAATCCACATAATAATCCTGGGGTGGGGGCTGGGGAGATGGCTTAGTGGAATAAGTGCTTCCCTGGCAAGCGCAAGGGCCTGAGTTCAATCCCTGGTTCCACAAAAAAAATAAAATAAATAAAATAAAAAAATAATCCTGGGGTGCAAGAGATTAGGAGAGCAGGACTCAGCTAATCTGTGGACACCAGCCAAGACAGAGCCTGGAATAAATCACAGACCTCAGTACAGTGTGGTACTGGCAGTTGGTCTTTCCTTCCAACGGTCCCCAGCCCCCATCTTAGCTGCCAGGAGAGAAAAAAGAGAGGGTGACACCCTGGCCTGGAGGAGAGCTTTTGCCAGCAGGGACAGCTTGTTTGGTGCACACTGGGAGGGAGTCGCCTGGGAACTGGGCCTGCAAGGGATGGAAATTAGGGTAGCGTGGGTCTGCAGGAGGTGGGAGTACCACAGAAGTCTCTCTCCTCTGCTGGGTTTGCTCAGGGCCCTGACTTCTCCTCCATTGTTTCCGCTCCTTGGCGCTTGGTTCCATTTGCACCCGGAGCAGAGGCTGCCCACTTTCCCTGGTGTGCGTGCCTGCCCCACCCCAGGCTGCAGCAGCCCTCTCCGACCTTCCCCACAATCGCTAATGAGATCACGTCTGCCTGCCAGGTGGGGCGAGGCTCCTGAGCACAGGTTTACTACCCTTTAGGAGTGGTGCTCCCCGGCCCAGTTGTCTGCGGGCCCAGGGCCTTGTGCACCTGGCGGGGCCAGGGCAGCTGCTGGGAGCCACTCCTCACAGCTGGCTCATTAGCAGATGCAGCCTTGCTGGCGGGCAGAGCTTCAGAGAGGACAGCCTGGGCCTGTCCGGACCTCAGAGCTTGTGGAAGGAACGGTGCATCCTAACCCCAAGCAGCTGGGTCCTAGAGGGCGGGCGGAGACTCCTCAGCCAGGCAGAGGCCCAGGCACCTAGACAGGCAGGCCTTGCATTCTGTGGAAAACCCTGCCCTGCTGTGCCCAGAGTGAAGTACTTTCCCCAGGGTCTGCAGGACAGAGAAGGTAGGCATGGCGGTCTCTCGGGCAGGGCAGTCCCTGAAGTCCATCAGCCTCTGAACTGCAATCCAGCTCCCCTAGGTTCTCCTGCCACGCTTCATCGGTTCCCTCACTTTGATTCCCTCCCAAATGGGGAGCAAGGTGGTCAGTTCCCCGAATAAAGGAAGAAGAGGCCTGAAGATTCTCACCACAGGGCCCCGCCCAGCACCAAGAGGCCCCGCCTAGCACCACAGAGGCTCGGCCCAGCAAGGCCTGGCCTTCGAGGCCTGCTTGTGTTTTTTCCCAATCCTGCCCCCATAACCTCCATCCACTTTAATGTGCTGCTCACCCTGGCGTCTTGTGGGCCCCTACACCTGTTCTTGCAGCAGCTGTCTGCAGGCCTCTAGGGTCTGCTGGGCTTTGGGGAGGTCCAGTGTGGATGGAGCTGTCCACACTTGGTGAAGGAAAAGCCCTCCCAACGCGCCTGGGCACCTGTCCTTCGGCTTTGATCTTAGTCCAAACGCAAAGCCTCACATATGGTATTCAAAGTATTCGGTGACCGTGGCGAGAAGGTGAAAGTCAGAGAAGGTGGACCACGGCCATCAGCATCAGGGAAAGAGTAAAATGATACTCTGGGATGGCCCCCACACCCCTCACCCCAGTGTGGGGTCCAGAGAACCAGGGTCGAGGCCTGCACGGGAGGGTCCCCAGAAGGCCCAGCAGGAGCTACCCTCTGCTACAGTGCAAGACCCTGGACTGAGCAGCAGAAGCAGACATTGTTTTCTTCCAGTTCTGACCCCCGAAGGCCAGAATTGAAATGTGGACAGGGTGATTTCTTCTGAAGCCACTCTGGCTTACAGATGTCTGTCTTCCTGAGTCTTCACATGCTATTCCGTGTGTGTGTGTGTGTGTGTGTGTGTGTGTGTGCATTTTCTGTTTTCTCAGATCGCACTAGCAACCCTCTCATTTTCACTTAATGACCTCTTCAAGGACCTCATCTCCAAATATGGTTTACCTTCTGAGGTGCTGCGGGTTAGGACTTCAGCGTTTGGACTGAGAACAAAAGGGCAGCGCCCAGCGTCACCCTAGGAAATCCTGGCTGCACCCACTGGGGTGGCGCCCGCACCCTATTCCTGAGCAGTTCCCCTTTCTAGGCTGTAGGCCAGCAGTGAGGAAGAAGTCACTTGTCCAGGCACGGGGGAAGCCTGGGCCTTGGACTTCGACTTGCAAACAATGGGAAGACCGGCTGGCCAGGCTCCCGCTGCTCATCTTTCCAGTCAACTGGAGTTTTCATCTTTTTAGGTTGAGAATTGCTGAGAGAAGCACACGTCCCACCTGGTTTTTGGGAGCAGATGCACTTGGCCCCATTTTAGTGTTGAAAAGTGGGGCACAGCGTCAAGAGGAAGCAGGAGACCTGGGATTCGAACCCAGCCATCTAGTCTGAACCTCATGTCTTAACCAAAAACTTGAAGAAAACCTGGGAGATTTTTAAAAAGATTAAAAGAGAAATCATTTAAATCCAGAAGCATTAAAGTAAAAAACTGATAAATTCAATGATACAAAGAAACTCCTTCATATTCAATGATAGCAATAATAATGACCTTTACCATATCTCAGAGGAAAAAATATCAAAGAAAGTGCCTGGGAGACCCACTTGTAACTTCTAACAATGACAACTTTCTTAATGTATAATGAGCATTTCCAAATCAATAAGAAAGGGGCTGGTGAGATGGCTCAGTGGTCTAAAGCACCTACTTAGAACAAGCTAAGCTCAAGCAAAGCACAGAGACCTCGGTTCAATCCCCCAGCACCACATGCCGGCCTGCTCGCCCCCTGGTGGGCTGAGCTGGCCACACAATAA
>NW_004524578.1:5633748-5723506 GCF_000260255.1 Octodon degus | reverse complement strand
AAAAAGGCCAACAGCTCCAAGGGAAGCAGGGCAGCAGTGGAGAAAAGCTATGAACAGGTGGTCCACGGAAGGAAAAGAAGTGGCCACTGATGTGTGAAAAGTTGCTCAAACTTTCAAAGTCAGAGAAATACAAAGTCAGATGCTGAGTGTCCATCTTAACTTGTCAGCGTGACACAGCGGGAAAGACCACAAATCTAGTACTGAAGAGAGGACTGTGAGACTTTTTCCTTATTGTGGAAAGCAGTTTTTAAATGTTTATTGGTACGTGCTTGCAGTACATGGGTTTGCGCTCCTCGTGGGTCTTGGTGTGTGTGCATAACACATCTCAGTTCTTGTGTTCACTCTCATTCCCTCCTCATCCTCTTCCCTCCCTGTGTCTCTTGGACCCGTCCCATGTGAGAAAGTTCTCTCCCCTGCTTCCTAGCATCTATCTTGTATTTTGCTCTTTATTTATAATTTGGTATTCTGAGGGCTAGGGAGATAGCTTGGTGGTCTAAGTGCCTGAATGCAAGCACAAGGACTTGGGTCCAATCCCTGGTACCATGCCAGCCGGCCAGACCCTCTACTGAACAAATAAATAAATTTGGTATTCTCATAAAAGAGAAGCCACGCAATACTCAAGTTTTCACTTAGCATTACGGCCTCCAGGTACACTCATTTCCCTACCAACGCCTGACTCACGTTTCTCCCTCCTTCTGGCATGGTAGCGCTCCACGGAGGAGTGTTGGGCGCGGTTTCAGAACTGTCTAGGATCTGGGAGGATCTAAGCAAAATCAGCATAGCGTGCATCATGGCACTTAGCGCCGCCGCCACAGGGTACGCGCCCCACAAACAGATTTTCACAAGAGTGCTCTTGACACCTGGCTGTGAAGCAGTAAGAACTTGGCAAAGGCATATGCGCCATTAGCAGGGCCACGGAAGAGGGGGAAAAACGGGTCCTGGCACCTGGGCAGGGTGTGTGCTTAGCAATTATTTATCCCAGGAAAGATGACGTGCTAGGTGGTACACAGCAGGATGTGACCCTGTTTGTGTGAGAACACACGAGCCCCCTGGGAGCAAGGATAAGTGTGAGCCTTTGACCTGTGTCTCGCTTTCTGTCTTAGGGTTCTCAGAATGTAGGGTGCACTGGGGCCCCCTGGAGGGTCTTGTTCACACACAGACTCACCCCTGAGTGCGAAGCTCAGCAGGCCTGGGGTAAGAGACAGCGGGTGCATTTCTCACCAGTGCTGTTCCTGGTGCTGTTCCCACTATGGATCCGGGCACCTCACTTTGAGAAACACTGCGGTAGGATTTGAATTTTGAACCAGGTATAAGCATTGACTTTGCAAATTTTTAAATAATGAGTTGTAAAAATAACCCCTGGCCCAGGATCGGCGCCGTCTAGTACCTCTTCTCTCCAGCCCACGCCAAGTGGTTTGTTGTTTTTGCCTTGTCAGCCGGGAAACCACTCCCAGTGTAGAAGCCCAGGCTCTCCTGCTTTGTTCTGCCAGGCCCCCTCCCCAGTGAGGTCAGCTGCTCACAGGAAGGACAAGTCATGGTGAGAACAAAGCTCTCACCCGCTGGAAGACAATGACCAGGCCCCCACCCTTGGGCCTTTCTCCTAGATAAGATCAAAGCGCCAGACTTCTCCAGGGTTCAAGCATTGTGTAATCTCACTGCCATTGCAAGCCCAGCTTGCCCACTCTGCTCCCAAGTGACAGGGATGCCCCAAAGGAGGCGCTGACACCTGTCTCCGAGGAAATGATATGGCTGTCCCGGAACAAGCTGGAAACTCTGCAGCCCGGCTCCCTGTCACAAAACCAGAGCTGGCAGGCACATAGCAAGGAAGGCTTTCTGGGAAAGGTAGTCCTCCAAAAGGGAGATGAGGGGACTCTTTAATGGCTTCTGCTGTTTCACTGATGGCATCTGAAACTCTTTCCTGATGTTGAAGTCAGGCTCCATGCCCCAGCTTGTGGGTCTCACCAGCAAGAGTTTCCCTAGAGCAAGGATGCTGAGAATTGTGATGACCCTAATTCCCTACCTGGAGGCTCTGGGGGCTCTCTGACCTCTTCCAGCATCAATAAGGGAAACTGAGTCATGACCACAGTTCTATGCTTTCCAGTAACCCGTTAGGCCTGGTGGCTACACCGCAGTCCAGAGGTGGATATGTCACCCTTGGTTCCCCGAAAGTCAGAGAGTGACACAGTTACTTGGTCGCATGCCAGCCAAGGGAGGCGGGGCCCACAGCCACCTTGCCCCTAGGTGTGTCTCCTTATCTCCCAGAGAGGTTGCTGCAGCCCTCTCCCCCTGTACCTTCAGCAGATCCCCTCCACTGTGTCCTCACACCAAGGCCGTGACTGTTCCCCTCTCTTGTTCCTTTACATTCTCCCTCCATTTCTGTTTTCAAAAGAGGGAAAAGGCATTTTGATTAGAAAGCATTTCTTGGGCTGCTGCAGTTTGCCAAGAGCTGGCCTTTTGTTTGCCTTCCTCCCAACCTCCGCCCGAATGGAGGCAATGGCATTATCTCCTCTTCGCAGGTGAAGTGCTGACCTAGAAAGGCCACAAGGCCACTCAAGGTCAGACACCCGCAAAGTCCTGCACACAACCAAGACACCTGCAGTGGAGCCTGGGAAAACATGGGGCACAGAGGCCCCAGCCCCCGGCCCCAGAGTCAGGCAGAGCTGGCGGGAGACACCAATGCCCGCTGGAAGCGAGCAGGGTGTGAATGCGGGCTCCAAGCGGAGGCCAGGTCTGAATGGTGAGATGGTGAGAAAAATGGTATGAAAGGGGTAACGTGTTTGGGGCTTCTCACCTTGTCCTCCTTCCTTATCTACCATGCCCACCACCCTGTCCTCATCTAGTTCTTCTGGGCAGTCAGGGAACACAGTGGAAACTGAGGTTCTTAGGCACAGGGACAGGACCCCGGGCTCAGGGCACGTCCCAGACGGGTGCTATCTCCTGAGCACAGTCCATCTGGGTATATTCTGGGCTTCCTGGGGCCAGTGTAAGAGCAGAGGCGAGAGCAGGAGGCCCTGTTCTGCCCCCTGCTCTTCTGTGAGTGGGGTCACTTTGACCATGCAGAGGTGCACCCAAGGACAGGCAGGCCCAGAGATGGCACACCCCATCGTGACCAGCAGGGAACCTGCTGTGCACCCACCCCACCTCCACCTCCTGCCTGGGCTCTGTGCAGGGGAAGCCAGGACCTGGACGGGGTGCAGATGATGTGGTTGGCCCTGCGCCGCCTGGGGGGAGATGGCAACCCAGACAGTCACCACCCTGTCTCCTCCCTGCTTCCTGCTTGAATGCGGAAGCTGGGTCTGGTTAGGGTGGCTGTCTGGTGACTCTGAGGACTGAGATGATGCTGGGGATGGCAGAAATAGGAGCTCAAAGAGCCCAAGTCCCCACTGTGTCCCCACCTAGCTGCATCTGCCCTGTCTGCCTCTTTTAGGTTAAGTGGCTGTAGTTAGTTGTGACCAGGGCAGCTGAACAGAAACTGAAGTCACAAGGGTCAGAGAAGAGGATGCTCCCAGCTGCCCTTGGCTGCTCAGTGTCACTCCTGACCCCTGGTGTGTTGGGGCCTGCTCCTTCCCCCACCACCCCAAGCCTGGCTCTGACCCATACCACCTCATCATGACTGTCAGGGACTGTGAGCCATGCCTGCCCATGCTGGCCTTTGCCACTCAGTGGGGACGCCTGTCACCTCTGCCAGGCACTCTTTGTCAGTACTTCTGCATAAACTCTACTGTAGGCTGACAGGAAAGTCCAGAAACTCCTTGTTTCTGCTCTGACCTTCTTGGGACGACTGTTCAGGACAATATCTATGAGGTCCCAGGATGGTGCTGGTGGCCAGCCAGCGGGTAAGTTACACACACATCAGAGCTTGCTGGGGTGACTTGCTTTGGGAAGTGGTGGCGATGGAGTGTGACCCAAGTGCTCCTGCCAGAGTGGCTTTCACATCAGAGCCATGGGGGACACAGTTCCCTGGTCCTACTCCAGCCCTAAATGGGGACTATGAGGAAAGGCGCCCAGGAATCTGCATGGCCAAACACCCCCACAGCCAGGCATGCTTCTGCTGCACACCGAAGCCCGAACATGTCTCCAGCTGAGCTGAACTGCCGGTCAGCCCTGCGAGGTGTCAGGGCAGCCCGGCCCTGTGGAGACCCTAAGCCAAACACTCAGGAAACATTTTCTCTTGGGAAAATCCTGATGCCCGGCCAAATCCATACCAATGCAATCCAGACAGCAAGGGCTCACATGTCATTGCAAAAAGTAGCTCCGCATGTCATTGCCGAAGCACAGCTTCTATTGAAACTCGAGTCCCACCCGCTCGTGTTCTCTGTACAGCTCCCCTTAGTTCTCCAGGGATGGGCTCTCCCAAACTTGCCTGCTGAGGCTGGGAACCTGTCTTTTCTAGTGTAATTGTAGCCACGTAGATGAAGAACTGGGTCCTCACAGCCCGGACCCAGGGGACCGTGGGGCAGATTGCACACCGTGCAAATCCAGATGCCACCATTCATGGGGCGCGAACTGTGCCCCCTTCCTCCCACCTTGTGTTGCCAAGCCTAACAGGTTTCCTGCTGAAAGCTCAGCGTGTCGCCATGGTGATTCTCACACAGTGCCTCAGAAATTTTGCGCCTACATTTGCTTGAACTGCCTCCCCTTGCCCCCATCATTTCTGCAGGAGCTTTGTCTTCCTTGTGGCCACCAACTGAAGGATGCTTTGGGTTGGGACGGATATAGCTTGTGTGGTATGGGACACTCCGCAACACAGGACCCACCCAAGGCCTCCACCCTGGGACCAGGTGCCGCTCGGCCTGGCTGACCCAGATGGCCCTGGCACAGGCAACGCAGCCCCTTCATGCTGCCGATTATTCCTCCTCCGCAGGAGATAACCTGCTGGAGGAATTTGTTTTCTCTGGCAGCACACACTCTGTCGGACAGAGCTGCAGGCTGAGTCACCCGCCCTGGTTTCCTCTGAGTCCCCCGCCCCCACCCACAGCCTGTCCGGCTTCTCCTTTCCAGCAGGCACTTCCCAGCCTGACATATACGTTCTGGGTGCTTCTGTCTTGTGATTCGGGCCCAGCTGCCACCCATTCCTTCCATGACACTTGGCTGGCACGGGTGGGCAGCCGGGATCACGCGGGAGACTCTTATCAGAGGCTGCACTCGCAGACCCTCAGCACACAGACACCTCACCAGCCCAGGAGTCCAGCAGGTGGGAACAGCAGGCTACGCTGCCCACTGCCACCCCCTTCTCTCCTCCACTGGGCAAGGGGGCAGGTGGGCAGGGCCCAGATCGGGACAGCATCTGACTCTCAGGGGACGGCCAGGCCTTGCCAGGTGTGCAGCTGCTGGGGAAGGAATGTGCAAGTTGGCTGCCTAGTGCCTCCCGTCTTCATATCTCAGGCCAGCACTCTCCTCCAAACAGGTTCATAAATCCAACCACCTCCTCCCTAAACCCACACGCCTCACTTCCACCCCCGAAACTGCTCCTCCAGCACCTTAGCAACTCCATCCTTTCTCAGCTCAGGCTCAAAGTCATGACCACATTCCTGACAAGAGAAAAACCTGCAGTCAGCAGGGGGAGGAGGAAGAGGAAGAGGGAGAGAAAGAGGAAGAGGAGGAGGAGAAGGAGGGAGA
The DNA here is from genome assembly GCF_000260255.1 of Octodon degus. NCBI lineage: Eukaryota > Metazoa > Chordata > Mammalia > Rodentia > Octodontidae > Octodon > Octodon degus. The sequence goes on along the minus strand of NW_004524578.1, from coordinate 5,717,887 downwards.
GGAAGAGCTTTCTCCTCCAAACCTCCAAACCAGGATGGGGGTACTGATGGCTTTAAGTTAGAACGGAGAGCTGATGGCATCCTTCTCCAAACCCTGGACACGTGGCAAGGCCCCGGCTGCGCTGGCTGAGGCTTCCCAGGAGCGCTATGCTCTGGCTGGAGGACTGTCTTCTTGTAGGCCAACCTCACGCTTAGCTCCATCCCTGGATGGGAGGCGGGAGAGACAAGGGCACACAGACTGGGTTCCCAAGCAGCACCCGGACCTCGGGAGCTGCCACCGGCTGTAATCGCTCGCTTCTGCCTTTAGTTTCACATTGAGCAGCCATGGGTGATGGAAAAAGAAATTGGTCCCCATGGATGGCACACTGTTCCAACTTGCATTTATTAGTAAAGTGGAGGTGTCACCGAGCTGAGTGCAAGGTGGTTCCCACTAGAAGTGAGATTTCCATGCACGGTGGAGGTGGTGGGCAGGAGAGTGGGCACAGGGATGGTGTAGAAAGGGCTTTTGAGTGGGCCAGCCAAATAGTTCAGTGGAAGGTGCAGGGGTCGGGAGTTCCCAGGGCCTGGTGTGCTGGCCCCGCCCCAGCCCCGCCCCTGGCCCCGCCTCCGGGGCATGCTGAGACAGCAATTGAGACTGGGCGTGACTGCGCCCCTCTAATCCCAGCTCTTGGGAGGCTGTAAACAGGCGAATCACTACGAGTCCGATCTGGTAGTGAGACCCTGAACACCCTGTAGACTCTTCCCTAAAACATACAAGAAAGAAAGAAAGAAAGAAAGAAAGAAAGAAAGAAAGAAAGAAAGAAAGAAAGAAAGAAAAAAAAAAAAGGGCTTTTGGTAACCAGTGATCTTTATTTTAAAGCTCAGAATATTTTTGCCACCGTCCTCCTCCCCCGGAAGCCCCTAACCTGCCCCTTCTTTCAAACCATCTCTGCTTCCTAAAGGCCCATCTACATAGATGTTCCTCTCCAAACAGGTGGACCAGGGAATGTCAGTGCAGGTACACGCTGCTTCGCATAACTGATACACGCCTAAAGAGCTATGTGTTCATTAGCTTTGCTATGAATTATCTGCCGCTGAAAAGGCCCTGAGGTGGTTTACAATTTAAGATAATGTCATGGCAAATTCTTTGTTTTCAAAAGCAGTCAGTCCTCAAATTCATGATCCTTCCTCCCATCATTTTAAAAACATAACTGGGATGGTTTACAGTTCACACTGTCAAAGAAATTCACACATCAAAAGAAATTTGGGTATTTTTTTTTTTTTTTTGCCATGGTTTCCCAAGGTCTTTCTTCCCCCTTTTTAGCCACGGAACTACTTTTTTTCAAATGAAATCTTACCTAAAGCTGACGAGGCAAGACAGAGGGAAGCATCTGCAGTTGAATCAGAGTTGAGAACCCAAAGTCATTCCTGCCCGACACTCCATACCTCTCATTCAGCTCCCCCGTGACACTTTTAGTTTCCCAAGTTTTAAAAGCATGGTCTGCCAAGCACCATTAATATTCTTCGAGACAAAAGTCTTACTATACTACATGTGCGTATATTTATGAGCAAACCACCTCCCCAAAAGGCGTAGGGAACAAGATGCTGACCTACGTGGATGTAGGAATCAAGGCAAACTGTCAGGTAAAAGGAAGTGCACATAGTCACTCGTACACTCTACTAGATAAAGCTGTTTCCCACAGGGTATGCCGTAAGCAGTTCTGAGACAAGTAAGCATACTTACTGAAATACAACTAGTAAGTAAAGGAATGGTGAACTATGGAGTTGGAGGTCATGGATGGTGAAGGAAGAAAAGGTTAAAATAACCCATGGGGTGATGGATTAGCACTGGAGACATCAGTCTGGACTCCTGCTTAGTCTGGTATGAATACAGAGGGAAACAGATTGAAATATGTATAACAGGGTGTCTACAAGTTAGTATATACAAATAAATTTACCTGCTCTCTCAACTGAAAGGGCGCAGACTCTTGGCGCCCCGATGTTGGTTTCTAATACCAATTTCCAGCTGGGACGATGGCACAGTAGAATAAGCACTTGCCTGGTAAGAGCAACAGCCTGAGTTCAACCCCCGGTACTGCTAAAAAAAAAAAAAAAAGAGACAAAAAAAAAGAGAAACAGCTGTTCATTGAAAGACACACAAACACATAAACCCCTTATAAAATCAAGAGTGCACTCAAATATTTAGGGGGGCCTGCCCATTAGCCAATGTCAATTTCCAACAAAAGAAACCAAGATTCCCCTGAGAGAGTGGCCGATTCTGCAGCTGGGCCAGTTATCCTGGGCTGTCTTTTAGAAAGTAAGGAAGGACTGAAAACCAGACCAAAACAAAAGGAAACGTGATGATGACAGTATGCCAAAGGACACAAGAACCAATGGAAAAGGCTCCCGGGCAGTATGGCATGAACTAAATTTAAACAACAAAATGAAGTAGTGGCCAAGTGTGGCAGCACCCTCCCATAATCCCAGCCATCTGGAAGGCTGAGGCAGGAGGATTGCAGGCAAGTTCAAGCCCAGCCTGGATTATTTGGTGACTTGTGACACTTTGTCTCAAAATGAAAAATAAATAAATAAATTAAAAGAATTGGAATGTAGCTCAGTTCAAGGGCCTTGGATTCAAGCTCCAGTATTAAAAAAATATATATTGTAGTTCAAAGTACAAAATAAATATCCCTGAGTCTGTACTGTCACAAGGAAATGCACGGGGAATATAAATAAATCTCGTCAACAATTTATGTAGCTCCTCTTCCTTCAAGGGGGTAGAGCATGACTCTCCAGACCTGAAGCATGAGTAGTACCTAGCAACTTCTTTTCTGAATTGTGCATGGCATAAGGAGAGAGCCCTGCAGAGCAAATTTATAGTGGGGAAAACTGACACCATCTCAACCAGCTGATCGAGGTTAATATTGGCAATGAGAGGTCATGTTGATACTTTGCACTATTAATAAGAAGGGATAAAATGGTATTTTACCTCCATGGTCTTCCTCCCCAAGCTCCATAACCTCAGCTTTAGTTAAGAGAAACAGTCTCAAACAAACCCCAGTTAAGAGAGAGTTTACAAAATACCTTGCTGGCACCTACAATGCGGTCAGGGTCTTCAAAAATAAGGAAGCGTGGAGAAGCTGTCACGTTGAAGAGAGCTCTAAGGGGACAGAATGGCTCGATGTAAGGTGGTAACCTGCATGGAGATCTGGACAGAGAAAGAACGGCAGTGGGGTTGGGAGAGTAGGAGTGTAGCTCCGCGGCGCCGCACGTGCTTCGTGTCGGTGAGGCCACAGGCTCAGTCTGCAGCACCCCAAAATGAACATCTGCTAACAGCTGAGGACACCTGCTGGTTCTGCTGACAACCCACTACTATTGTGTGGGCTACACTGTACTATATTGGGTTAGTTTGCTGGATCCAAGTACCTACCATCTTTGACCTGCCATCAAGTATGAAAAGGCCCTTTAAAAACTTCTCTAAATGCAGCCTCTCTGACTGCAGTGGAACACCCATCTCTGACAAAACAAAACAAAAAAGGGGGATATAAATAAAGCAGGCACAGGGGCCAGGGATTCAATCCCGGGGCCTGCCACGCTGGCCCGGCCCCCGGGGCACGCTGAGACAGCGATGGAGACTGGGCGTGGTGGCGCGCACCTGTAATCCCAGCTCCTGGGAGGCTGTACACAGGTGGGTCACTAGGAGTCCGATCTGTAGTGAAAGCCTGAACACCCTGCAGACCCTGCCCTAAAATACCAAAGGAGAAGTGTAGAATGTATCTCTGGGTATCACTCATGTTGGGCTACTCGTGATCAAGGCGCCATACTAATGTAAGCTATTAATAACAAAAGAAATGGGGTAAGTGAAGTAGATGGAAATTCTCTTCACAACTTTTCAGTAACACAGAATTTAGCCTAAAGTTAAAAGCTTTAAAAAATAGAAACCAGGATTTGCTATGAGAACAAGGAAAATTATCAGAGACAAAGAGGATATTACATGATGATAGAAGGACCAGTCCATCAAAAACAGGTAACAATAGCTGGGTGTGGTGGCGCATGCCCGTGACCCCAGCACTCAGGAGGCTGATGCAGGAGAATCATGGGACTTCAAGGCCAGCATGGCTAACAAGTAGCTCAAGCCCAGCCTGAACTGTATAGTGAAACCCTGTCTCAAAAAGACCAACCAAACATGCAAACCAAAAAACCTAACATGTAACAGTCTTAAACAACAGATCTACCAAAGAATGTGAAGGAGAAAACTGACAAAACTGAATGTTCCTCTCTTAACAACTGATGAAAAAATTAGGATGAAATATATCAAGGATATGAGCGAACTCAACAATACCACTAACCAAGAGGATCTTATTGACATTTGAAAAGCATTTGCTCTAACAATGGCAGAACACCTACTCTTCATGAGAGCCTGGAAAATACCTATCCAGACAGACCACATTCTGGATCATAAAATAAACCTCAACAAAAGATTTTTAAAATTAAACTCATACTAAATATACTTTGAACACAACAGTCAAAGATACTAGGAAAAAAAATCTTCAAAAAATTGGAAGTTAAACACATGCTTCTAAATAATCCACGGGAGCAAAGAGGAAGTCTCAAGGAAAAGTGAAAACTATATTGAAATAAATGAAAATGAAATATATCAAAATGTGTGAGTTGTAGCTAAGGCAATGCCGAGAGGGAAATGTATAGTATCGAATGCTCACAATATATACAAGGAAAAATTACAAACAAATAATGTATGATGCTATCTCAAGAACATTCAAAACAGAAGCTAGGGATGTAGCTTAGTGGCACTTGCCTAGTATGTACAGAAGGACAAAAATATACATATGTTTGCTTGCATATACATGTCTCTATTAAATCTAAAGCAAGAGGAAGAAAGGAAATAATTAAGATTATAACTCCATAACATTCAAAAAGGAAATGAAAAGAAGTCAATAAAACAAGAAGGATAAGATTATCAAATCTCTAGCAAAATAGACAGAGAGAGAGAGAGACAGAGAGACAGAGAGACAGAGACAGAGACAGAGAGAGAGAGAGAGACAGACAGACAGACAGACAGACAGACAGAGAAAGGTATAAATTAATAATATTAAGAACAAAATAGGGAACATCACTACAGAACCTACAGATGCCAAAAGGTTAATAAGGGAATACCATGAAGAATGCTACAGACATAAAGTTGAAAACTTGGATGAAATAAACAGATATTTTTGAAAAGTAGAAATACCACAGTTCATACATTATGAAATAGATAGTAAATAAATATACTTATAAAACAAAATTCATAATCTTGAAATTCTCTCAGAAAGCAATCTCCAAGCCCAAATGAAGTCACTACTGAGTTTTAGAAAAACTGTAAAGAACTCTATGCCATTTCTACATAGTCTCACTCAGAAAAAAAAAAAAAAAAAAAGAGGAGGGTACATCTTCCCATGCATTTTATGAAACTAGTCTTACTCTGATACTAAAACAAAAGGATAATCTAAGAAATAAAACTACAGAACAATATAATCTATGAATATAGATGAAAAATTATTAACGAAGTATTAGCATATAGAATTCAGTAATACAGGCAAAGAATCAGACACCGTACCAAATGGAACTTATTCCAGGTGGACAATTTTGGTTAAATTTTTAAATGAATCAGGATAATCCCTCATATTAGGCTAAAGAAGAAAAAAAATGATCATATTGATATTTTCAGAAAAACCATTAGAAAATACGGCAGCCATTCAAGTGAGAAATAAAAGGAAACTCTCCCAGACTGACAACAGTACTTATAGGAAGCCTTTGGCTAACATCATGCTGAATCCTAAAAGACTGCTTTACCTCTAGCCTCAGGAACAAAGCAAGGATGTCTACTTTTTTTTTTTTCATGGTAAAAGTAGTTTTTATTGTATTTTCAATTTTTACTTTTATTAGTACATGTTTTCAGTACAGAGCAGAACAATTATATTCATGATGAGAAATTGGTACATATATATTAAAAATATCTTGTTTCCTTTTGCTGCCTCTCCTTTGCTCTCACCATTGCCTGGTCCCCTTCCATTGTGTAAAAGATCTGTTATTTATGTTTTAAAAAATAAAAATAATTTTTAAATTAAAATGAAAAATAGCCAACATTATCCTTAAAAAATGCTGTTCAAAAACTCCACGTTGGAGGAAGTTAGTTTGCTTGAGTTTAACACTTTCTTTTTGCCTTCCAAATTAACTTTTCTTCAGTCAAAAAGTAGGGAAAAATTATTCTGAAGTGAAGTGATGCTAGTACTCTGTATTTTTATGTGTTATAACTGCATGGGGGAAAGCAAGAATTCTATGCTACTTGGAGGCCAGAGCTGCCTGCCCTTAAGAGACCAGATCTCGGTCTCCTCGTCACAGGCCCTTTGAGCAATGCACTAGTGAAAGAGACAGCAGGTAGGATTATGTGCTTTTGAAGCCACTGTTTGTTTTTCCTTTGCTATTATAGACCAAGTAAGCCCAAGTCAATTTACACTATTTAATCGAGAATACGATGTGATAGGATGTCTACTTTCATCACTGAAATAGTACAAACATAATAGCTACAATAAGGCAAGAAGAGGAAATACACGGCATATTGTAGAAAAGAAGAGATGCAAATACTCCGAATTGCAAATGACATCTTTTCCACTTAGCAAATTCCAAAGAATCTATGAACAAAAGTGAAAACCAAGACAGAACACTCCTAGAACTAATAAGTGAGCTCAGTGAAGTTACAGGATCAAGGGCAACCACACAACCATTAGCTGTATTTCTATATTCTGGCAATGATCACTAGCAATTAACAATAAAATACAACATACAATGTTTGTAAAAAGAGAGAGAGATGCAAATTTAACAAGATGTGTCGAAAACCACCAAGCTCTTATGAAAAAACGAAGACCTAAAGAAATAGAGACAAGCCATGTTCGTGGATGGAGACTCAACATAGTAGAGTATAATCGAGCCCTTGCTGACAGGATCCCAACGATTCCTCCCGACACACCACCAAGACGGTTTGGCAGATATTTTGGCAGATATAAACCTATTCTAAATCTCCAAATTCTACAGAAAAGCAAATGAACTAAAAGAGCTAAAATTAACAATAAAGGGGGCTGGGGAGATGGCTCAGTGGAATAAGCACTTGTCTGGCAAGGGCAAGGGCCTGAGTTCAATCCCCAGTTCCGCAAAAAAGAAAATTAAAAATAAAGAGGGCTGAGAAAACAGTTTGGTGGTCTAAGTGCCTGCCTGGCAAGCAGAAGGACCTGGTGCCATGCCCAGTACCACGTGTCGTGTGTGCAGTGCTGGCTGCTGAAACTGGATAAGGTAGCACACACCTGTAATCCCAGCACTGGGGAGGCTGAGACAGGAGGATCACTATGAGTCTGAGCTGCATAGGGAGACCCTGTACCAAATAAATAAATAAATAAATAAATAAATAAGAGAATAGTAAACTAGGAAGATCAGTCTACCTGATTTGAAGACCTATTATCTAGCTATGGTAATCAAATCTACAGCGCCAGCAGAGAGGTGGCCAGACTCAAGGACCAATACAACAAAGAACCCAGACATACACAGGGACTGGGGTTCAATCCCCAGCATCCTCAGTGCTGGCTCCACCCCTGGGACATGCTGAGAGGGCAACCCAGACTGGGCAGGGTGGCATGCACCTGTAATCCCAGCACTTGGGAGGCTGAAAAAAGGAGGATCACTATGAGTCCGAGCTGTGCAGTGAGACCCTGTAGACCCTGTACTAAACACACACAGAAAGAAAGAAAGAAAGAAAGAAAGAAAGAAAGAAAGAAAGAAAGAAAGAACCCAGAAATAGATATTTGGCAAAGGTGAAAAACTGGATCATTTTTATGTTGACAATAGGAATGTAAAATTGATCAGCTACTCTGGACAGTGTTTTGGCAGTTCCTGTTTTAAAATGTATTTATTTGTATTAGTACGTGTTTGCCTTACGTGACAGCCATATTCATCACGGGGATTTGCGCCTGTTCATGATGTATCTTAATTCCTTTTTCCCTTTCTTTAACAACGCTGCTTTCCATTTTCCCCCCTCAATCCTCTCTTTTTAAAAAATCCTTCCCTTCCCTTCCCTTCCCTTCCCTTCCTAGCCCTCCCCCCGACCCCCAACACAGCTAGCGTATTCTGTCTAGGATCAGAAGAGACTGGGCAGTGTGGTTCTTTGGCTACAGAAGGAGATTAATTCTAAGAATGCCTACAAATACGGGAGAGGACCAGAGCAGGTACACTGGGAAGTGTTAGCAACCCTGCTTCGGGAGAAAGAGATGGGCTAAAAGGCATAGTATTAGCTTTAACCGCAGACTTGGAAACCTAATCAACAACAAGCCATTTCATTTCACAGATGAAGAAATTGAGGCTTAGCGGAGAAAACCGTGGCCGAGTGTACTGAACAGGGAAGAGCTTAGAGCTTGGCTCCAGACCCAGGCCTTTTGACTCAGATCCAGGCTGAGGCTGAGGCAGGAAACAGGCGGCCGGGCCCTCCCGGCCTGTGGCCGTTGTGTACTTGGGGGCTGCAGATAAAGCGCTCTCCAGAGAGGAAGAACCTTGGACAAAGCAGACCTGCGCGGATGCGGAGGACAGGAAACACTGCCGGCTGGGGCTTTCCCGACCTCCTGGTGCAGCGGCGCTGGCGTGGGCGGGGCTGGGGAGCCCGGATCTCAGAACACATCCCAAGCTGCACAGTCTGGGCACAGGGCTCCTGTCTTCCTGGGTCTCCTATCGAGGCAGGAGACCAACCGCGTCATGTCACCAGGGTGAAGTGTGATCCCAGAGTGATAGCCCAGAGAGTTTCTGGCTGTGCTGGAGGCTTGGGGGAGCCAAAGAAGAGGGCATCTATGACCTAAAAAGGATAAGAAAGAGCATGCGGGATAGGGCAGGGAAGGTGGCTTCCAAGAGAAAGGATCTGCCTGGACAGTGGCTTAGAAGCACTGGGTCCCCTTGGCTGACACCAGCTTGCCTGGCCAGAAGTGGAGCATGAAGCCAGCCCATGACCCTGGGAGCTTCAGGCCCCTGGGAGCCACAGGCACTGCGCACAAGCAAGGGTGCTGAGGAGGTTGTGTATGCTGGGGGGTGAGTTTTGGGGCCAGGTGAGGAGAAGCTGGTGAGATGCAGAAAAGTTAGAGGGTGGTGGCCGCAGCAACTACGTCCCCATGGGATAAGCCAGGGGCCTGAGAGATGGGGAGGCAAGAGTCAATTTGAGCAATAGTTTGAAAAACATATTCGGAACATACCTGAGGCATATCTGTACACAGAACAAGCAGGACTTGGTACGAGGCACCTCTGTTGTGTTTTAGTTTCCCAGCAGCCTCATTGCCCTTCCTGGTTACAAGGCCCCTATTTCCTTTGGTGACATCATACAGGGGCTCTTCCCACAATCCTAGCTTTGCCGTCCATGCCGTTAGCCCTCAGACTGTGACTTGAGAAGGGACACACAAGGGTGGAGCTGGTGGAGTCATCCACTGTTGCAGACCCTGAGCATGCCTATCCAGCCTGTCCTTCAAGCCCAGGACTTTCCTCCACCTTGCATCCCCTGCCTGCAGGTTAGAGCCAGATCCTTGGTGTGTGGCAGGCTGCGGCAGGCCCGGGACAGGAGGGATCTCCCCGCTCCCTGTCCTCACCACCCTAAAAACTTGCTCTAGTCATTGTCCCAAGGCAGGTGGGCTTCTCCCTCCATCATGCCGTGGGGATTTGAGTTCCACTGCTCATCTCTGAGTGTGGACCCATTCAACGCACCAGCTCAAAAGGTAAAAACATTTTAGGATTCAACTGCCCCCAGACTCTTTCTCTAGTGGTGACCTTGAGGAGATCATGTATCTCTTCACTCCCTGAAATTCTGGGATAAGCTGTCCTGCTGCTCTGTAAACGCAGGGGCCAAATTCTGTAAATTTCCGTGTTGACACTAGTTCCCCAAGCGCTGTACGCAAGCAGCCCGGAGTCATGATACTTAGTCCTCATGTGGACGGTACCAACCAGCATTAAGGCTGTACCTACAAGGTGCTTTTGGGCCACCGGTACAGGAAGAACAATGTTGTCTCCCTCAGAGGATGTGGGGGCTGAGGAGGGCCTAGGGGGATAGAGATATGTTCAGCGCCATCTCCATGCTGACTACTGAACTAAGAATGTCCAGTTCTTATGATGGCCCTGAGGGATACATGTCACTTACCATCCTCATTTTACAGATAAGAAAACCAAGATTTAGAAAAATGGGGTGTTAGTAAGTGGCACAGTGTGGATAAGACTCGGGTGTAGCTGGTACCCAAGCATGCGCTGAGTCACTTGCCTTTTCAGTGAGACAATATCTGACTCCTGCCGCTTAAAGGAAGAGAGGTTTACTATGGCTCAGGGTCCCGGACAGTTCAGTCCATGGCTGGCTGGCACCAGGAAGAGACAGCATGATGGAAGGGGATGGTGCCCGGAACTAGAGAGAGAAGGAGTGGCAGCAGAGGAGATGCGCCCTGATAGGTCTCGCTCTCGGGGACTGAGCCCTCCTGACAGTCCCACCTCCCAGCAGCACCCTTGTCTCCAGAACTCACCAGCGGGTGAATCCATGGAGTACAGCACCTCCTGCTCCAACCACCCTCAGAGCCCTGCCTCTGAGCTCGTGAAAAGTTTGGGGAACGCTCCAGAGCTACACCACAGCATGCACTTCCCACCATACCAAGCTGACACCACCGGAGGGAAGTTTCATGAAGAGAGTGATTGCTCTCAACACCGATATCCTGCTGCCCAGCCCAAGCACAGTTATCTCCAGTGTCTTTGGAGAACCAAGCTTTGCCCTGTATATGGGAAATGACTACTACCTGGTCCTTTACTAAAGCAAATTGTAATAAATAGATATGGAGTCGGTATGAGAGAAAAAGTCCTGAAAGGGGCCAGACCTCCTGCCACCCGCAATGCCATCAAGCTGTGCCTGATATGAGGAAATTCTGGGGACACCAGTTTTTAAATGGAAAATAAAAGTTCATATGTTTATAGAGTATATCATGACTTTTTGTTGTTTTTATTTATTTTATTTAATTTTATTTTTTTTTTTTTGCAGTACCAGTGATCAAACTCAGGACCTTGTACTTGCCAGATAGGCGCTTAACCCACTGAGCTATCTCCCCAGCCTGACACTGTGATATGTATGCACATCATTGTAAAATGGCTAAAGCAAACTAATTAACTTATGTTTTCTTCACATGCTTATCATTTTTATGTCATAGCATTGAAAATACACTTTCACATAGCACAACATTATTAACTGTAGCCAGCATAATGTATAATGAATTTATTGAGCTTAGTCCTTTTGCCTCACTGAAATTTTGTCTTTTGCCCAGTATCTTCTTCCCAAAAGCCACTCCCCACAATCCCCTGGTAAATTCCACATTTGTGTGTGTGGTGTGTGTGTGTGTGTGTGTGTGTGTGTGTTGCTAGGGACTGAGCTCAGAGCCATGTGCATGCTAAGCAAACACTCTCCCACTGTCTCTGTAAATCCTCGCTTTTGTAGAATTTACATGTAAGTAAGCTTATGCAGCATTTGTCTTACTTCACAGAAAGGTAGTCCAAGTTCATCCAAGTTGTCGTGCAGAACTTCCCTCTTTTTAAATGCGAAATGGTCTCCCGCGGTGCTAAATACCACACTTTGTGTCTAATGGCCCGTTGAGGAGACTTCGATTGACTGCACATTTTGGCTATTGTGAGTGATGCTAAAATGAGTATGGATGCCCATAGCCCTTTGGCAGTGCTGATTTCCTTCCTTAGGGTCATCCATCCACTACTGGGGTTGCTGGATTGTATAGTAGTTCCATTATTTATTTATTTTTTTTGAAGACACTGTCATTTTTCATAATGGCTATACTAATCTACACTCCCGCCATCAGATTACGACAGTTTCTCTTGATGCATTTCATTATTTGTTAACGGTTCAATTTTTGAGAGTAGCCATCCTAAGAGTAGTTGCTGTCTCACTTTGTTTTTGATTTGCATTTCCCTGACAATAACTAAGTCCCTTTTCATGTGTCAGTTGACCCTTTTGTATGTCTTCTATTAAGGAATGTCTGTTTTGGTTCTTCGCCATTTTAATTTGGATTTTGTAGACTATTTAATATTTCTTTTGTACTTTGGATATTAACCCTCTATCAGGTATGTGGTTTACAAATTTTTCTTGCATATATCAGTAGTTTCCTTTGCCGTGCATCATTTGATCCCAGAAACAGCCCATCCCAGAAACAGCCCATTTTTTTGAGTGATTTCCCTGCTCACAGTAACTATTCTTTTAGTTCTGAGCCTCTCCTCCCACCAACCCACAGAGAAAGGCTCCCAGCAGCTATGATCTGTACGATATAGCCCTGCCTCTCTAATGTCAGATGGTTGGGTTAGGGCTGGGTATCTAATCCAAGTTGGACTAATCAGTGCTTGGGTGGATCTGACTGGTATATAAAGAGAGGAGACAGAAGCTGAGGAGCTGTGCTATGATTGTCTTCTGTCCACCATATGTACAGAGCAGTGCAGAGGAGGGACTGGTGGAAACAGAAGCAAGAACATATGTGGCTTTGAGAGAGATAGACAGGGCGTAGCTTCCTGAATCTCTGACATGGGCCTGGTTCCCATCTCTCTTGAGGTCACATATACAATTGCTTATTGGTTCCAAAAGTACCAATTTCATGCCAATAAAATGTATAGGCTTTATTGCAATAGTTTTCTTGTTACTTTTGACCAAAAGCATCCAGACAAGCCCTGCTAATGAGGATATATTCTTTTGAAATGGAAGTTTTTGAACTCCAAGAGTTCTCCCCAAGGATCCAAGAGGAGTCCTGGGGAGAGGAGAGATCAGCCCTCTTGTATACAGCTGAGACTGACAACTTCATTCTGACAATGGTTGTCTGTGATGGTTACTTTTGTGTGTCAGGTTGTCCGGGCTGAGGGATCCCCAAATAGTTAGTGCAACCCCATTTCTGGATGTTCCCGTGAGGATGAGCACTTGAGTCAATAGATGGAGTAATGGCTCGTGCCCCCCCCTCACCCCAGTGTGGGCATCATCCAACCAGGTAAGCGCCTGAGGAGAGTGCAAAGGTGGGAGTTGGATGGATTTTATTTGGTCCTTAATAAGCTGGGACATTAATTTTTTTCTGACTTTGAGCGTGAGTATTGCTGGCCTTCAGACCCCCAAGACTTACCCAGGCCCCTTTCTAAGCCCCTAGTTCTCAGGGGGCCATGGGCATTCATGGGGCTCAGACCTTTGGACTCAAGTGGAATTGCACCACCAGCTCTTCTGGATCCCCATGCAGCCTCTGTGATCACATGTGCCAAAGCCTATAATAGATTTTCCTTCTTATGTTGCTATATGTCCTATGGTTCTTTTTCTCTGGAGAACTCCAACATAGAAGGTTTGAGCAGTTATTAAGCTACAGTAGACTGTAGACTTCAATAACTCTCACTTCTTTTTTAATTAATTTTATTGAGAAACAGCAATGAGTTTCAAAACCGAATAATAAGAGTTTCAATAATTAATACATTGCGTATTGTTATCTTTTTAGTGGTTGTTCATAATACAAGATGCAGACATGATGTCCTGTCCTAATACTATTAGTACAAATTTTTCTTCTCATTGAATTAAGAGAAAGTAGCTGTATATCTATCCTCTTTTGTATATACAGATACAAAATGGTCTTTCCTTTGTATCCCTATTTTTGTTTAGTTTTGTTAGAGATGGGTATTCCATTGTCATTTAAATTTGTAGGTACATGAATTCAGCAAAATATTCCAATATAGTCCAGTCGTCCATAATAGTAGTGGGTTATTCGTAGGACTAGAAATGTCAGAAGTTGTTGACTTGATCCTTTCACAGCTCAGCATATTAATATGGCTTTACTTTCTATACCTTGTTTTTATACTTTTCTGCTGGATGGTTTAGACCAAGATAAAGCAAGACCTATGTAACAAGAAATGTAACTTTTGTATCTGATAAGGTCAGTCAAGTCCTTTCAGGATTTATCCTTTAACCCTGTACCACAGGTTGCAGATCCTTTGTGAGTGTCAGCCATGTGGATGAGCCACGGCCATTGCTTGACCAACTTGCTCTCTGTGGAAGCCTAAGAGAATGTTTTCTCTCCAGGTGACTCTCCTTAGGCACACTCTGTGTCATTGATCACATTGCTCTGTGGCCTCATAATCTCCTTGATCAGAAAATTTGGGACACAACTGAGTTACATGATGTTACAGTATAGGTTCTCCTATGTCTTGAGTCTTCACTGACCTTGAAAGGCTAGGGCCAAAATGTTGGCTGTCCTTGCAGCCCTTATTTTCTCTAATTTTTGGTCTGCAAACTTAGGTTAAATAACTTACTTCTGGAGAGTGAAAAGTCCAAGATTGAGGTGAAAGCATCCCCAGCATCTGGTGTAGATGGCACCCTCGCTTCCTATCCTCACCTGGCAGAAAGAGTTCATTCCATTCCCCTTTCTTTCTTGTATGGACAAAGAGTTCTTCATGGATCTCTAAGCTGGACCAATCGGTGGTCATGGACACACCTAACCTAATCAACCCCCAAGGGCCTCCCTTTCTAATTCCATCCCACTAAGAGTTATGCTTTCAATGCAAGAATCTGGGGGGAGGGACACAAACACAGCCCTTAGGGCAAGATGCAGTGGAAGAGTTAAATCCAAAGGATACTTTCCACAATAATTAAGCTGCAGCCAAATGAGGTAGGCATCACTCTTCGTATGATAACGGAACCTTCCAATGTCAACGCCAAGGACTCGTACATGGCTTCTGGGTATAATTCATCTGTTAAGACAGTTCTATACTAACCTCCTAATCTGTGTGTGGCTAATGACTCAGGACAGCACGTTGACCTTGACTTCTCTTGAGGGTTTCATTATGGCTGCCCTCTCAAATAAGAGCAGGGATTGCAGATGGGTGGTTTGGCATCATACTTGCTTCTCTCTGCCACTGGACGCAAGTACGTGAAGCATTCTTAGCATGTTTTGGCCAGCATCTTACAGAGCTTCCTGGGGGCTCTTCCATAAGTCAGGGGACCTTCTGACTCCACTGTTGGCTCTGACAAGGTCTCAGCTTGCTCTGCTGCCACCCATCCCTGTAGCTCAGTCCCTTCTAGCACCCCTGTGTTCAGCACTGGGGACCGGGAGAGCTAGCCAGGGGGTTCTTCCAAGAGCCCTGACTCTTGAGGGAAGACCCAGGAGAGCCAGTAGTGACAAGAAAACCCCCTCTCTTCCTAGTGGGGTGACTAAGGGGCCACAACCATTATCAGGTGCAACGAGGAGCAGGAATTTGGCCCTTCCCCTTTTCTGCTAGGACCCAAGAGTGGCCATGGGGCAGATGATCCCAGTGGCGGCATGCACCCAGGCTGCAGATTAAGGCACCAGCACCGCTCACGCTGTGACCAGACCCCAGAAGACCACCCTGGGTGCCGTGTCTGTAACCTCAAAGCAAGCCTTTGCTTTTATTAGAAGCCCCATGCAAATCACCAGCCTCCAGGGCCTCATTAAGTGCCAGTTTCTTCTTTGTCTGCTCAGATGCTAGACCAAAGTAGCATGTTTTAAAATTTTGCTCACTGATTTATACCCTCCCCATTTCCAAAAAGGAGGACAATTAAAGCACAGGTACAGAATAGCTACGAATTTTTAACCAAGACAAAGCAGGGGAACTAAGAGAATTATGACCAGCCTTAGCATTTCAGGAAAATTTAATAGTAGATTTCATTCTCTGGATGTCTTTAATTCCCCCAAATTTAGTAAAAGGTACTTCCTTTATTTCTGCAAAGCTCCTGCAGGCCTATCCAAAAGGCAGCCCCAGTTTATGAGTGAGCCCAGGGGCCGATTTCCCCTTACAGGAATGATTCTTTGGCAGGCTGAGTGCTGAGCAGCTGGGGCTGAGGCTTGTTTCTCCCCCTGTCGCTTGACAGCCTTCTGCCCGGCTGCCTCTGCCCGCCCGCCTGCAGAAGCCCGGGTGGGATTGTGTTTCTCAGCTGAGTCTGCACACTGGTGACACATCGTCCAAGCTGTGCCCTGGCCCTGGCTTGCAAGGTATTCTCATCTGCCTTATGGGACCAAAGGCAAGCCCAGAGGGAGTGCCTGGGAGAGGCCAGTGCCCCTGGCACTGCGGAATGTCCCCCAGAAAAGGAGGAACATCCCCTAGAGGAGGAAGGCACAATGTGCCCTTGGGCGAGGCAGACTCAGCCCCGAATGGTGTCCGGAAGTGAAAGGGGAAGAAGGGAAGTGGGGAAAGTGCTGAGTGTGGCCTTTGCAGGGGCTCTCTGTCTGATGATTTCCCCAGGGAACAGCCAGCAAACGGCCAGAGTGGCAGCGTCACCGGATCAGGAGAGGCCAGGGGAGACCTTGCATGAACCCCAACCCCTTCTGTTCACTTGCTTTCAGCCTTAACCAAGGAGACAAAAGGTTCCCTTCACTTCCTTCAATGGTGCATAAGGACATCTGTGATCAGAGGACCCAGGGCTGGACTGGGCATGTGGCTGGGCGGTGGAGTGCTTGCCTAGCAAGGGCAAGGCCATGGGTTCCAGCCTAGGAACTCCTTATCCCATCCCGACCTGCTCCTGAAACCCCACAGCTGGGACAGCCTGTATCACATGGCTATCTCATTCCATGGCCTCTGCCTACTCGCACCCAATATAGGGTTTAAAATGTTGCTCTGCTCCCTGTTTCTTGGCTGTGTTTCTTTCAAGTTTATTTTTCCTTGGTTATCAAATGGGGTGAAAACTCTGTCTCTGCTAGGGTCCTAGGCAATTAATTAAAATAACATTTAAAATATATACATAAAAATTCAGACACATGGGGCTGGGGAGATAACTCAGCAGTCTAAGCGCCTGTCCGACAAGCACAAGGACCTGAGTTTGATTCCCAGTACTGCATGCCATGTACCAAAACTGGGTGTGGTGGCGCACACCTATAATCTCAGCACTGTGAAGGCTGAGACAGGAGGATCACTGAAAGTCTGAACTGTGTAGTAAGACCCTGTACCAAATAAACAAATGATTTTTTAAAAAGTTCAGACATACATACACACAGACACACAGATACTGTTGCCCCTGGGTCCCCATAGCTCTGGCCTGAATGTGGCTCGTGGCTTTTTGGAAAGGGCAGCTGCCCCAGGAAGCGCTTCTCTCTCTCCCTCACCTGCCCCACCCCAGCCTGGCAGCTGCTGAGGCCCCAAGATGCACCAGAGCTCCCTGGGCAGCTGCTTCTGCACAGAAACAGGGAGGTGACCACGGACAGCGTGCTCCCTGGGCAGGCCCCAGGCTGGAGCACAGATTGTGAAACCCAGCCTGCTGACCTTTCAGGCATGGTGTGAAGCCTGCTCATACTCGGAGGCCTGGAATGGAGCGGCAAGAAATGACAGGACAGACATGGCCGAGCCATGTAGTACAGCCCAAAAGACATTTTCCTTACAGATTTTCTTTTTCCTTTTCTTCAGCATCCCCCGAAAGCATTTCTATGGTCACGACCAGTGGTCAAAGCACAACAGCGGCAGCGACATGCCCTGAGCACCCAGAGTGGACGCGTTGCCTGGACCCCCTCCTGCTGCCTCCCCCGCCTTCCCAGGTCTCCCAGGCTGGGCCCTCTCCTCCCATCCTGGGCGCACCTCGCTGATGGCCCTGTGGCTCTCCAGCCTGCACCATACTCTACCTTCTGCCTCCTGCTCACCACCACCTGGCAAGCTGTGGGGGCACGTGGTTGTGTTCACTGGACAGTGTCCAGAACACAGGAGCGAGGGGGGCTTCTAGGTCTGACCCAGAGGGAGTGCTCAGGAAATGGTGACGAACAGAAACGGATGAGACAACGGAAGTTCAGAGAGGGAAGTAACTTGTTCAGAGTCACAGAGCCATGACATGGTAGAAACAGGTTTGGACCCCATTGTTTCTCACTGCAGGGGACTCTAATATCCGAACTATGACCCCATCCCCATTCAGAGGTCCTTCTCCCTTGCCCCTCATCCCTCCACAAGGGCTTCGTTTCCTTTGCTATCAATCATTCCCTATTAGTTCACCTGGGCAACATCACTGGGGGGAATCATGGGGGATCTGGGAGCCCACCAGCCATTGTAACTTGTGACCATTCTTAAGCAGAGAAGATGACTGTGTCACCCATAAGCACGGGCACAAGGAGCTTCCTCCCGCTGGTTCCTTCCCAAGCCCAGGAACGCTATGCACGAGCAGCCCTTTGAAGACACACAAGCCAGCTCTACCTGTCCTTTAGATTTTGAATCTAGGTCATTCTCTGTCTCTCCGCCCTCCTTTAAAAACAAGATTTCTCCTCGGGTCTGGGGGGTTGGGGGGCTAGGGGAAAATATTTCAATGGAATCCACACCCTGCCTGCTGCTGTCAGGAGCACTTCATTTTGAAGCCAATATAATTTATGAGATGCAAATGGATTTAGCATTTTAAAAGGAAAAAAAGAATCTTGGAAAAGGAACAAAGTGCACTTCACACCCTATGCTGAGGCGTGTTTGGGGCTCCATTAATCATCTCAGACGAAGGAGATTTAATCTCGGGCTAGCTGGTCTGGAGAAGCCTGCACCTCTCACCAGGCGCAGGAGGCTGGCTCGGAGCTCTGGTGGCAGCCCCAGCCTTTGTGCAGCCTTTGTGCTCTAAGTTCTTGTCTGAGTCACACAGAAGATGAAATTACAGAGGTTGCTGCACACGATGAACCAGAAAGCAGGGTGAAGCCAAATATTTGGACAAGCCTTACCCCGCGTGGAGCAGGATGGGGACCCAGCAGCCAGCCGCCTGCCAGCAGCAGCCTGGAAGGCGCTTCTGACAAGCACTGCGGCAGCGGCAGGCAGGCGGTGCAGGCTGCTGCTTGGGAGGGAGGGAGCTCGGCTCACCAGGACCCTGAGCTGTGACTCAGTCTTGCGCTCCAAAGAGGAGCTTGTCAGTGAGAAGCACGCAGAGTGGGGGGCGTGGGTGAGGGGAGGGGGTGGCGCGCTTGGCAGCACCCGTCTGCCTTCCTTCTCTTCTGGGAGTCACCAGGGTGGCAGGCAGCGTGTCCCACACAAGCAGAGACCACATGGCCATCCTGCCACTCCTGCTCCGCCCCTGGTGGGAGACGTGGTGGCCACAAAGTGGGAAAGAAGCGAGGCCCGGCTCCCTGGTAAGACTTCGCTGCTGCAGCGATTTCACCAGAGGCCTAATTGCTACCCTGTGGAGCTTCAAAGCTAGGAGTTTGTCAAAGAGTCTAGGAACAATAAAACCAGTAATGAGTACCTGACCTAAGTGTTGTCTGGAATCTTTTCTTTTTTAATTCACTTTTGAAAAAGCCCAACATTCTTGGGTTTAAGCGACTTACTCCCTCTCTAAGAAAGCTTCCAAGCACTAAGATAATCTATACCACGGAGAACAGACAGATCTGTACGAGCAGTTGCTAACACTGATAAGTGGCAATAGTACCTGACATGAGCTTGTGCACTGAGCGGTGGGCCAGCCTCGCTTAAGGCTTCCCCTAAAACTGTCTTGACTGAGCTTCAAGAAATCCTCTGAGTGCTCTTCCTTTCTCATTTTGCAAATGAAGAAATAATCTAGGAGGGTTACATAACTTTCTGGAACCAGCATGCTCACAAGGTGCACAGCCAGGGTTTGAACCTGGGCAGTCAGACACCAGGCTTGAGTGCTGCCTCCCAGTAGCTATAGTGTGAAACAAACCCTCTAGCAAGATGATCATGGAAACAGGTTCAAGCAAAACCTGTGCTTTCCAGCGCTCAACAAATGCAGAGGCCCACATGACACCAAACTTGAGGCTGCATCCACAGGCCTCACCAGTTCCCTGCGCTTGCAGGAGGCCGTAACCCTTGTTGATTAAGTACCGTCTATTCCGTCTGGGCCAGCTCTACTTCCTCAGGGCCAAGACTCAGTAAAAACCTTCCTAGTCAAGTACCTTCTGAAGCTGTAGATGTGGCATTAGAGAAGGAAGAAGATGCTGAATTTCAGAATTACCACACCTTGGTTCAGAACTCGGCCTTCACCTTCACTAATGTGAGAATATTCCTGTTCTTGTCCTTGCATAACCCCCCAGATTTGGAGCCATAAGACACCTATTTCTAATACTCACAGATTTTGTGGTCTGGAATTTCGATTGAGTACAGAGAATCTATTTGCTTCATGCTGTATGGGAGCATTCAAGATGCAGGTGGGGAGTGACTCAATAGCTGGTGGCTGGAATTATTCAGAGACATCTTAGCTCACATGTCTGGCATTGGTGCTGGCTCTCAGCTGGGACTTCTCCTGGGGATGTCACATATCCACTGCCTCCCCATGTGGCCTGGGCTTCCTCACAGCATGGAGGTCTTAGGTGGTCAGATTCTTTACTTGACAGTGGTGTTAGTTATTGCCTCACTGTTCTGGAGGCAAGAAATCTATGATCAAACTGCCAGCAGGATTGGCCCCATCTGTGCTGGGGCTTCCTCTTTAGTGGAAGCTTTAGTCATCAGCTTTCTTCCTATGTCTCCTGTGTCCACGTTTTAATTTTTATAAGGATACCAGTCATATTGGATTAGGGCCCATATTAATAACCTTGTATTAGCTTGATGACCTTTGTAAAGATCCTTTGTCCAGGCAAGGTCACACGTCAAGGTATTGAGGATTGGTTAGTCTTTCAAGGCAGGGATTTTGGACCGCCACACAACTCAACCCTAGCAACAACCCAGGGCTCCAGACGTACTTGTCTCATGAAGAACAGGCACAAATCAGATGGTCTCAGCTAAGTAGCATTGATTTGGGCTTCCATCTACTTAGTCACAAGTAAGTTACTAAGAGCAGGCTAGATGTAAGGACAGACTTCAGAGATCCTATCTGTTGTTGGGGAAAGGTCAAAGGATTAGTAGATTTTTCTTCTAAGATGGGTACGATTATTATTCTCCTCTAATAGGCAAATCTCAGGGTAGTTAGGTGAATTTCCTAGGGCTCAGCCATTCATCAGCAGCAGAGCCAATGTTGGATCTCAGTGTGGATGTGTTCTGAAACCTCTGCAGAGACCTTATGCAAGTTACTTAGCCTCTTTCAGCCTTGCTTGCCTCATCCAGGGAGCTGCGGTAATGACATCTAAGTTTAAGTATTGAATGAAACAAGTTATATAAAATACCTGGCATGTTGCCGGAGCTCAATCAGTGGTGGCGTGTGAGTCAGCTTCCTATTACTATAACACACTGGAGACAACCAGCTTATGAAGTGGAAAGGTTTTGTTTGACTCATGATTTTGGAGGAATCGGTCCGTGCTTGGCCACCCTCGTTGCTTCGAGGCCTGGGATGAGGTAGTGCATCACAGCGGGAGTGCACTGCAGAGCAAGCTGCTACCTCTTGGGGGGCAGAGCAGGCAAGAGAGAAACAGGAGTAGACAGGGTCCTGGGTTTCCGTTAAGTACGCCCACCACATGTGCCGGAGATTTTCAACCAGGCCTGAGCCCTTAGCAGCTCCACTCATTCTACTCATGCCACCAGCTGAGGCCCACGCCTACAACACACAAGTCTTTAAGGGACACATGTCTAGGTGGTAGCAAATGGTCCCTCTCTTCTTCTGGCTCCTCCTCCTCCTCCTCTTCCTTCTCATCCTTATTATCATCATTAATCTTAGAGTGGGAGTAATGCTAAGAGGAGATTTGGCACATAGAGAAAAAGCAGCAGAGAGCACATTCAGATTCCTGGACCTGAATCTCAGCCATGGCTGTTCACTCGAGCTAGGGTCTGCTGCACAAGTCTGACACACCTGGAAGGGTTCTGAGAACTACCTTCAGTTGCATCTGATCTCCACACTACCCAGAACAGAACGGAACTCATAGTTGACCCTGTGAGCCACAGCTAGCCTGGCTCTGCCTTGAAAAATCTGCAACATTTTATCCAGCTATAATAATATATAACTCATATTACTGTCAAAAGCACAAATGCCATGACCCATGGTCTCATATGTGTAAAAATTCCTCTTCATTTGTTTTTCCGTCCAAACCTACTTCTTCTTTTTACCTCCCATTTCTCCCTGATGGAAAAAAAAAAAGTCATTTCTATGAAAACCCACATGAATTCAGTCAGCCCTTGATTTGAATTGTACGGTTTTCTCCTGGAAGTGACATCTTAGTTTTATAGCGGACTTATGGATCGTTGCATCCCGGACATAGTTCATAATGGTGGCAGAGAGAACAGATCTCATTCTGCTTTCCTCTTACTACGGATGTACAAGACTACATTTCCCAGCTTCCCTTGGAGCTAGGTTAGGGTCATGATTAGTTCCTGCCAAGGGGCTGTAGGGTAAGATAACGTATGCCATTTCCTTGTTAAGGTAGCGAGAAGCCCTGTGCATGACCTTCCAGTCCTCTCTTCTTCTACTGACTTTTCCATTCTAAAGGTCGAAACCACAATGAAGCCAATGAGTCACTGCTTGGATGAAGCTACTTAGAAGACCCTCCAGACATGCAGTGGATGAAACCATAACACAAGAGAAACAAGTTTTCATATCCTAAGCTACTAAGTTCGGGGGTTTGCATGTTATTACAGCAGAACCTGTCCTATCCTGACTATACCAAAAGTTAATCTGTGTCACCTGCCAGTGAGATCCACAGTGATAGGTGTTACCTATCAACATTGTTACCTGCTGGCATTTGCTTGTCCTCGCGACTGGACACGTTTTCACCTGCTCCCATGTCACACAGCCTACCGAGACACTGATAGCTTTGTCTTCTTGCCATGTGCGAATGGACCACCAGCAGGGGCCACCCACTTCCCACTCTCTGTTTACTATCACATCTGTCCCAGAGAAATGAGTGCCTTGGCTCCTCTCCCAAATCTGCAGGAGTCTCCATCCAGGCATCTCCACTCTGAGGTCGTCGCCCCTGTTTCTCAGTTGCTCCCCTGTCAAGCAGTGTGCAGAGTTCTCCCACCTTTAGATTTCTCCAGACTCATTTGGGGGGTTCTTTACTTTCTCTTGGGCCTGTGCCATCTTGGCAAGACATGGAGAATCACAGGCTTCTCCTTGCCAGCTCCTCTCCCTCGCCTTGGCAGCCTAGATCTGGCTCACTCAGCGTGCGCTTATTTTCTCTTTTCCTGTCCTCTTCCTGTTCTACTACTGTATTTGGTAAACAAACTTGAGGCTCCAAACTATTATATGGAGTTTTGCAATTTTTCTTTTTAAAGGAAAAAAACCCGATGAAAACAATGGCACAAAATTTCAAAACAAGATTGTAGGAGAGAAACAGTGGTTAGTACACGACATATTGTTATCGTCAAAGTATTTGCTCATATTACAAGTTAGAAGCATGAAAAAATAGTCAAACAATACAGGCATAAAACCTTCTTTTCAGTGAATGAATGGAAATTAGCAGCATAGCTATCTTAACTATCTTGCATATATTTTTCCTTTCTTTCTTTGCTTTTTCTCTGAAACTCAATGAAGCTATGAAGCTTTTCTCTCTCAAAAACCTGTGCTCTTGCATAGCAAAAACTCTTGCTTTGCAAGATTATTTTCTGTCCTATAGGTTTAAAAAGTCAATTTTGAAATTCAATAGCCAAGAATTGGAAGAGGGCTGGCCAAATAGCTCAGCGGATTAAAGAGCCTGCAAGCAGGAGCAGGAGCTGGGGATTTGATCCCCAGGCCTGCCCTGCTGGCCTAGCCCCTGGGGCACTCTGAGATAGCAATTGAGACTGGGCATGGTGGTGCACACCTGTAATCTCAGCTCTTGGGAGGCTGTAAATAAGTGAATCACTACAAGTCTGGTCTAGTAGTGAGACCCAGAACACCCTGTAGACCCTTCCCTAAAATACAAAATAATAATAATAATTGTATGGCTTGTTCTTTGTATATTCTCTGCATCCTCTCTTGCCCAGGAAGAAAAGGAGTCTGAAAAAATCTGGGTAATAAAGAAAGGTCAAAAAGAATGGACAGAAGACACCGAACGCTTCTCTCTGAATATACCTCTGTGACATAACAAAAAACAAGTGCTTTGTGCCAACCTATTTTACCCCATTTCCAACTCCCAACAGCCCTGTCATGTAGAAATTACAGGTGGTGAAAGAGGGAAGGAAGCACTGGATCTAGGACCAACATGTGGTCTGTCTACTGCATATTTGTCAACACAAGCAGAAAAATCGGCCTTCACAGAAAGGAAACAAAGCCAACTGCATGGAGCCAGTGCAAGCTGGGGCAAGTTCCAAGTGTGTAGCAGTGTCTCATGAAACCTCATGAGTCCTCCAGGACAAAGCGTCTATAGACAACCCCTGCCAAGTGACTCAAAGAGAAGGAAAGACTCCAACGGTAGAAACTGTTCTAGTCAGTGCTGGAACCCTGAGTTCTAGAACAGGATCCAGCCCACGGTAAGAGCTCCAGTGATATTTGTCAATTCAGTGAATAAAAGGGTCTTCTCTGAAGGACCTCATCATTTGGGTGAGAAAAGTTTCACCAGAAGAGAAAGAGAGAGAGAGAGAGAGAGAGAGAGAGAGAGAGAGAGAGAGAGAGAGAGAGAACTCGGGGAGCAGATGAAGTAATAAACCAGGCAAAAGTAACTGATTCAATGATGAAAAAATAGTCTGTGGCTGAGGCACCTTGATGTCACAAGTGTCTCAGGACTGTGGTCCGAAGGACCCAAGGGTCTTTCTATATGGCATTAGAGAAATTGGGAAGCCCTTGGAGTTCATTTTCAATCAGTGGTTTGTGTGAGAACTTCCTTTAAGGGGAGACTCACCTTGTTGAAAACAAAAATTCTAAAGAAAATTACATTAAAGAGAGAGGCTAAAAGGTATGCTCAAACCACCACAGTCTGATGGCCAACCCAGAAAGGATTCTGGAAGTTTCCAGAAGGAAACCCTCATAGAAAAAAAATTCAGACCTTGACAGAGATGGGATGGAGCCTGTGAGAGGTAGAACTGCACAGTGGGGCAGGAAAGAAGGCATTTTGGAGACTAAGCTCTCTTTTCTAGGAGAAAATAATGTTCCTTGTGTAGTATCCCTTCACCAAGCACCTTTGAGGCCTCCATGAGATAGAAATATACAAAAGGGAAGTACGAGGAGTTGCCATAGTCAAACAGAGCAACTGCCCCTTTCTCTCCCTCCCTCTCATTAACCTGAGAGTTAATAACATAAGTACTTAGCACCTGTAACATGTTGAGTATTACACACTGATTGGAACTGAAAGTGCGCTGGTTTGGGGGGTGGAGTGGGATGGAGTAGAGTAGGAAAACCAGTCAGATGATAGAGGGTTGGGGACCAAACACTAGCTCATTCTGTAGTGTTGAACCCAGCCAAGGCCAGCTCACGCACATCTACCACCATCTTTCCAGGCAGCAGACCTGTGGCAGCGGCAGACCTCACCACGAATCGCTGTGCTCCACTCAGTCCTCAGCACTGCTCTCCCAAGAGCCTCTCCCAGGGGAACAGAGTCAGCCCAGTCTGCCTTTCTGGGCCTGAGCCACAGGCTGTGGACAAACATCTAGGAGCTGGGCATGGTCTGGAGACATGGTGTTTTGTTCTCTGTTTTCCTCACTGAAGGTTTTGAAAAAGTTTGAATTAGCAAATGACATTTTTAAAATTGGAATTTCACATAAATATCCAGATTTCTGGCTTCTCTTGAGACACTAGTGTGTCTGACACTCTGAGCTCTCTTTCTGTCACAGTAACCATCAGTCGCCTGCAGCTGAGGAGCAGCTTCGTGGTCTGAGACAGCTGATCAGGGGCAAGAGTTAGCTGAAGTCAACTGGAGTTCTAGTCCCACCTCGGCCTTTTGCTGTCACGTGACTTTGGACAGGTTCTTTCTCTTTCCCTGGCATTAGCTTTCTCATCTATAAGTGGGGGATATCATAGTATTTACCTCATGAGGGAACTGTGGAAGTTAAATTAACTAGAATAGAAGCTCACACACAAAAATCATTAAAATATGTTGAGTCACCATCTGAAGTTTCCATAAACACCCAAGAGCCTACCTGAGGTGATGTCATAATTCCTGCCTCTTTGGAAAGGAAGTGAGGAGTAGGAGGGTACCCTGGGGGCCTTGCTGGGCCAGGGATCTGCGGCCCACTCTAGACCTTAGAGGTGGACTTCTGTCAGTATTCACAACGTTCAGCCACACAAGTGCTGCGAGGGTATAGATTTGTCCTCACTGTTTCAAGAAGTTAAAAGGTGAAGCTATTTAGGGCAGCAGCGCTGGTTGAAATGCATGCTCAAAGCTTCTCTAATGACACACTTGATGGGATGAAGATTTGTAAAAACAGACCAAAAAAAGCAAAAATAGACAAGTGAAGCACCCAGTACCAGTCAGTGAAACTTGAAAGGCAAATGTGACTCAGCTCTCACTCCCTTCCTTGGCTACCTTGGTAATTTTGCTGTCATCTGAGTAGAAAGGCTCGTGATCTTCACGCTGGACGTGCTTCTGGCTTCACTGAAACACCCTACAGTGAGCCACCCATTGCCTGGGTGCATCACACTACCTGAAGTGCTGTGCCTGGAAGCTTCCCACCTACCTGAGAAGAACATTTCTGGGGACCCACAGTGCTCAAGCTGGGCCTGATACCACAGCTGAGGCTATTGGTGAGGATATTTGTAGGGAACACGGGTGAGGTGAAGGAGGGTGCCATGTTGAGCTGGGAGTCCAGATGGATGTAAGGGTTCTGACAGAAAGGGGTGTACTCAAGAAAAGCAAACCCCTCTTTGCTGGGGAGACAACCCAGCCTGTGCTTGACCACATGTTTGCCACCTTTCCCTTGGAGAACATGTTCTGTAGAATTCAACGCTATTGCTCAGTCATGAGTAGACAGAGGAAGCTGGGACTCAAAAAGGGAGAGGCAGCAGTGAGGTCGACATACAAGATAAGAGGTAGAGAGAGAGGTGAAGAGAAAGGTAAGGAAGGCCTGTGGAAGATGAGGTGCCATTTTGGTCTCACTATTTCAGGGGTGGGAGGGATGAGGTGAGGAGACAGAAGTGCCACAGAGACTATGAGTTGTCGTGTCTAAAATCTCCAGAGAAAGTGTGGGGAAAGAGTAGAATTTGTTTCTGACTTAATTTCTGATTGTTGACGTGAGCTTCTCAGAGTTCTGTCCCACTCTAGGCCTGGACAATGTGAGCCTTTAGTGTTTACAGGACAACAGGCAGCTGGGGCAGAAGTGGGAGAGACACTCCAAAAGGAAGAGGCCTGCTCAGCAAGACAGACAAGATGGGGGTTCTCAAAATAACCAGCCCTGCCTTCAAAGCTCTTCAAAGAGATGGTAAAGGAGAGAAATGTTGGGAAAATGGATGCCAATTCATCACCCCTGGCAGTCCCCTGTGGGCCAGCTCCCCTGATGGCAGCAGGTATGCAGTCCACGTCCCCAAGGGCTGGCTGGGGCTGTACTGCTGAGGTCATCTGTAGAACCCGCCTTCATCCTCTATCCTCCGTATTTGGTGACAGGAGAGATGTGCCCTATCCAAACGCTTTTCCAGGAGCAGGAGAGAAAGGCCCGTGGGTGCAGAGGGGTGTTGCAAGTAGTCTGAGCAGCAGGGAGGAGTGGCTCACCAGGGCGCTGGGCAAGGACGCTGGCAGTGACTGTGCTTATGCGTGTGGCACGCTGCCCAGGGGAGAAATCCGAAACAGCACGCTATGCGGACCTGCTGCTCCTGCGTGAGGGCCACACCCAGCACTGAGCCAAACAGCTCCAGAGCCAAGGAACACTTGCTGGCCTTGGATGCCACGGAGGACAGGAAGAAATCTCCTGGCAGGAGGAAAAAGAGAAACCTTGCAAATCCAGGAGGTTGGGGGTCACAATGAAGGGACAAATGTGTCCATTTGGGTGGCGATGTCCAGGTTCCGCCTCATGCAGAGGCTTGGCACTTTGGTGGTCAGACTGGCCGCCTTTGTCTGGCAGGAGGCCAGGCAAGCACCTTGGTCCTCTGTCAGTCCCTGACCTGCTAGGGACCCGATCAGTCCCCTCTCCAGTGACAGGATCACAGAGGCCACTCATCTGAGCCTTAAACCTTGCACTCGCCTCTCTCTCTACATTCTTCTTCCAATCCAGAAAATGGAGCTTTCACATTCCAGCGTGGCAGGCGGTTGCCCTCTGTCATACCCTCCTCTGTCCCCATTCTACAGTCAAAACCATCTACTCTTAAGGTTCTGAGAGTTATTAAATTCATAGAGACAGAAAATGGAATGTGATGGGGGCGGGAGTTAGTTTCTAAAGGGTGCAGAGCTTTGGTTTGGGAAATGAAAAAGCTCTGGAGATAGATGGCAGCGATGGCTGCAGAGCGACGTAATGCCCCGAATTCTGCACTAAAAAGCAGTGGGGAAAATGGTAAAATTCACATGGCCTGCATTTTACCACTACGAAACAAAAACAAAGCTCCACATAAAATTGCCTTGCTTAGGTTTTGATAGGAACAGGAAGTTTTCAGAATTTAGATGCTTCTCTCTGAAGTTCTTGACACAACAGAGAAATTTGTTCCTGAAATGGGTTTCAGTACCTCCTCCTGAATTTCAAGAAACAAATGTTGTTGCTTTCTCTTTTATTTATTTCTTTATTTGGTTGTTTGGTACAGGGTGTCCCTATGCAGCTCAGACTCACAGTGGTCCTCCTGTCTCAGCCTCCCCAGTGCTGAGATTACAGGTGTGCATCACCAAGTCTGATTTCTATGGCCCACACATCGTGCCCAGTGTGGGCCGGCATGGCGTGCAGTACCAGAGACTGAACCCAGGTCCTTGCACTTCCAGGCAGGTGCCCTGACAGCCGAGCTGTCTCCCCAGCCTTTGCTTTCTCTTTTCAGTTCAGATATAATAATCATAATCTTCCTTTCACTAAAATAAGCGATCACTGAGCATGAAGTATGAAAAAAGAAAATCTTTTTCATTAATTTTAGACTTCCTGGCAATGGCACGTGGTTCACAAACTTTTTGAAATTCTTTCCACATTTTTTGGTCCCAAACCAAATTAGACAAGAACCGAATCCAATTTCCCCATAAGGTCGACCTGGAACCTGGCCACTGAATTGTGGAAAGAATTAAGATCATGAACCAAGGCACCACTGTATTTTCAATCATTATGCTTTAGAAGTGCTGCAGTTTGTCACTAGATTAGAGTGGCATCTGCCTCTAAAATCAGCATGCAGCAGGTCCTTGATTTCAAGCATCCAAGTTTGGCCCCTGTGATTTGCTGACGGCAACCCCAAACTTAAGAATGCAAAGAGAGGTAAGGAGTCGGTGACCAAGGTGGGAGAGAACTACTTAACCATGTGAAGATTCCACATCACTCTTCATTCCATCTGGCACTGATAGACGACATTTCACAGTTAGCTAGTTTGTCTGCAGTATATTGGTTTCCTTCTGCCGCTTTAGCAAATGACCATAAATGGCTTAAAATAATATAAATTTGTTCTCTTGAGGTTCTAGAGGTCGAAATTCTGAGATGGGTCTCACTGGGCTAAATGGCAGGTGTCAGGAGAACTCTGTTCCCCCGGGAGGCTCTGGGGACAATTTCCTCCCTGTTTGTTCAGGTTCTAGAGGCCACCCGAATTGTCTGGCCTGGCTGGTTCCCAGCCAGCACTCCACTCTGGCGTCCACCTCCGTCGTCACTCTCTTCTTCTGACTTTGGCTTCTAGAGCTCTGGATATTCCAGCACAGTCTCTGTGCCTACCAAGTCTTAACTTAATCATGTGCACAATGTCTCTTTGTCACCCATGGCAATGTCCTCACAGGTTCCAGGGATGAGAGTGAGGATGTCTTTTGGGGGGCTGTTACCCTGACTCCCACCTGTAACTTGCAGGACAACATCTATTGTTTGTCTTCCAGCTGCCGTATTGTGAGTGATGTGTTTCTAATTAACGGTTAGAAGATTTTGGTTCTGTCTTGAGGTTTTGGCAGTTTGACTATGATACGCCCAAGTTTGGCTTTCTTTGTATTTATCCTGGTTGGGGTTTGCTGGATTTTTAAATTAAGTAATGTGGTGGTGGTTTTTAAAATTGGTTTTGGACAATTTTTTTTCCTGTATTTAGGACAGGGTCTAACTACATAGATTGGACTCGTACTGATTCTCCTGTTTTCATTTTCCCAAGCGCTGAGATTGAAGGCGCGTGCCACTAAGCCCAGTCTCAATTGCCGTCTCAGTGCGACCCGGGGGCGGGGGCGGTACCGGCATGGTGGGCTGGGGATTGAAGCTCCGACCCCTGCGTCTGCCTAAGCAGGCACTTTAGTCTGCTGAGCTATTTGGCCAGCCCTCAGCACCTCAACTAAAGCCCTGCTTCTGGTCATTCTTTCCCTTTCCTTGGTACACTGGGCTCTACCTGTCTTACTGCAGTTTACCTTCTTTAGAACTTGGAGTCTCAAATTTCCCCCACCGTTAGGCATTTGATGGTTCCCATGTGTCTTTCACACTGTTTTGTTCTTCCCGTTCATCCAATCGTTTGCTATATTCAGTTGCTATTAAGTCTATGGGAGAGTTCTAGATTTCAGAGCTTTCGATTCTAGCAGTGAACATTTTCTTATTTCAATTAAGTTCATCGCTACATTTAGACATACATAATGGTCACATTCATCATAAGGAATTTGTACCCATTCATGACATATTTTAAGTGAAAGCTTTTCTATTGAATTTATTTTACATAGTCCTTAAATACTATTGTTGATGTCCTTGATCATTTTATAGTCTATGTAAAAATTTTTCTAGGTCACATTTTCCTACTTCTTCTCGCATCTCAGAAGTTTTTTAGTGTGTGATGGGTATTGCATATAAAAGAACTCCACAGGGTGTGGAAGTTCACCATGTCTTCTGCCCAGGTAGCAGGGTGAGGCTGGAGTACCTCATTGGTGGAGGAATAGAGCTGGGTCAGGGACAAGACCACAGGTATAGTTAAACTCATTCCTGGTGGGTCTCTCCCAGGCACTCTAATGAATATCCAGCAGGTCTCTGGCTCCGTAGCCTAGGATGGGATCCACCTTGTCTCATATTTTAGTTTTTCTAGATTCAATTGCACCCATGTTTTCTTAATGGATTTGTTTTCTCTCTGCTTACTACAGCAACACTGCATGATGCTATCTCCAACAATTCCCTGGAAGCAAAAACCCTTCCCTTTACATTTCATAACTTCAACAGGAGGACACATCCGTGGAATAACCAGGTAGATAACAAGTGGGGAAATGAGTGCTGGTCTCTCCAGGAAAGTGCAGAACCTATATTATAGGGTCCTTCAAGGGTTCAGCAAACAGCATCCTCCCTTCCCAACCAAGTTCTGAAGAAGGTGAACTGCAGTAAGACAGGTATAGCCCAATGTACCATCTCAATAACCACAGATATTTATTACTCACAGTTCTGGAGGTCAGAGTTCAAAATCACAGTGACAGCATGGTGAGATTCTGGAGAGGGCCCTGTTTTGGATTATAGATAGTATTCTCCTCATTGTCTCCTTACACCGTGGAAGGAGGGGGAGATCACTCTGGGGTCTCCTTAATAAGGGTGCTAATCTTATTCATGGAGGCTTTCCCCATGACCCAGCTATTTCCCTGGTGTCTACCTCCTGATACTCAACATATGAAAGGATCTTAACATATGAAAGGGAGGGGGCACAAATATTGAGTCTATAACACAAGGCTGGGATAGAGATAATGGTCATCCCAATACTAGAACTCAATGGTAATCTAACACTAACTATTCTAGAATTAGCAAAGTTAGGACGTGGGGTGGGTCCATCTGCCAAGGGGACCCAAGAAGGGAGCAGTCAAGCCCAAGAGTGTTCCACAGACAGCCACTCTGAGGGAGACTGGGAAGAGGTTGACTTGGTGCATCCAGCGGATGTAGCCAATCAAAAGTGATCTCAGGAGAAAAGGTCCCCAAGAGAGTAGAACAAAGAGGCAGGGAACAGAAAGTGGGAGGATAGTGCCAATAAGGTGGCTCTGGAAGGACTGTGGAGGAGAGATTACACAGCAAGACAGACAGGAAGGAAAGCAACAGAGGACAGGAAACCAGGAAGGGGTAGGAGAAGGTAGAGGCTGAGAGGCTGAGAGCCAGCAGGCTGCCGAGGTGGTGAGCCTCAGCCAGGACGGGAAGGCAGCCTCAAGGCTGGGAAGCAGGTTCTGCTTGTTCAGCCCTGATACCCCATGGCCACGGCCCATGGCATCTTTGGCAAACTTGAATCTACTGCAGTCCCCAGACAGCCCTGGGCATCTCATCACCATCTTCAAGGTAGAGGATAAAGTCCTTGGCGTGACTTTTGGCTCTGCAATCCTGCTTGTTTTGCCAGCCTACTACTCCTCATTGTCCCCCTCCTGCCTCTGACTTCACTGCAGGCCTCTCTTGTGACATTAATGCTCCAGCTCCTGGAAAGGTCAAGCTTGCCCAGAAAACCCACCAATGGGGCTGAGGCTGGGCCAGGCCACATGCTGAGCAATATTCAGAAAGCCAGAAACAAGCTTTTACCCTAAAGACAAATCCGGAAGAGGCAGACGGGGAGGCGGGGAGGCCTCGGCCACAGCTTCCCTTTCACTCTGTGCTGGCCACGCTTCAACCACCAAGGGCCCCTCTGCCCAACGAGATACCACACCTCCGCTCTGCTTGTGTAGCTTGCTGCATGCTGCTCTCCCTCAGGGGTCCAGCTCATCCTCAAGCCTGCAGGGACCTGCTATTGCTGTGGCATTGCCACATGCCTCCCTGGTGCCAGGGGCTCAGGCTTTGCTCCCTGCTAACCCAGGAGGGGACTCCGCTGGAGACCTCCAGCCTGTACCCAAGGTGCAAAGAGATAGGGAACTATGTTCTTTTTGTAAGTTTGACTGTGTAGACAACCAAAAGGCAGGACAAATTTTGCCACATCTGGTCCCCTGTTCTGCATCTATGGGTTCAACCCATGGAGAGCTGAAAATATTGGGGGAAAAAGGGTGTTCATACTGAACACATTCAGATCCTTGGTCTTACCATTGCTCCTTAAACAGCACAGCACAGCACAGCATCTATTTGACAGCATTCTACACTGTGCTGGGCACTGTAAGTCACCACAGGACCACACAAGGTGCACGGAGCACTGTGTGGGTTACAGGCAAGCACCACATCATTTTACGTAATGGGCTTGAGCATCTGCGCATTTGGTACACTTGGCTGTCTCAGGCTTGAGCGTCTGCACATTTGGCACCCTTGGCTGTCTTGGGAAGTGATTCCCTACAGATGTGGAGAACCAGCTTCCCAGACTAAGCATGGTCACCTGGGCTCCTGGCAGGACCAGGGGACATCGCGCTGCCAGTACCTATGGGCCCCTCCCCACAGGTGACCTGCATCTTCCAGTTGAATAAACACACCCCCTTCTACTCATGGAGCCCCTTGTCTCCCACCGGGAGACTGCTGTGAGGTCCGCCTGGAGGTGGCCTTTGGCTCTCCAAGGGCTCCTGGGTATCCTGGCTTACTGCCTCCTGCCACCGGCCGTAAGGCTGGAGCGCTGCAAGTGCAGGCACTGAGAGGGCATCAGCGCATGGGGCTGACTTCTCGGGCCGGCCCACCAGTCAGGGGTCTGAGCTGGTACCTCCTGGCCTCCTTCAGACCTGTGTTTTCTCAGGAGTGGGACTTGCTGCTGCTGCTGTCTGAAGACAGGGCCAACCTAAGCGTGAAGACTTCTCACCAAGGACCTGGGAGCCTTGAGGCGGGTGGCACAGGACAGGGGCCCTCTAACAACACGGGAGAATCGGAGCACAGTGCTCCACTGATGGGCCAGGGTCCTAGAAGAGCATCTGGAGAAAGGCAGGAAGAGCCTGACCTCCAGGCCAGGCAGGCCCAGCCTCACCGAGGCCATCAGCAGAGCTGGCACCGGGCACAGAGCTGCAGTGGGACCAGGGCCTGGCTTGGTGGACTTTCAGCTTGGCTAAGCGGGATGCAGTCCTTGGGTCTGACTGGTGTTGCCTTGCAAATATTGGGAGAACATGAGTCTCAGAATTCCTATAGAAAAGTTGGCAGGGGCTTGCGACCACTGAGGCTTAGACAGTGACATTAGTTGCATTTGTCCCTCGAGTCTGGTGACGTGGTATGTGCCTGGATCCTGTAGCAAGAACTGCTCCTTGGGGAGCAGTATACACAAAGAGGCCTCCCACACCTGCGAGGGGAGACCTGATCAGCCACACTGGTTTGGGCAAAAGAAATTCGGACAGGAATGCACAAAGTTTTACAAAGTGCCTGAGCCGCAACACAAAACTTCTGAGAGGTCAGGGTGACCCCTTTGGCCCAGTGGCAAGGCAAGAGTGGCTGTTCGCCAGACTTGAGAAACAAGGATGCTGCTGGAGAAAGACCGGGCAGAGAGAGGAAGGAAGGGAGAGAGAGAGGGGGACAGGGGAGAGGGGGAAAAGGGAGAGGGAAAGGGAAAGGAGGAGAGAGAGAGAGAGAGAGAAGAGAAGAGAAGAGAGGAGAAGAGAGGAGGGGAGGGGAGGGGAGGGGAGGGGAAGGGAGGGGAGGCAGACAGAGAATCACAGACACAGAGAAAGAGACCAACAGACAGACACAGAAACAGAGACACAGATGCAGAGAGAGAGAGAGAGAGAGAGAGAGAGAGAGAGAGAGAGAGAGAGAGAGAGAGAGAGAGAGCTGACATCTGTAATTGAGATGAGCGCAGGGGCTGCATTATTTATGAAACAGCTGAGCCTGGAGTTAACGAGGACGGAGGAGGTCTTGTAGGGGAAAGTGGTTTCAAAAGCATCCGTATTTTGCTGCAAAAAACAAAGCGCACTAACTATGATTTAGAATGTGCTGAGGTTTAGAGCCGGAGATGACTCCAGCCCAGTTAGATAGCCCTGGAGGGAGGGCTGGGGTGCGGGCATAGCAGGTAGAGGGCCAGAGCGTGGAGGGGGGCTTCCTACAGGCTGTGTGTGCCAGTGTGCAAGGTGGGAGGGTGGGCAGGAGGAAGTGTGTGTTCACATTTCTGAGTGTGCAGTATGTGTAAGAGTGCATACACACCACAAGAGAGGGAGAGTCCCTTCTAAAGGCTTACGTGTAAACTCTGTTTGCCAAGCTCATCTGCTATAGGGTGTTAAGCCAAAACTTTTTATTTAATATTCATTTTTTTAAAAATAAGGCATGGTTTATGTTCCTAGCTTTTAAAGGTTCAATTTCATAAAGTTTGACAATTTCATGTACTTATGTAGCAACTGCTAAAAAGAAAATACAGAACACATTTATTGCCCCAGAAATTTCCTTTCTGCCCCTGACCACTTTTTGACTTATCAATATATGAATCATTTTTTTTTTTTTTTTGCGGAACCGGGGATTGAACTCAGATCCTTGCATTTCCCAGTCAAGTGCTTATCGTACTGAGCCATCTCCCCGGCCCCTGACTTATCAATATAGAAGGACTTTGCTTGTTCTAGAAATTCATAGACATGGCATCATAAAGTACAGACTTTTTATGTCTAAAATGATGTGTTACTGAGCTTGTTTGTTTTTGAGATTCAACCACATGATAGATGGTTCTTTGTACCACTGAGTGATATTCCACGGAATAAACACAACACATATTTTGCTTATCTGTTCTATTAACAAGCTTTTGGGTTATTTCCATTGTCCTATGAATAAGCTGCTACAAATGTTCTTGTAACAAGTTCCCATGTAGACATAGGTTTTCATTTCTTTTGGGTTGATAACTAGGAATTTGCCTGGTCATGAGGTAAGTGTGTGTTTACCACTATAAGTTATTGCTGAACAATTCGTTACCTACAATGGGTCCATATTTCAGTTCCTCCATTTGCCATCCAGTTGCTCCACACCCTTGCCAACACTCACCATGTCTTATTGTGCCCACTGTAAGGAATGGGAAGCAGTATTTATTATAGCTTTCCTTTGTATAGCCCTGATTATGGATATTAAGCACCTTTCCATGTGCTTGTTGATTATTGATGTAGATAGCCTTTGTGAAATGCTTCCTCTGTTTCTTCGCTTATTTATTTATTCATTTTGTTTCTGGGGATCAAACTCGGGACCAACTAAGCAGATAATTGTTTGTTGTTGTTGTTGATTTGTGGCCATTCTTTCTACATTCAAGACCCACAAAGGGAAAGTTTTTAAAAGGAAAATGACAGACCCTGGTCATGCTACTCCTGTCCCCTAAGAAGAATATCTGTCATCCCTTCTATCCTACCCCATATTGTATCTCTTTGGAGTACTGGGTTTAAAATTTTCTATGATCCAAAGAGTTGTAATGTAAATTCTACTTATTCAAACTCATGAGCTTCTATTTTCTGAGAAAGCAGAAAGCAAACAAATGAACAAATAAAAACAACTAATCCGACTGCTTTGAGGTAAATTCTCTGTCATTTAAAAACTTAATTGCCTTCATATAATTACTTAGGCAATTAAGAACTTAATTTAGTTGATCAAAGTGTTAACGGTCTTAGAGTTCTAGTCTTCTGAAAGTCTTCCCCTCCCCCCACAGAATGGTCAGAGAATAGTTTCTCCTTTGTAGTGTGGCAAAGTACATCGGGCCTACTATCTGTCCTCTACTTTCAAGCCAGACTGAAGGAGGAACTTGGGGCCACCCTGTTGGTGTCTGGGGCTCACCTGTGCCTGCCAACCATTGTCCTCTCCTGGCCTCCAGTGTAGGATCTTGCCTCTGATGAGGAACAACCTCTTCCTCTCCCCAGCCTTGTTGGCACTACTGCTCTTCAGCTCACATGGAAAGTTCTAGATCTCGTCTAAGCCCCACCCACTCCCGAAGGAACTGGTTTACTAAGTAAGGCTCCGTCTTGGGCTGAGTGTGCCCACAGCACTGTTGCTCCTTCACTGACTTCACTCCACGTAGGAGATTCTGCAAGATGGACTCTGCTGGGAGATAAGCTTTTGGGTCCTGCCCTGGACCTTCTGGAATTTACATAATCTCTTTTACACCCTCAATATCACATCTTAATCCCATGATCTCCTTCCTTGAAAATACTACCACCACCACCACCACCACCACCACCACCCCCTGCATCCCACTCCAAGGAGGGCTATTGCCCTTCCTGTGGGATAGGGGACCCTGTTTTGGTTACGTTGGGCTGTGCATCCTTCCTTGTTCTATGGTGTGAAGCAATCATTGTTCATCCTCCATGATTTTTCTATTTTGAGGCAGTCCATTGGAACTTAGGAGACCCTTCTTTCAAGGGCTTGGATCTTGCTTTTGAAAGCTTGAATTTTAGCTCTACTCTTCCTGGGTCAGGTTGGATGTTGGCAGTTGAACAGTCTTCTTGGTCCAGTTCTCCTTTCTCCTTCATTGTGGACAGCTCCCATGAAG
The DNA here is from genome assembly GCF_000260255.1 of Octodon degus. NCBI lineage: Eukaryota > Metazoa > Chordata > Mammalia > Rodentia > Octodontidae > Octodon > Octodon degus. Next base: position 5,680,693 of record NW_004524578.1, on the reverse strand, counting down.
GTAATAGACACCATGACCAAGAGGGGGAATTCACAAATAAGGAGGACTGAAAACAGGAAGGACACTCATGCCATCTGAGGCATCCATCTGAACACAACTCAACACCCACTAGGAAGGACTATTTTTCGCCTTGATAAAATGCATGCATTCTTTCATTAAGTTCCAGCTCTCCTACCAGGCTCTCTTGCACTTGCTGTCCAGGGCTTCAGACTCTCCAGTCCCTTTCTTGGCTCTTGTCAACTGTGAACCCTGTACCTACCACTGCTTTATCTCCTGCAAGGATTTTCTCTAATATTCAGCTCCATTCCTGAGCATCAAAGGACAGGGTACAGACCCCAAAAGCAGACACTCCTAAGAAAGCACAAAGCAGGTTAACCTAACTAAAGTTAGACAGACCCCATGACAGCCAGAGTTCAAGGTGACAGCCCTAGCGAGAAGTCTATGTAGCAAACAACTGAGGCCTCCTGTCCAAAGCAAGCCACAGGAGGGGCCCATCTGGGAATCTGTTCAATCGTAGGGACAGGCCAGCAAGGTGGACAGGGCTCAACCAGCCAGCCATATCAGTGGATAGACGAGGAAGCACAGGCCCAGGAAGTTGCTAATGCATCACGGCCACATATGTGACCAGTGCCCAGGCCGTGTTGTGGCTCACAGCCTTACTTCAGACCCAACGGATTGATCTTCGCTCACAATGCTTTTTCAGATCTCACCAGAACACCTTCAGTGCCTGGTTTCTACAGCTTATCAATGGGAAAGCCCAGAATATTTTTCTGTGTCAGGCAGGGAGTCAAGTCAAAGTGGGTGGGACGTTAGTCATCTTTTGTCACTATAACAAGTAACTGAGATCACCAGCTTGTAAAGAGAAAAGCTTTATTTTGTCTCAGAGCATAGGAGGACTCAGTCCTGGACTGGTTGGACCCACTGCTGTGGGCCTTGGTGAGACAAAGCAGCATGGCGGAGGGAGCAGCCCCTCCCCTCATGGCCAGGGAACAAAGAGGATGGAAGAGAAAGGGGCCAGGTCTCCTCTAGCTCCTTCAAGCTCATGTCTCCAGTGACCTCATGCCATCCCATTAAGAGCCACCTCTTAATGATTCCTATATCTCCAGGTAGCACCGCACTGAGGACCCGAGACTTAACACTTAACCCACCCAGATCCAAACTATGGCACTCCATCTGTGGCCCCTGAACTATCTCGTTCTTTCTTTCTTTCACCAATCTTTATTTACTTACTTGGTACAGGGTCTCACTATGCAGCCCAGACTCACCATGATCTTCTTGTTTCAGCCTCCCTAGTGCTGGGATTACAGGCATGTGCCACCATGCCCAGCACAACGCGCACAGGGCTCCAGGGCCAGCACAGCATGCTGCACCAGGGATTGAACTCAGGTCCTTGTACTTGCCAGGCAGGCATTTAGACTGCTGAGCTATCTCCCCAGTCCCCTGAACTGTCATGTCCACCTCAAAGTGTAAAATTCACTCAATCTATCTCCAAGAGTCCCCCAAGTCTTAACTACTCCAGCACTGCTCAAAACTTCCTCTAAGATACAAAGCAAATTCTACTGTGAGCCTCTGTAAGAATAAACAACCAAATTACAGAGGTTCAAAGTGCAGTGGTAGACTGGGGAGATAGCTCAGAGGCACAAGCACCTGCTTGGCAAGCTCAAGGTCCTGAGTTCGATTCCAGGTACAAAAAAAAAAAAAGGTGGAACAGACACACATTTAAATGTCCTTATTCCAACAGGAAGGAATACAAACATAATAAGGAGAGGCTGTACCCAAATTAAGACTTAAACCTTGCATGAGAAACAATGCACCGAGTAGCTCCATGCCTAGCATTGAGCTGTGGCAGGCTGTGGGCTCCTACAGGCTTAAGAAGACCTGTCTGTGGCCTATGTGGCTCTCTCAGGCAGGTTCTGCATGCTTCCTGTAGCTGCCCTCGGCAGATGCTGCATGTGGCCAGCACCTCTGCCTTCCTAGGGTTGCCAAGGCAGCGTTGGCTTCATTTGCCAGCTCTACACGTCACTCTGTCATGAGTGTGGCTACATGCAGCGACTCTGACCCTGCAATGTGTCTCCTGCCTTCCATCTTTTGAAATCTCAAGGTAAGCCTCCATGACCCCCCAACTCTTAGAGGAATAGGGTGGGGCAGAGAGGCCTCCTGAGTTGACAAGACAGTGTGGCTAGAGGCTCAGAGGTGTGAAAGTATGTGTAACATTTTTTGAAGACATCAAGTTTCTGCTGCAAAGGACGGGGCCATGTGACAGTGTCTTAAATGTGGCATAGAGCAAGGTTTCAGGAGAGCAGTGACAGTGCACCACAGCCCTGCCTGAGGCTCACAATAGGCAAGATGTTTATCCTCAAGGGTGAATGACTCCAAGCAGCAAAGTGTATGTGAGAGGACCCATCCACCAGCTGGAATGCTGGAGAATGCAAGGAAAGATGGCATTAGGGCAAGAGGAGGGGTGGGGGCAAGCTCCTCAGTTATTCTTGCTCACAGCAGTGTGAAGGGTGCAGAGAGGGATCCTGCTACAAAGCGCCTGGGACTCCCCAGCTTGACCCAGTGACCCAGGAGTGCCTGTTTTTCTGGAACCCATCCCCAAAACAAGCTGTCAACAACCTCCAAGTCTGAGCTTCCAGCACCAGAGGCTGAGGCAGCAAGGCAGATGGAAAGGTGTCACTTCTCTTGGTTTGGTTTTACCTTGTTTTCATTTACTAAAGCAATTTTCTTCTCAGGAAAGTAGAGGGTTTCTCCCCCAAAAAAGAGTTCAGGCTTTTCTTTATGACCTACTGGTAGGTATCACATTTCAAGGCCAACTTGCAGGTGGATGGTTCTTGTCAATAAGCTCAGAGATGTAACTACCACAAGTTCAGAAAACCTAGAATTATTTGTGTGTGTGTGTGTATGTGTGTGTGTGTATGTGTGTGTGTGTGTGTGTGTGTGGTAAGTATTAAATTCAGTGTTGTATGCCTGCTAGCAAGTGCTCTACCACTGAATTATACTCTCCACCCTAAGCCTGGAATTCATAAAGAGAAAGTTGAGTTGGAACCTGGGTGGTTTTTATTTGTAATCGCCACCCCTTCCAGTACGCAGCACTTGTCAAAGCTGGGGTGACCCTGGGAGGTAAGGAAGGTATAAATAATAAGGATTCATGCAGACATGTGATTTGCTTGCACTTTCTGTTCGAACCTAGCCAGGTTTCCGAGTTCATGCTTGCAGCTAATCACTATCAGATTTGCTTCAGTATTCTTTGGGCAAAACTTGTGCCCATTACAGGTTTTCCATTCCTCCTTCCTCCCCTTCTCTCCAGGTGTGCAGCACATCGTGTCATAGACTGCGAGGCAGAGTGTGGCTGTGACTGAGGTCTTAGGGTGCTCAGGGGCCCAGAACACAGACACCTTCTGCTTCTCAACCTGTGGCTTCCCTAACAGCCAGACACAAGAGGCCTCTGTTCCTCTGTATCCCATTTCTGTGGCTCCACCGCCTGTCCTCAGGCACACCCTTCTTGGCACAGCTCCACTGGCTGTGACAGTCTGGGATGCTGAGACCTCTCAGAGACCATGCAGGGCCACTTGTTGAGATCCCCCCGTGCCTGGCTGCTTCTACTCCAGTGCCACGGAATGCACGGGCTTCTCCAAGAGGCTCGCTTGTTCTCTTGCCCCTTCCTCTTCAATGTACTTCTTGAAGAAGCCAGAGCCTTAGCTGTCCAGAGTATTACAGCGACATGTCTTTTATGCTTTCTAGCATTTTTTGATATGGGGAATCGAACTCAGGACCTTGTGCTAACCAGACAGGTGCTGGGCCACTGATATGTCACTAGCTCCTGCTATATGTTTTTAAAAATCCATTTAGAGGGGCTGGGGAGATGGCTCAGTAGAGTAAGCGCTTCCCTGGCAAGCACAAGGGCCTGACTTCAATCCCCAGTTCCACCAAGAAAAAAAAAATTCACTTAGAAATTCCCTCACTTTGCACATGCAACAGCTGCATGCTGTTCAGAAGGCAAACAAGACAAAGAAAAGAAACCCCAACACACAAGAGCTGCTATGTGCTTCATGGTGAGGGTATGTTCTGGGTAACAAACAACCAAAACAAATTTTGCCCACTGGGGAAAGGGGATTCTGTTAAGGGGAAATCAGGTAACCAGCAAAATCGGGGCAGCAGGGGGAAGTAGGGTTCAGGCTCATAGCAGAGTTTCTGGGAACAATGGGTCAAACGATAACACAGCACTGGCATGACAGAGAAGCCCTGCCCCTCTGCCAAACACTATTGCCCTAGGAGCTGTGAGTGACCCCACTGCCCCCAATTCTGAGTCCCTTGCCCCGGGTCGGGCACGGCTGCCCTTGCCTAGCAGAGACAAGGCCCCCCACTCTGAGCCCCACTGCATGACAGGCTGGGAAAAGAAAGTCTGGGCATCGCAATGTTTTTGATCTTCTTCAAGATTCTAAGTAAAGCGGAGATTCTCAAAATAAAGAGGTTCCAGTCCCAGGAGTGGGGAGAGAAGGGTTTGATTTTCACATAAGAAACCCACACAGAGGGTTGGCAAGATAGTTCAGTGGGCTAAGACCTGCTTAGGCAAGCGCAGGGACCGGGGTTCGAGCCCAAGTACTGCATACTATGCTGGCCCTGCCACAGCAGGCCACTGAGTCTGGGCGTGGTGGTGTGCACCTGTCGTCCCAGTGCTGGGGAGGCTGAACAGGAAGATCACTGTGAGTCTGAGCTGCATAATGAGACCTTGTGCCAAATACATTAGAAAGAAAGAAAAAAAGAAGGAAAGAAAGAAAGACAGAGAAAGAAAGACACACAGGGTGGAGGGGGGCTGAGAAGTTTCTCTAATGGTGTTCAAGACGGCCCATGCAAGGATTGAAATGATGCAGCATGTGGGAGGCAGGGGAGCCACAGAGGTGGACTCAGCCACAGGAAAGAGGGGCAGCACAGTGACCAGGATCAGTTATCAGACAGATGAGGCCCACAGTGCATTTTCTCTTTTGAGGACTGGGGACCAAGGGACAGAGGAGAGGAGCTCCTCCTCTAGAGTGTTGGAAGAAGTGACAAAGCGGAAGGAAAGTTTCATCGTGACCAGCAGCCCTTGTTTGGTCAGTGGTGGCTTGCTGAGCAATGGGTAGCACCACCTGGCCTCCCTTGGGTGCAGGAGTGCAGCACACAGGTGACATCAGATTCTGCTGAACTGAAGTCACAGCCAGGGCAGAACTTGCCTTGTGGCGGTGGACATCAGAAACTACCTGTCATTCATGCTTGTGGGGGATAGAAGGAGGGGCAGGAGATGTAAGGCTGACCCAGGAGAGCCGCTCCACATGCGCAGGGAAGATAAGGTGACTTCCTCTTGGCCCACATGGTGACCTTCTGCTGTGGCCTCCTGTACCCGAGTATAGCTCTCCACCTGAGGGGCCACCTCCTCTTGGCAGCACCTATTACTGTTTTGCAGCCTGTTGGGACAATTGGGTGCAGGCCACCAGATGACAAAGAAGCGTGACAAGAAGGGAAACATACTTCAGGGCACTGTTCTTGCCATTTCTCACCCCAGGGCATGCACGGATCAGTTGGCCTGGATGGTAAACACTCCTCCTGCCCCTCTGTTTAGCTCTTAGAGTCACCGTGTGCTGGAGGTTGCTTTCCTAAATAACGTCACCAACTTCTAGTGGTTTGGATCAAAACCCACCCATCCATTCAAGTTGTTAGGAGCATTTCAAAAAGAAGCTAGGTGGACTTAACACACAGGTGGGGCCCTGCTGAAGGCTGGGTAAATGTCCAGGCTATTGGGCTGGAAATGACATCCTGTTCAGGAACATAAATGTCACGCTCCCCAGGCCCCAGCACAGGCCAATTGCCTCACAGTGCTCACTCCCCAGGATTCCAAGTCTGCCAACCAATGGCCCTGTTCTTGCCCTCAGACACAACCTGTCTCGGTTGGAAAGGCCAAGATGCTCAGGAGGCCATGGTGCAAGCAAGCAAACAGGAAACACAGGCACACTGTCAACCACCTAATCTTCTTGTTCGCAAAAACAACCCCAATTAGAATACTTCACTTCAGAAACCTTGAAAAGACCTGCTTGGTGAATTCTTTTGAAGGTCATCTTCATAATGCAAACCAGTCACACAACCAAGAAAGAATTCTAATATGGTTGAAAACAGCCACAGGTAGGTGCTGACTGCTGGTGCAAATTAAGACTCCCACAGCAGGGGAGCCTCGATGGCAAGAGTCTGGCCTTCCCTGGCACAGCCGCCCTGTGTCTTCCACCAGATGCCACCACGCTACGGCAAGATGAACAAGCCATAAGTGCAACTCAAGGAAAATTCCCAAGCAATACAAACCCATAGGATGAAGGAACATGGCCGCTTGCTCCCAGGGTGAAGGAATCCCGCCCAGCTTGACCTTGGCATCCCAGCCTTCTCTTACTAAAGCATTTCCATTTTGGGTTACTCATGGCTGCCTCCCGCCCATCACGATAGAAGAGGGAGCCCCAAGATTGCTCTTAGGATCCCTTCTTTTTAAGCATGAGAAATCGTTATCAGCCAAATCAGGCGCCAGAATAAAATCTGAAATTCAAAGCAAGATGTTTCCAGAGAAAACTCAGGAGACTCGGGGGACTCATCGGGACTCTAAGGGTCACTGTGTCGGGGAGGGTATTCCAACTCTGAATCTTCCTTCTTACATGGTGACCACTCGAGATAGTTCTGAGATTATGTATTGCATCCACAAAATGAAGAGGCTTCTGCCGAGATCTCAGGCTGGAGGTGAAACGGGACCTATTGACGAAAGCACATAGACCTTCAAGGTGTTCATAGCACTGACTGGCCTGTGCAGAAACTCCAACAGCCAGGCCTCTTCGCTAAGGCCAGAGCGGCCAGACGCTAGTAGACAACGTTGCCTCCAAGAGAGCTACCCAGAGGGGCTGGTGCTCTGAGCAGAAAGTCAGGCCTCGGGGAACAACCCCACACACAGCCTAGGCGCGCCCAGGATCCAAGGTGCAGGTGTCTGGCCTCCTGTGGTCCTGATCATTAGCTCTCTAGTATTTATCCATCAACCTCCTGGAGCTCATTATATTGTGCTACACTAGGCTCGAAGGGTTACACTCTGCGACACTAGGCTCTTCTGTTCAGAAGCCATACAAGACGTGGAGCTCCCGTGGAATTCGCTGAAAATTAATTTAGTCACCATGGCTTATTACTAGAGTTACTTATAAAGGAAACGATTTACTTTGTCAACAAGCACCTTAGAGCCAGCAGGAAATCTGGAAAATGTGCTCTCCTAGTTCCTAGCTGCTGCACAGTTTTTACAAAATTGTGGCCAACCCCAAAGAATGTGGACAGGCCTCTGGAGGAGAGGCCACAGGGGCCTGCTGATGCTCTTAGGAGCCCCAGCTTTTGTGGGAAGACCCTGTCGCACAGAGCCTGCCGGGCATGGAGAGGTGCCCTGTGCTCAGTTAACACTGCCAAAGCCATCCTGAGTCCCTCCCATCGCCCCAAGGCTCCTGCAGAAGCACTGCTGAAATGAAAGAGGAAAGAAGACCTAGAGCAGCCCAGGCTATGGTTTCCCCATAACACCTGCAACCAACATTTCCTAGACCGTGAGGATACCCTCTGAAGGGTGGGACATGCGATTGGCCACAGATAGGTACTTCCTGTTTTATGGTTGTATGTGCAATCATTATAGCTGTGATTTTATGACAATACACAAACATTTAAGTTAAAAGGTGGGTTAGTTTGAGTGAAAGCAATAAAAATTTAAAGAGTAAGAACTAAATTGTAGAGTAGATGAAAGCTAAATAATACTTCCAAAAAAATGGCATGTGAGGGCCGACAAGATAGCTCAGCAGACTAAGCGCTTGCAAGCATAAAGGCCAGGGTTTGAAACTTGACACCACATGCTGTGCTGGCACCGCCCCCCAGGCGCACTGAGCCAGCGATGGAGTCTGGGCGTGGTGGCACACCCCTGTAATCCCAGCACTAGGGAGGCTGAAAACAGGAAGATCACTACAAGTTCAAGCTGTGTAGTGAGACCCTACGCGCGCACACACACACACACACACACACACACAAGGCATGTGGATGAAAGGCACACTAGAGTGCTTCATGGTATCTCGGAGCTTCGTACACTCCTGGGAAGGGGCCATCAGACTGGCCGTGAGCACTGCTGCAGAACTCTGGGATCTCTGTGCACCCCAGCCCTCCTCAAAATCCGCACTTTGCTCTGCTGCCTGGAGATTCGCATGAGCTTTGCTGGTTGAGAAGCATAGGTCCCTGGGGTCACAGCGTCCCTCAGCACAGCTGAGCGCCAAGTGGGTCACATATAGTAATTGGTTCTGCTCTGGCAGAATGGGGTAGAGTTTTGAATACGCGGTGGCATCAGTCTCAACAAGACATTTTGATCTTTGATCTCAACAGCAAGACATTTTGGGGTTGCTACTGTGTGCAGAGATCAGGGCCAAGCCATCGACCTCCCTCTGCCTGCAGGAAAGCAGGTGCTCAGCTGCCAAGAGAGACAAATCCTGGAGAGTGGGGGTGGCAACATCACCTGGAGGTAGGTGAAAGAGCCCAGGGCAGAGGGCAGCCTGGATGGCCCGGATGGCTTCCCAGCACACTCTGCTTAGTCTACAGAGAATGTTGCAAGGACCTAGGGGGAGGCTGCCAGCTGCAGCGGCCAGCAGATAAGAGTGTTAATTTAGCTTGGCTGGCATCCAGAAAGCTGAGCAAAGCGAGGCCTCCAAGCTCAGGATAAAAATAAATAAATAAAAATAAATTGGCAGATGTTTCTGCTCCCTTCGAAGCACTAGCTGCATGGATCCATCCGGCACATCCCGTGTGCCCATTAGGCATGGTGCCAGTGATAGCTCATGGTCCTCCTGTGTGCCTCTCTAAGGCCCCAGCAGGTTAGCATCGTCACCTCCATTTCACAGCGAGGGCGGTGCGGCCCGGGCAGCGTCCTGCCTGCGGTCACCCAGCCTTCCACTCACCCCCACCGCTTTCTGCTGAGTGCCGGCTCTGGGCAGGAAATGGAAACTGGCTGGCCATTTTTAAGGCAGCAGCATGGATTTAAAAAGCCCAGCGGATGCCGGATTGAAAGAACTCTTTGGTATCCTAATAAGGTTTCAGAAGGAGGAGTGTCTCATCAACCTCTTGGCTTTGCTGCTATCCACAAGGCAAACTTGGAAGCATCTTGGGGCTCTGAGCAAGTTGCCAAGAAGCTGTCTTAAGGCTGTGCATCTCTGACGAGCAGCCTAAGCAGCTGCCCCTTGATTGAGGCCGGGAGGATGAAATGGGGTCGCTTTGCGAGAGCAAGCGTACAGGGCCCAATGCGTGGCAGAGGCTCAGTCCGTGGACGCCTCCTCTCACCCTGGATGTGGCCGCCCCCTTTGGACCACCTCCTCTGCTCACCAGAGAAAACACGAGACCTGGGCAACCTCTGCCCAGACAGTTGCTACTGCCCTGACGTCAGAGATGCTCCCCATGTGCTGATTCTCAAACCTTTTTAACCCATGCCTCATTTGGACAAATGTAAATATCGTAAGTGGGCTTCTTCAATCTCATGTGAAATTAAATATTGCGATGTAATTTGCAAAGTGAGTGAGTTATAAAATTTAATATAGTAGATGCAATTGTCCCTGGCTCCTGAGAGGCTGATATGGCCCTTGAACAAAGACAGCCTGGGACCTCTCAGTTGACTCCTGATGGATTGAGCCATTGCCAGTAAGTGACAAAAACAAGTGGAGAATGAGACAGATCTATACTGTCGTTTTCATCTACCTTGAACCCTCGGTGTCTCAAAAGACTTTGCCTCTCTCCCTCCACAGCACACAGTCAATGCTGGGCAGCTCACCAGCTGCAGTGGCGCATGACCACCTCTATGTCAATCACAGGACCTCAACTGCCCCTGCCGCAGGGCTCAGTTCCAGGGGCTTATCACGCAATCTAACCTTGCTAGGACTTTTCAAATTGTAGAGATGGTTAAGGAAGAGAAGGGTGTCTCCTCTCTGGCTGGGATGCTGGAGTGCGAGGTTGAGAGGTGGAAAGTTGCGGCCAACAGTCCAGAGATGGTCTGTGTTCTGCTGCTCTGGCTCCATGTGCCGTGAAGGCTGGTCCTCTCCTGTCTTCTGCATGGTTTTGCTGCAGAAGGCTGTATAGTTCTCTTATTTTAGCTAAAAATTGTGCAGTTAAGATTCTCTTCTCACTTGCAAATGGAGTGCTTCCATTTAAACAAAGACCTGGATGAAGGTTCCAGAATTTTCTGAGTGGGACATATTTTGTCCCTCGGTGCTAGGTAAATGTCACTGATCTTTCCCTGCCTAGACATGGCTTTCTTTTCACATCTTTCTTCCCCTTCTTCTGTCCCCATCTTCCCTGCCCTCTTGGTCTCTCCATCCCCACCCCTCCCATAATTCTCTTCTTCGGCGCTGCAACCTTTTGCCTACCAGGCCTCTGAGTCTTATGTGTCTTTAGCTGTTGGTTTAAGCTTCCCGCAGTATTTTTTTCCTCCAGGAAACCGGCGTGCCCACACCCTGCTCTCTGGTGCAGGGCTGCCAGCCTGGCTGGCCCTGGCCTATCGGCCTGCAGCACATGCTCTGGCCAGATGTGCTGTGGTGGGCGGGAGGACCACAGCCACAGCAGACTTGACAAGTGCACACAGGAAGCAGCCTCGTTTCCTCAGAAGCTGCCCAAGCTTCTGTGATACAATTTTAGCATTTGGCCAACCAAGCAGGTTGGGCCTGATACATTTGTGAAATCATTTGTTGGAGAAACCGTATTCCAGAAACACATCTGGGGTCTTTTCTTTTCTCTGGTGTATGTGTTCAGAAAAAGGAGTCCAAAAAAAAGCTATCACGATTAGGATCCAAAATGTGCAGGAGACAAACGCAGGCTCATAGGGCTGGCTATGATGTCAACCGTGGAGTCTGTGAGCCTGGCACTCCAGTTCCACTGAGCTGTGTTAGCTCAGACAAGGTTCTTAACTTCTCTTAGCACAGCTTCACTTATCTGTAACATAGTAAGGTGGTTTTTTTGGTAGAGGGTCTCAGTATGCAGCTCAGAATCATAGTGCTCCTGCTGTCTTAGCCTCCCCAGCACTGGGATTACAGGTGTGCACCACTACACCCAGTTTTGGTGACTGGCACAGTGGCATGGCCTGCAGTACTGGGGATTGAACCCCGTCCTTGTATTTGCCAGGCAGGTGCTTAGACCACTGAGCTATCTCCCCAGTCCAACATAGCAAGGTTTGAGGTATGAATCAGGATAGAGTTAGTCACTAACATCCTTGTGTATTTGCACAGAGGAATAAAATGGGGGCAGAACCACAGCCATATCTCAGTTTTCAAATTTAAGTGGAACTCGGTGGGTTCAGTGATGTTGTAACTCGGATTAAAATCCCAGCTAACCACACTGGGTTGTGTTACACAATACTTTATAAAGCTCCAGGGAGCAGTTGCCCTGCTGCTGTAAATCAGGCAAACAACCACTGCTTTCAAATAGGAGAAGTTCCTGAAGCCCCTCCTGTCCAAGAAGAGCGCGAACTTCCCATGTGTGTGGGCACTTAAACATTACGAATTCATTTCGCTTTCCATTGCATTTTAATGAGAACAGCGTTTTTAAACATTTTTGGTTGTCTAAATAGCTAGAGTGTCAAGCCAATTAATTTTCTATCAAAGAAGGTTGTTATAATAAATATATGTAGCAAGACTATTTTCCACTAGGTAGAAATGGAAGGAAACCTTCATTTTATCGCTTCTCCATTTGGATTTTTCTACATGTTTTGCCTTAGAAATGTAAAAGACTATTTTCATACCCCGTGGCTGAGAGTTAGTGAATATGCCCTTTTTGACAAAATACAATTCTGTGGTGAAATGACTAAATAGTTGAGGGGAAAAAAATCATCTTATGAAAAAAAAAAGTGGACTTTTACTAACTTTTCTCTAAGACCTATTCAGAAGGTTGATTTTTTTATAAGATGTCAAAGTCTAACCCACCTATGTATACCCGAACTCTATAAATATACACACACCCAAAATACTTCTAAAAGGAGTACATGTGCTGGGGAAATGCTAGGACAATGAGGTTCTGAAGGAAGCTTGTTTTTCCAAGCTATTAGAGGAGGGTGGCAAGCGTTCACCAGGATATGAAAATTCACCGTCGTCTCAAGGAAACTCTTGAGTATGGTTAGCAGCGCTGCCAAAAATCTCAGCTATGTTATGTCAGAATGTTCAAGCGCAGGCTACGCTTTAATGAACGGAGAGATAATGTAACGGCAGGAAGTTTCTGCAGCGACACACAGCAACCTTAGAAATTAAGTTCCCAGAGCTGGCAGAGCTCTTGGCGTAGAGGCTGTTCTGTCCGTCAGCTTGATCTACCAGGGGACAGTCAGGCCACCCAGACTCCACAGTCAGGACACAGGGGCAGGGCAGGAGCCGGCTGGCCTTTTCCCCATTCTTCTAGTGAATGCTTAGATGAAAAAAAAAAAAAAAGAAAGAAAGAAAGAAAGAAAGAAAGAAAGAAAGAAAGAAAGAAAGAAAGAAAAAGAAAAAAAACTTGCTTTGTTCTTTCTAGAAAAAAAAATGGGCATTCTGAGATAATGTCATTCTGGACTCAGAAAAAGAAATTGGTGCCACCCTGCATTAAATACTTGTCACCCTTCTCTCCATGCAGCTTGCTTGCAGTGTGATGTTGCTATTTTTATCAGCTCTCTTCAACCCAGCTGTTGCTTCATGTTAACATGGCGGATGGTGTGAAAATCCCAGCAGAGGCGTGTGAATCCCAGAGGGACCTGTCTTCTGTCATTTCTAGAACAGATGAAATGTCATGAGCCCTCCCACCCCCGGGGGAGGGATGGACAAGAACATCTCATCCATGGAGACATCGAGAACTGACATTTCAGTGACATGGAGTTGGGGCCCAAGACTTCCTCCCCATCAACCTCAGCCCAAAGCAGACAGCTGCATGCATATGGCCAATAGAGAAGGAAACCCATGAACCAGCCCAGAAAAAATTGGAAGCAGCAGTCTTCCCACTTTGGGGCAGGCACGGCTGTCCCAGGTGCTGACTGGTGTGGTGTCACGAGGTTGGGACAACTGTGTGGAGTCTAGCCTCGAGGTTGCCCCAGAGAACCCACTTCCTTTTCCTGACTTACAATGTGACTTGTAATTTTAAGCCCACTCTGTGTATTTCCTCTGAAAATAACAGCCTTTTGGCGAGACTGTGCAGAGAGGGGAAAAGTGCCACATAAAACCTAGATGATTTAAAAATACAGTTCTAATTGCAGGCTTGTTGTCCCATGGTTTGGCAAATTAGGGGGGCAAATTGGAGGGGTCCTTGGAACTCGCCCCAGGCATAAAAAGACTGCTCAGATACACATCTGATTCAGTAGTCCTTGAGCTCTTTCAAAACCTATGAAAATATGATTCTAGTAGCGTCCTCCTAGAATAGCACTATTTTTCTTTGAGCAGAGTATTTTCTGTCTGAATGCTTAATTCAGAATATGAACAACCAAGATCCTGGATTTCTCTGAGTTTGTCTTTCCTCAGCTTTCATATAAGGAGAAAATGACTTCCTTTCCCATCCAAATTTTTCAGATCCTCTTAGGTCCGGATGAGAATCAGTGAAAAGTCAATGGCCTGTAATCCCAGCTCTTGGGAGGCTGAACACAGGAGGATCACTATGAGTCCAGTCTGTGTAGTGAGACCTTGTAGACCTGAACTAAATACATAAGAGAAGGTCAGTGTCTTCCTGACTGCCTTCACTTGGGATCTGCAGTTTGGAGGATACTGAGGAGAGTTCAAGCTTCTACAACTTCAAACTTTTATCTGCTCTCCCAGCAGAATACTTTGAAGATTAAGAAAAGGCCTAATGAGAAGCTAGAGGGAAAAGGAGACTGTAGGTCAATCCACTGTCCGTTTTCCTTTCTTCTACTTTATTTGTGTGTGTGTGTGTGTGTGTGTGTGTGTGTGTGTGTGTGTACGCCTCCACACTGGAATTGAACCCAGGGACTTTGTCCTGAGCTACATCTGCAAACCTTCTTTATTTTTATTTTGAAACAGGGTCCTGCCAGGTTGGGCTCAAATATGTGATCTTCCAGATTCTCGTATTGAATCCCTTTCTGCTCAGAATAGCTAGTGTGGTTTCTGATGTTTACAATATAGCCTGACCGAGAAAACGGGGACTGGATGGAACCCTAGTCTCAGCTGTGTCCTCACCGGTTGGAATGGGTTGCCCTCTGCTCAAACCCTCGGGGGCTGTTGCCTTCTCCCTCTTCGCTACTGTGGGGAAATTGGAAGCATCGTGTCCTTTGCCTTTTCCTTATTATCTGTAATCAAATGAGTTCTGTGTCCTTACATATTCCTTTACAGTCTAAAAGAAAATAAATCTAGGGCTGCAAATCTTTATAAATAACACAGAGTCTTACTTTAGGTGTTTCTATACTGGGTCTTAGGAGGCTCACCCGACGTGGCCTCCAGGTAGCCTTAAGTCCATCCCAGTGTTTCTCCCCCAGCCGGCACCATGGAGCCCTCTCTCTGCTCAGCCTCACTGCCTCGTGTCTCCCTCCCTCTGTGCAGCCCGCAGCACTGTGTCCCCTAGGAGGTCCCAACAGAGATGTCCCCTCTGTTTCTTCATTTGTCTGCCCACCCCGCCTGCAGGTGGGACTCCTGGCATCACGTCCTGCTCCTCCCTGACCTACCAGTCAGGGAAACTCAGACAGGCCCAGGGTTAGGAAGTGCAGTTTCTGCTCCACTATGATTGTTTTTTTCATGAGTAAATGTCTGACACTGTACCTAGCTACATACCTTCACATTGGGGAAAAAAAATACATAAACAAGTCAGGGTTTTCCCAAAACAGATGAATGTGAACAAGAGCATTCATATCCATTAAAAATGGTCAAAAATCACAAAGCACAAAATTAACCACTTGAAATGAACAACTCTGTGGCATTAAATACAGTCAAAATACTGCACAACCAACACTTCTGCCTAGTTCCAAAATACTTCCGTCTTTCTAGAGTAACCATTAAATAACTCATCCCTCTCTCCTGTCATCCCCCTGCCCCTGGCAACTACCTAATTTGCTTTATTTTTCTAGAGATTTACCTCCTTGGGATATTTCATATAAACAAAAGCATGCATCATACAATCCTTTGTGTCTGCTGGTATAAAGATTCATCTGCATTGTAGCATGTCTCTAAACTTCGCTCCCTTTTATTGCCAAATGGTATGCCATTTATTACACTCTACAATTTGTTCCTCCATTCGTCTGCTGATGAATATTTAGGCCTCCCGACCTTTGTATTAGTGAGAGCAGTGCTGTTATGAATATTCATGTAGAAGGAGTTGAATGTTTATTTTCAATTTGGGGGCCATATACTTAGAAGTGGAAGTGGTGGGCCCTTAATAAGCACATATTTAACTTTGTCCTCATTGCTAAACCATTTTACAGGCCCACTAGCAATGACAGAGTCCTTCTTTCTTTGTACCCATCGTTGCCACACGTGTCATTTCCATATTTCTTATTGTAGCTGTCCTTGTGTAAGGGGGATCGCATTGTGGCTTTGATTTGCATATCCCTAGGGGCTAGTAATGTTAGCCACTTCATTTATCTTCTTTGAGAAAATGATCAATCCATTTTTTTTATTCATATCTATCCATTTGTTATCTGAAAGATTAATAGCCTTTGGAACTAGAGAAATGCTGGTTTAACCAGGTGCAGCTCCTTAGAAGCAGTATGGCTTGGGCTCGTTATTTCTCTAGGTTTTGGTTTCTTCTTCTTGGAAAACCATAGAATGAGCATAGAATAATTTCATCTGGCTGCTTCCTGTGCATCCTTCCTATTAGATTTAAATCGATCTGCTCCAAGAGATTTCACTAATGCTCTTCTTTAAACTAGATCCGCTGTTACTTGGCTAATTCACAGTAGCCAGTTATTTCCTCCATGGCTCTTGTTAGGGTTTGTAATTGCATATTCATTGGAGTTTGTCGTCTGTCTCCCCATCAGATCATGTGTGCTCAGGAACATTGATGACTTCCTTTTTTTTTTTTCTTTTATGTATGTAGTACATGGCCTACAGGGTCTCACTATGCAGATCAGGCTTGTAGTGATCCTCCTGTTTTTAGCCTCCCAACTGCTGTGATTAAGGCATGTGCCACCATGCCCAGTCTCAATTGCTGTCTCAGTGCATCCCGCGGAGAGGCCGGCACAGCACGCCCAGTATCGAACCCAAGTCCCTGCATCTGCCTAAGCAGGTGCTTCAATCCGCTGAGCTATCTGGCTGGCCCTGATGATTGTCTTTACAACTAGACATGCAGAGCACTGAGCCATGTCTGGCACCTAGAGAGGATGTAAAATGATTGTTGAGTAGGAAGCGATAATTATTAAATGATATTTACAGGTAACTTACAGTACCTGGTACTGTGGGGGATTTTCTGGTTAGATTAGGATTCACAGTGGGGGATTTTTGGAATGTGGTATGTGGGAATGGGGTGTGGTTGTGGTTATTTTCAACTGGGCAGACAAAACCAGCATTTGGACTGGAAAGAGAACCCCTAAATAAGGTCCAGGGACCAGCTCTGCAAAGCGAAGAATTGCTCTGTATCAACACAACTTGAGAATAACCTACCAGACACTGAGGCAGAGGGAAAATCTGTTTGCAATTTTCTACATTCATAATATTCTGTTTTACTTATAAACAGAAAGTAATATTTGCACTGAATTTTCCAGGAATGCAGCACTCACATAAATTTAGAGAAGACTATATTGCATTGTGTTCGAAATTCCTCTGAGAGTTATTGATGTTTTCAGCAAAAAAAAAAAAAAAAATCACATCTTCATTAGCAATCCTGTTCATGGTATGAATCTTCTGCATAACACTCCTGGTTTAGCCTTTATTTGTAAATGTGATTCTATACTTTGGTGCAAAAAACGGACTAGTTTATTGTTTCTTCCAGTCGAGACGTGCCCCCAAAATACAAATTGAAATCCACATTATTTCATTGTAAATTATTTTCTTCTTGCTTTCCTTATTTATAGTTAATACATTATATTAATTATTTTGAAATTATGTATATGGGTATGTTATGCACATGTTTTGTTACAGGGTCTTAGACAAAATCTTTGTTTTAAAGGAAGTCATTAGGCTGGGGAGATACCTTGGCAGTCTAAGCACCTGCCTGGCAAGCACAAGGACCTGGGTTTGATCCCCTGTACCACATGCTGTGCCAGCCCCAGAGCCAGGGCGAGCTGTGCTGGCCACCAAAACTGGGTATAGTCGTGCATGTCTGTAATCCTAGTCCTGGGGAGGCTGAGACACAAGGATCACTATGAGTCTGAACTGTGTAGCAAGAACCTGTATAAAATAAATAAATAATTTTTAGAACTTAAAGGAAATCATTGAGCCTAATTGGTATTAGAATTGCTGTATTACCTGCTCTCTTTCTTTGAATGATAAGAAAAAATAATGTACAGTAGAATTTACAGTGGAATATCCAAGAACACAGTTGAATTGTATAGCCTTGTCTGAGGTGAATGGCAAAAGAAAGAAGATATTTCTTATGTTTACTCTAAGATCTTAAAATATTCTTGTTGCAGAAATGCTTATTTTTAAACACCCAGTGATATTTTTTAATTCTTTGTGCACTCACAATACTACTGGTGCACATTGGGGATGTTGCTTAGTCGCAGCGGCCTTGCGTAGCATGTGTAAGGTCCTGGGTTCGATCACCAGTGTTTAAAAAATTTAATGGTTCAAAGTAGAAGTTACAGTGCCAGACTATGAGTAAAGCTGCTAGTGAAAACCTAAAGGGAGATTTGTGCAGCTGTAACTATGTGCAAAGTCCAGTCATGTTCACGAGGTGCGTGCTCCGTACTACAGAGCCTTCTGGGGCTTACGTGCTGGGCAGACCAGGGCTGAGTCCTGGCTCCCTTCCTGAGTACCTCTCAGACCAGTTATGTAGCCCTCCGAGCCTCAGTTTCCTAGATACTTGACATAGAGACAAGGTAAGCTGTCTCTGGGGTTACTGGTCACGAAATGTAATAGTGTAAATACAGGACCCAACACAATGCAGCCCTATGTTAGGTCCCTCATGTCAGTCTCTTTTTCCAAAATGATTTTTAAAATTTTCCAAATTACTCAAATACTGTAATTGCCACCATAGGCAGAACTGACATAGTATCTCATAAATGCAAAGATACAACATATCACAAGTATTGTTGGCTAGGAATAAACAGATGTACTTTATACTATATCTACACATTCTGCTCAGTGTAGACCTCAGCTCAGGGTTACTGAATCTGCAAATTATGGATGTGCATTTTCATGGAGTATAGAGCTTTTCTCCTTATAAAAGAAGGCTGTAGTGATCGGGGAGATAGCTCAGCAGAAAAAGTACTTGCTTGCCAAGTGCAGGGTCCTGAGTTTAATTCTGGGTAGTACCAAAAAAAAAAAAAAAAAAAAAAAAAAAAAAAAAAAAAAAAAAGACTGTAGTCTTCAATAGTTAGAAATAAACACCTTGGACAAACTCAATTCTTTTTTGGAGCAATTAGGACAGTTGCATTATTTTTAAAACTTGCATATTCCACTATACATTGGAACATTGTGGCCAGAGAGATGGCTCAGTGGAATAAGCGCTTTCCTGGCAAGTGCAAGAGCCTGAGTTCAATCCCCAGTTCCACTTAAAAATAAATAAAAATTTAAAAAATCAGAGTTCCAGGCAGGAGTCCTGGCCTCTCAGTAGTTAAAAAAAAAAAAGCGCTTTCCTGGAACGTTGTGTAGATAAGCCAATAGCAATCAGCCACCAAGACACTATTGTGTTGAATACATAGTGGAGATAGGAAGGAAACAGAAACACAGTCTGGTCTCCAGGAATTTTTGACTGGGTCCAGAAGGAAAAAGGTTAAGACAAATGCAGAACCCTTAGAGCGAGTATAAGCAGATACAAGTGAGCATGGAGACACTCAGTGAAGAGGAGAATTCATGCAAAAAGGTGGACGAGGCCAAGGTGAACGTTGGCAACGTATTCTCGCTGTTCCAGTGCGTATGGGTTTGGAACTTGCACATACTTGAAGACAAATATTATAAAGGCCATTCACATCAGCTTAAATAAATATGTTGTTGTGTCACAGTCCATAATAGTAGAACCCCAGGTTGAAGTCAACACCCTGGCTCTGATGAAAATTCATCCACCATTCAACAAATACAAATTAAATTCTTGTGATGTGTCAGGTATGCAATAAGAGAGTAGGGATGCTCTCTCTTCCAGGAGATTTAGGGTTTCTGTTTTAATGTTTAGATCTTTAATCCATTTTGACTTTACCTTAGTGCATCGTGATAGACCTGGGTCAAGTTTTACTTTTCAGCATTTAGAGAGCCAGTTTTTCCAGCACCATTTGTTAAAGAGGCTATCTTTCTTCCAGTGAGCATGTTCAGCCCCTTTGTCAAAGATAAGGTGACTGAGTGTTTTCGTAGAGGCCTCTGCAAATTCTAATCTACTCCATTGACCCTCAGGTCTATTTTGTTGCCAGTACCAGGCTGATTTTATCACAGTAGCTTTGTAGTATAATTTCAAGTCAGGGATTGTAATGCCTCCTGCCTTGTCTTTGTTGCCCAGGATTGTCTTTGCTATTCTAAGTTTTTTCTGATTCCAAATAAAGTTTAGGAATGATTTCTCTAGGTCTGTCAGGTATGTTGGCGGTAGTCTGATAGGGATTGCATTAAAGCTGTACAGCAATTTTAGGAGTATGGCCATCTTCACAATGTTGGTTCTTCCTGTCCAGGAGCAGGGAATATCTTTCTATTTTCTGAAATCCCCTATGATCTCTTTTTTCAGAGTATTGTAATTTTCCTTGAAAATATCTATGACTTCCTTAGTTTGCTCTAATAGTGTTTGAGAGAGGATATCAGGTCTGCATCTTGTACAATGAATAACCACTAAGACAACAATATGCAATGTATTAAATATTGAAAATGTGCTAGTAATCTGTAGTGAAACTCTCACTGCTATTTGGTTCTCGATAAAAATTAAAAAAAAAAAAAAAAGAGAGAGTAGGGATGGGATGCCTGGGTGAACAATCAGGCATAATCCTTCCGCCATGGAACGTATGTTATGGGGAGACAAATAGACATGGTCGAGTTATAGCTGTATAGCTGCCTCCTGCAGCCCTAGGAAGAACCAGGATGCAGGAACATCTAACTGACCCAGAGCTAGTCTGCAAAGTGAAGAAAACTTTCCTGAGGTAGTGTTGGTTCCACTGAATTTTGAAGGATGGAAAGAGGTTATCTGGATAAAGAGGCAAAGAATATTCCTGATAGGAAAAAAACAAAAAAGGCCTAGAACACACAAAGGTCATGTTACTTTTACCTTATAATTTTTTGAAGGAAACCATTTGTGATAATGAATCAAGATGTGTGGTCCAGATAATTCTTTGTGTAGTGTTGTTCATATTCCTATGCTGAGAAATCTTTTATGTAAGTTTCAGTCAACTAAGAAAATGCCTCCCAAATGTTTAAGGGTGCCATCCCAGAACCCATAAAGCAAAAGACACACTCTGAAATGACCAGATAATGGACTTCAACCTTCTCCAAGAGAAAGACACGGATTAGTGGGAGGCAGAGCGGCTGGGCTTGGGTAAAGCATACAGAGCCGGCAGGTTTAGAGTGCTGGTAGGACTCAGTGCTAGAAACTGTACTCCATTTGCTCTGAGCTGTAGCTAGCTATTGGAACAGAGAAGCAGGGAATTTTAGATCAGAAGTTATCTTATGAATATTTTTTTTTTCTGTTTTACTCCCAAGTAGCCAGATTTTGCTGCACCATGCCATCTGGATGAGAACTTTTTGTTACAACTTTTTTTAAGTGAAGAAAGTACTGCATTCTTAGTTTTGGAAATTTGAAAATCAGGAAACTACAGAAGAATCATAAAAGCACATATAATCCTGTAGCTATTTGATTCTATTATGAAATGTGTACATAGACAGTAATTGTTCCCACAGCATTTATTGAAATTCTTTTTTTTTGGTTGAGTTAATAGATATCATATCAATCCTTTCTCTAATATAAATATCTCATATTAGTTTCTTTTAATAAAAACTAGTTAGCTACATTTCACTTATTTCTAACATATATTTTACTTTATTGAATTCTTAATAATTTCTAATTTATCTTCTTAAATGGCTAAATGTTTTGTTTAATTCCTAGACATTTGAAGGTTTCTCAAACAACTTGTTATTGATTTCTAATTTTAT
This sequence comes from Octodon degus, assembly GCF_000260255.1. NCBI lineage: Eukaryota > Metazoa > Chordata > Mammalia > Rodentia > Octodontidae > Octodon > Octodon degus. Next base: position 5,659,472 of record NW_004524578.1, on the reverse strand, counting down.
GATCAGATAATTCTTAAATATCTATCTACTTCTTGTACTACTTACAATTAGAAGAATGTTGACACTTTCAACTACGAATATGAATGGTCTGCTTTTCCCTCCAATTACTGCAATTTTGGCTTCCTGTATTTTGAAGCTTTGTTACTGGTTGCATATATGTTTGAAATTGTCATGTCCTCTTGATAACTTAATCCTTTGATCATTATGAAATGTACTTCTTTATTCCTGGTGATTTGATACCAATATAGCCATTCCAACCTTCTTTTGATTAGCATCTTCATGTTGTGTCCGGCAAGACGGCGCTCCATTTCACTGATTCATGAAGAGCACACACAGGAGCAGTGAATTTCACCACACGTGCAAAGTGTCTCCAGCGATGTTCATTGCAGAGTCAGCAGCCCAAGCTCCACATGTCGTCGGGCCACTGGCTGTTCCTGCAGGCACTCTGCCTAGCTGATATCAGAACTGCAGATTCATGATGAGACAGCTCAGTGGATGAAAGCACCTGCTTAGGCAGACGTGGGAACCGGAGTTCTATCCCCAGTGTGCCTTGCCGGCCACACCCCCTGGGATGCGCTGAGATGGCATTTGAGACTGGACATGGTGGTGCGCACGTACAATCCCAGCGCTTGGGAAGCTGCGCACAGGCGGATCACTATGAGTTTGATCTGTGTAGTGAGACCCTGTACTAAACACACTCACACACACACACACACACACACACACACACAGAACTGCAGATTCTGAGTTGTAATCAGTTATTCACCATAAACTGTTCTGGTTGTATAAGAAGTTGAGGCTCAGGGAGCCCTTGTCAGTTTTGAAAATGGTAGCAATAATCGCCAGATACCAATCTGACCTGCCTGCTGAAGGCTAACCTTGCAAAAAGGCCAGGGGTAGCCATGCAGGGCCGCTTCTTCCAACTCTGCTGCACATCTGTCGTGTTCTATCCTTTCAATGTCTATGTGACTTTATATTTAAAGTGGGTATCCTATACTCAGCGGGTATCTGAATCTTGCTTTTTTGTCTAATAATCTCTGCTTTTTAACGGAGGGTTTAAATCATTCAAATGTAATGTAATCATCAATGTTGCAGAGTTTCAATCTATTTGGTATATCTTTACTACTGTCCTATCTGATTTTTGTCTTTTTCTGCTTTCTTTTGGGCTCATATTTTAATAATCTCTATATCTCCATTATCAGTTTATTGGCTATATCATCTGATTTTATTTTTTCAGTGATTGTTTTAGGGTTTCTTATATCTGGGTATACATGTATATGAGTAACATATGTGTATATATGTGTATAGATTATGCATAAATATATATATGTTTTATATATGCACATGTTTATATTTATTAAATTCTCTTTGTCTCATTTTAAATATTAAATAACATTGTATAAGAAAATTATGAAAGTATAAATTCATTTCTACTCTTATGTTGCATTGTCAGATATTTTATTTGTATATGCTATAACTCATAATGTATTGTTTTCATTTTTTGCTAGTCAAATATCTTTCAAAAATAAAAAATACAGGGCTGGCCACATAGCTCAGTGGATTAAAAGCACCTGCAAGTAGGCACAGGGGCCAGGGGTTCGATTCCCAGACCAGCAGTGCTGGCCCCACCCCAGGGGTGTGCTGAGACAGCAGTTGAGACTGGGAATATTGGCACGTGCCTGTAATCCCAGCACTTGGGAAGCTATAAACAGGAGAATCACTGAGTCCAGTCTAGTAGTGAGACCCTGAATACCCTGTAGCCCCTCCCCTAAAATACAAAAAAAGGGAACATTCCTTTTTGCTATAAAAATTAACTTTATTCAAAATTCTTGAAAATAACACTCATGTCTGACAATAGCAAATGCCAAAGTTCAAAATCTCCCAGTCATTTTGATCAAACTATAGGCCAACTATCCTGTAATTAAGAGCTATCATGGCAAGTGGTGAATGCTTGACAGATATTATTATGTTTTAAATATATTAGTACAAGGTCTACAGGGTCTCACTACACAGATTGGATGTGTAGTGATCCTCCTGTTTACAGCCTCCCAAGTGCTGGGATTACAGGTGCGTGGCCCCACGCCCAGTCTCAACTGCTGTCTCAGGGCAACACAGCACAATGGGGCTTGAACCCTGGTCTCCCTGCATCTGTCTAAGCAGGTGCTTTTGTCCACTGAGCTATCTGGCCAGCCCTTGAACAATATTATTTAGTACCCTCTAACGCCTGCTTTGTTTTCATTCACCAAATATTTATAGATTGTGGCAATGTCTAGCACATAAATATTTACTTCTCACATCACGAGTTTTTTTGCAATTACTTTATTACTTTTATCCACTAATCTAGTACAATCAGATTCCTCATGCTCTTAACCTGAAATTATAAACCACGTACAAATACTCAATACTGAAAATTGGACCCGTCTCTTTTGTTAGTCTCTCTGAAAAGTCTCTAGTTTCATAGCAAAAATGAAACAATTTAAACAACAGTGTGTTTACTAACCATAGGAACAGCCTTGTTGGAACAGCCGCCTCCAAACCAAGCAATCAGCCTTATATATTAATTAAATTGTCATCTTTAATATTTTCACTGGCACCATGTTATTATATTTTCTCTGGTGAATGGTCATTATGAGAAAGCCTCATACTTCTTCTTACTACTAAGTTTTTGGTTTACCTAAGAAATTGAGAGTTGCAAAGGCAGTTCTTTGTCTATGAAGGAACAGAGCAGAATTTCTATTCAAGAACTTTTCCACCATGTACATTACTGTACATTAATTTTGCTGTTTTTCCCTTTTTCCAGCATTAGTATTACTGCTACAAACTATTAATTCACCTGTAAGGATACAGTCAGAGCACTGTAAGGTTTTTATTGAATTAACTATTTTCTCTGGTTATCATTGGTTATCATCTTGTGGTTAGCATGCTTTTTCCTTTTTGTCAGTTTCTTTCCAATGTAATTATTAGTCTTGAATATGTGAAACATTTACATAAATCAAAGTTCAAAGCTATGAAAAGGGGGGAGGAAGTTTTCACCACTCATTCTTTTTTTTTCTTTGGGGGGGACCCAGGGATTGAACTCAGGCTCTCGCACTTGCCAGGGAAGCACTTATTCCACTGAGCCATCTCCCTGGCCCCTCGCCATTCATTCTTAATACGCTTTAACACACTTTGATCTACCTATCTTTTGTAATGATTCTTATGAACGTCTGTATTTCTAGTTGCAAATTAAGCAATAATATATATGTGAATATGCATAGGTGTTTTTATTTCTCCCTCTTTGTCATATAAAAGTAGCATATTAAGCACACTGTTCTGCATCTCGCTTTTTCTATTGGTTGTTTAATTGCTGAGTTTTTCCACGTGTAACACAGGGACAGTGCTTTGTGTGAAGGTTGACTAGAAGGCACATGAGGGACCCGGCGAGGACTGGGCAGAGGGGTCTATATTCACATTATGCCTACAGCCTGTCCCTGTTGCCCTACATGGAAACATGGTGTCTTGGGGTTGGGGAGATAGCTCAGTAGAATAAGCGCTTGCCTGGCAAGCGCAAGGCCCTGAGTTCAATCCCCAGTACCGCATAAGAAGAAGAAGAAGAAGAAGAAGAAGAAGAAGAAGAAGAAGAAGAAGAAGAAGAAGAAGAAGAAGAAGAAGAAGAAGAAAATAAACACGGTGGCTACAAGTGCTCCCATTCCTTCTCTAGCACTAGGGGTGAAAATGTCCTTGGAGGGCTGAGATACAGCTCAGCTCACAGTGCCTGCCTGGTAAGCACGAGGTTGTGAGTTTGATTTCTGGTACCAAAACAAAAGGGAATGTCCCTGGACAAGGCGGGTCACCCAGCAGCAAAGGCTTGTAGTTTTGTACTCACACCCACAACTAGCACCCTGGCCCTTCGTAGTCTCTGAGGCTAATTCTCAGACTTACGTTTGGCTCCTAGCAGGTCTCCTGGTGGGACCTAGAACTCAGTCTTGCACAAGTAGCCATGGGTCCACTCAGTCTATCCCTTAGTGACAGACTCATGGCAAGTCTACCAAGAAAAGACTTTCAGCCTTTTCTTTTTGCATGTTATTTTCAGCACTCTTCCTTGTAGAAATCATTTTTCCTTATACTTGGTTTAACCTTTCATATGGTGCAGGACTACTGGGAATACATTCTCTTATCTTTTCTTTCTCATTTATTTCCTTTGTATTTGGAAAAATCTTTTCCCTAGGAATAAAAGTTCTACATGGTCAAGATTTTTATTTGGTACTGTTGCCCACATGCTTAGTACGGTTAGCCCACTTTCCAGTGTGCACCACCACACCCAGTCTCAGTCGCTGGCACAGCATGCCAGGGATTGAACCCCAGCCTCTGTGTCTGCCTAAGCAGGCACTTTAATCCCCGGAGCTATGTGGCCAGCCCTCAGTAAGGCTTTCTTTTTCCTCCTCTAGAAGCTTTTACTTAATCATTGGTTGTGAGTAGTGGGGTTGTTACGTCCCAAGGTATGGTTTTCTTGATATTTATTCCACTGGAGATTTGTTGAGCTTCTAACATGGTTTTATAGCTTTCATCAAATTTGGAAAGTATTTGACCATTATTTTTTCATTTTTTTCTGCTTCCTCCAGTTTTCTGGGACACTAACTAGATGCAGATCAGACTATGTGTCAAAACAACTCATTGGTCATTTTCATTTTGGACATTTTTCCTTTTTTGTTATTTGTTTGTTTTGAAGCAGGATCTTGCTCTGTAGTCCAGGCTGGCCTTGATCTCACTGTGGAGTCCAGTTAGCTTTGAACTCATGGAGATCCTCCTGCTTCAGCCTCCTGAGTGCTGGGATGACAGGTGTGCACCACCATGCAGGGCCAGACATTTTTCTCTCTCAGACTGTTCTTGAATAATTTCTATTACTGTGTCTCCAAGTCTACTGATCCTTTTTCCTGACATATTTAACTTGTTCTTACTCACAGACACAGACAGATAGACAGACAGACAGACACACACACACACAGGCAGACAGACACACAGGCAGGCAGACAGGCAGATGTGCACTCGCACGCACACACACACACACACACACACATTCTATACTTCTTAAAACTATTCTTTTAACCTCTAGAAGGTTAATTTGAGTCATTTTATAGCCTCCAATTCTCTCTCCATCAAGTTTTCCTCTGTCTTCTTGACATTTAGAACATACTTATAATGCCTTTTAATGTCATTTTCTAATAATTTAACCATCTGTGTCAAATTTATGGTTTGCTTTTCACTGAATTAATTTTCTTCTAGTTATGCAACTTATTTTTCATGGCTTTTTCTAATTGATACTTTTTATTTTGATGCTGCATATTTTGTATTTTTGTTTGATGCTGAATTTTATTGTACTATTTTAGAGCAGTTTAACTTTTGTCTTGATAAGCAGTTAAATTACTTGGGACCAGGTTGATCCTTTCATATTGGCTAAGGTTGGCTGTGATGAGAGTGGTGTACTGGGGATAAGTTAGTTCCATGCCACACAGTGTTCTCCGCATTAGTGGTCTTTCTGTGGTTAGAGGGAACACAAACTAGTTCCAGTACCATAGTAATTATCTATAGTAATTGCTCAATGTACTTCAGTATTCAATAACAAAATGCCACAGGCTGAGCGGCTTAAATAACAGAAATATATTTCACGCAGTTCTGGAAATTCTAGATCAATGTCTGACAGGGTTGTTTTGGAGAGGGCTATTTTCCCGGCTTGAAGATGGCCACCTTCTTAGTCTTCACAGAGCCTTTCCTTGGTGTGTACGAGAGGGTGGGGGCTCTCTTGTTTCCTTCCTTATGAGGACACTAATCATATGGAATCAGGGCCCCATCCTTAGATGTGACTTAACCTTACTTCCAAATACACTCCCTTACTCCAAAAAGAGCCCCTTTGCAGGTTAGTGTTTCAACATATGAATTTTTGAGGGATAAAAACCTTTAGTTTGTAACAACTACTTTCTAGTGATTTCTTATCTGGTCTTGAGTGGTTCTTTCCATGCCCAGATGAATAGCTAGCCGAAGACCCAGCTGTACCTCTTTCTGTTTCTCTAGGATCTTTTTTCTCTGCAATTCTCTCCAGAATTCAACTCTGGAAATCCTAGTTATCTTGATCTCCCAAACTATGACCTTTGTGTCTTTAACTCGGTGAGGCCACGGGACCCTTGGATGGGTTTGCTGCCCTTGAATAGCAAGGAAACCCACCTGCGTGTTGCAAACTAGAGCAATTGTTGGTGACATTTGATGCGTTATCTTCTCACAGGAATCATGGACCTATGCTGCCTGTCAGGGACACCTGAAAACAATTGCTTTCCCAATTTTATCTGATATTCTGATATTAAATAACAGCAGTTTAGGTTCAAGGATAAATACACATGTGTATACCATCATGACCAGAAGTAGAATTATACGCTCAATACAAATTACTTTAAATGACAATAGTAGATCAGTATTCTGTGCATGAAAAATTGGGCCATTCAACTTGCGACCTGTAATAAACCTGTTACCATCTGAAAGTATGTGAAAATATTTGAAAACTTTTGATGAGAGTAGAAGGTAGTCATGTCTTTCTCTGGCACAGAATAGAAAGCAAAAAGCAGAAAGAAGCTGGAGTTTCTGATTCTTCCTATTTTTCTCCCAAGTAAAAATTCCTTTACCATAATGGTATTTGTTTCTTAATGTTATGGATTTGTTGTAGGAAGAGTGTACAAGGGGATATAGCTAATACAGGACATATACACTTTTATTTTATGGGAAAAAAGGTAAAACAGTTTCATAATAAAATAATAGAATAACAATAGCTAATACATTGAGTATTATTACCTTTAGAGTAGTTAATCAGAGTTCAAGACATGAACATAAAAAGTTCTCCAAAATTACGTTAGCTACTATGGACTATATTGGAATATTTTGCTGAATTCATGCACCTACAATATTTAAATGACAATGGAATATGCTTCTCTGACAAAACTAAACAAAAAAAGGGGATACAAATGAAGGACCATTTTGTATCTGCATATTCAAAATGGTTAGGATAGTTATACAGCTACTTTCTCTTAATTCAGTGAATAGAGAGATTTGTTCTAATAGTGTTTGGACAGGATATCATATCTGCAGCTTGTACTATGAATAACTACTACGAAGACAACCATATGCAATGTATTAATTATTGAAACTGTGCTACTAATTGGTTTTGAAACTGTCTCATTGCTATTTGTTTCTCAATAAAATTATTTTAAAAATTACATTAGCACAATCTTTTAACACAAATGGACTAAAACAGAAGCAATTAGCATACCTGTCTTCTATTTTGTTTTTTTCCTTTTTAATTCCCCTCTCCTTCTTTCTCCCACCCTAGTTCCTTTTTCCTTTTGAACAATTTCTTCCCATTTCACTATATCTATTGGAAATTTTAGACCTTATTTATTCTTTAGCAGTTTCCGATACCAAGGGGATGATTGAATGTTTACACATGTGATTCTGATATTTCACTTAAGAGTATGGTCTCTAGTTGCATCCATTGCCCTATAAAATCTCAGGTTTTTTTCCTTTATGGTTGGTAGCATTCCATTGTATAAAAACACCACATTTTTTTTTTTATCCATTCCTCAGTTGATGGTCATTTGGGCTGTTTCCAAGATTTTTTTCTAAATTTATTTATTTATTTGTGTGTGTGTGTGTGTGTGTGTGTGTGGCCAGCTCAGCCCACCAGGGGTTGGGGCTGGCTGGCATGTGGTGCTGGGGGATTGAACTGCGGTCCTGTGCTTTGCTAAGCTTGTTCTAAGTAGGTGCTTTAGACCACTGAGCCATCTCACCAGCCCTCCAAGATTTAACTATTACAAATTGTGCTGCTGTAAACATGGGTGCACATGTATTGCTGTGGTATGATGTTTTCCGTTTTTCTGGGAAGATCCTCAGAAGGAGAATACCTAGATGGAATGGGACTTCTAATCCCAGTGTTTTGAGCAATCTCTAATACTGATTTCCACATTGGTTGCACCAGTGTATACTCCCATCAACAATGGTGAAGGGTTCCTTTTCCCCCCTACAACCTCTCCAGCATGTGTTATTTGTTGACTTCTTGATGACAGTCATTCTTTCTGGAAAGAGATGGAATCTCAGTGTTTTAATTTGTGTCTCTCAAATGACCAACGATGTTGAACATTTTTTCATATATTTGTCATTTGTTTTTCTTCATCTGAGAAGTATATATTCATCTCATATGCCGATTTATGGAGTGAGTCTTTGAATTTGTAGGGTCTGATTTTTTCAATTCTTTATTTGTTCTAGGTATAAGTCCTTTGTTTGAGGACAACTATTTGAGTTTTTTTCCCCCACTTCATGTGAGTGTGTGTGTGTGTGTTCCATTTCTATTATCCCACTTTGTGTGTGTTGTCTCTTCACTCAGTTGTTGGTTTCTTTTAATGTGCAAAAGCTTTTTAATAAGATGAGATCCAGGTTGTTGATTCTTTGAAGTATTCCTGTGCAGTATGGGTTTTGTTCATGAGCTCTGCCTACACCTGTTTTCAAGATTTCTGCCTACTTTCTCTTCCAGTGAATTTAATGTTTCTGTTTTAATATTTAGATCTTTCATCAGTTTTGACTTTAGTGCATGGTGATAAACATGGGTCTAGTTTTAGTCTTTGGCATATGGAAAGCCAGTTTTCCAGCATCATTTATTAAACAGGCTTTCTTCCAGTGAACATGTTTGGCCTGTTTGTCAAAGATAAGGTGGCTGAATGTGTTTATAGTTGCATCTGCATCTTCTAACCAGATCCATTGATCTTCAGGTCTTTTTTTTTTTTCTTTTGCCAGTAACATGCTGATTTTATCCCAGTAGCGTCATAGTATAAACTCAAAACAGGGATTGTAGGACAAATAATATATAGGATTATTTTGTAATATTCTCCCAAGGACTCAAATGCAGAAGAATGCAGGAGATCTATCCACACACTAGAGACTCAAAGAATCCAGTTAAGGGCCTGAATGCCACAGGGCAATGTCCTCCCTGAATCCAAGTGGAAGCCTAGAGCCCAAGACAATGTCTCATGCAAGTCTGTATCAAGGACCTGCACTGGAAAGGACCAATGGTCAGTGGTGGAACTAGAAATTCTATGCCAACAGGATGAAGGATCTGTGCTAGCAGGCTGAGGGGTCTACCCTGGAACCAGAAAGCAACACTCAAGGTAAGGATCAGAGAGATTCTCCTTCCTCCCAAAAAGAACCACAGAAATCCTTGGGAACAGCTGAATTCATATCAAGAAAACCAGTATGGGGGCAGGGGAGATGGCTCAGTAGGATAAGCGCTTGACTGGCAAATGCAGGATTTCCAGGAAAATCACAGCACATCAACTTCCCCTCCAGTTCTGCTTTTATGCTGTTGGCAACAGTCTTCAGGTGGTCCTCCACACCCAGCACCACACTGATACAGTTTAGCTGGGTGTTGCAAGTTTACCATTAGTTAATCCACCACAGACTTGTAACTAGATATCCCCAAAGTCTTATGCAGTCATAAGTAAATCTTTGGGGCTAGCTGGATCTAGGGTGTGCTGGGATCTAGGACATAGTGCTTCGATTAATGGTGTGACTGCTACCTGCCCTAAGAGGGTCACTACTTGTCACTTGTAGCATGCTGCCTGGCTGTCTTCTGCCATGGACTGTTGCTCCACTGCCGTGTCATCCTGCCATAGAGCCAGCCAATTCTGAACTAAAACCTCTATAAAGTATGAGCTAAGTAAACCTTTCCTCCTTTCACTTTGGGGGTTGTGTATTTTGTCTTAGCAGCAAAAAAAGTAGCTAAGACACTTCACAACCTCAAGAACTGCTACTCAGCAAGTTAAAATTATCCTATTTTAGATATTGTATGCTGTTACCATAATACTGTGTTTCAATTGTCAAAACCTATTATACTCTTATAGGACACACATGCCCCACAAACTATATAGATGCTCTTTACCTTAAGACAGGCTGAATCCTGATAAGCTCATTGCAATACCAAAATATAACATATTTGCAGAGCATTTAGCACATCTTACCTACCTAATAACATAGTTTAACCTACTCTATCTTAAACATGCGTGGGACACCACTTTAGCCTACCACTGGGCAAAACTATTTAATGAAAAGCCTATTTTATTGTAAACTGTTGAATGTTTTGTGTCATTTATGGAATTATCTGTGTCCCAAAACTATGGGAAACATGGTACACCTCAGAATATGGACTTACCCCCCTAATATCAGAAGCCTTCCCAGCATTGCAAGGCAGAATCAGAACCCAGATCATGAGCCCAGGAAAAGACCAAAATTCCAACTATGGTTTCTACTGAATTGTGTCCCTTTCACACCATAATAACGTCTCCCTAAAGTTATAAATGGCACCATCATGACTGGAGACCATTTCTAGTTCTGTGGTGAGGCCTGCACGTTCTTCCTCCAACCCAACCAAATAGAAAGCTATCTAGAAAGGCAAGTTAGTGTAATGAAAATCAAATGTAAAAGTCAATTTTTATCTGACAAACACTTTTTTCCTTCTTGGGTTTCAGCCTTAGATAGTTGGCTCAAGAGAAATACAATTTCTGAATTGATAGTTCATGAAAAGTTCTGTCCCCCTCTATTTCTGAGGTCAGTTAATAATTTTTTATATCTACCCTCCGCCCCAAAATCTGGGCTCTGTTAGGTCCTCCTTACTGTCTGAAGGCCTTGCCATTTACTCTGGGCTGTTCCTCACTTTCATTTTGGCCCAGTCCATGTATGTAGATGGAGTGGCTGCTGTGTAGGAAGCCCTGGTTAGGGTTAGCTCCCTCGCAGCCACCACATTACCTTATACAGGGCCTAATTCATGAACCAAACTCTAATTTTTAATTCTTTTTATTTTTTAAGGAATACAAAATAGAGAAGAAAAAAGGGTATTAGAAATGATACAGGGGCCAGCCAAATAGCTCAGCGGAATAAAGTGCCTTCAAGCAGGTGCAAGGACCAGAGGTCTGATCTCGGGGCCTGTGGCCCCGCCCCTGGGGCGCCCTGAGACACAACAGAGACTGGGTGTGGTGGCACGCCTGTAATCCCAGCTCTTGGGAGGCTGTAAACAGGTGGATCACTATGAGTCCGATCTAGTAGTGAGACCCTGGACACCCTGTACACCCTTCCCTAAAATACAAAAAAAAAAAAAAAAAAAAAAAAAAAAAAAAAAAGATACAAAATTTCAGTAAACAAAGTAATAGGAATTCAACAATGATTGCTGTATTGCATGAAGTTATCTTCAAATTAGTTGTGTAACTTACTAGATATAAATGTGAAAAATTGACTCAAAAAAACAAAATAAGGCAACAACCAAAAGTTATAAGAAATTCAAGATGGGGGGGAAGAATAAATAGAAAAAAATTAAGCATTAATGTCTCCTTACAAAAGACCAGCAAAAAGCAGCACAACTATCCAAATTATCCTCATATATACACAAATATATCTTTCTCTCTTCTTTCTTTTGTGTTTTTCCTTGCCTCAGGTTTTCCTCCCTATTGAACAAATTCTTACCCATTCACAGTATCTACTGTGCCTTTCAGATTGTATATACCATTGTATGTGTGCTTGTATAGGCAGAACCACAGTAGATACAGGGCTTGCAACTGCCCATGGTCTCCCGCATCCAGTGGAGTCTTGTAACCTCTCCCCACCTCGCTAAGGTTTCCCTACTGTGTTTGGTGGTAGATATGCCATAAAAGAATGGTTTTGGGGCTGGGGAGATGGCTCAGTGGAATAAGCGCTTCCCTGGCAAGCGCAAGGGCCTGAGTTCAATCCCTGGTTCCGAAAAAAAAAAAAAAAAGAATGGTTTGTGTGAAGTTTTACAGAGAACAGGATTTGATGTTAATGTTGAGAGCTAAAGCATGGGGCCAACATTTCACACTCTAGTTGCCCTTAGACGGTTGAAACATGCAATAAAGAAAAAGTCTTCGATCCTTAGCAAGACAAACATTATAGAAGACTGGAATTAAATCCATTCCACGGTGATGGGACCTTGAGACTTAACCTCTCTGATTTTAATTTTTCTTGTCTAGAAAGAATATTAATAATATCTGCCTTCAAGAGTTTTTTTTTTTTTTTAATGAGAATTAGAAATGCTATACATAAAGCAGTCCTCAGGCTGGGCATGTGGTGCATATCTATAATTCTAGTACCCTGGAGAGCTGAGGCAGGAGGATTGAGTACTCAAGACCACAGCAGGCAATTTACTGACTTAACAAGATCCTGTATCAAAATTTTAAATTTTTAAAAGGGGTAGAGTTGCAGTTCACCGTGAAGGCACTGGGTTTAATCCATGGTACTGCAAAACTAAATCAATAACAATAAAAAGTAATCCCCATCATTAACTGATGTGGCAGAGAAGGTTGGATAAACTGAGACCAAAATTACAAAATTACTTTTATTAATACAGAATATGAAGTCAAGTATACAGGGACATTTATAGGCTTCAGAAGAATTACATTGATTTGCTAAAAATTTGCTAAACTTTCCCATTTCTCTTCCTGAGGCATTTGAGTTGTAGATGCTTTTTGAAAGACACCTGTTGGCATGGGGGGTAATTCCAGCCTCATAGAATGAATTGAAATTATTTTTTTCTCTTCAATTTTCTTCAACAGTTTATGAAATTGTTATTAATTTTTCCTCAAATTATTCATAGACTATCTTGAAGTTATCTAGGCCTTTAGATTTTTTATATGTATTTAGAAAGATTTTTAACTATAAATTTAATTTCTTAGACAATATAGATCTATTTAAACTCTAGATTGAACTCAGGACCATGCACTGTTCAGCTGGAAGCTTATTCCACTGAGCTGTCTCCCGAGCCCGGAACTGTTCGAACTATCTGTTTTTCCATTAGTGACCTGTGATAGTTTGCATTACTGAAGACATTTCACCTATGTTGTTATTTATCAGAATAAAGTTATTCTAATATTCTTATTATCACTTTAACATCTGTAGGATGTACAGTGATAACAATGTTATTAATAATTTTTGTTGTTCGTAATTTATATATTTTCTATTTCTTCCTGATCAGCCTGTTGAAACATTTATAATTTATTGATCTTCTCAAGTAATATTTTATTTTATTGTATTTATTTTATTATGTATGTAGTACAGGGCCTACAGGGTCTCACTATGTAGATCAGACTCGTAGTGATCCTCCTGTTTTTAGCCTCCCAAGAGCTGGGATTACAGGTGCGCACCACCACGCCCAGTCTCAATCACCATCTCAGCCAGCCCCAGAGGGTGGGGCCGGCAGGCATGCCAGGAATCGAACCTCAGTCTCTATGTCTGCCTAAACAGGTGCTTCAGTCCACTGAGCTATCTGGCCAGCCCTTTCAAATAATTATTACATTTTATTACTCATATCTTTGTGATCTTCATTATTTTTCTTCTACTTATGGCTGGGTTTTATTTGACCCTCTTTGTGATTTCTCAAGGTGGAAGCTGAGATGGTTGATTCTAGATCTTTTTTTTTTTTTTTTTTTTTATCTAAAGAAACAAATTGCCCACCCCAAAGCCAGCAAGCAAGGAGTCCCACAGTCACCTTCAAGAGCAGATGCTGATACAGCATATGAAGTTCTAGCTGTGCGAAATGAGTAACTCCTGGAGATCTGGTATGCCTAGTGTACTGTATAGTGTGATTAATATACAACACAATTCATGGCATTGTAGTGGGTATCTGAAATTCACTAAGAGAATAGAGCTTAAATGTTATCACTACAAAAGAGACCGTGCAAGATGATGGGTGCCTTAGCTCATTTGTGATAGTCATTTCACAATGTGTATTTATGTTTAAAAAAAAAACAATAACAACAACAACAAATAGCCTCACATTGAACACTTTAAAGTATCCAGTTCTTGCTGTGCTGGCCCCACCCCCAGGTGCACTGAGACGGTGACTGAGATGGCGTGGTGGTGCGTGCCTGTAATCCCAGCGCATGGGAGGCTGAAAACGGGAGGATCACTACGAGTCCAGTCTACGTATGAGACCCTGTAGACCGTGTACTAAATAAATAAATATTTAAAAATAAAATATTTAGTTCTTATTTGTCAATTATATTTAAATAAAGCTGGAAAAAAGTAGAAAATTAAGAAAAGTCAGATGTGATTTAATATTGTTCAAATACATTGACAAATCTAGTTACGCCAGAGGTTTTAGAAATGTTTGTATATGTTATGTAAGTGTTCAATTACTTATTAAATGTATACTAACAGCGAAGCAGCTTAGAAGGATTTAACACAGGAGATAAAGAATTCTGTCTTGACAGGTTTTAAAATTTGTTTCCTATTTTTGTTTTAGTACTGGAAAATGTTGCTCTGTCTTCTCACTTGCGCTGTTCCAGATGAGAAAAGTGCTGGAATCCTCACCTTTGTTTTCTGTACAAAAGGTGTCTCTTTTTTTGGGTCTGCCTTCACAGTTTCTTTTAACAAAAAAATTAAGCAACTCGATTATATTGCTTTGGTTTCCTTCATATTTCTTGGGCTTGTGATTCAGTGAGTGTTTTCAGTGTGCTGTGTCGGTTCATAGCTTGCCCTGATTTGAAAGAACTGGGAGTACATTTTTATCAAATGGTTTTTCTGCCCTTTCCCCTTTCAGTTATACACACAACAAGCCACCTGAATTGTCCCACAGTTGACTCATTCTCTGTTTCTTCTTTTCCTTCTTCCAGGGGCTGGCGGGTTAGCTCAGTTGCCTAAAGCGCCTTCTTAAGCAAAATCAGTCAGGGGCAAGGGACTGTGGTTAAATCCCTAGCACCACATGCCGAACCAGACCTGCCCTTAAGGCAGCCTGAGCCAGCCAAAAAAGAATCCTTCTCTCTTTCATTGTCACTGTCTTAAAGCTCACTAAACGTTTCTTCTGCAGCACCAAGTCTACCCGTTCTTTGGCAGTTTTAGTCTTCCCCTGATTTTATCTCAAACATTATTCAGCTATTACAATATTTACCGTGCATCTAATTAGCATGCCTAATATTTATCTTCTTTAACATAAAATGCAGTTATAATTACTGTCTTTATATAGATGGCTACTAATTATATCATTTGTGGCAGTTTTGGGTCCGTTTCTAGTGGATATTTTTTCCTCCGGTGGGTCCTATCTTCACATTCCTTCAAATGCCTGGTCATTTTCCATAAGAAACAAACACTGTGAATTTTATTACTTGCATACTAGATTCTGTAGTTCTAATCCTACTGATATTGTTGAGATTTGTTCTGAAATTCAGCTGAGAGCTTGGGACCAGTTTGATTCAAGTTTTACATTCAAGTTTTAACAGCAAAGACCGGCACAGCATTTAGCCTATGGCTAACCTTTTCTACTACCACTGAGGCAAAACTCAGTGCCCAGTAGATTATAAACTTGTTCCTGTTAGGCATCAGCCCCAGTGATTTTTCCCTCAAATCTTTTGAAGTGCTTCTTTCCTTGGCCTTGGGTTTTTGTTACTCTTCTCATGTAAACTCTAGCTGTTCCCTAAGACTTCTATCCCCCTCTCCTCGGTCCAGGAGGACCCCCATCTCCCCAGATCCCACACTAGGACATGGAAAATGAAAAGGAAGTGTGCTCAGCTTTTATTTTAATGTTTTATGTGTGTGGTACAGGGTCTCACTGCGCAGCTCGGACTCGTAGTGATCCTTCTGTTTTCAGCCTCCCCAGCGCTGGGATTACATGTATGCGCCACCATCCCAGTTCTCAGTGGCCAGACCAGTGTACCTGGGGGTGAGGATCAAGCCTGGGACTCTGTGCTTGCCTAAGCAGGTGCTTAGTCTGCTGAGCTATCTCACTGGCCCTCTGTGCTAAACTTTAAGTTGTTTATTTCCCTTCTCTTGGGGATTATTATCTTCTGCTGCTGGATGTCCACTGTTTCGAAGGTGATTGTTTCACAAGTTTTATGAAGTTTGTAAGTTGTATTGGCAGAGAGTCCCAGCTCTTGTTAGTTCATCTTGCCTGGAAGCAGGAATCATCAGAGATAACGAAAAGGCAAATATTTAACACCATATTGCATATGGTTATAAAAGAAAGGACCATACTATTTATACTTCTGTGCAGCATTATTAAACATCTTTATACCATGAAGCCTCTGGCTCTTTTGTGAAACCTATGCACAGCTTCTCACAGTGTTTTGAGATGCAAAAAGTAAAAAACAAAGAACCATAGAGGAAGTGATTAAAGTGGATATAGTTATCAGGATATTTTACTAAGCAAGTATGTGTATCTGTAATAGATATGTTTTTTCATAAATGCATTAAATAACAAGATTTGGAAGTGAGTCTAATATATTCTAAATTTTTAAGTAATAATGATCATAAGTAATATCCTGAAATATGTGTAACAATGGTACTGTGATATAAAAATATTCACGCTTTTTATTCATGACAATGTTTATTTCATTGTGTTTTGTTACCTACGTACCTTATGATATGCTAAGTATCAGTTAGAGGTTAGTGAAAATAAACTTGAGCTTGCTCTCAGCAACATCCAAGGACCCCCTAATTTTGCCCATGTTCTCCTTGGAAGTATGTGAACCCAGATAGCAATATATCAATTTTAATGAATGGAAACTAGCAGATTTGGGAGTTGTGAATTGTATATAATTGGTTAAGTTTGAGAACTGACAGTGATTTTATTTGGCTCTACCATGATAGTGGTGGGGTGCCATGGGGACAATTTCAGCACAAGACGTGGGGGAACAGTGTTTCCAGGGCAACTAGGAACATCCTTCGCCCAACATGTGTCTCCTAGCTGTGGTTCCCAGGCCAAAGGAGCTTGCCTGGATGCCAGGAGTCCACCTGTCAAGAGTGTCTTGTCCAGTTCCAAGTCTGAATCTCAAGACATCACTGAAAACTGATAAATTGGGTACGTCTGCTGTTTATTTTTGTCTCTTGTTCTTTAGCCAGGCTACACACTCTAGGGTGTGTGAATACACAGTCCGGTTCCTATCTAGTGCGTCCCAACCAGAAAGTCACTGTAATTTTTGGTTTGGTTCCCATATTCCCTCCAAATGTCATTAGTCATATCCTCCGTTCCATCGCTTCCTTGAATAGGCAGTCATTAGGATGAAGCCAGGCTTGTTTCAGAATTCCATGTGAACCACAGTGTCAGGCCCGACTCTGGAGCTGGAAATGGAAAAGGCTGCGATCCAGGGCTGGCTGGCACCATCTCCATGAGTCATTATGGAAACACTGTCCCCGGATGCTGCTGAGCAGGCCGCGTTGCTGGTGAGTCCATCTGTCAGATGAAATCTTGACCCCCTGACATCTTAAAATGTTCCATGAAATGTAGGACGTTAGGCTTTCTGTCTGGTATCCTGGTTACATTAAAATTTGGGTTGTTTTATTCTATTTTTGGTTTCTTTTCAGTTTCCAATGTGTTTTAAAAAAACGAAATACATTTTTCAGATTACAAAACTAATACATATTCATTGTACAGAAATTGAAAAAGGCAGAAAAATAGAAGAAAATTATACCACCCTGAGGTATAGAATTTTTAAAAATGTGTTGCATTTCCTTTCTGATGCTATTTGGGCTCGAGTGTACATAATGCTTTGGTAAATTGCGTTCTTTTTAAACAGTAACAGTATAACTCACAGTCTGCATTATAAAATCCATAAAATTATTCCATTTTTACCTTAGAAGAGACTTTATATAAGACCAGTTAGTCTAACATGCTGTAAAATGAGGAAACAGAAATCCCCAGGGGTACTTTGCCCAAGGCTTCCAGCCTGTGAGCGGGTCAGGAAGGGAAGTCTGGACTTTTGCCCCAGCACCTGGCTGCCTTGTGACCTGCCAGGCTCTATCCTGATTCATCTTCAGACAAGGGCTGAAAGGGCTCTGTCTTCCCCACCCCTTGACCTAAGGAAATGGAGATGATTTCCCAGGCTTCCTGAGCAGGAAGTGTGTCCCTGCCTTAGATCTTACATCTCGGAAATATTTATTCCCTATGGAGAGGTTTAAAGTGAAGAGAAGCAACAAAAGGTTATTTCTTATGCAAAATTATTTTGACTATCAGTTGAAAATTAAAAAGAAAACAAAAATAGGCATTACCAGGAGCTTAATGGCTTCCCTAAGGCATCAGCCTTTAAACTTAGCAATAGTTATTTAGTAAAGTGGAAATTCTGGCAATAAGGAGGCTATATAGTATAAAAGTGATATATAGTACACTATCATGTGTACCATAACATCATGTGGAGTGTGGCGCAGAGTATATGGAATGGCATAATATAATGTGTTCCGTGATATATTGCATAGTAAGTGTGCAGTGTCCTGTCATGTGTACCACAGTGTGATGTATAGTCAAATATTACATAGCATGGCACATAGTAAAATGTATAGACTATAGTGTGCCATACAGTGTAGTGTCATGTCTAGTGAGATCCATGAATAGCATGCTATATGGGCTATAGTATGGTATGTTATATAATGTCACATGATGTATACTGTAGTATCATGTGTAGTGTTGTGTCGTGGATAGAATCACATGTAATACAATATGGTACCAGTAGAGTGTGGTGTATGGTATGTCATAGCATACAGATTTAATAGAGAATTTATGGCTATAAGAGGGTGCACAGAAAAAAAAAGATGGTGCACAGGATATAGTGTATAATATTGATAGTGTAGAATACAGTAGAATAAAATAAACGTAGACTTCAGGGTTAGGTGGTCTTAGATTTAAATACTATTTCTGTACCTTCTTGTGAACTGAGTTTCTTCCAGCCAGGAATGTGAACATTCCAATCAGAGAAGAAATATAAATTGTCAATACATCTGTAAGAAATACACAACCAACGTATTTCTTGAAGGAAAGTCCAGTATAATAGCCTCTGTTTTTGATAGGAATGTGAGTTTTTGAATCTCCAGGGTTGGTGAAAATGAGATGAACATACCTATAATATTCAAATAACGGAACTTAATCAAAAAAACGGTATACAGATGAATGTCCATTTTGTATCTGTGTATTCAAAGTGGTTAGGATAGATATATAGCTACATTCTCTTAATGAATAGAATGATTTGTTCTAATGGTGTTTGTAAATAGGATATCATGTCCGCATCTTGTACAGCAATTGGCCACTGGGAAGAATGTATGCAATGTGTTAATTATTGAAACTGTCCTACCAATTTGATTTGAAACTTTCTCATTGCTGTTTGTTTATCAATAAAAATATGGGGAAAAATGAGATGAAGCAGTTACTTTTTTTCACCATTGGTGTATTATTGACACAGCCTTTTGATTGCACAATTTAGCAGTGCCCTTTAAAACCTTAAATGTATGTCACCTTACTTTAGCAATCATTGTATGTTATAGACCTTCATTATTCATTCAAAAATTCATATAGAATAGAAAACAGGTATGAGAAAATAAGAAACTTTTTGAAAAAGAAAAATAATGTGGGGAAAAAGCTCCTGGCTCACCAAAAATCTGTTTCCTAGAGAAATATTAAACATGCACCCAGAGGCACAGATGAGTTATTGTCAAAAACAACACACAAATGGAAGTTCTGAGGATGTTTCAGGGCAGCGTGGACTCTCTCACCAATGGAGAAAATGTACATTGGTTCCATGTTTTCCAATATTTACAAAAGCTACACATCTGTGTTCTCTAAGGATATATTAAGCAGGAAAGGATAGACATTTGTCCCCTGATTCAGTTACTTTTCTTTCATTGCTAGGACAAAATATCTAACACCCAAAATGAAAGAAGGAAAGGTTTATTTAGCTCACAGTTAGTGGAGGTTTCAGTCCATACTCAGCAGGCTCCAAGGCAGAGTGGCACAAGACAGAGGGTAGCCATTCATGGTGATGGAAAACAGCAAGGAGCAAAGGGAGGGGCAGTGGCTGCAGCAACTCACAAAGCTACCTTCCTTATATTGTATGCAGATTATCCACCACAGGGTGTGTGTAGCGCTCACACCCAAAATCCCAGTGCTATATCATGAATTAATCACAAACCCTAGAAGCCTGCTTCAATGACTGCATGAGGCTCTGGGGAGACAACTAGACACAAACCATAACACCCCCCAAAAAATACACAGCATTCTTAGCAGCACCATTTATAACAGCCTCAACTGCACAATTGCCAAATGTCCGTCAATAGTCTAGTGAATTAATAAATGATAAGCCATGAATCCAGTGGAAAACTACAGTAGTTAAATGAGAGATTTGTTAATGTATGCAATTGCATACATGCTTTCACAAATTTGTTGAGTGTATTGCAAAATATTCCATTTATTTTAATTTCACAAACAAGCAAAGTAGTGTGGTGTTAGCAGGCAGGCTGACAGTTTCATGCAAGAGAAAAGCAGCTCTCCTAGCAGGTGTCAGTCCTCCCCTGGTTCCTAGATTCTTGAAGTGGGGCCTGTTCTTCACAAATGTATCTCACATAGGATGTATGTAGAGCTTAAGATTTATTTTCCCTTGGCTCATCTACTCTGGAGCCCCATGCATGGAGAAGTAGGAACTTAATCTTTTCTGATTCTAGCTTCCCTGCTTAATTTCACTTAGTGAGCCAAAGTTGTAAACTCAGGCAACTGCAACCATTTTGTTGTCAAGTAAGCAGATCCCCAAGAGGACGTCTGCCCTGTTCCTGCCTAGGTGGGTTAATGAGTAGAGGGTTTAGAACTGTGCACACCCCAAGCACATGTATAAGTGTTTGTTTCATAATTTTTATGATACTTTTTAGATCCCAACTTGACATTCATCTTGTCCTCATCTTCAAGGCAAAATAACCACGCTCAGAGTTTTAAGAAATGCCAATATTTGTCTAAATTCCATAAAGTTTACTTCCTTTCTGTATCTTATCATCTTCAAACTCTTATTTTGACCACAGAAGTTTCAAAGGTACAAAAAATACAGAAAATAAAAATATACACATGCCTTGTGTTTTTACCACTTTTGCTATATTTTCATGTGCTTAAAAAATATACAGAAACATGGGGCTGGGGAGATGGCTCAGTGGAATAAGTGCTTCCCTGGCAAGCGCAAGGGCCTGAGTTCAATCCCCGGTTCCGCAAAAAGAAAAGAAAAAAAAATATACAGAAACAGCTGCATCCTTCCCTTAGTTCCTTTTCACCCCACTTTTCTTCAGGGTAGCCTCACTCCCCTGAAGTTAGCATGTGCCCTCCCCACTTTTTCACTACATGCATTAAATGACATAGAGTCCCAATTTAATCTTGAAGCCATTAATTTAAAGATGGAATAATATATAATCCTGACGATCACTTTTTAAAAGCTGTCTCTAATAAGCCAAGAATTAAAACCTCTTGCAACAAGGAAGTGTCCATTCTAGAAGGGTTGGATGGGATTAAGAAGATTATTCACTTGCACAACAGTTTCTGCCTTGTACAGAAACCTCCCTTCTGTATAAATAAATCTCTGGGACTGTAGTTGATCTGTAGGGCGATTGCAAAATTTTAAGCAGCGGCATCATGTACTACAGCGACACATGGCATGTGCTTCACAAAAGACCCGACAGCTGAATGATGAAGGTTTCAACTTCTGGGCCTTGGCAATTATGGGTGGCATCTGCTGGAGGGTATTGGCCCGATTCCCTCAAGCCAGGGACAACTGTGACCTGCAGGTGAGGCCCCTGTGGTTACCCAAGCCACATGGCTGACCCTGGACTGTTTTTGCAACATACCCAGGAATTTGTAGTGGCTATGCTGACATGAGTCTGAGCACCTGTTGGACCAACAGCTGGGCTATTTTCTGTCACCTGACATTAGACAACAGGAGTTTCCTTAGCCTTAAGTTTATCATGGATTCCTGCCTCTCCAGAGTGGCTTCTGCCTCCAGCCCCAGCAGAGAATCCAGGGCCAGTGGGTGTTCTGGGAGTAGCATGAGATCCATTCATTGCATAAACAACCATTTCTTGGATACTCCATGAGCAAATCCTGCCATAGGTGCTGTGCAGATTGCACGATCCCTGCTTCCCAGGAAGAGAGAAACAATGAGAACAAGTCCTTCTAGCATACAGGAATGGGAATGTGCTGAAGCAGTCTCTCAATGGCAGCTTTGGAAGTTGCCCATAATGATCTTGTTCTGTTGTTCTCAATCCTCCTTCATCCAAGATGACAAACGTAGATTTTGCTCCAACATCTTTGGAGTGCCCTTGGGGACCCACATCAATGTCTTTGCAGGTGGTCTCTTTTCTCCCAGTAATGTCATACTCAGGCATCTCAGTGGGTCCTTCTGTTCTGGAACCTGGCTCCAAGGCACTGACTCAGGTACCTATCGATTGTCTTAGGTATAGCCCTTCCAAGGTAGTTCTTGTATACCCTAGGAACCCATCAGGGTATGTCTTCAGCTATTACCTGAAAATCTCAGGATTATTATGTGAGCAATTGCTTTACCTAATTTCTGTTAGGTAAAGCAATTATAATTTGGCTATATCTGGTACCAAAATCATACCTGCCCTAATGAATACATAGGCTATGTCAGAGGGTGAAGAAAATGTGGGAAATAATGGATCAAAAGGCTAAAAGGGTGCCCATCCTCTCAACTGAAACTGGAGAGTCAAGTGCGTTGCTTAGAGGAAGTAGGGCAATGGTTTTTAGCCCTGGATGCATATTAAAATCACCTGAGGACTCTTTGGAACAATGCCCAGGCCACAGCGAAGGCCAATGAAATCAGATTTGGGGGAAGGGTAAGGCCTAGACATTTTCAAAAGCTCTTCAGTTGATTTTGATGTGCAATGAAAGCTGAGAACCATAAAGCTATGGTGAAGACTTGGGAATCTGATTCATCTGATTCATGGACCTAGATCCAATGGGATTTGACCTGCATCTTGTGACTACTAGGGGACCTGGTAGAGCCCTAGAGCTGGGTGAGGGAACATTGATCCTAGCCTGGGAAGACACCAGCTCAGGGGGTGGACTGTGTTTAAGAACCAGAGTGACCTGTAGGTTTCCATGAAGGCCAGCTGGTTCTGGAGAATGTCCATGAGTCAGGCTCTCCCTGTGTCCTCCTCAATATAGGTCAGTCTCAGAGGAAAAGAGGGAGAGACTTCTGAATTGGAGGAGATTCATGTTGAAGTACCCCACTTTCCCCTTAGTTAGCTAAGGTTTACATTAGCTACTGAGATACTGGATTTTTGTGCCTGCTCAAGGTCATGTTCATAGTGAGCATTTTATCTTAATACAGCCTGTTGGCAGCTCTAGAACTTGCTAGAATTGAAAATTTGGGCTTTAGTTTATCCACACTTTGGTTCATGACCATTATTTTTACCTTTCTTTCTTTCTTTCTTTCTTTCTTTCTTTCTTTCTTTCTTTCTTTCTTTCTTTCTTTCTTTCTTCCTTCCTTCCTTCCTTCCTTCCTTCCTTCCTTTCTTTCTTTCTTTCTTTCTTTGGTACATGGTCTCACTATGCAGCTTGAACTCATAGTGATCCTCCTGTCTCAGCTTCCTCAGTGCTGGGATTACAGACATATGCCACCATGCCCCGTTTTGGCTTGCAGTATTGGGGATCAAACCCAGGTCCTTTTTCCAGGCAGGCACTTAGACTGCTGAACTATCTCCCTGGCCCATTTTTACTATTCTTAATCACCTAATTCTTAGCCTTGGTTAGCTAGCCTGCAGACAGAATTCAGGGTAAAGGCATCCCCTGGGCTGGCAGGTAATTTAAGAGTATGTACCTGTATATCTATGTCTGGATTCTTTACTTCTTTCATAGAATTGCAATAGATTTTGCTTATTGCAGACATCAAGAAAATATTAACATAAAGGATGATAGAAAGAAAGGATGGTAGTACTCATAATAATAATGATGATGATGGTACATGTTGTCCTCATACTTGATCAATAGTATTGTTAATTTGAAGATTATATATCATCTTGGTTCTTGGTTCAGGAACTTAACTAGTGTTTCATAAATCTGGAAAAGATGGCTACATTTGTGTTAACAGGAAAGATGGCCAGGGTCTGTGTTCCTCACCCTATACAGAATTCACAAACAATAACAAACGTTTGCCAAATGCCTCTGTTTGTGAACTGAGTTCTGGAACTGAGGTACCACTGCATATTTTCCACAAGTGTGAATTTGGTTATACAATATAGATATGGTTTGGATAATTGCCCACCAAAGGTTCATTTGTTAATGTCTTGGTTTTCAGGCTGTGGTACTATTGAAAGTTGGTGGGACTTTTATAAGTGGGGCCTAGTAGGAGGGAGTAGTTAGGTTACTGGGAATGGGCACTTGAAGGGGATGTGGGCCCAACCACTTGCCTTGCTCTTTTTGCTTCCTCAGTGCCATGAGATAAGCAAGTGCTTCCACCATGCTGTTACAGTTTGTGGATAGCTGTCCCCCAAAAGCCTCTTGAAGTCATGGGGCAGGCTTCTAGAGTTTAAGATTGACTCATGGTCCAGTGCTGGGATTATGGCTGTGGGTGCTACACTCGCTCTAGGGTGTATATCCTGTATACAGTATAAGGGAAGGCAAGAGGCTTGCTCTCTGCTGCCTTTTACCCTCACTGCTTCTGCTGTTTGCTGCCGCCATGAGCAGTTGTCCTCGGCCCTGTGTCACTCTGCCTTGGAGCCAGCTGAGTATGGACTGAAATCCCCACAAACTGTGAGCCAAAAACATTTCCTTCCTTAATTCTGGGCATCAGGTTTTTTTTCTTCTCATCAACGAGAGAAAAGTAATGAAGACACATGCACTCCCACCATGACATTCTGCTTCACCACAGGCCCAAAAGCAATGGGACTCATCCTCAAAAACTGTGAGCCAAACTAAATCATGCATTAAATTAATTTATCTCAAGGATCGGTTACAGTAACAGGTGTTTGACTAAACAGTTATGATTTTAGAGAACCAGTTTTACTCGTCTAGTTAATTCCATGGTTTTCTTATGCAGTCTCTTTTTCAGTCTAATGTTTTGTAACTCTTCTTTCATAGTACAGAAGCACTACAATAAGCCCAATGTAAATTGAAAATATTGGTAAGTTGAAAGTGTGTTTAGCACACCTCACCTACCGAACATCCTAGCATAACATAGCACACTATAGTGTGGATTGGTCCTCCTTGTGATCCTATGGCTGACTGGGGTCTGTTGCTGCTGCTGGCTCTGCTTCTGCTCCTGCTCCTGCTCAGTATTAGGGGAGAGAATCATACCTCATCTAAATAGTCCAGGAAACCATCCTAAACTCAAAAATTCAAAGTCAAACCATCATAAATTGGGACTGTGTGTACATACTATGTACATTTTTGAAGATAAATGTGAAAAAACCCAACAGTATAAATGGTCTATGGTCTTACTATCTTGACAGCACCTGTTGAAAATGTGTTTGTGTGTGTGTGTGTGTGTGTGTGTGTGTGTGTAGGATTAGAACATTTAAACAATGAATGGGGGCACAAAATCACAATGGAAGGCTGCTTGGAGCATTTTCCCCATATCCTAGTTTCAGGCTCTTCCCCAAATAAGCTGTATTAGCAGCTGCCTATTATTCTTCCAAAGTAAAAATGTTCATATATCAAGATGGAATTTCAAGTTCCATGTTGATATATAATGCTAAGAAGTACATTAGAGAACTTCAAGATCAATCCATATCCAAATTAATCCAGGGGCTGGGGAGATGGCTCAGTGGAGTAATCACTTCCCTGACAAGCACAAGGGCCTAAATCCAATCCCTAGTTCTCCCCTCCCCCCCAAAAAATCAATCTAATCCATGTATGGGTTTGTCTTATTTTTAATAGTAACGAAATATTCTATAAAATGACATATATA
>NW_004524578.1:5608860-5633648 GCF_000260255.1 Octodon degus | reverse complement strand
AGAATAAAAACACAAGCAAAAACAAATAGTAGATACAGAGACAGAAACAGGGTAACATACAACAATATGTATATATATATATTACAGATTTTCAAAACAAGAATAGCAAATTAGCAATGGTTGTTACATTACATATTTTATCATTAAACTTGTTGTTCAGATTAACAGATATAGTTATGCACCTGGGCTCTTTTCTTATTTTCAGATTCTTGTCATTATCAACAATGCTGCGGGGGCCTGGCCCTAGCTCAGTTCTTTAAGTGGCTACTTCCACAAAGCTCTCAGCCTCCGGTTGCTCTAGTTCGATCCCCACAACTCCAGCCAGCCAAACCTGCCCTGAAGGCATTCTGAGAAAAAAAAATCCTTATTCCATTTTAAATTATGCGAAAAAAAATAAAAAATAAAAGAAAATTTAAAAAAACAATGCTGCAATGAACATCCCTATAGAAATACAGTGGGCAATTTTTTTTTTTGGGGGGGGAAATTTGTATATGCTAAACCTGAATTGGTATATAAAATACACCCAGAGATAACCTTTTATCTGAATTATAAAACCTGCACACTCTGACCTGAGAATTACACCCCTGAGGTCATCTACAGAATGTTGACTGGTAAAATAAATATCAATGTGCACCTGTGGGAAGGCAAAAAGCATTTTATCTTTTCGGCACTCAAGAGTAAACATGAGCAGAACCATGCAGTTCAAGAGAACCACGCACTTTACTGTTCAATACATCACTGATATTTCTGTCCCTACATGACAGACATGGCTCAAGAGTTTATGAATGCCAAGTAATTCATCTCCACCCAAACCTGGCCACTATGTCTGCCAATTACTCTAAGCAACGAGGAGTCCTGAGGCCAAAAGGAGAGAGAAGCAGTTGCGGTGGAACCTGCTGCCCTCTGATACCCTCATGAGAAAGCCTGAGAATGCACATTTAAAAACTGCTAACATTGAGGCTGGGGTTGTAGCTCAGCGGCACAGTACCTGCCTGGCAAGCGTAAGGTCCTGAGTTCAATTCTTGGTTTTCAACAAAACAAGAAAACCCTGCTAACATTGACTTTTTAGAAATAATTGTAGAAAACATGCACACGTATAATGTCCAGCAGAACAACAGAGCTGTACCCAGTCTTTCAGATTCCCTTCCCAGAGACAACCACTGTTAGAAACTTAGGAAAGCTTGCAGAGATTTGTTGAGGACAGGGATTCTCAACCTACGTAATATTGACCTTTTTTGTGGAATAATTCTTTTGCATCATTATGGAAGTGTTGTTTCATACACTGTAGGATGTTAAACAGCATCCCTAATTGCTACCCACTAGGTGGTACTCTGAGGAAAAGTTGTTCCAAAATGCACCCTCTTGTACTCTGAGGACCAGGACACATGACTTTGGGAAAGAATGTGGACTGCACATTTTAGTTTTTAAAACAATTTCTGCAGGCTAAATCCAACCTAGCCAAGTGGCTGGAAAGTGCAAATGAGCCTCAAGTAGAGGACCCAGTGTGCCAAATCATGACTGCTTTCTTTTTTAAAGTGCATTATTTCTTGATTGTAAGAGAAAAAACCCAATAAAATAGTTTCAAAACAGGTTAGTAGGAGAGTTACAATAATTAATACATTGTGTATTATTGTCTTCATAGTAGTTATTTAGAGTACAAGAAAAAGGCGTGATATCTTGTCCAAAGAATATTAGCACAAATGCTTCTTTTTAATGAACTAAGAGTCACTAGCTGTATAGCTATCTTAATTATCTTGTGTATAAATATATATTTTTCTCTTTCTTCTTTCTCCCTTTCTCCCAAAACAGTATATGTTTTCTTTTGAACAGTTTAATCCTGATTCAAAATATCTATTGTCCACTTTGCATCTTATTTACTTGTTCAGTTTCATCAAACTAGGGAAGAACACAATGTTTACACACATGGGTCTGATTTACTTCACTTATGAATATGGTCTTGAGTTGCATCCATTTACCTTTAAAAGTCTCAGGTTTATCTTTCTTATTTTATTTTGCAGAACCGGGGATTAAACTCAGGCTCTTGTGCTTGAGGGGCAAGAGGCTTATTCTATTGAGCTATCTCCCTGGCCTGTCTTTCTTTATGGCATCTGGATCTTCTAACCTGTTCCACTGATCCTCAGGTCTGTTTTGCTTGTTTGTTTGTTTTGCCAGTAACCTGCTGATTTTATTATAGTAGCTCTGTGGTATACTTTCATACCCGGGATTGTAATGCCCCCGACTTGTCTTTGTTGCTAAGAATTGCTTTTGCTATTCTAGGTGTCTCCTAGTTAGTTCCAAATGAGTTTTAGGAATATTTTCTTTAAATCTGTGAGGTATAGTGATAGTATTTGATTGGAAGTGCATTGAATTTGTCTACAATTTTGGGGAGTATGACCATCTTCACTGTTGGTTCTTTCTCTCCGAGGGCAGGGGATGTCTTTCCATTTTCTTTCTTTTATTTTTTATTGTTTTGTACCAGGGATTGAACTCAGGACCTTGAGCTTGCCAGGCAAGTATTTATGCTGCTGAGCTATCTCCCTGGCCCCTCCATTTTCTGATATCTTCTTCAATCTCCTTTTTTACAGTACTGTAATTTTCACTGTACAGATATTTTACATCCTTTGGTAGATTGATTCCTAAGTATCTCATGTATTTAGATACTATTGTGAAGGGTATGCGTTCCCTAATTTCTCTGTGTTTGTTGCTTGTGTACAGGAATGCTGTTGATTTTTTAGTGTTGACTTTGTATCCTACTACACTACTGAATTTGGATATTAAATATATAAGTTTTTGATGGAGTTTTTGAGGACTTCTATGTAGAGTATCATGTCATTTGCAAATAATAATTTAACTTCTTCCTTTCCTGTCTTTATTTCTTTTATTTTTTCTCTTTTCTAATTGCTCTGGCTAATATTTCCAGAAATATATTGAATAGGAGTGGTAGAAGTTGACATCCTCATCTTGTTCATGATTTTAGAGTGAAAGCTTTCAGTTTTTGACCATTTAATATGATGTTAGCTATTGGTTTGTCATAGATTTTTTTTATAACATTGAGGTAAAGGCCATGTATGAATTTCTTTTGGGGTTAAATGTATTTCTTGAATGCATCATACTGTTTGATCTTCCTTCTCTATCTATACTGCCAGTCTGCTTCTTTTGATTGGTGAATTGAGACCGTTTACATTGATGGTTAAAGCTGAGAGGTATTGGATTTTCTTTTTCATCTTGTTTTCCTGTTGTTTGTTTCTTATCTTTCTTCTGTTTAATTGCTTACGATGGTATGACTTCTAGAAAGACTTTTTGTATTCCTGTAAATCTGCATTTGATAAATACTTTGTTATCCTTTTATGTGATGCTCACCCATCTAGGTGCTGTGACATGCTGTCTGCTTTCATCTATGTGCCGAGTTACAGACATATGTGATTAAATAAAGTCATGATAAAACTAAGCTCCAAAAAATTCTTGCCTGCAGCTTGTACCCAAAAAAAGTCAATGTTGCCAAGACTATGCAGGCCAAATGAAGTCAGGAGTTGTGCAATTACCCAGAAGAGGTTGAAAGTTTTGACAAAAACAGAGACCTCATTGAAGATCGAAGCATAAAATGAAGTTGCATTTTTTAAAAGACCATTTTGATAGTTTGCTAGCATGAACATTAAAAACCATGGTTTCTGATCTCTAGTATTTATTCCTTCTGTAATGCATAAAAGGAAATCGAATTTCCATTTCCAGATTTTCTGGGTTTGTCATCTTGGCTCTGATTTAAACCAAGTTTTTCGATCAGACCAGAGAGTTCCATACTTCACCATTGCCTGCTTGAAGACAATGATCTATTCTTTCATTCAGGGAATGTTTGTTGGAAGCTTACTATGTGTTGAGTCTTCAGTTAGACTCTGGGGCATTAGCAATGAGCACACTGTAGCTGCTGGCCAGCCCTCAGATTAGAGACAGTGTTCAGAGGAGAGGGCTGGGCTACTGTGTGTGGTGATTCTTGGGCGCAGCTGCAAGAGCTCTTGGAACTTAGCAAAGTCTGGTTAAGGATCAAGTAAACTGACCTATACAGAGGGATCTAGTTACTGCTGGAAATACAATTGAAGTCTACGTTCTGGTCTTTTTCTATTCACTCCGTTGGTACTGAAGGGATCCCCTGCCCCAATTAATGCGAGATGACCAGGCACATGATACCTGACACTAGACAGATGTGACTGGCAGTAGTTTATTAGTCAGAAATACTTAGCCTGGAGGAAAAGGATACCACAAGCTCTGTTGTGTCAGAGGCTGCACAGAGCAGAGTGAACCAGCAGAATCTGTGCAGGCAGGATTTATAGTAAGGAGAGGTTTCTCAAATGAATGAGAAACCCTTCAGGTTCAGAACGGGATGACATGCATCTGGTTTGGAGAATAGGGGAACTAGGGATGGGATTCGGGGCATTTTGCCCCTGGTTGGGGGTGTACCTGATAAGGGCAGTGGAACTCATTTGTAGGCCTTTGAGACCCTACAAAGGTCAAAGCTGTGAAGGTCGCACATGGACCTTCAGGCTTCCAGTGAAGTCTGTAGGCTTCTTATTGACAACTTTCCCTCTATGCCTCTTCTCTAACAGGGGAAAGTTTAGCATTGATGGCATAAACCAAGTTTCTACCATTTGCAGCCTAAAAAAGAGCACACAAACAACGCTTGCTCATTGACTGTTGTGATATTGTTTCTTTTTGTCTAGCATGCAGTCCCCCTTCCTCTAACAGCATCCCAGTTTGCAGAGAACTGCTCCCTTATCCTCACTTCATATGTCCTTGAGGTTTTGGAGAGTTTGAGTCTCTTCTCTGGAGTCTGAGGGTGAGGTAGTACTCAGACTTAGCCAATCAGAGCATCCTATTACCCTAGAAACAGTGATTGGTTTGGAGAAAGACGTGCAACCCAGGATGACCTCAACTGGGACTTTGCTAATAAAAAATTAAAAGAAAGATCTCTTTTCAATGGAGATTGTTAAGCTGGAAACCATAACACCATGGTTTGTGCAGGATCAGATGTGAAGAGGGTCCATCTGGAAGTGAAAGCAGCACAACTGGTTCAGGACAGAGTGAACGGAAAGAAGGATCATCGTGGAGGATGTCATTTCAGTTTCCAAGGCAGCGATGCCGGGACTGAAAATACAGTGCAGGGGTTACATTGCAAGACTCACAGTAGATGCTTGAAACCTTATATGCAGTTTCAAACCTATCTACACGATATTTTTCCCCTTTGCATATGTAACTATGATAAAGTTTAATTTATAAATTAGACATAGTAAGAGATGATCAACAATAAAAATAGAGTAATTACAACAATATAATAAAAGTGATGTGAAGGTGATCTCTCAGAGGATCTTATACTGTACTCACCTTTCTACTTATTGATTGCTGGTAACTGAAGCTGCAGAAAGTGAAACCAGGCATAAGGGGAATGACTACATCTTTGAATATTTAGAGAGATAAAAGAATAAGTTCCCCTCTTAATTTTTTGCTCCAGTTGGTTTAACATAGGTTTCTGCCATTTGCAGCCAAACAGACTAATATTCAGTTGTCTTTCTTGTACCTTTTGTACAGGAAGGGAACAGGTCCTACTAATCAGCTGGTGATTTAATCTTTTGCTTCTTTCTGGTTATCTTGCTGGTTAATGACAATGCAACAGTAAACTTCCAATGACTACAAAACTGTCCCTGCTGCCAACTTTGCATCCGCCAGCTTGTGCTTGTTCTAGTCTCTGAACAAAATAACCTTGGTACCAGGCTGAGAATTTCATTCTTCTTTCCTCTCCTTCTAACCTTGCCCCTTGGGTTTTCATTTTGAAACCACCACTGGCAACTCAGCTGAAAGGCCACTGTCTCAAGAAGCCCCCCTTGCACCCAAGCCAAGCTTTCTGCTCAACTATTCTTTGTGGTGACCTTCTATTATCTTCAGTGTAATCCTTCTTGCACTCTGACATTTTCTTATTTATGTATTTTCATTGTCTTGCCACCTCCATGACCACAAGCTTCATGAGAATGTGGCTCTTCCTGTGTATTCTCAGTGCCCAAAAGATTCCTTGACACACAGTAGGACCTCAGTAGAAGTTTGTGAGATATATCCCCTAAACAGCTACATATGCAGCTGGTATTTATGTAGGTACACAAGCTTATGTATGTGCCTCATGTGGATTTACTCAATTGTCAAGGTACCTCAAGTAACAATTCCTAAATATATACCTACAGAAACTGAGTTTTGAAAAAGTTGAACCACTTGCCTAATGTTACACATCTGGGAGATGGCAGAGGTGCAATTTAAACAAGAATTACTCCAAGACTTGTGGTGTTACTTACTCAGTGACTCCCAGATTTGCCTCCCATCTCTATATCCTAAAATTCTAGGAAAAAAAAAAATCTTTGCTACATTGTGAGTTGCAGCTTAGATTTGCAGAATGTAGCCCTCATAAAGACAACTGGTCATCTTCTCTGGGACAGCTTCAGGAGCACCCAGGGTCAGAGAGGCTTGAAGTGGACATCCCAATAGGCATGGAAGAAACTGGTCATGCCTGGAATACACTACGCATGAAATCATAGTGGAAGTTTGGTTGGACAGCTCCAGCCTTCAGGAAAAGCAGTTGTGACAAAAATACAAAGTAAAAGGGAACAGTAAAGAGAGATCATGATGGTTTCATATTCAGGGGGTTGGTGTGGGTGGGCTTTTGGGGGTATGTGAAATACAGCCCCTCTTTGGAGGGCTACAGAACATGGAAAGAAAATAAAACTCAAGATTTGGAATTATTGTAATTGACAAGTGAATATATTGTTAGATATTTGAGAAAAGCATCAAGTCTGAATAAACTCTGTACAGAAGAAAAAATACAATATGGCAAAATGACAACATATAATAGAAATTGAAAGACTTACTTGAAGTTTGATTGTGTAAAACATCCAGCTGTCAAAGATTCAATTTCTTGTATTTTAAAGTTGAATCTTTATGTAGAGTTTTACATGTAAGAATATAAACTGAGCCAAGAAGAGCTCTTTTATCCTCTTTTTTTTGAGAACCTGAATCCATCCTTTTCATCATCAGGCTTTCAAGAATAAAAGCCCATGTGATATTAAAAAGTGAAAACACCACTTTTGATGCCTGAAAAGGATGTAGCAGGCAATGTTAGAAGTTATACATGTGTATGTGTCAGTTTTTAATATTTAGCCACATGGTAGACATGAAACCCTACTGCTTTGTATATTAACTGAAAATATTTTTTCCTTTAACTCACAACATTGGTCAACTCAAAATAGCCATAATTTTATACATGTGGCATATGCCTATAATCCCAGCACTTGCAAGGCTAGCGCAGAAGATTACTGTAAGTTTAAGGCCAGCCTGGGCTACCTGGAAGTTCACGCCCAGCCTGAATTACATAGTGAGATCCTGCCTCAAAAAAATAAATCAAAATCAAAATAAAGAGCACTGAAGCATACAACTATAACCCCAGCACTCCGGAGGCTGAGGCAGGAGGACTGCAGTGAATTTGAGGCCAGCTTGAGCTGTACAATGAGTTCAAGTACAGCCTGAATTACATAGCCAGACCTTGTCACACACACACACACACACACACACACACACACACGCGCGCACACACCTCCAAATGAAAAACCTCACAAGATTTCACTATTGCTTAAGTTGTATTAACCTGCTATTGTAAGGTAGTGCAGTTGTACTTTATGTAACTGACATTTTCTAGTTATAACTTCCTCTAAGGAGGAAGGAACCTCACGTGCTGGCTAATCTTGATTGTCAGTTCGGCTGGATTAACGAATTCTTAGAAAAGATATGAGGGCACTAATCTCATCAATGGGTTAACCCATTGATGAGTTCTTAGCTGAAGGGCGTATTCAGAGGTGGATGCTGTTTGAGGGACTGGGTCATGGACGTCATGAATTGTGCGACATCACTCTACCACTGCCTTCTGGCCTGATGCTTCTGTCTTAGAGCCAGCTAACTGTGGACTGACATCTCGGAAACTGTGAGCCTAAACATATCTCTTTCTTTTAGATTGTGTACATCAGGGATTTTGTCCCAGCAACAAAAAACTGATTAATAGAGCCCATGTGACAGTTATAATTGGAGATTTGAGTAAATTATAAAATACTAAAATCAGACTTGAGGACCAGTGGAACAGATCAGAAGATGCAGAGACAACTTAAAACACACTGAATCACCTCATTTTTTATAAAGGGCCCAAATATATTCACTGGAAGAAAGAAAGTCTTTTTAATAAATGGTGCTAGAAGAACTGGCTTTCTAAAATCTGAAGACTAAAACTAGACCCAAGTCTATCACCATGTACTAAACTAAAGTCAAAACGGATCAGCACATTAGAAGAGAGACTAAGGAGAACTCTTGAAGACATGGGTGTAGGCAAAGACTTCATGAACAAAACCCCAAAGGCACAGGAAATATGATAAAGAATGAACAACTGTGATCACATCTTATTAAAAAGGTTTTGCACAGCAAAAGAAATCACCAAGAGTGAAGGCACACTACAGAATCGGGGGGGGGGGGGGAACCAAACAAAAAAACCTTAGTTCTTCCTCAAAGGACTAATATGTAGAATATATATAGAACAAAAAAAATCAGACTCCCCATTATTTATTTATTTATTTATTTATTTGTGGAACCGGGGATTGAACTCAGGCCCTTGCACTTGCTAGGGAAGTGCTTATTCTACTGAGTCATCTCCCCGTCCCAGGGAGATGACCAAATTTTAAAGACCAAAGTTTTAAAGACCAAATCCATAAATGGCTTCTGAAGTCCATAGACACTTTGCAAATGAAGACATAGAAACAGCAAATAAATAAATTAAAAACATTTGGTATCACTGGTTACTCAAGAGATGAAAGGTAAGACAACACTGAGATTCCATCGCATTCCAGAAAGAATGGCTATCATCAATAAATCAATGACAAATTCTGGGAAGTCTCTGGGGAAAAGGGAACCCTTTTCACTGTTGGTGGGAGTGTAGCCTGGTACAACCACTGTGGAAATCAGTGTGGAGATTCCATAAAAACTAGGACTAGAAGTTCCATTCAACCCAGCTATTCTTCTAGGTATCTTCCTGAAAGAACTAAAAACATCATACCATAGTGACATATATGCACCCATGTTTAGAGCAGTATAGTTTGTAATAGCTAAATCTCAGAAACAATCCAAATGCCTATCAACCATGGAATGGATAAAGAGGATCTTTTAATACAATGGATTACTACTCAGTCGTAAAGAAGGATAAACTTGAGAAATTTATATCTAAATGGATGCAGCTTGAGACCATACTCTTAAGTGAACTAAATCAGACACACATGTAAACATTACATGGTCTCTGGTGTGAGCAACTGAGAATGTAGACAAGAACAAAAATATATAATAGATATTGTGAAATAGGAAGAAACGTTTTAAGAGGAAAGGGGAATGGGGATGGGGAAGGAAAAGAAAAATGAGGAAAGGATAAAATGGAAACAAAGTTTTGTAAATATGGAGGCGGAAAGGGTTCAGGGGACAGCAGGAGGTAGAAGATAAAAAAAAAGGAACTAAGACTACTATGTACAGGTAGTAGCTCCCTCTGATGAATGTGATTATTATACATATCTAAATTGTATCAATAAACTTAATCAATAAAAATATTTTATCATATCAATGTAAAAATTGTTTTTATGCTGATACAATTTCAAACTTAACTACAAGTTTCACATATGGTACACAGAATTCATGGAGTTTTTCCCTGAATATTTTCATTTTACATAAGGATAACACAATTATCATAACCAGGAACTTAACATTGATGTAACACCACCATATTATATAATTTGAACTATAAGCTCAAATTTCATGAGCTCTCTCTCTTATGTGTCCTTCTTATACTAGAATGTAATCCAGGGGCCCATTTTGCATTTAGTTGTTAGGTCTCTCTGGTCTTTTCCAACTTGTGATAGTTCTTGTCTGTGCTGTGGTTTGAGTCTAGATTTCATTCAGTCATAGGTGGGGCGTTTTCAGAGGTATGTGATGCTGGGATTGATTCATGGTGCGATGCTAGGATCAAAGGCACTAGGATTAAGGGTGTGAGTGCTGCCACGCTAAGCAGAATGGATAAAATATAAGGAACAGAAAGAAGTGTGGCTTCTGTCTTGTTGCTTTGTTACCTTCTGCCCACAAAGAACTGTTTCTCCTCAGGAGCACCTGTTGGCCGTGTCATCCTGCCTCCGAGCCAGCCAATTACAGACTGAAAGTTCTACAAACTGTGAGCTAAATACACCTTGTCTCCTTTAAGTGTCAGGTATTTTGTCATAGCAAAGAGCCAAGTAGCTAAGACATCTTGCTCTCTCCCACTCACTCTCAACTACTGGTTCCTAAGTGAACCTTCTAAAATGCCAAAGAGATCAAGCTATTCACCAGCTTAATATCTGTTAGAGGCTCCCCATTGGTTTAAGAATAAAATGCAAATGGACTTGCATGAAATGGTAACAGCAAAGGCTTTGCATTTCACTCTCAATGGCTCTTGTAGCCTCATTTCCTGCCACTTTACCCACGCCATCCAGACTCTGGGCCATGATGCTGGCTGTGCATTCTCCTTGAGCCACACCCAAGAGGCCCCTGGGCCTAGCACATCCTCTGCCTACAGGCTGCTCCTAGGTAGTTAACATTTATTTGATGGCATGCTATGCAAGGATCTGTGAATATATTAAGAGGTAAATCATAGTTCTTTGATTTAAGGAACTAACTCTCTAAAAGGAAGGAAAGAGACATGTATGAAGAAATGCCTAACCAAAATGCTACCTTGCAGAAAGGCCCTTACAGAAAGTAATGTCTAGACTTGATGCACAGAAAGGGGTTTGTGGGCTGGCGAGATAGCTCACTGGACTAAGTGCCTGCTTAGGCAAGTGCAGGGACTGGGGTTCCATCCCTGGCACCATGTGTCGTGCCAGCCCCACCCCCAGGAGCACTAAACTGGGAACTGAGTCCGGGCATCGTGGCACGCTCCTGTAGTCCCAGCACTGGGGAGGCTGAAAACAGGAGGATCACTACAAGACCCTGCACACACACAAAAGGGTTTGTCCTGCAGACAGGGAGAAATGGGTTGATGTACATAAAGTAGCTTCTCAGGTTTGTGAATGGGGACAGTGAGGTGACGGGAAAAGGTGAGGGACAAACTGTTCAGGTCGCAAGAAACCCCTGTTGCCTAGGGAGTTGCAAAAAGCCTTCCCTGATTCTCTTCCTTAGACACTCAGTGTCTGTGCTCTCTGTTACCTGATGTAGCTCCTGTCATGGGGATTGTCACGCTGGTGTTTAAGCTGAAAGCTCTACAAATCCCCTAACCCCCTCCAGACCCTTGAAGGAAGAAGGGCTGCTCTGCTTTACTTCTGTACCCCAGGCCTTGCATCTAGTTGCCTTAAGGGGTCAGATGAAGTGGGAAGACTGACAGCACTATTACTTAGACGTTCCCTCCAAGTCAATGCCACATATAATGGCAAATGATTGACACCAAGCAGTGTCGGGAGTTGCTGGAAACCCTGGACCCTGCCTCCTTTAAGTGTTGGGTATTTTGTCTCAGGATCTCTAGCAGTCTGAGCTGCATAGTGAGGCCCTGCACACACACACACACACACACACACACACACACACACACACACGAGCAAAGTAGCTAAGACATCTTGCTCTGTCCCACTCAGTGCCAACTACTGGTTCCTAAGTGAACCTGGCTTGGAGGGAATCTTCAGATACAGATTTTTGAAATCTGCACAGACCCTGTGATGACTCCCTAGTTAGTTGTTTTAACTATTCTGTGCTCTGTTAATGCATTTTACAACAGCTGGGCTCCACAACTGTTCAATTTACCCTTCCTTTTTTTCTTCCTTCTTTCCTTTCCTGTTTTCCTTCCTCCCTCTCTTCCTCTTTACTACTCCCTGAAAACTCTTAGACAATGGCTTTGTTATGCAAGAGGTGGGGGAGGAGAGGAGCTCTAAGGCAGACAAACACTCTCCATTTCTGCCTTGGCTGGACTCCTAGCCAAGTTTTTTGCCTGGCTTCTGGGGTGAACAACAGCACTGGAATAGAAGATGGGTGGACAATCTGGGCTGACTCTCTTGTGCTCCAGGAGTCTCAGCTTCTTGAAAGGCAGGAACCAGAACCGAGTAATGAGGGTACGACCTCCTTTTTGGGTTCATCACTCTCACAAGGTGAAGGGTAGGAGGAAAAGAGCGAATAGTTCTTCACTATCCCCCATCCCAGTTCCTTGACTTTGAAGCAAAAGCATCCCACTCTTCCTATTTTCCTGGAGCAGAGGTCTAAATCCAGCTGTTTTTGCAGCCTCTGGCAGGTTAAGAAGCAGACATTTCTCCATGACTTGCTGATTTACACCAAATTCTAAAATTTCCCCATCCATCCCTGTTGCTAGCTCCCTCAAAGGGAGGTGCTCTGAGCCGACCTGTGGGCTCATTTTCATTGTCATGTGCCTCCTTTGTGTTGTGCCCTGCCCAGCACCATCTAGTCCTCCTTGATGAAGGAAGCCAGCTAGCCTCCAGCTTCCTTTGTTAACTTCCCAGTTCTTCTGCCCACTGCCTCTGTACATCTGCTTTGTTTTAAAGTGCTATGGACAGTACTGAATTTTTCACTTTCAAATGAAAATAACCATCACCTCTGTGTTCACTGTACGGGCACTTTTGGGTGCAGAGACAGGCGCTGTTTCCGGAGAAACTTCTGAGGTGAGTGGCTTTCAGGACAAGGGGGCCAGCAAGGTTCACCTCCTAAAGACTCTGGACAAAATCAGCAACTCCACAAGATAACAGCTGTCCCAAGCCCATCATTATCCTTCTCTCAGAAAAAATCAATACGCAGAGTGATTAGGAGTTCAAGTCCCCAGTGCCTTCCTCTGGAAGCTCCGTGACCCTGCCAGGTGACCGTGGCTGACTCTTGGCTTCCTTTTCCTCAGCTGTAAATAGGGAACAGAAACTGAAGTCTACATCAGTGGGGAGGCTGTAAGGATTAGATGAGATGCTAAATGTCCATCAGAAAAATAAAATGTCTATCATACAGCTTAGGGCTAAAAACATACTAGATATTATTAACGGCACGTTGCTTCTCCTCTAAAACATGAGCTTGGCTGGCCAACTTCAAAGTGTCCCTACCCTTCCGGGACTGTCCAAGTCCTACAATCTGGGCTTGGGGTCCCGGAGGCCGCGCTCCCGGGGCTGGGGCGCGACTGCGCCGGCCCAGGTCGGCTGAGCAGGCGCCCGGCCCGCAGAGGGCACAGGTGCGGTGTGATCGCGGCCGGCTCTGCCCGTGGGCGCGGCACGGGGACGTCTGAGTCACCCCGAGGACACCGCGGGGCACCGGACTCCGGGCGGCGGCGGGCAGGAGCTGCGGCCCCACCCCGCGAGCCCGGGGCAGGCGGGGGTGCGGGCCACGCGCCGCGCCCCTGCAGCCGCCCCGCACCGAGTGACCGGTATCCCCTCCAGGAGAGCAAGGCCCTCCGGAGGAAGCGCGCCGCAGCCCGAAGCCCGGGCGCCAAACCGCCGTCATCGCCTTCCTGTGCCGGGTGATCCGTCTCCTCACCCACCCGGAAAAACATAGTCCGCCCTCACGTCCTTGCGGAGCAGCGCTCGCGCCCACACAGTAAGATTCTTTTGTGCCCGCACCCTTGTCTTTCTCTTTCCAAGCACGCTAGGGCCCACGAAGGGGGAAATCACCCCTCACAAGGAACCCCCAAGGGAGACGCGACAGAAGGAGCCGAGGGGCAGGGAGGGAAAGCCGCGCTGGCGGAGGGACACGGCGCGGAAGACGCAGTGCGCACGCGCGCCGCGAGAACGAGTTCCGGTCCGGCCGAGGCCTGTCCCTAAAAATAGCCCCGGTGTGGGGATCCGTGCGCGGATGTCCCGGCGAGTCCCGGGCTGAAGGAGGCGGCTCCGGCGGCGCTGAGTGCTGTGGCGGGCCCGGGCTGCGGCGTGTGCGCGCCCGCCAGCTGCGCCGGAGACGCGGTGAGGGCCGCGGACCGCGGGCTCTGGGCGCGGGGCCGGCCGTGCTGGAGGGGGCGGTGTCTTGGTGAGGGGCTGGCGTGGCGGTGCTGGGGCGGCGGGACGCCCGCGGGGACCCCGGGACGAGGCCGTGTCCGGCCGGGAAGGGGTCGGGGTCGCGGGCGCGCGGCGGCCGGGCGTGTGCGCCACGGGGAGGCGGCGAGAGGGGCCGGGTCGGGTTGGTGGCGAGGGGCGAGGAGCCCGGAGAGGTGGGGGCGGGGGCCGGGGCCTGACGGGCGCCCTCGGAGTCCACCCGGGAAGGTTCGGTCGCGGGCGGCTGCCCGGGCCGGAGGGTGGGGGGGCGGTCGACGTGGCTTCCGTGAAAGTTGAAGGAGTTCCCTGGGGGCTTCGGAGCTTTCTGGGCTCCTTCCCGTGGCCCTTGGCGGCCGGGGTCTCCCCGAAGGGCCGGACCGCCAGTGTAGGGGCGTTCTCCCCTGGCGTCGGACTTGGAGAAGTTCCCCACTTCTGCTTCGGGAGAAGGTCGCTCGGACGGGGCGGAACCCAGAGGTCCGAAGTCTGCTCGTGTGTCCGCGGTGTCGGTGTTGGGGTCGGGATCCGGGGCGGCGTCCGGGTCTGGAGCCACCTGCGGGTGTGCACGGCCGGCCGGAGACGTCGCGCGAACCGGCCCGGAGGCTGCAGAGGGACCCGCTAGCCGCCTGCATCCAGGTGGAGCCCAGCACGCCGGGAAGGTGTCTGGTGATAGAAACTTTGCCTTTTGGTTCATTGTCATCTGTGAACAGCGAGGGTTAAGAATTGGTGCTAGGGCAGACAAGTTTTGGAAAGGTGAACGTGTGTGCAAGCGAATGTTTCCCCCTTGAAAGTGCAACTATGAAATTGTTACTCAGACCTGAAACAGCTTTCCGGAGCGGTGAAGCGAGTCCCCTGTCATGATCCAGGAGGGAAGCGCGTGTATATTGAATACAACATAGTGTTAACCTTCATTTTAGCGCACAATGCAACTGGGATTTCAATAACTGCTATTCGAAAGGCCTGCTGTGAGGTATTTAACAATAGTATGTGCATTTTAAAGGAGATATTGTCTAATGTTTTTCAAGTTTTTAGCACGGCATGTTTCCCTTGTGTCTTGTGTCATCCATTACTATACAAAGATAAGGTTGCTGAAAGCCGTAATTAGGGGTATGTTACACAAGAGTACTTTCCCTTTAAGAATCCAGCTGTGTTGTTTTGGCAACTGCTAAGTACACTAGTTGTCAGTTTTAAAATCTGTGTTACCTTGGCAGAACGTGAAGTCTGTGGAAAAGGTAAACAAAATAGTTTTTCTAACATACAAAAATGACGTTTCTCTTAATGTGGATTTAGGAAATGTAAAAGTAACAGTATTGTGCTATTATGACTTTTGTATGTGCATTTTTGTTTTGTTTTTGTGTGTTTTGGAGAGCTCTGCCTTTAGTCTTTCTTTTTCTGCAAATGGCAACTATTAGGGAAAGAGTGTTTTCATGAAAGCAAATGCCAAGTTAGAGTTTATATTAGATGTAATGTTTATACAAATGTAATGTTTATAGACACGTCTGTGCCGCATAAAACAGTAAGATTAGTGTTTGTTGTAGATGCTGATGCATTCATTGACGCTAGACTCGTCTTTAATTCTCAGTGAACATTGTTGCAAAAGTTGAGAAAATGTTGTAAGTCCTCTAACCAGCCAAAAGTAGTGGTTTGTTTGTAGATGCTACATGAATAATTTTCTTGGAAGAGTGCTTTTAGTAGATACTGCAGGAGTCAATGCTTGTGAAGTAGTAGTGTTGTCTCTCTCTAAACATAATTATTTGCTTATCTATTTAATTCACCTTGTAGTTATATAAGAAATTAAAACCTTTTTCATGTTTGGACAAAGGTGTTAAAATTAAATTGTTAGTAGACTGAGTTATGGCTTGATAATACTTCTTTCATATAGAGCTTTTAACAACATTTCCACGGTGGGCATATGTGACAGGTTTTTCTTTTGCAGGTATAATTGGGAATGATTTTTAAAAAAAAGTTGTGATGCTGTATTTTCCAGAGAAGATTCATTACAGCTTTGTATTTTCCATTTAGAATATAGTAGTAGCTAATACTAATTTTATTAATATTCATGTAATACAGTGTCACTCATTGTTTGACTACTAGTGGTATTTGAGGGTGGTTAAGTAATTATGGAAATATTTATTAGAAGATGATTTTGAAGTTTGAAATAGTCTAATCTCAGATTGTGTTCTGATTTAGTCTCCTAAATACATACCACAGAGGACTTAGTACCCTGGTTTGTCA
This sequence comes from Octodon degus, assembly GCF_000260255.1. Taxonomy (NCBI): domain Eukaryota; kingdom Metazoa; phylum Chordata; class Mammalia; order Rodentia; family Octodontidae; genus Octodon; species Octodon degus. The sequence continues at coordinate 5,617,341 of NW_004524578.1, read as the reverse complement.
GTTGAGGAAAGCCCTTTTTCCCTCCCTTTGCTGCTTTTCAGTCTGGCAAGAGGAATTTAGGGTTAGAGTGATGTGGATGTTCTGGGGGCATTTGGATTTGAAATACAATATTTTGCCTTACAATCAGACCATGCCCTTATTTTTTTTTGAAAGATATAGTACATATAAATGATATAAAGTCCTGCGTGAGTTTTATCAGTGAAGGGGAGTTTGGAATACTACTCTTTGGATTGAAAATGATCACTATTGCTTTTTCCTCTAGATGAGAAAGGAAATCTGTAAGTGTTCTCAGTAAATTGAGAGGTGTCTACTTTCTTAATGTTTTAGTAGTAAAAAGAAGTGTAGATACAGAAATTATATCAGTCTTTCAGCTAGATAACCTAGGACAAAAAAATTCTTCAGTGAGGGTTTTTGTTTTTTAAATGTATTTAGTACAGGGTCTACAGGGTCTCACTACGTAGATCAGACTCATAGTGATTCTCCTGTTTTCAACCTCCCAAGCGCTGGGATTACTGGTGTGCACCACCACGCCCAGTCTCATTCACCTTCTCAGGACACCCCTGGGGCAGAGCCCGCAAGGCAGGCTGGGGATCGAACCCCAGCTGCTGTGTCTGCATGAGCAGGCACTTTAGTCTACTGAGCTATCCGGCCAGCCCCATATAATATTTTTAAAAAGAGAAGATCCTAAATGTCTGTTTCACTGTGTCTAGTTGTCCCCCCCCATTCTTTAACATGTCATGTTGATTTGTAAGTCCTTATAAAGGAATGCGATTTGAGTTTTGTAATTAGGTTTTGATTGAGATACTAGCTCCACTACTGACAAACTAGTAGAAAATTTGCCTCTGTAAAATGCAAGTTATACCATTTGCCCCATAGTGTTATTAGAATTTAAATGAGAATGTATAGAAGGTCCTGGCTCATAGCCTGAGGTATAATGTACCAAAATGCACATTGCCTGATGTCCTTTCCACCTTTTCCTGCTTTCATGATTCCTTCCTGTGATGATTATGTATGTACCACTCTGCGAGTATATGTATGTTTAGTGTTTGTGACCAAAAGAACTTTATACAGTATATCAGTATAGGAGAATGCTCATGTACTTGTTTTGGATAAAGTATTCCAACATCTTAAATTCATTGTCAAACTAGAGAAAATATTCAGTTGGCTATTCTATGTTAGATTCTTGATCTATATAGGTTGCCTCTAACTTCTATAATCTCTACTACTTAAAAAAAAAAAAACAACAAAAACAGTTAAGTAATTGGTTTTTAGGGAGTCATTGAATTATGTCTTTTAGAAATGATAGGTGATAGTTATCTGTTAAGATCACGATATTTAAAATTTGAAGCTAGAAACATTTTTATAACCTACCTGGAATAAGGATGCATAAAAATAACTTTAGTGGGTAATTACAATTTCTGCATATTTCATCTTATCTAGTCTGTGAAACAAAATTATTTTATCCATGTATTCTTTGTGTACTCTGTAATAAAAGAATGTTGTGTCCAGTAACTAGCTAACTTTTTACCTGAAAACATCTTTATAGAACTCAATTGACTTTATTTTTTTTTTAAACCTTTTTTTTTTTTTTTTTTTGGTGGAACTGGGGATTGAATTCAGGCCTTTGTGCTTGCCAGGCAAGCACTTATTCTACTGAGCCATCTCCCCAGCTCCTGACTTTATTTTTAATAAACATTTTTTTGTTTTGTTTTGTTTTTTTTGGGGGGAACTAGGTATTGAACTCAGGCCCTTGCACTTGTCAGGCAATGTTTATTCTACTGAGCCATCTCTCCGGCCCAACATTTTACTTTGCTAACAAGAAGTACACAGAAAACCAATAGGCATGTTTAAAAAAACAACAAATCTTAAACATGTGAGCAGTAGTATGAACCCATTTGCTGATTAGCAAGTCTTGTGCCTAGCTTTGGCTGGCTTTCTTGGCTCTTATTTAACAAATACTATATTTTCAATAAATATTTTATTATTTTAAAATTTATTAATTATATTTATTGAATTTAGTATTCTTAGTAGTTACTTAAGACAAAACCATAAGCACATAAAGTTAAAAGGCAAAATACTATATTTGAATATTTGTGTAAGATGGCAGGCAATTTAGTTCATCATTTCACAGCAGGTGATGTAGAAAGCCAAAGGATGTAACACAGTGGCTGAAGATACTTTACTTAATCAAATTCCCAGTGAATATCAACCAAGGTGTATCTTTAAAAAAAAAATTATGTATTATGGCACTGGGAAAAATAGCTCAGTAGAATAAGACTTGCCTGGCAAGTGCAATGTCCTGAGCATCCCAGTACTGCCAAAAGAAAAAAAAAGTATTTAAAGTTTAAAAAAAATTATTTATTTATTTGGTACAGGGTCTTGCTATGAAGTTTATACTTGTGATCCTCCTGTCTTAGCCTCCCCAGGGATGGGATTACAGGTGTGCACCACCACGACCAGTTTCGGTGGCTGGCTTGGCATAGGGCTGGCATGGCATATGATATCAGAGAGTGAACCCAGATCCTTGTGCTTGCCAGAGAGGTGCTTATACTGCTGAGGTATCTTCCCAGCCCCTATTTATGTATTTTTTAATTTTAAAGAGAAAAAAATTAAAATTAAACAGTTGCAAAGCAAGCTAATAGGAGATTAATACCTTATGTATTGTAATCTTCGTAGCATTTATTTAGAGTACAAGATATGGGCATGAAATATTGTCCAAACAATATTAGCACAAACCTTCCTTTTCAGTGAACTAAGAGAAACTAGTGTGTAACTCTCTTAACTGTGTGTGTGTGTGTATGTGTGTATACATACTTTTTTTCCCTTTTCCCTCCTTTTAATATTTCCATCACAAGTTCTTTCTTTTTTTCAATAGTTTCTTCCCAGTTCATGACATCTATTGTACGTTACGATTTTATTTACTCATTCAGTTTCTCACACTAGTGAGACAATGTGATGTTTACACATGTAGGCCTTATTTTATTTAGGAGTATGGTCTTGAGTTGCATCCATTTACCTATAAAAGTCTCTAGTTTATCCTTCTTTATGGCTGAGTAGTACTCTGTTGTATAAAAACACCATATTTTTAATCCATTCTTCAGGTAATAGGCATTAGTGTTGTTTGTAAGATTTAGCTGTTACTTACAAACTGTCCTGCTATAAACATGGGTACACATATATCACCGGGGTATGATGTTTTCAGCTCTTCTGGGAAGATACCCAGAAGGGAAATAGTTGGTTTGAATAGGACTTCTAGTCCTCGTTATTTGAGGAATCTCCCCCACTGATTTCCATAGTGGCTGCACTAGTCTACACTCCCACCAACATTGGAGAAGGGTTCCTTTTCCCCCGTAGCCCCAATAACATTTGTTATGGTGGATTTCTTGAGGATAGCCATGTTTTTCTGGGGTGGAGATGGAATCCCATTGTTGCACGGGACATCTCGTGGTTGTCTAGAGTTAATGTTTTCTTACACAGAAATATGAACTTTATGGATTTTTAAAAACTGTCATCAAGACGAATATGTGCTTTGTGATATGTTTTCAGGAATGAGTGGTGAGTTTAGATTTGATGAGCTGGCTTTTTTTATTGTGACCAGCGGCATGCATATGGAAGTTGACTTGAATTCTTTTAAGGTATGTTTTGTGATCCTTGGCAGAAAAACTGCTTCCTGTTTGACCTTGTAGGATATCTTACAACTTTCCAGTTTACTAAGAATAACGTGGCTGGACATAGTGGTACATGTCTGTAGTCATAGCTCTCTAGGAGGTAGAGGCAGGAGGATTACAAGTTCACGCCTAGCCTGAACAACTTCATGACTTACTGAGACCTCTGTCAAAATAAATAAATAAATAAATAAATAAATTTAAAAAAAATAAAAAGAGCTAGGAATGTAGCTTAGTATGTAGGCCCTGAGTACAATTTCAGTTGTCACTAAAATAAGGTAAAGGGACTGGGGAGATGGCTCAGTGGAATAAGCGCTTCTCTGGCAAGCGCAAGGGCCTGAGTTCAATCCCCGGTTCCGCCAAAAAGAAAAGGAAAAAAAAAAAAGTAAAATAAAAATAAGGTGCTCTTGCATTGAGTGACTGTATTTGCCTGTCTCATCTTTCATCTTCACTCCCAGCAATCCCTCTACTTCATAAGAGATTGCAATTGTATTTTTAAAATTCAGATTTACACATTATTTATTTTTAAAGAAAACTTTGACAGCGTATAAGAGTAATAGAGTGGTCCTAATGTAAGGTATAAAGGATTGGCCTCTAAAATCAGACTGTTAAGTGAAATTTCCTACTTTATTACTCTGTGTCTCTGCCCCTGCCCTTCAGTTGCTCTGCTCTCACCAAGGCTAGCGGTTTTCTCCTCTTAAAAAGGCCATATATCTTCATCCTGAAGAGTCCCACTTTTATTTCTTTTGCACAGGATTCTCTTGAGCTTGATACCTACCTAGGTATCTGGTTGGGATCTCATGTATAAAATAATGTTAGTTATATGGCTAAAATAACTAGTTTTTCTTCTCTACCAGCCTTCTTTTCACTCCCAAACCTTTGTGCCTTTTCTTGTCTGTCCTATGTCAGTAAATGATAGTACTCACAGCAAAAGATTATGATGTTCTTGATTCCTTTGCTTTAGTCTCTAATCCATCCACAAGTCCTTTTGTACCTTCACGATTTATATTGAATAAATCTGCTACTCTTACTGTTTGCTGCCACTTCTTTGTTTTAAGCTATCATTATTTGAATGAATTATTGTGTAAACCTCCTGAGTGGATTTTTCTTGATCCATACCACTTCTTTATTCACACAGCTGCTCTAAGGATCATTTTAAGAATTTAAATCAGATATTATTTCTCTTTTTAAAATCTTCTAGTGTCTTCTCATGTCAAAATAATACTTTTTGCCTAGACTAAATGGCCGTGGATGGCTCTTCTCTTACCAGTTCTTCCTCCCATCCATTGAATAGCAGACACAAGGCCCTTCCTCTTTTAGGACCATTTGCACTTTCTTTCTTTGTCCCTTCCCAGGATAGTGTTTGAATGGCAGGCTCAACCAAACCCATCTTGACCTATATCACACTTTTTCACTCTGAGGCCAACTCTCCCCATCTTGTTAATATTGTACTATCAGTTTATTCTCTCATGCAGTTCTTTCCTTTAAGACATTTACCCTCATTTGTGCATACCTGCTTTTTAAAAAAATTAAACCCAGGGAGCAGTGAGCTACATCCCGAGGCCCTTCCCTCCCCTTTCTTTTTTTGTATCTTAGGGAAGGTATCTACAGGGTATTCAGAGTCTCACTACTAGGCCAGACTCATAGTGATCTGCCTGTTTACAACTCCCAAGAGCTGGGACTTCAGGCGTGCGCCACTATGCCTAGTCTCAATTGCCATCTCAGCTTGCCCGGGGGGCGGGCCTGGCATGGCAGGCCTGGGGAGTCGAACCCCCTCCCCTTTCTTTCTCTCTCTTTTTTTTTTTTTTTTTTTTTTTTACTGGGGGATTGAACTGAGGTCCTTGCTCTTGCCAGGCAAGCGTTTATTGTACTAAGCCATCTCTTCTTTGTGATCGACTCTCAGTAAGCTGCCCAGGCTGGGGTCAAACTTGGTATTTCCTCCTCATCCTTCTAAGTAGCTGGGATACAGGTGTGTGCCACTGCAGTTACTGCTTGTGATGGTCTTTTTTCTTTTTAAAATGTATTTAGTACAGGGTCTTGCAGGGTCTCACTACGTTGATCAGATTCATAGTGATTCTCCTGTTTTCAGCCTCCCAAGCTCTGGGATTACAGGCGCGTGCCACTGTGTTCTGCCTAAGCAGGCACTTTAGTCCACTGAGCTGTCTGTGATATTCTTTCTTTTTCATGCCTATATGAAAACTGCACAAAGACAAAGGCCTTGTTTGTCTTGTTCATGCCTGAGTTAGCAGCACACAGCCTGGCACTTAGAAACCACTAAATATTTGAATGAATACTTCTGTTTTTCTTTGCTCCTGTTTTTGCCAGTAGTTGGAAATGTTCTTTTGCTCATATACTCACTGGTCATCGTTTTTATGTGTTATTTAATACATTATTTTTAAATGTGTTATCATTTTTATGGTACACAATACAGCTCAGACTTGTAGTGATCTTCCTGCTTATAGCCTCCCCAGCACTGGGATTACAGGCATGCACCACCATGCCTGGATGTTGCAGGTTTAGCGTGCCCTAGGGGCATGGCTGGTGCGACATGTGGGACCCAGGATTGGACCCTGGTCCCTGGGCTTGCCAGAGCAGGCACTTAGTCTGCTGAGCTATCTCACTAGCCCTGTCTGGACCTATCCTTTAAGTCTTGTCTCTGGTCCATCTCAGCTATGAGTCAAAGTTTGAATCTTGATAGACAGTTTTTATCTCTTGCTTGTGTGTACTTCCAAAGCCTTTATATGGACATTATTTGCAAAGTAAATCTCATTTTAGAGTAGTTAGAATATTATAACTGAAGTGCTTGTTTTCTGTTAAGTTGAATTTCTATGCCAAAGACTAGTTTGCACCAGAGTAGCATAATACATGACACTGAGTAAATTTTCAGAAAATGTTGAAATGAGTGGAAGTTGCTCTCATTAACTGAACTAATCAATCATAGAGCAGTTTTCTTAAATCAGACAATTTATAGATTCCTTCTGGATTATATATCCTATCTTATGTACTTTCTATGCTTGTTAACATTTCCATCAGCATTATGAAGGAAGGAATCTGGGAAGTCTTGAACCAGTGGCATATCCTGAGTAATCCTTTTGCCTTCTTGCTGGGCAGTGAGTGGTCATTTTGACTGAGGGCTATATTTTCACTTTGAAATGTGTATCCCTGCTGTTCCTTACTAACCCGTCCCTTCTCCATCACTCTTTATATTTGCATAGTAGCCGCAAAGTCTAGAAACAGTTTTGTTTTATTTATAATGTGAAACTTCTTGATTACATTTTTTGGAGTATGCTAAAGATACGCATTTATTCATTTAAAATCAGAGACGTATTGCTTAAGGCAAAGTCTCAGACAAAGGTACAGGAATGGCTGGAAATGCTGTTTATTGCCTACAAGAAACCACATGCTAAATGTTACATAATGTCATTGCATATGTCACCTGTTGTATTTTCAGGTATCTACTATAAAGATTGATTTCTTCACCTCCCTTTTTCCTTCCTCTTCCTATTAAAACTTTTTATTGAATTTAGAGCAAATTATATATTATGATACTTTACCCTTAAATACTTTAGTTGTCATCTCCTAAGAACAAGGACATGTTCATACATAATCATTGTGTGGTAGATTCAAGAAATTTAATATTGACAATATTATTTTATAGAGTTCATATTAAAATTTCTGCAGATCTGCCTGTAAACTTTGATAGCATTTTTCCTTTTTAATATTACACATTGCATTTTATTTGTTGCTAACTCTTCTGTTCTTTAAGTATAAAACAGTTCTTCAGCCTTTTTTTCTTTCCTAAAAGTAGAAGTCGTGAAGATTGCAGGCCTTTGTTTTGTAGGATGTCTGTCAGTATGAATTTGTCCTTTTGTTTCTTTGTGCTCACATTCAGGTTATGCAGTTTTTGGCAGAAATCCCATGTAAGTGGTGATACATCCTGGGTAAATCATAGTAGGGGGCATAGTAGGGGGCATATCATAGTAGGGTGTCAGCTTGACCATGCTAGTGGTGTTTACTTAAGTCATTCAGTAGAAATTTGATTTTTTGAGGCAGGGTCTCACTATGTAGTGCAGGCTGGCCTTAAACTCACTTATGTCACCCAAGCTTTCTTCCAACTCACAAGGATCCTCCTGGCTCAGCCATCCTCATGCTGGGATTACAGGTGTGTGTCACCACATCCAGCTGCTCAGTTAAAAGTTTTGCCTGCAAGTTTTCTCCATTCTAAAAGGAGTCGAAGAGGCAGGGTAGTGTGTACCAGAAATCCCAGCACTCTGGGTACCTGGTACAACATCACAAATTTGCATCCAGCCTGGGCAATTTATTGAGATCTGTCCTCCAAAAAAAGTGAAATGTGTATGCCTGCGTTGTCTCCTCTAATGCTGTAAATAACCCTAAATAATTACTTTCACTTAATTCTGTTTAATTCTCTAGTGATTCTGTCTTGTTTTCCATAATATATTTTAAGCTTTTTGGGAGTAGAAATTCTATGTCATGATTCTTTGCATACTCAGTGAATTGTTGCATAGTACCTTGAACATGGATAATAGCCATGTGTTGTTTATAATATATACTGTAATTATAGTGACTCACTGTTATCTTTATGACTCGTACAGTAAAATACTATGTTACAACATTTTAGCTAATTTTGTGGAAACATTTTTCTACTGAGTTGGTGACTTATGTTTTTAATGTCTTTAGAAGAAATTAAAAACTAAAGATTTTAACCTTAAATTTTTTAAACTTTAAATTTTAAGTAACCCATTTCTTTTTTTTTCTCATTAAACTTTGTTTTAATGGGTCTCAAAATTCTGTGACA
>NW_004524578.1:5596983-5608705 GCF_000260255.1 Octodon degus | reverse complement strand
CTTTCCTTCTGAAGGTTTTATGATGTATTGTTATCATTAACCAGACTTTCATTATTAAGCTCAAGTGGCCAATTGGGAGAAACAGTTCTGAGACCGGTCTTCCCCCACTGATTAAGACTGGGGTAGCAGGTGTTAGGGATAATATTCATTTAGCCTTCTGAACTTTCTGGGCAGACTTGGTGACCTTGCCAGCTCCAGCAGCCTTCTTGTCCACAGCTTTGATGACACCCACAGCAACTCTCTGTCGCATATCGCGAACAGCAAAATGACCCAGAGATGGGTAGTCAGAGAAGCTCTCGACACACATGGGCCTGCCTGGAACCATGTCAATAATGCAGCATCACCAGATTTCAAAAGCGTGGGCCCATCTTCCAGCTTCTTACCAGACTGGCGATCGGTCTTTTCTTTTCAGCTCAGCAAACTTGCAAGCAGTGTGAGCTGTGTGACAATCCAGGACAGGAGCATAGCCAGCACTGATCTGGCTGGGATGGTTCAAAATAATCACCTGAGCAGTGAAACCAGCTGCTTCCATCAGTGGGTCCTTTTTGCTGTCACTGGCAACATCGCCATACCGGACATCTTTGACAGACATGTTCTTGTCCTTGAAGCCCACATTATCCTCAGAGAGCTTCACTCAAAGCTTCATGGTGACGTTTACTGAAATGAAGGTGACCACCGTGCTGGGTTTGAGAACACCAGTCTCCACTCAGCCCACAGGGACAGTGCCAATACCACTAATTTTGTAGACAGCCTGGAGGGGCAACCACAAAGGCTTGTCAGTTGGGCAAGTGAGTGGAAGGATGCGATCCAAAGCTTCAAGCAGTGTGGTTCCACTGGCGTTGCCATCTTTACTAGTGACCTTCCATCTTTTAAACCAAGGCACATTACCACTTGGCTCCAGCATATTGTCACCATTCCAACCAAAAATTGGCACAAAAGCTACAGTGTCAGGGTTGTAGCCATTTTTCTTAATGTAGGTGCTGACTTCTTCAAAAATTTCCTAGTAACTCTTCTGGCTGTAGGGTAGCTCTGTGGAATCCATTTCGTTAACACCAACAATTAGTTGTTTCACACCCAGTGTGTAAGCCAGAAGGGCATGCTCACGGGTCTGCCCGTTCTTGGAGATACCAGCTTCGAATTCATCAATACCAACAGCAACAACCAGACAGCACAGTCAGCCTGAGATGTGCCTGTAATCATGTTTTTGATGAAGTCTTTGTGTCCAGGGGCATCAATGATGGTCATGTAATACTTGCTGGTCTCAAATTTCCATGGGGAGGGGGGCCTGCCCATTAGCTCAGTTGTTTAAACACTTGCTCATGGAAATGCAGTCAGGTGCAGGATACTGCGGTTTGATCCCCACCTCTGCTTGCCTTACCTGACCTGCCCTTAAGGCAGCTTGAGCCAGCCCCTCCCCCAAAAAATTATTATCATATTTCTACGGGGAGATGTCAGTGGTGATACCGCGCTCACAGTTTGCTTTCAGAGTGTCCAAGACCCAGGCATACTTGAAGGAAGCCTTCTCCATCTCAGCAGCCTCCTCATCAAATTTTTCAGTGGTTCTTTTATCATTGCCACCACATTTGTAGATCAGATGGCCAGTGGTAGTGAACTTGGCAGAGTCCACGTGTCCGGTGACGACGATATTAATGTGAGTCTTTTTCTTTCCCATGTTGGCTTTGATTTAGTGGTGGTTTTCACTACACCTGTGCTCTTGCAGCAAACCCATTGCGAAAAAGTAACCCATTTCTTGAATTTAAAATATGTAATTCAGTAATGTCAAGATGCCTAATCAGAACATTGCTGTTTATTCTGTCTTATTTTTTGACAAATTACTGTTCTGGGCATCCAGTTAGCTATAAATACAACAAAATGGTAACTAGATCATTTTACCTCTGTTAGATTATCTGTACACAATTAACATTAGTTTTTATGTTTTATTTAATTCAGTAAAATTAAGCGCCATAATGTATGGAGTATTTGCTCCTGAGTCAGGAGCTATGGGGATTGAATCTTTTGTAAGCATTTTGTTACTTTATTTGGTCCACTGCCTAGGTGCTAAGGAATATCTGTGAACAAAGCTAGGCTTTCACAGTCATATTGGCAGTATTTTAAACTTTGATTTGGTTGTTTGATTTTGATGTAAGCTTAACATTAAAGTACAGAGTGATATATGAGCCACATAGAAAGGGCAGTTATCCCGATTTCAGGAAGACAAGGAAAATTTAGTTCAGAGAAGGTAGTGCCTAAATTGAAACCTAAAGAACAAATAGAGGACTGGTGAGATAGCTCAGCAGACTAAGCACCTGCTTTGGCAAGCACAGGGACTAAGGTTCAATCCCCAGTCCTGCATGCCATGCCAGCCCCACCAGGTGGGGTGGTGTGGTGGCACATGCCTGCAATCCCAGTGCTGGGGAGGCTAAAAACACAAGGATCACTATGAGTCTGAGCTGTGTAGTGAGACTCTGTACCAAATACATAAAAATGAAAAAAAAAAAAATAGAACTTTTTCCTTGTGAAGAACCAGTGACTGACACTTGTGTTAAGAACAAGATTGTTTTGGAGAAACTCAGAGGTGTACAGTATGACTGAATCAAGTTCAAGAGAACATAGGCACCAGAGAATAGTGAAAGATGAAGGTGAACGGAGTTGGAGGCTATGTAGTAAAGCGTCCTTAAATTGTGTTAAGGAATTTATCCTAAGGAAAACTGAGGCATCCTAATACAGGAAGAAATTACTTAGAGAATGCTGTCTGGGCTGGCTGTGTAGCTTGGTGATAGATACTTGTATGCATGAGACCCTGGATTTGGTTCCTATCACCACAGAAGGAAGATAATGCTGGTCACTCTGGAGAATTAAGATTTCATAGGTAGGGAACGTGACTAAGAGTGTGTTAAATTCCTTGAAAAGTGTAGATGGCTTGGAATGTGACAGTGAGAGGAGGCTTGATTGAGTAGGCAGACTTGGGAGATACAAAGGAGTTAGGACTACAGGACTCAGTGATAAAGGACATGTTAGGGGGTGAAAGAAAGAAAAAATACCCAGGGATAATGGTTAGAGGAGAATGCTTAAACGTAGGACTTGGGCAGTTTTGGAAAGATTGGACTGCTTGCTGAAATGGGAAGCAAAGGAGAGAGGCAGATTTTAGCAATGATGATTTAGTTGTGAGACAAAGCCCTGGAAGAATGCAGACAGTGAATAGGTTTTATGAATTTATTTTTACAAGTGCAACAGAGATTCTGCTAACAACATAACCTAGGATTTGGCTGTGGAATTGGTACTTAAAGAGGGAAATAGAAATGAAAATTTTTAAATATTTTCTGATGTCTTAACCAAACAAAAGCAAAAAAAAATGCAGTGTTTTTTTCCCTCCTAAATAAAACATGACACTGTATAATCATTTCATGTATTCAAAATACTTTTCATTACTGGCTAAAAATTCTGGAACATATTAACCATTCACTTTCAGTGAATAATGTAACAAATACTAGGCAAATACAGTGGACATTAGTCTTGTCATTTTTTCCTTCAAAAACTCACTTTTCTCTTTCATTGTTTGAGTGTCCTTTATTACTGAACAGTATGTTGTGTTTTGCATATTTTGCAACTATGAACTGTTATTGAAGTCTGCAGTTTGTCTCAGCAAACAGTCATACTATAGATGACTGTTTTCTTCTGTGTAGCAAATTGGATATTAAGATTATAACAAAAAGATGGAATATAGTGTCACTGATGAATTGTGGTAGGAATTATAGTTTAGACTAATATCATGAGTATCACTTTTAAAAATGTTCTCAGTAAATGATGTGGAATGTTAGTTTTTTTAAAAGTTGAAAAAACTAGCATATAATGTTGGTGAATACTCATATTACCCAGCATCCTGTAATGTTGGAGAGCATATATTACCGTATGTAATTATCAAAGTTAATAAAGTAATGTTGGTGTGATACTTTTAACTAAAGACCTTGTTTGATTTTTTTTTATTTATTTTTTATTTTTTATTTATGTGTGTGTGTGTGTGTGTGTGTGTGGCCAGCTCAGCCCACCAGGGGGCGGGGCTGGCTGGCATGTGGTGCTGGGGGATTGAACCGCCGTCCCTGTGCTTTGCTAAGCTTGTTGTAAGTAGGTGCTTTAGACCACTGAGCCATCTCACCAGCCCTAAGACCTTATTTGTCATCATTTTTTTTTTTTTAAATGTAGTTGGTACAGGGTCTCTCTAACAGCTCACATTCATAGTGATCCTCCTGTTTTCAGCCTTCCCAGCGCTGGGAGGTCTATGCTACCACACCCGGTCTGTTTTTCTCTTCATAGCCCTTTTCTGCTTAAGATCCGGTGCACATTGGATTTGTTATGTCTCTACTTTACTCAAGTTTGTGATTGTAACGGTTTTCTTGTTTTTATGACCTTGGTGCTTTTAAAGAGCACCAAGTTATCTTATAGATTGTCTTTTAACTTGGGTTTCTCTGATGCTTTATGATTAATCTGGGCTTACACATTTTTGCAATGATTCTGTTGAACTTACGGTAACATATTAGGAGGTCAAGCATACATGATGTCAGTGTTTTACTACTGGTGATCTTAATCTTAATTATTAAGGTGATGTTTACTGGTTTCTTCCTTATAAAGTGTTTTTCTCTTTATAATTGCTACATATCTTTGGAGAGATACTATGAGGCTATACTAATTTTCAGTTTCTGTTCATTCTTTCACTCATTTATGTTAGTATCTATTAGTAGAACTTAACTGGAACATAAGTTATTGCTGCACAGTTTACCTAATATTGGGCTTGTAGTTTTCTTGTTGCCTTTTCTTTTACAGCATTGATATTTTTCTGTATAGATAAATGGTCTTTTTCCATTTATTCATTCATTTATATCAGTATACACTCAAAAGATACTTATTCAGTAGATTGTAATTTGATGCTGTCATTTATATTATTACCCACATTGTTATGCTTGGCCATTGTGCTTTTTCTACTTGGCTCCTGTGTCTTACTAACCTGCCCCTGTCCTTTTTTAAAGCACTTTTTTCCTTCCTGCTACTGCAAGAAACTCTAGGCTCATCTTCTGTCTTACTTGCGCCAACCCTGGAATCGCCTCTTTTTCAGAGACCTTGCTTCTTTTCTGGGAATATTTAGAAAGCAAGGTGTGGGTGCTGACATTGTTCATTACTACAGTGGAGTTAGTTTTTATCTTAATGTATGGAGCAAAGAAATACTGACCCACATAGACATGTACACAGTCAGTTGTATCCTGTAAATATAGTTCATAGTGTTTTTATTGCAGTTAGTGAAACAGCACTCAGAAACTTTGTAAATGACACATTAAAACCAAGGATAAGAACTTAATTAAAATAGCATGGTTTTAGACTTGTTCAGTCATTGACAAATACATAGTACATAAATGTAGAGCTTTACCATGCAGAAGATCTGGTTTGCCTATGTGTCCCACATGTTGTGGCTTGTTGAATTATTGTGACATGGGAGAATTATCAGAAATCAGATGAAACACAATACTGTATGTAGATGGATGTGGTTAATAACACAGGTGGTAGGCCAGCTCCTTCAAGTCATTTCTCCCTTGGATTCCTTGCAATTTAGTCTTCATTTCGTTAATAATTTTCCTTTATTTCTTACCTGAGTTCAGTCAGCCCTTTTAATTTCTCTTTGTATTTTATCCATTTCTGTTTTTAGAGTTTTTATTCAGGGCAGCTTATATATGCCTCAAATGATTGGGTGTGTGTGTTTGATTCTGTTTGAAGTGTTGGCTTCTGGCTTTTTCCTGCTTTGAGGTGTTTTGTTGTGTTGCTGTTGTTGGTGGGGGGAGTTCCTCCCTTATGTGTCAAATTCTGTTTTCTGAACTTTTGTTCATTTTGTATTTTGAGAGTGTTTTACAGTGTTTCTAGATTAATAATTACCACTTCTGTCAGTGTACGAGAATCTTGTTATTTCTGTAGCTTTTGTTTAAAAGGTTGGAGAAGGAGTGGGAGGATTCCAATTTTTAGTCTTTTGCCTGGCAGGACCTTAAAATTTCCTCCTTTCCTTTTCATTTTACCATAAAGCTACCAAAGGCTATTTTTCTCTACATTTTAGCCTTCCTGTCCCTTACTCCCAGGAACTGTGTGCTTTACAGTCCCTCTGCAGGCTGACTGGCCTCTTAAATGATGCCTGCTTCTTTAAATCACCAGGGGTTTTGAAATTTCTTCCCAGTGTTTGTAGGACCTGCTCTACCCAGGAATTTTTTCAGTATTTTCCAATTTAGAGAGGCTTCATTATTTTTGATGGTCTTACAGAGTAATTTTCTTTGGGCTTCTTTGCTACTCTTCTTGCCAGTCTTTTGATAGAGGAGGAGTGTACATCTTGAGAGATCAAGTGTTTGAATTTGGTTATTCTGCTTTCATTCACAGTTGTTTTGCAGTTACAGCAAGCTCAAAGTGTGGCTTTGGATATGTGGCTACTATTGTACCCACTTGAAATCTCCACTTGGGTGGGAGGGGTCCATTGATTTAAAAACTGCCAGTTCTACAAAGCTTTTGCAGTTCTTAAGAGCCTTTAGTTGTATCTTGGAGAAGTGAAATAATTAAATTTAAGTAATGTTCATTTTGATAGCATGCAAATAGTGGTTCTGGATTATTGGTAGAGTCAGGTTTCTTTTTTTTTTTTTTTTTCCCCTGAAAAACAAGGTTATTAAAATTGGAAATGTGAGGGGCTGGGGAGATAGCTCAGTAGAATAAGCAACCTGAGTTCAATCCTCAGTTCCACCAAAAAAAAAAAAAAAAAAAAAAAGGAAATGTGGTCAGTGGTGTGGTGTGTGAGGGGAGACAGCTAGGGTGGAGTCTACTGAGTACCCTTGGACTTGCCACCATGAGCAGCACTTTAGCAAAGATTGCAGAGATTGGAGCCAAGATAGCTTGGATGCAAAAGAACAAGGCCACAGTATATCACCTAGGGCTGCTTAAGGCCTGCCTTGCTAAGCTTTGTAGAGAACTCATTACACCAAGAGGTGGTGGTGGTGGGCCAGGAGAAGATTTTGATATGGCTAAAACAGGTGATGCTCAAATTGTGTTTGTGGGTTTTCCATCTATGGGGAAGTCAACACTGCTGAGTGACCTGGTAGGAGTGTATTGTGAGGTGGCAGCCTATGAGTTCACTACTCTGATGACTGTGCCTGGCGTCATCAGGTACAAAGGTGCCAAGATCCAGCTCCTAGATCTCCCAGGTATCATTGAAGGTGCCAAGGATAGGAAAGGTAGAGGCCGTCAAGTCGTTGCAGTGGCCCGTACATGTAATTTGATCCTGATTATTGTGGATGTCTTGGAAACCTTTGGGACACAAGAAGTAATTGAAAATGAGCTGGAAGGCTTGGCATTCACTTGCATAGCAAACCTCCTAACATTGGCTTTAAGAAGAAAGACAAGGGAGGCATTAATCTCACAGCCACTTGCCCTCAGTGAGCTGGATGCTGAAACTGTGAAGAGCATTCTGACTGAATAGAAAATTATAATGCTGCCGTAACTGCGTAGTGATGCCACAGCTGCCAACCTCACTGATGTGGTGGAAGGAAACAGAGTGTATATCCCTTGTATCTATGTATTAAACACGATTGGCCAGCTCTCCATTGAGGAAGTGGGCATCCTCTGTAAGGTGCCACACTTGTGTGCCCATCTCTGCCCATCACCACTGGAATTTTGATGACTTACTGGCGAAGATCTGGGACTATCTGAAACTAGTGAGAATCTATATCAAACCTAAAGGGCAGTTACCAGATTCTCCTGGGGTGCTGCCTTACTCCAGGGCCACAATGGAGTATTTCTGCATGAAGATTCACAAAAATCTTATCAGAAAATTTAAATATGCTCTGGTCTGGGGCCTCTCTGTGAACCACAATCCTCAGAACGTGGGTAAAAGACCATACACTGGAGGACGAAGATGTCATTCAGATTGTGAAGAAGTGAAACCTTTCCCTTCCCTCTCTGTCAGGCCAACCACAGCCGCTTTCCCCACAACCAGGCCCCCTACTCAATTCCTTCTGCTTTGGGCAGCCGCTGGATAAGGATACAGGGCTGGGGGAATGGAGGTGTCCAAACTGGAACTTTATCTGCTATGTCGAACTGCATAAAAGATCCAGTAGGCCTGTTCTCTATGTTCCTGTGTCCTTGTGAGATTTGGGATGGGCTGAACATTCAGTGAATCAGCTGTAAAAAGAATACTTTGTAGCTTGGTTTTGAAAGTGAAATGGATAAAAATGTGATGTAAAAAAAAAAAAAATAAAATTGGAAATGTTTTTATTTTATTGATATTTGAGTTCTAGGTCTACTGTGTTCAGCCAAGGTTCTTCTTTGTCAATTTATTATTCTTATTTATTATTCTTTTGGGGGGTGGGTTGAGACAGGGTCTTGCTGAGTAATTCATGCTGGCTTTGAATGTATTAGGTAGCCCATGCTAGCTTTGAATTCTTGGTGATCCTCTTGTCTCAGATTTCTAAGTGTAGGGGTTATAGGTGTGTGCTACCATGCCTGGCTCTAATAACAATCTATTAGGTGCTGTTTTCTCAGAGGGTAAATTTTAAACATGTAAATTGATGTTAACTTCTTTGAAAATGAAACATGGTCTCTTTTTACTTTCTATTCTTTTTTCTACTTTTTTTTATTCTTTGGTGTGGTACTGGGAATTGAACTCAGGACCTTGTGCTTTCCAGAAGCTATACCACCACTATATTCTTGGCCCTTTACTGTCCAGGTTTTCTCAGCTTTGTTATGGTTTTGACAATATGCATTGCTTCTGATAAATGATGGTGTTATTTTTGACTCTATATTCATTATTGTCTTTATAGTATAAATCTGATTTTGCAACTAAAGTTACTTGATTGTCTTTTTATGCATTTTATCTTTTAGCATGAAAAATGTAATATAAAATTGGAATTAGGCATAGAAGTTCTTTATGTGTGGTTTTTAGAATTTAGTAACTTAATATAGTATGTTGAATTTTGTTTTCCCTATAATAACAGGAGGTTTTTTTGAGGGGACCAATGTTTCATGTTGGAGTAGAAATTGACTTGTTTCATTAGTCGATATGCATTTCTTCTTTTTTTTCCGTATCTTAGGGAAGGGTCTATAGGGTGTTAAGGGTGTCACTACTAGATCAGATTTGTAGTGATCCACCCATTTACAGCCTCCCAAGAGCTGGGATTACAGGTGCGTACCACCATGCCCAGTCTCAATTGCAATCTCAGTGTGCCCCAGGGGTGGGGCTGGCACGCACATTTCTTCTTAAAAAAAAAAATCAAAATTAAAGGACATATTTACTTCAGACATTATAATTTTATAATATAAATTAATACCTTTTGCTATTAATATGTCTTTGGTGCTATCTACATGGCTTTCTGATAAGTTTTAAATGCAGTCAGTAAGCTTCCCCAACTATCTTTGGATAGGTATTAATATCTATGAATATGCTGCATCTCTCTAGTTAGGTCTTAGTTTCTCTACAGCGTTTTTTAGTATGTTAATCTTCTGCACATATTGTTAAATTTGTCGTTAAGATATTTTAAACTGTTAGCCTAATGCAAATGACATTTAAAATATTTAATTTTGCATTTGACATTACTAGTATATAGAAATATAACTGATTTTTAGTTTTGATCTTGATCTTGGGTCCTATATCCTTAGTTTACCCTTAGTAGTAAAGCCTTGCTCTTTAATTTCATTAACTTTATTCACTGTGTATGTTATCATGTTAAGAGTGCATTGAAGCTAATTTAATTTAATTTTTGAGACAGTGTCTCACTGTAATTCAGACTGGGTTTGAACTTGCTAGTTCTAGGTCTAGACTGGCCTCAGGAATCCTCCTGCCTCAGCCTCTCGAGTGCTGGAATTACAGGTGTGTGCCACCACACCCAACTGAATTGAAACTATTCTTATTTTTGCCAATTTGAGTACCTTTTCTTTTGTTTTTCTTACATCATTGCAGTGATTAGGATCTGTAGTCAAATGGTGAATAATAATGAAAGTGTACATTTCTACTTTGTTTTCAGTACCAGGGGAAAGAGTGTCTTTGACCATTAACTGTGATGTTAGTCATAGGTTTTCTGTAGCTGCCCTTTCTGGGTTGAGGATATTACCTACATTCCTAGTTTGTTGAGTTCTTTACCCACTTCATGAGTGGGTTGTTTGTCATGAATAGATGTTTCTTTGACATATGGATACTAAGATTAATCGTGTAGGGTTTTATGCTTATGAAGTGAATTACACTGAAATTTGAATATTGAAAACCTGCATTTTTTCTTTTTCTTATAGCATTTATTTTTAATAATTTTATCAAGAAACAGCAATGAGGCAGTTTCAAAACCAATTAGTAGGACAGTTTCAATAATTAATGCATTGCATATTGTTGTCTTCTTAGTGGTTATTCATAGTAGAAGATGCAGACATGATATCCTGTCCACAAACACTATTAGAAGAAATCTTTCTGTTCATTGAATTAAGATAAAGTAGCTGTATATCTGTCCTATTTTGAATATACAGATACAAAATGGTCCTTCATTTGTATCCCCTTTTCTTTGTTTAGTTTTGTCGGAGAAGGGTATTCTATTGTCATTTAAATACTGTAGGTACATGAATTCAGCAAAATATTCCAATATAGTCCAGTAGTCCATAATGGTAGTGGGTTTTCCATAGGACTGGCAATGTCAGAAGTCGTTGACTTGAGCCTTTTACAGCTCAGCATAGTAACATGGCTTTACTCTTTATACCTCGTTGTTACACTTCTCTGCTGAATGGTTAAGACCAAGACAAAGCAAGACCTGTGCAACAAGAGTTGTAGCTTTTGGGTCTGATAAGGTCAGTGAAATCCCCTCAGGATTTACCCTGAATCCCTGCCCCGCAGTTTGCAGATCCTCTGTCATTGTCAGCCATGAGGATGAGTCACGGCCATGGCTTGGCCAGTGTGCTCTCTGTGGAAGCCTGCGAGGATGCATTCTCTCCAGGTGACTCTCCCCAGGCACACGCTCTGTCATCAATCATAAAAGCCTGTACTCCTGAGACAACTCTCACTTACACTGCTTTCTTTCTGTTTTATGTTGGTGGATTTTTACTTGGCATTTTGTAAGGAATGTTTACCTCTGTGCAGCGGGGTGCTCCTGGTTTGTAGGGTGTTCATGCCTTATTTTGATATGAAGGCTATTTGTGCTGGTAGCCTTAGGTGCAGCAGTGTTTTCATTTCCTAAAAGCGAGTGTGGAAGACTGATACTAAATCTCTGAATATTTGGAGAGTTTACTAGTGAAGCCATCAGTGTCTGGACCTTTTGATTACAAATTTAAATTACTGTTGAGTTATTGAAACTTTGAGGATAATCTGCATGTTTTAAGGAATTTTGTCTGCATTTAAGTAGTCCAATTTTATTGGCATAAAATTGTACTTTGTATAATTAATATTTAAAGTATGTGTAATGGTATTTCTCTTTCACTTGTAATATTGGAAATTTAAATCTTTTTCTCTCTTTTCTTTGACCAGTCTAGCTAGTAGTACATTGCTTTGCTTTCACTAATTTTTATGTTACCTGTCCCAGTATGTTTCACCAATTTATATTGTTACCATTTGTTTTCTTCTGCTTTTTGCTTAATACAGTATATTCTCTTTTTTGCTAGTTTCTGAAAGTGGAAATTCAAACACTAATATTAAGACTGTGGGTTTTTTTTTTTTTTTTTTTTTTTTTTTTTTTTTTTT
>NW_004524578.1:5592702-5596883 GCF_000260255.1 Octodon degus | reverse complement strand
TTTCACTAATTTTTATGTTACCTGTCCCAGTATGTTTCACCAATTTATATTGTTACCATTTGTTTTCTTCTGCTTTTTGCTTAATACAGTATATTTGCCCTTTCTACTTCATCTGAGATGTCTATTTCAAATGCCTATGTTTTGATTGGTTTTTTTTTTTTTTTTTTTTTTTGTTTTCTTTTTAAGGTTTTTTTTGCGTGTGTATGTGCAGGGTCTCGCTCCACAGCTCGGACTTGTAGTGATCCTCCTGATTTCTCCCTTCCTA
Organism: Octodon degus; assembly: GCF_000260255.1. NCBI lineage: Eukaryota > Metazoa > Chordata > Mammalia > Rodentia > Octodontidae > Octodon > Octodon degus. Next base: position 5,596,618 of record NW_004524578.1, on the reverse strand, counting down.
GTGCTGGGATTATAGGCGTGCAGCACCATTCCCGGATTCCATTGCTGGCTCAGAGCACCCAGGACAGGGCTGGCATGGCATGTGGGGCCAGGGTTTGATCCCTGGCCCCCGTGCTTACCTAAGCAAGTGCTTAGTCTGCTGAGCGGTATCACTGGCCAAGACTGTGTTTTTAACATAAGCTTCTAAAAGCTGTAAATTTTCAAACATCTTTAGCTTTATTCTTTACAAATTTTCTTTGTGATTTCTTTGGCTCATTCACTGTTCAGAAATATGTACACCTCTAAATATTTGAATGGTTTTGAGATAGGGTCTTGCTATGTAGTCTAGGCTGGCCTCAGACTCACCGTGATCCTCCCAAGTGCTGGGATTGCAGGCGTGCACCACCATACCCAGTTTCCAGTATTTGGTTGTTTTCCCAATAATTTTTTTTTTGTGTTGACTTTCATTTTAATTTTTTTTTTTTTGCCAAGCAGGGATTGAACTCTCAGGCCCTTGCACTTGCCAGGCTAACACTTATTCTACTGAGCTAGCTCCCTGATCCCCATTTTAATTCTTTTAGAGAACATTTTCTGCAGGGTTTCAACTCTTAAGTATTCATAGCTTGCTGTATCTTCTGTCTTGTTGACTAGACCAAGAGACTTACACACTTGCATATTTTTTTTCTTATGTGGTTGGTTGTAGTGTTCAGTTAAGCTTACTTGTCTTATGATGATGTTTAAAACTTTTTTTTTTTTTTTCTTTTTTTTTCCCATCTGCTCATTTTACTAGTTACTGTCAGGGAATGTTCAGTTCTCAAGTAATCCTTATATGTCTTTTTCTACTAGTTCTGTATTCATGGATTACTGGCTGCATAAACATTTAGAACATTTTTGTTTTTACTAAATTGATACTGAAAGCAATATGAATTTTTTTTTTTTTTTTTTTTTTTTGCGGAACCGGGGGATTGAACTCAGGCCCTTGCGCTTGCCAGGGAAGCGCTTATTCCACTGAGCCATCTCCCCGGCCCCAGAAATGTTCTTTTATTCCAGGAAATATCCTCCTGAAATCCTTGATTTTAGTAAGGACACTCTAGTCTTTTAAGATATATATCCATTCCCATTTTCTGTTTACCCTGTGTATATTACTGTATTTAAAGTATCATGTAGACAGTCCCGTTTATTTTGTGTTTTTTCATTTTCATTATTTAAAAACTTCATTTTTTCCTTTCTTCCTTTAAAAAATTATTTTAGCATTTGCTATAGAGTTTTATATCATGCCTTGAATTGATCACAGTATACACTTCTTCCCAAAGCCCCCTGTTAGCAACATCTTACACTAATGTGTCATACTCATTTTGCATGAGTAGCCAATGTTGATATATTACTGCTAGGTCCATAGTTACAGTGTTTCCTCTGTATTACACAGTTCTGCTGTTACTGTTTTTCTTTTTCCTGAAGAATTTTCTTCATTGTTGCTTAGAGTTTGAGCCTGCTGTTGATAGATTGTTTCTGGTTTTGTATTGGAAATATCTATATTATTTCCCTTTTATTTTTGAAGGATATTTCTGATTTATGTAGTTTTTTTGTCTTATTTTTTTCCTCTTTCTAGCATTGTACCTGTTTTAATCCTTTCTTTTAAACTTATTTGCATTACTTTTGACATGACAGGAAGTATGATGATTCTTAATTTTCTGTGTAAAGTATTCTATCACCCTTTGGTTGCTTGTAAATTGTTACGTTATTGGATTTCAACAGTTTGATCATTATATTCTTTGATGTAGTTTTTTGTGCTTAAACAGCTTTATCTTTCTCAAATATGTAGATTAGGAATTTGAAATTCCATCGTTTTTTAAGGTTTATTTTCCTTCTCCTTTTTGTTTTAGGGCTGCAGTTTTTTTTTTTTTTAAACACTGTTGGTATTCTTGCAGTTGTTTGATGCTCTGGTTTTTGGCTTATTATTTTTGGCTTATTATTTGGTTTTTATTTTTACATTTTCAGTTTAGTGGTATGTTTTCCTTTTGGTCTTTTTTGAGACAGGGTCTTGCTATGCAGCTCAGGCTGACCTTGAGCTCAGGCTAGTCTCAAACTTGTAGTGATCCTCCTGGGTCAGAGTCCCAAGTGATGGGATTATAGGCTTGCATCACCACGCCTGGCTAGTGGTATATTTTTCGTGTTTTTTAAAAGTCTGTTAAATGTGCCCTATTAATTTTTTGAGATGTTTCATTTTTAATCTTTAAAATATCCATTTGAAATAATTGTGGTCTTTTCTTCATCTTTTAAAATATTTTTTAATATTCTTATAGTATGTTGAAAGTTTATCTTTAGAGGTGTCAGTCTCATTTTTGAGGGTGTTTCTTTTGTCACATTTCCTCCCAGGTTTACACATTTCTTCATTTTTCTTGTTTTCAGTAAGTTTTGATTGACTTCTGGGCTTTCATCACATACTTCTCTGGATTTTATTGATTTCCTCTCAAGAGATTTTGGTTCTGTTTTGTCAAAATTTATTTGGCAGATTGTTAAATTTCTTGCCGATCTATTTTAACTGTTTAATGGTGGCTTTTAAATGGTAGAACAGGTGTAGGGTAGCCATTACCACAGACTGGTAAGTTTTTTTGTTAAAAAGTGTTTCAATTTCATTTTCTATTGATTGATCCAGATTTGAGAGATCTTTCTCTTCTCTAGTTGGAACTTGAAATCCCCCAGTCTTAATGTGATCTCTGAGCCCACTGCTGTGTGGTCATTGTTTGTGCGGTGTTGTAGATGTTCATTTTGTTCATATACAGCTCTCCAGTAAAAAACTATGAAGCTGTATTGTAAAGTATGGTAGCCAGCAAATGCATGTATTAGAATAGTCCTGAATTTAATTGGCTGTAAGTGTAAAGCACATACTCAGTTTCAGGGATTTGGCATAGAAGAAAAAGGAACGTAAAGTATTTTCAGTTTTAAACATTTTTCAGTTATATCCTAAAACGATATGACCATACTGGGTTGGATATAGTCTATTAAAATTAATTTCACCAGCCCTTTTTACTTTTAAAACTTGGGTCCTGGAAAATCACAAATTACATTTTAGAGTGGGTTTGTATTTCTTTTGGGCAGCACTACTTGAGAAACAACTGTAGATTTTAGGAGCAATTTCTCTTATGAGCGCTATCTTTTTTAAAAAAAATTATTTTATTTTGAAGAGTAAAAGCAAAAGTAAAAACAAATAGCAGAAATGAAGACAAACAGGTTAATATACAGCAATACATATGGTACAGATTTTCAAAACAAGAATAGCTAATTAACAGTGGTTCTATTATCTGTTACCAATTCTGTTGCTCAGATGAACAGATGTAGTTATGCAAGATTGAACAAATAATTAAATATTACCACTTGCTTTCAAGAAACCTTAGTTTTCTTGTCTTTTTTTTTACTTTAAAAATTATTTTAACGAGAGTATAATAATCATTGGTAACAGATTAGAAATGGTACACATTTAAAAGACCAAGTTGAAGCAGAAAAGTATAAAAACGAAATATAAGAAGTAAAGCCATACTGTTATGTTGAGCTGTAGGGTACTCAGGTCAACAATTTCTGACATTGCCAGTCAAGTGGAAGACCCAATACTATTATGGGCTACTGGACTGTTTTGGAATATTTTGCTGAGTTTACACACCTATATTATTCAAATAACGGAACTTAACAAAAAAAGGGTATGCAGATGAATGTCCATTTTGTATCTGTGTATTCAAAGTGGTTAGGATAGATATATAGTTACAGTGTCTTAATGAATAAAATTATTTGTTCTGATGGTGTTTGTAATTAGGATCTCAAGTCCGCATCTTGTACAGCAGTTAACCACTGGGGGGGCTGGAGAGATGGCTCAGTGGTCTGAAGCACCTACTTGGAACAAGCTTGGCAAAGCATCGGGGACCACGGTTCAATCCCCCAGCACC
>NW_004524578.1:5578311-5592587 GCF_000260255.1 Octodon degus | reverse complement strand
ATGTATGCAATGTGTTGATTATTGAAACTGTCCTACCAATTTGATTTGAAACTGTCTCATTGCTATTTGTTTATCAATAAAATTATGGGAAAAAACATAAAAATTTAAAAAAAAAAAGACCAAGTTGAGAGGTATTCAGGTGTGGTTTTTGTATTACACATTGCTGTCTTCCATGTCATTGCTTGGATCGCAGATATCATCATACATCAACTCCATTTTAATTGCTGTGTTGCCCTACATATTCCTACTATTCCCTGAATTTTGATCTTTGTCTTTTTAACTCCCTATCGAGTTTCCGTTTCCTGCACTGCCATACTGATTGTACATCCATGCATTTGTAGAGGACCTCTACATAGTCCCTTATCTCAGGTATCACAGCACTGAGCTGCTCATTGTCCAACGTTCTACAGTTACAGTCTTATATATTTGATTAGTTCTTAAGTCGAGTTCAGTGGGAGAATGTGTCTGATTCCAGTTCATCATGATGGGCATCTAAGGCTCAGTAGTTAGATGCCCATCTTAGCTCACCCTCATTTGAATTCACACCATTACAGCTAAACCTAAGTTTTGATAATGAATGCAGTATATGGCTGAAGAAATGTGTGCCTTTTATTGTGTATTGGGTTGTTCATGTACCCTTTTATTTGTTTTGTCATTTTTTTTTTAATTTGGATATTTTTAAATTTAGAGCTGTTTGTTTTTATATAAAAAACTTACTTTGGCACTGTTATGCTCAGGACAGAGGCAGTCAATAAGATCTTGGTCCTTTTCTAGTGTGTGACAATTCCAAAAGTTTGAAGTACCATTGGATGAAATGGTCATTTTATTTAACCATTCTTATTAATATGGAAAATTAGGAGCTGGGTAATTTGTACCACATATAAAACATGATATTCTTCATTTATTTTTGAAATGATAGTAACTTCCAAGATTTAATTTGTTTCTTTGTTTCTTTCTGTTCTTTTTTTTTTTTTTTTTTTTTTTTGTGAGTACTGGGAATCAAATCAGGACTCTCACACTTGTCAGGCAAGTACTTTGCCACTGAGCTATATCCCTGGCCCAAGACTTCATTTTATCAGACTAATCTCCTTTTAAAACAAAACAAAACAACCCATTTGTTTGTTTGTTTATTTATTTGAGATAGGAAAAAAACCAGAATTATGTTTTCCTGGTCTTAATGTCACCATTCATTACACAGTACCTCTGGTCACCAAAATGAGTGCACATTTTTGTCTCCAACTCACACACATTTCTATAATGAAAACAAGCTAGTTCTGTAATTCAGTTTAGTTCTAATACTATGTCCTGTAGATAACATCAGGTCCCACATGTCATAGGCTCAGTCTTACAAGACTGCTGCCCTTCAGAGGTTGGTTGCCAAGCCCTTGTTATGATCTGTATTTCAAACCAATTGGCTGTGTTTTGGTTTCTTAGAACTCTTCTCCCTGGTTTTGATTAATTTGCTAGACTAGCTCACAGAATTAGGGAAACACTTTATTTAGAGTTAGCCAGCTATTGTACAGGTTGAGTATTCCTTATCTGAACTTCTTAGGACACAGAAGTGTTTCAGATTTAAAATTTTTGCTCATCATATGAGATAAGACATAGAATTTTCTATTTGTGAAATCATGGTAGTGCTCAAAATATTTGTTTTAGAAAGAATCTTTAAAAAAATTTTTAAAGTACAAAATAGTATTAGAGCAGAAAAATTACAAATGATACAGAATTTCACTAAACAAAAAATATGAATTTCATAGTATTTGTTGTGTTACATAGTGTTGTCTTCAAATTAGTTGTTTGTATTACCAGATACATGCATGCAAAATTAGAAGAAAAAATACATAAGAAAAGAGAAAAAGGAAAAAAGAATTTAAAATGAAGACAAAACAAACTGAAGATTAACTGCTCCTTTCCATAGACCAGCAGAAATCCACAGCACAGTTTTCCAAACCATCCTGCTTACATACATAATATGTTAGGAAGGTTCTTGTGAAGGACATTACTAAGATGCTCAGCCACCTGGAAGAGCTAGGTAGGGCAAATTCTGTGCGAGGAGCCCAGAACCTTCTCTGCATGTGCCACCTTCCAGGCACCCCTATGTATTATGTAGTTTGAAAGTTTTTCAAATGCTATCCTTGGGTTTTTATGGAGAATTCATTACTTGGACATGATTGATTACAACTTTGGCCATTGGTGGTAACACACCTTCTAGCCCTTGTTCCTACTCTAGGGGCTGTGGGTAGGTTGTGGGTTAAGACTGTGAGTTCCAGCCTAACCATGCCTTGATTTTTTTTTTTTTTTTAGTCAACAGTGCATATCCTGAAGGTACCTAGGTGTTCTTAATCACTTGTTATTTGTTCAGCATACAAAAGGCGTTTTATTGCTCCAGAGATTCCAAGGAGTGAAGTTTTGGGAGCTGTGTGCCAGGAGCCAGGGACAGAAACTATGTATATATGTATATTTCTTAGTTTATTACCCTATCATACCTATTCATGAGATTTGTGTTTTACTATCTTGTATAATTTTTATTTATGGTAAGTATATAGAAATTGAAAATATATTTTATTTTTTTCCTTTTTCTTTTAAATTTAATTTTATGGAGAAAGAAGTAGCAATGAGACAGTTACAAAACAGGTTAGTAGGACAGCTACAATAATTAATACACTGCATATTGTTGTTTTCGTAGTAGTTATTCATAGTATAAGATGCAGATATGATATCTAAACGCTATTAGTACAAATCTTTCTTCTCATTGAGTTAAGAGAAAGTAGCTGCATATCTACCCTATTTTGTATATACAAATACAAAATGGGCCTTCATTTGTATCCCTCTTTTTGATTAGTTTTGTCTAGGTCTTGACCACCCAGCTGAAAAGTATAAACAAGTATAAAAAGTAAAGCCATATTAATATGCTGAGCTGTGAAAGACTCAAGTCAACAACTTCTGACATTGCCAGTCTTATGGATAACTAACTACTATTATGGACTCCTGGACTATATTGGATTATTTTGCTGAATTCACGCACCTACAGTATTTAAATAGCATATTTTCTTCACATTATTTAAAGAGGCCATATTTCTTCCAGTGTATGTTTTGGGCCCCTTTTCCAACAAATGAGTGCCTTGGTTTCTTTCTACTTCTTCTATTTTACTGATACACATGCTTGTTTTTATGCCAGTAACAATCTGGTTTTTTTTCCCCTTCAAAATTAGGGTAGCTTTGTAATATAATTTCAAATCTGGGGTTATGCTGTTTCCTGATTTGCTTCTTTTTAAATGCAGGATTGCTTTTGTTATTCTTACTCTCTTATAGTTTGATAAGAATTTTAGGATTGTTTTCTGAATTTCTGAAAAATCCTGTTGATTATTAATGGGATAGCATTATCTCTATATATCATATTTGGTAGTATAGCAATTATGAATATATTTGTTCTGCTTAATCAAGAACCTAGGCTATCTTTATGTTTCCTTTTTTTTTTTTTTTGTATTTTAGGGAAGGGTCTACAGGGTGTTCAGGGTCGCACTACTAGATTGGTGTTCAGGGTCTCACTACTAGATTGGACTCATAGTGATCAGCCTGTTTACAACTTCCTAAGAGCTGGGATTACAGGCACATGCCACCATGCCCAGTCTCAATTGCTGTCTCAGATTGTCCAGGGGATGGGGCTGGCATGGCAGGCCCAGGGATCGAACCTCCAGGCCCTGAGCCTGCTTGCAGGTGCTTTAATCTGATGAGGTAATAGGCCAGCCCCTTGGACTATCTTTCTGCTTGTTGACGTCATCTTTAGTTTTCTTTTTGAAAATATATTTTAAAATATATTGAAGTTACCACTCTTTATGAATGATTTTGTCTATAGTAGTATTGTCATATGTCTTTTTTTTTTTTTGGTGGAACCAGGGATTGAACTCAGGCCCTTGTGGTTGCCAGGGAAGCGCTTATTCCACTGAGCCATCTCTCCAGCCCCTGTCATATGTCTTTGAATAAGTATTAATGTACAGTGTATCTGATGCTGCTCAAATGTATTGTTCCTCTAAGACTGAGATTTGCTTTGCTGTCTTTTGAATCTGCTGCTGTAGTGGGTATTAATTTTTTTGCCTGTTTAATATATTCAACAAAAGCTTTAATGGAATTGTGGTTTTGTGTAGCAATTAAAATAATGCCTGGATTTTAATCCTGACTTTACTAGTTATAGGACTCTGGGAAGTTGCTTCTTTGTTATTGCAGTTTCCTCTTGAGGATAGTAATGGGATAGTAATGAGGTTGTTTTGGCCTTACAACAGTTAATATATATATAAAGGAATTAATATACTGATTTATTGTCTGGTAATATCTAAGTATTACTCCCCCTACTGCAGTTGTTACTGTGTTAGGTCTTCTCTGGATACATTTTTCTATAATTACCTTTCTAATAGTATTTCCTTCCCTGATTTATTATTTTTTTCATTACCTAATCAAACATATTGTATGTTCTTTATTCACCTACTGTTAAAGTTCCCCCCTAATAGAATGTAAGCTTCATGAGATCAGTTGCTAGGTAGGGATTTATTCCTAGCACCTAGAAAAGTGCCTGGTTATATTCTCTATAAATGTATTATGAGTGATTTGTATATTGAATTGTATGCCAGACATTGGCTAGATATTGAAGATGTAGAAAATGAACAAAGTGTGAAATTCAGTTTTTGAGAAAAGCATATGTAATTATAACAGTGGGCTCATACTAGTAAAATTATAATAATTTCACCCTCTAGGTTGTTGGTATTATTCAGGGGATGGTTTTACAAATGGTGTTCTTGAACTGGACATCTGATTCATGTAAGAGACAAAGGGAAGTGTTTGCAGGCAGAGGTAAAAAATTACAGAGTTTGACAGTTTGGGCAATCACTTGTAATATAGAATAATAACAATGTAGATAAATGGGTTATAGAGGGAAATAGGGTAGCAGTTAAAGATGTCTAGAAGTCTTGCTCTTGACTATACAGAAGCAGTGAAATTTGGAGATTCAGTTAAATGAAAGCTTATGTAGAACAAATTTTAGTTCTGAATATTTTTATGAAAGTATTTCATTATAGATTATTATAAAAAAACTATAAATACTTGATTTTTAATGTAGTAACTACAATATTTTAGAAATATATACAAAATATAGGTAATTGTCTTAGTTATTTTTCCATGGCTGAGACACAATACCTGACACTCGCAAATTAAAGGAGGAATGGTTGATTTCAGCTCACAGTTTGTTGAGATTTCAGTCTATTATGGGCTGGCTCCAAGGCAGGGTGGCATGGCAGACAGAAAGCAGCAAGCAGCAACAGCAAGTCTGCCTTTTTCTGTCCCTTTATAGCCCGCCCAGGCTACAAGCCTGTTGATTGGTGCCACCCATATGCTGGTTGGTACTCCATTGTCCACCTCCTTAATCCACATTCACACACCCTAACCCAGCCACCTTACAGACTCCAGCCATGACTGACAAGGCTTTGGCAGAACATCTAGGTACAAGCCACAGCAGCATTCAGTAGCTGTATATTTATAAAATTTTGACTTAAGAATATGTGCCATACTACATAAAACATGAAATTTACTTTTAATCCCTTCCTGTGGAAAAAACTGCCAGACTTTATAGTCTTTATTGTGGTACACAAACCCAAGAGATACTAAAGCATGTAGTTTTATTTAGAGGATACATGAAAAAAATAATATTTTGAATTACAGGATTTTAGAGATTGATAAGGCAGTCAAATTTGAGGAACCTTTTTTTTTTTAAATTTTTTATTTATTTTTTATTTGAGAGAGAGAGAGAGAGAGAGAGAGAGAGAGAGAGAGAGAGAGAGAGTGTGGTGTGTGTGTGTGGCCAGCTCAGCCCACCAGGGGGCGGGGCTGGCTGGCATGTGGTGCTGGGGGATTGAACCGCGGTCCCTGATGCTTTGCCAAGCTTGTTCTAAGTAGGTGCCTTAGACCACTGAGCCATCTCTCCAGCCCCTTGAGGAACCTTTTTATGTTGTACATTTCAGTGCAATTTAAAGTTAAAGTTGATAGTGGATTTTTAAAGCAAGCTCCTTTTACTTTTGCAAAAAGAGTAAAGGTCTTTTAAAGTTAGAACTTTTAATAATTTGTTAATAGATAAAAATATTTAGCAGTTTGTGTATTGTTTTCTTCTAGAGGTGGTGGTCCTTTCCAATACAGTAGAAACAAAATCACATTATCACAATAAATACAATTAATGAATCAGATTCTTGACATTAGTGTTTTTGTGAAGAAATCCATTTTCATCTGATAAAGCAAATTTACTTAGCGATTGGCTGAATTAACTCAATCATGCAATTCTGCATTATTGTATTAGCATCATAAAATTGATCCTAGTGGATTGGCCAGATAGGTCAGTGGACTAACCGGGATTTGATCCCTGGTGTGCTGTGCCAGCCCCATCCCCAAGGTGTGCTGAAATGGCGAATGAGACTAGGTATGGTGGTGCATGCCTGTAATTCCAGCACTTGAGAGGCTGAAAACAGGAGGATCACTATGAGTCTGATCTGTGTAGTGAGACTCTGTAGACCCTGTACTAAATACATTTTTAAAAAAAATTGTTTGTAGTCATTTAGAGTTAGGAGAGGGGTAGCTGTTATAATCTCACCTTTTTCTGCCATGATGCCTCATTACTATATATCCAAGCAAAAATGTATCAGGACAGAATTATTCTTAATGCACTTATTACATTGGATAGTATTCACCAGTGTTCATTTATTGAAGTGAATTATTATTATTATTTTTTGGCAGAACTGGGGATTGAACTCAGGCCCTTGCATTTGCCAGGGAAGCGCTTATTCCACTGAGCCATCTCCCCAGCCCCCTGAAGTGAATTATTGACATTGGTTAGTTTTCTATTCTTTTTTTGTCTTGTTTTGTTCATTGTTTTAATTTTTTTTTGCGGAGCTGGGGATTGAACTCAGGCCCTTGTGCTTGCCAGGGAAGCGCTTATTCTCCACTGAGCCATCTCCCTGGCACCATTGTTTTAATTTTTTTTAAAGGGGTAGCTAGTGTAAAGTACATTGCATTGGAATACACACAGATTTTATGGTGATACAAATCGCTTATTGGGAGATCATTTTCAAACTGAAAGTACAGTATAATGAACATTTTCAGTTTTAAACTAAATTTTTTGTTGTAACTAAAAAGTTGCATAGGCTGTGTACACTGCACATAAATACAAATCTATGATACAGAGGGTAGGAAAATGAGACTTAGGAGTTCATTTTTTTTAATCTTGCATGTAATATTACTCAGCATCTGAATAATATTTCCTAAAAACAATTTAGTGACATTAGGAACAGTCAACTGGCCAACATTTCATCAACCAAATTAAGAAATAATTTTTACTAATTCAATTTTCTTTCAGCATGTATTTGTGGTAGTGTCTATGGGGAATGGTGTTGTTGGGTGCTAGAATTTTGTAGTGGTAAAGAATATCAAGACAGTAACCCACCTCATTTTTTCTTTTTTAAGGAATTGCATTTTGTACAATCGAACAGAAGATTCTGCATGGATGATATTTAAGAGTACTTTTGCTGATGCTTCATTTCCAGTAAGACATTTTTCCTTTTTCTGTGTGGTAAAGTAAATAAAATGAAATAAAAAAAAAATTCAAGTTGTTTTTGTGAGCGTGAGTAGCAGTCATTTTAGAGTTTGTGTTGAGGTCTAATACATGGCCAGTAAGGGAGTTTGTAGAAGTTTGTTGAAGTGCATGATACTGTATAGTGGCAATTTCTGTGTGTGTCCTGACACTGTTGAGATAACTCCCGAATTGTTCATCTTTCATATTCTGTATTAATTGTTCTTTTCTTGATAGAGAAAAAAATATAAGGTAGGTCATCCATATTCAGTGTGACAATAAATAGGAACAAAAAGTTAGAGGACACGAATTGTACAACTTATAAAATTTTTAAGTGAAAGATGAAGTGTACAATTCAGCCATATCCTAGAAGAGGTGGAAAGAGTCAAAGAGAAAAATAAGCAATTTTAAGAGGCTCTTTAAAAGATGTGGATGTTTTAAGTGACTGAATTTGTTGCCTTAAATCTTAGGCTTTTATTTACATTAAACTGGAGTAGATTATTTTGATTAAAAGATTATTATTGGCCTAGTTTACTGTTTACAGTGTTCAGTTAAGTTTTGCAGTGTTCAGAAATATTCATAAGTGAAACCTCTTGTGCATTTCACTTTTTTACTGTGGGAAATAGCTATATTAATATGAGGTATTTTAAAAGTAATTAATTATGAAACATGTAAGAAGGGGAGATATTCCTCAATGTGTTAACAAAAATCGGCATTAATACTTTAAATATTAGTTGTTTTTCAACCTGATGATTATGTCAGTAAAAAACATGGGAAAGGTGTCTTAAAAATATTTGGGGTGGAACACTCCTGTAGTTCAAGCACTTGGGAGGCTGAGGTAGGCGGATCGCCATGAGTCGGAGGCTAGCCAGTGAGTTTAGGGCCAGCCACCTATATAGCGAGACACTGTCTCAAGAAACCAAAATTTTTTGGTCAAGATTACTTTTCTTACTTAAGTCTTTTTTTTTCTGAATAATTAAATGGTAGAAAGAAATTACTTTTCACAACCTTATAAATTGAGTTTTAGTGTGACAAGCAATTTTATATGGCCGTTTTAACTTTCTTATTGTAACACAACTGAAGAAGAGCTCATTTAATTATATCTATTAGTGTTGGAAACAAGGGGAAAGAGGATTGTTTTTCCAATTGAAGCACACTATCCATCAGTTTCAAACTTGTATATGTACAAGTGGGATAGAATGGTGATGCTTAATTCTCATGTTAGCTGGTCTTTGGCAGGTCTCCTGGTATTTTTGGCCCTGATCATTATTCACATATCTTATATACTTTGCTCTGAGTGATTTAAGTTGTTAAAGCACTGTGTGCATTTAGCCGTTTTCATGCCCATAGTTCAGAACTCTGCACGATCTCTGGATCTCAATGGATGGGGACCTAGCTGCAACAGTTAGAATTTGAGTCACGATTAAATTTTAGGGAGTCCTCTGTGCAGCTACGTTCACTAGGCTTGCCATGTGTACAGAGTCTTCTCCTAGCAGACTTTCTGTGTTTCTGTTGTTCTTGAATTAATAGCTACTTGCTTAGGAGTTACTTATGTATAGTACTTTATAGCTGGGAAATGTTCTTTCCATTTAGAGAGATTCATATGTTGGCTGGAGACCTCAGCTTAGGTGCTGTCCCTACATGCTGTCCTAATTTGAAGTAAAAATTGGAGGTCTGTCATAGACATTGGGCAAACTTTTTCAGTTTATTTTATCCCTTTATGTCTTTGAACTGCATTGGACACTTCAGATTCATAATACATTTTTTAGTTACTTTTTGTATACAATATGAGGTAAAATTTAGGTTTTATTTCTTTAAACATTAATATGTGATTGTTTCTGCATATTTTTGAAAAGACTTTACAGTATTTTCCCCTGTTGAATTACTTTGGTTTCTTTGTTGAATGACTTGGCACATAATGTGTAGGTCTTTCTGTACTTTGTTCTGCTGATCTGTGTATCTATCCTTACAACAGTGCTGCACTAAGATTTGTTACTGTAGTTTCATAGTAAGTCTTAAAATCAGGTAATATAAATCCTTACCTTTGTTCTTTGAGTTTAAAGTTGTTTATTCTAGGTAGGTCCTTTCCAGCTCTATTCAACTTAGAATTTGTGGCTAGTTTCTACAAAAAGCCTAATGGGATTTTCATTATGAATGCTTTTACCTTAGGGATCAGTTTGAGGAGAATTGACTTGTTAAGAGGATATGGAGTCTTCCATTGCATAAACTTAGCGTCTCTCCTCATTTAAGTCTTTGCTTTTTCTTAAGAGTGTTTTGTGATTTTCAGTGTAAAGATCTTACATCTGTTTCATTAAATTCACCTCTGTTTTATAGTTCATGTTATTATAAATGATAATCTTTAAAAAAATCAGTTTCCGGTTGTTACTAGCACATAGAAATACGGATAATTTTTCTATATAACTTTGTCATTTGTGACTGTGTTAAACTAGTAATTAGTCTAGTGGCCTTCTTGGAGTTCCTTCAGAATTCTGTGTAGGTCACCTTCTGTATGAATAGAAACTATTTTACATCTTCTTTTAAAATTTATATATCTTGTATTGTTTTGCTTTCTTTACTACACTGGCTATTAGTAGGTACAGTGCACCTTCCCATACTCCTCATGTTAGGTGAAGAAGTTTGAGGCTTTTAACCATTTTTTGCTGAATTTTTTCTTTATTGTGAATAGCTACTGCGATTTTTTCCCCCTACAACTACTGATATTATTTTTCTTTTTCTTTTTTTTTTTGATTTGTTAGTATGATCAGTTACAGTGATTGCTATTTGGAATGTTGAACCATGTACAGTATTTCTGAGACACCCACTTAGTTCTGGTGTGTTACTTTATACTGTATGTTGCTGTATTATGCTAAAATTTTGTCTTTTTTTTCTCATTTATCTTTAAGGTGTAGGTTTATAGTTTCCTCTAATATTTTTGTCTTTTTTTTTTTTTTAACATCAGGGTAATGCTGGATTTAGAGAGTGGTTTGGAAGGATTTCTTTTTCAGCAAATGTTTGCATAGGATGTGATTATTTCTTACATGTTGGGTAGAATTCACCTGTGTACTTGTGGGAAAGTTTTAAACTTTTGAATTCCATTTCTTTAATTGATATAGTGGTAATCTGATTTATACACTTCTTTTTGAGTAAACTTTATTTTTATGTCTTTCAAAAATGTGTCCATTTTATGTCACTTGTTTATTACCATGTTGTATAATCCCTGTTTTTTTAGTTTGAAAGATTTGTAGTACTATCCCCTCTTTTATTCCTGACATTTAGGACCTTCTTTTTATTTGCATTTATTTATTATTTGTATTTTTTTAGGTCTACAGGGTCTCACACAGATTGGACATGTAGTGGTCTTTCTGTTCTCAGGCTCCCGAGTATTGGGATCACAGGGATGTGCCACTGTGCCCAGTCTCAGTCAGTCTCAGCTTGTCCCGGGGACATGGCCAGCACAGCATGCTGGGATTGAACCCTGGTCCCTGTGCTCTGCCCAAACAGGTGCTTTAGACTGCTGATCTACTGAGCACATATTGTTGAATTTTTCTCTTGTCTGCATCCTGGTTATGTTTTATGTTCATTTACATACAATTAAAAGACTTTTTCTGTTGTGATTCTTTTTATTTTTCCTGTAATTCCATTTTATATTGTCTTTCTTGGCACTGGTACCCCTCTCTCTCTCTCTCTCTCTCTCTCTCTCTCTCTCTCTCTCTCTTGTGGAACCAGGGATTGAACCCAGGCCCTTGTGCTTGACAGGCAAGCGCTTATTCTACTGAGCTAGCTCCCCAGCCCCAACAAAGCTCTCTCTCTCTCTCTCTCTCTCTCTCTCTCTCTTTTGTGGAACCAGGGATTCAACTCAGGCCCTTGCACTTGCCAGGGAAACGCTTGTTCCACTGAGCCATCTCCTCGGCATACATTTCTTTCTCTACTCTTTTCACTCTTTATTTCTCTTTGTTTGGATTGAAACCATACTCTTAAATGAAATAAATTGGGCACATATGTGAAAGTGTAAATAAGAACCAAAATATATAATATTGTGAAATAGCAAGAAACAGTTCAAAAGGAAAAGGGAACAGGGGAGGGGAGGGGGGAAAAGAAAAAACAAAAGAAGGATAAAATGGAAGCATAGCTTTGTATTTAAGGAGGGCAAGAGGCTTGAAGTTAGAGGGGGATAATGGGAAAAAAGGAATCAACATATATCATGTACAGGTACAAATTCCCTGTGATGAATGTGGCCATTATGTGTGTATTAGTAAACTTAAGAATAGCTGCTGTTATTCATTGTAAACGAACAAACAAAAAAAAAGGAAGGAAGAAATAGATGAGGAAGAAAGGGAAGAAAGCTTATAGGAGTAAAAATCGTTAGGTGTGCAGGATGTGGTGGCGCACACCTGGAATCCCAGCACTCAGGAGGCTGAGACAGAAGGATCAGTGTGATTTCGAGGCTAGTGTGAACTGCAGAGCGAGATCCTATCTCAAAAACACCAAAAAAGAAAAAGTTTGTTATTGATGTAGAGTAAAAACAAAAACATCAAAAACAACAGGTAAATAAACTGTAATATTTAGGGATCTATGCCTATTTCAAGAAACAGAAAACCATAACCAACAAAGCACAAGAGTTTTACCAGAGTAATCAGGAAAGTAATCACCTTTTGAGTGAGGTGACAGAAGTGCTAATGATTATGGAGGCCAACTGAGTATGGGTTTAAGGTATTCCTTAAGTCACTGGGCATGGTGCATGCCTGTAATCGCAACACTCCGGAGGCCAAGGCAGGAGGAATGCTGCAAGTTCCAGGTCAGCCATGGCTACATAGTGACATCAGGGGCAGCCTGAACTTCTCAAAAAAAAGAAAAAGAAAAAAGAAAAAAGAAAACCTTAATCCATGTCCTTCTGTTTTCTGCAACTTTATATCTATTATGATTTATGATAAGAGAAAACCTACACTTTATATTTATAGACATTACATGTTAAAAATTAGATATACCAATATTAAATTTCAGGTTTCACTATATATCTGCCCATGTTACTGTATGCTTTTCCTTATTTATTTAGAAGTCTTATACTTCTGGATAAAATGGTTACAGAATCATGTTTCTATGACTAAATATAGATATTAGACCCAGAACAGCAGATTTTGCGATGTGGTTCAAATGTTACTAAATTTAAAAGTTTGATTATATTTAATATTTGAATGAGAAAGTATAGAACTGAGATATTTGCTAGTAATGATAAGTCTTCATGTAGAATTTACGTAACATTTTGTACATAACATTTTTTTTTAACCAGAAATTGTTACGATATCCTGAATAGTTTTTAAAGTAATAAATCCTGAGTTTCTGCAGTTTAGATATGAATGTTTAAGGGCCGGTGAGATAGCTCAGCAAACTTTAGAGCCTGCTTAAGCAAGTGCAGGCACTGGGTTCCATCCTAGGCCCCAGCCCTGGGCCCACTGAACCAGCCACCAAGACTGGGCATGATGGCTCATGCTTGTAATCCCAGCAATGGGGAGGCTGAAAACAGGAGGATCACTAAGAGTCTGAGCTGTAGAGTGAAACCCTGTACCAAATACGTAAAAAAAAAAAAAAAAAAAGTTTATTGTGAGAGTGTGTTTATGCTGGTAGAGCACTAGAATCTTCATTTCCATGCTTTGTCCTTTATTTGTCTTGTGTATCCCATGTGCAGTCAAGATATTGCTCATTTTACAAAAGTATAATTAATCTGGGAATGAAAGACCATGTATTGATGGGCTTTAGTTTTAATGGACAGTTAACAAAGCTTCTTTATAATGACTTTAATAATAACATGTCTATCTCTAAGGAACTTAAAGTTCCCTGTGGTTATATCCTCAGCTCTCATAATTTCCTGTAAAAGTTTTGAGCTACATTCTTGCTCTACTTTGTAGACATGAATAAAGTTAGTAAATGAAGTCACTCAGAATCACATGACATTTTATTGATATTAGAAATACAAATTTTATAGACTATTCTGATAAACATCTTGAAATTACATCTTTTAAGTAGTCTGGATGACTTATCAAAATTAATATTTTATACAATTTTTAAACAATTATGTCTTTTGTAAAAATCATTTATTTATGTGGTACAGGGTCTCACTATGCAGCTCAGACTCATCTGATCCTCCTGTCTCAGCCTCCACAGCACTAGGATTACGGGTGTGCACCACCATGCCCAGTTATGGTGGCTGGTTTGGAGTGGAGCCAGCATAGCGTGCAGTACCAGGGATTGAACCCAGTTCCTCGTGCTTGCCAGCCAGGTGTTTAGACCTCTGAGCTGTCTCCCTGGTCAATAATTATATGTCTGAAGCACAGCTTCCATCAAATTTAGTTCAATTCTTTTGTGAATTCAAGATGCTTTCAATACCATTGTTTATGACCAACACCTAATTTTTGGCACTGTATCTATTATCTGTTGTGAGAAACAATGTATATTTCTCTAACAGATTCTTTTTCTTCTTTTTTTTTTTTGTGTTACCAGGGATTGAACTCAGGATCCTGTGCTTGCCGGGCAGGTGCTTATTCTACTGAGCTATCTCCCTGGCCCTCTAATAGATTCTAATGGGAATAAGCCCTTAATATTTTACCTGTACACTTCTAATTTTTCATCTTTCAAGTGTGTGTGTTTAACCTGAAAGCATATATATATATTTTTTTTT
>NW_004524578.1:5564504-5578171 GCF_000260255.1 Octodon degus | reverse complement strand
CTCTCTCTCTCTCTCTCTCTCTCTCTCTCTCTCTCTCTCTTTTGGTAGAACTAGGGATTGAACTCAGGCCCTTGTGCTTTGAAAGCATAGGATTGAGGCATACAAAAATGTGTAACCTTTTTTTTATGTTTAGTACAGAGTCTACAGGGTGTATAGGGCCTCACTATGTAGATTGGACACTTAGATTGGACTTATAGTGATTCTTCTGTTTTCACCTTCCCAAGTGCTGGGATTATAGGCATGTGCCACCAGGGCCTGGCCTCAATCCCCGTCTCAGCATGCCCTGGGAGTGGGACCTGCACAGCACACCGGGGATTGAACCTGGCCACTTTGCTCTGCGTAAGCAGCCACTTTAGTCCTCTGAGCTATCTGGCCAGCCTGTAACCTATTACTAATAAAAAATCCAAATTAAAATAGATATACTTTAAAGTACTTTCTACTACAATTTCTGATGATTTTTCCGCTCCATGCAACCTGTTTTTGTTTGGATATTTTGAATATTCTACCTAAAGCTTGAGAAATAAATAAATTATAAGAAGTTGTGTTTGGGAGTTTTGATTTTAGGCAAAGACTGTCATACTCATTTGTACTAACTTTTGTGTGCATTATCTAGATTGGAGGTATCATACATAGCAAGTCATGGCTTGTCTTTGTAGAATTAGAAAAAGGAGAAGCTAGTGAAGGAGGCCTTCTGATAGAGCTGAAGTCTTACAGAATGGAGTACAGGGTGAATTTGAGTCCCTGTTTGCTCATTCTTGGCCTGACGGAAGTGCAGGGTATCGCCATTGTTGTTTATAAACACTTTATGAGTCCTAATGACTTCTCTTTCAGTAGAATCATAGCATTTGAAAATTATTTTACCAGCCAAAAATATCTATCCTGAAACCTGTTACAGTCACTTCTGATACTTAGTAAAAGTTTATTTTTCTCAATGCTATCTATATTTTTGTATTTTTATTGATCTTTTTTGTATCAATACAATTTTCAAATTTTCTATAAAATATAACCTAATTTAAGTCAAATTAAGTATGAATGTTTGTTGGTCATATTCTTCCCTTTTAAAAGTTATGCACAGCTAAAGTATATTTTCTAGTACGTATTTAAAGTAGTTTGTGTTTCTTTAATTTCTTCACTTAGCAGTAGCTGTCATTGTGTTAATAAAACATCCATTGTATTATTAAAATGTGTGATTATACACATTTCAGAATGTAAGTCAGAATAAAGTGGAATGATGTAGTTATATTTTGTAAAACAGTAGCTTTGATCAAATTAATTTAGAACTTGAATTTCTGCCTGGATTTAATGATAAACAGTAATGAAAATATGTTTTAGAAGGAACAAAGAAAAATGTTCTTATATTAAAAGTAAGTAGAGAATAATTCTATGAGGATAAAGTACCTCTGGTTGTGTTATGGAACACAGTAGGATAAGTAAGTTTGTTAGTGTGCAAAATGAAGGTTTTTTTCTTACACATTTTTAATGAAAATATAGGATGTTGCTTTTGTTTCTGTGTGGAATTTAGTGGGACTGTCTCCTGTAGAAATTTGAATTAAAATGCTCTCGCATTCTTAATTCTGATTGAAAATACATTGCCAAATTGGGCAGTCACTAATTTCTTCCTTTTTAAAACCATTTTCTTTCTTTTTAGTAGTAGTCCCAATTTATAATAGTAAATCTGTATAATTTTGTTTTACACTTTCAGACATTACATGAAATAATCAACATTATCATAAAGTAGATGTGTACTAGGTGATTTTGTAAGTGTGCTAAGTATGTAAAATAGGGTTTGCTAATCTATGAGGTTTGTTACCTTTTTTGTTTGTTTTTTGAGGCAGGACCTCTCTGTTAGTTTAGTCTGGCCTTGAGCATTTCAAAATTGCAATTAAGAAAATTCCATTTGTAATGGTATCAAAACAATAATTAGGAACATACTTAAGAGAAGTGGGGCACCTGCACACTGACAACCACAGAATAATTCAAAGAATAATTTCACAGAATAATAACCACAGAATAATTCAACATTAAAAGAACTAAACAAAGTCGTATTGTGTTTTTGGCAGACTTAATGTTAAGTTTGTGGTACTCTGAAATTGATCAACAGATTCTGCACAATCAGTATTAAAACTCCAGCTGGTAAAAAAAAAAACCCTCCAGCTGGTGCTTTTCTTTTTGTAGAAATTGATAAGCTGACTTTGAAATTCCACCAGTAATGAAAATAAGATGATACTAAGAGAAAGATAAATATGTGGATCAATGGAATAGATTTGATAGTCCAGAAATAAATTTATATTTTTATGATCAATTGAATTTTGGCAAAGGTGCCAACATAATTTAGTAAGGGAAGAAGAGCTGTTTATTACAGTAAATGGTACATCAACACCCCAGATATCCACAAGCCAGATAATGAAATGGGATCCTTACCTCATACTGTATAAGAAAAATTGGCTCAAAATTGGCCAGACTTGACTGTATGAGCTGAAACTCTGTAGGCTAAATTTTCTTGACCTTGAATTTGGCAGTTGCTTCTTAGACATGATTCCAAAAGCATAAGCAACCAAAGAAGAAATAGGTAATACAGACTTTTTTAAAAAAATTAAGAACTTTTATGCAGGCTTGTTTTGGCAAAGAATTTCTTCTGGTTGTGTAACAGATTACATTAAGATAATTAAGTTTGTCAGTGTACAGAATGAATAAATTTTTTGTTTATGGAAATAGACCCTCAAAAAAAAAAAAAAAAAGAAATAGACCCTCAATCCAAATTATACCCACTTAATGGGGTTGACTTTTCTCTCTCACATCAGTGACATCTTTGCCTGATAGCCTTTCTCCTGCCTTTCTCCTCTCTCCCTCTCCCCTTTTCCCATCCTCTTGTCACCTGCTTTCTGTCTTCCCCCTTTGCTTTCCTTCCTTCTCTCCCCTTTTGGTTTCTCCAGAACTGATCCCTCTCTTTTCTTCCTTATCAGTAACATCTCTATCTCCCTTTTCTTTCCACTCCTTCCTTTTTAGTAATCCTGTGAAAATCCTTCTAATTGTCGAAGAACTGGGATTGCAAGGCTTTTCTTTGTTTTTAAGTTATCTTCAGGCATGAATAGCAGTTTCTTTGCAAATACATAAAGCTATCTTTGGAGGGCAGGGAATGGTATCAGTTTCCATAAGCAGAGTTGGTGAAGATTTTGAGGAGAGAGATGTCAAAACTAAACTCAGTTCATAAGTGCCTATTGCTTTGGTATTTTATAGTGTCAACTCAATTGCCCATTTGTGTTGGAACAGGGCGGGATCATAGTGTAATGCAGCAGCCCTGTTTGTGCTCTAATTTCTTTTTAGCTGTGCTCAATTTATAGAAATTATCTTAATCCTCTGGTACTGAAAATAGAAGCAAAACTCACAAAATTGAAATTAGGTGGTTCCTTGCATGTCTTTTTTTCTTTTTGTTTTAGGACAGGGTCTGGCTTTGCAGTCCAGGCCAGGCTTGAATGCACTGTGTAGCCCAGACTTGCCTCACCATTTAAAACTGTTGAAAATGGGTGCTTAGGGAAGTTAGGTCTTACCAGACTTATGAGACACTTAGGTTGAGTAGTTGAGAATATGGTTGCAAATAAAGGGCCAAGTTTAGGTTAGCCATGTAGCTCTGGTGTTTTCACAGTGTATGTTGGTGGCCTTTTAGTAGGACCTGGCCTTTTAGTAGGACCATATCCAAATTTCTGATATTTATTTTTTAGTATGTATGTATGTTATGTATGTATTTGGTTGTTACAGGGTCTTACTGTGCAGCTTATACTCATAGTGATCTTCTTCTTTTCAGCCTCCCCAGGGCTGGGATTACAGGCGTGCGCCACTATGCCCAGACTCTGTGGCTGGCTTAGCCCACTCTGGGGGTGGGACTGGCACTGCATGTGGTTTGGGGAATCGAACTGCAGTCCTTGTGCTTGCCTAAGCTTGTCTAAGCAGGAGTTTTACTCTGCTGAGGTTTCTTGCCAGCCCCCTGGTATTTGTTTTTAATGCATATTTTAAAACAATTTAAGTATATGTATTATGATTTTCATGGCGTTTATGTATTTTACTGCCTGATAAACTCTGAAGGTGGTTACTACAAGAATGGTAATGGCTGGCCAGATAGCTCAGCGGATTAAAGTGCCTGCTTAGGCAGATGCAGGAGCCTGGGGTTCAATCCCCAACCTGGAGTGCTGGCCCCACGCCTGAGGTGCGCTGAGACAGCGAGTGAGACTGTGTGTGGTGGTGCACACCTGTAATCCTAACACTTAGGAGGCTGAAAAACAGGAGGATCACTACAAGTCCCATTTATGTAGTGAGACCCTGTAGACCCTCTACTGAATACAAAGAAAAAGGTAATGAGTGGTTTCATATTAAGTAATAGCCAACATTTATTAAGCCCTTACATAGAATACTAGGTTGAATGTGTGTGTACACACATTATCTCTTAACCCTCACAATCTATGAGCATTATTAGCATTATTCCAGTACTGTACTTTGAAGATTTGCTACCAGAGGCTGCTGGAAACTAACTTCCTCAACACTACATGTGTACAAGTGGTGAAGCTGAGTTTTACATCTAGGCAGTAGAGCAGTTCTCTTAACCCTACTAAATGTGATTCAGCAGTTTTTAATTATTTCACTTTTTTTTTTGTAAAAAATATACTATAGTGAATACCTACAAGGATAGTCATCCTTCTCGAGTAGTGCCTGAAAATAACTCATATTTGTATTCATTGTATGGTCTTTATAAAGCATTCTAAATCATGCTTTGAGAAGAGCCTGATTTCATTAGCACTTAGTACAGCATTTTTATGGCTGAAGTAAAAAGTTTAAGATACAGTGACAGATTAAGAAAATATTATTTGATATGGAAATGGCATAGGAGAAATACTTCTTAATAATCTGTCATGACCTTGTCCTGTTGGAAACATTATAATCAGCTGTTAAATTATTTTCATGTACATGTCAGGATGTTTTCTGCTTCAAGTAAGGTAAAGGCTAATCAAAACAGGTTTATTTCACACATAGAAGGACATACAGTTAGGGTTATTAAAAGTTTGACTAATTCTGGGTTCCGCCTCCATCTTTCCTTTGTTCTTTTCTTTGGTGCAAGCCACCATCCTTTCTGTATAAGACAGGAAGCTTGAGTGTAGGCTTGGGAAGGTAGAGAAGAATCCTGTGGTAATTGAAGGCATCAATATGATAATGTAGCTATATTATATCTGTGTGTTTCCTAGAAATAGCTTACAGCAGCAACACTATAGTAGTATACGTGGTACCACCCAGATCTTGGTTTTTAAATGCTATTTCCCAGGCCAGGGAGATGGCTTAGTGGAATAAGTGCTTCCCTGGCAAGTGTAAGGGCCTGAGTTCAATCTTCAGTTTCACTAAAAAAAAAAAAAAAAGCTGTTTCCCAATAAACAAAAATCAGAACTGCTTGGACAAATAGCTGATCCAAGGGATGGCTTAAGGGCTGGCCAAACAGCTCAGCGGATTAAAGTCCCTGCAAGCAGGCATAGGGGCCGGGGGGGTTCAATCCCTGAGGCCTGCTGTTCCAGCCCTGCCCCCAGGATGCACTGAGATGGCAGGCAGTTGAGACTGGGCGTAGTGGCACACACTTGCAATCCTAGCTCTTGGGAGGCTGTAAACAGGAGGATCACTATGAGTCTGACCTAGTAGTGAGACCCTGAACACCCTGTAGACCCTTCCCTAAAATACAGAAAAAAAGATAAAAGAAAAAAAGGGATGGCTTGAGACAGTACCATGTTCGCCTAGAACATCTTGTTAGATCAGAAAATAAAAGAATACTCAGGCATGATGGGAGTACATCAAAACCCGTAGGATGTGGTTTGACAGAGGTTGCATAAAGCATTCTGTTTTCTGATTTAAATACAAAAATATATGAGATAGGATTCTTTGATCGATTTATATTGCAGCTACAAAGTGGTCTAGAGTCCCTCTTTAATACTAACTGTATGCATTCTTCTCACCAAGGTGATTATTTTTATACATGCATTTTAAAATAAAGTGTTAAAACTTACTACTTGTTATCACCATGATTGTAAATGTACTATATACATGTTATGTGTATTTATGACACACTGGTAATTACAAGTAATTACAGGCTCCCACCACCACACCCAGTCTCAACCATCATCTCAGCATGCCCTGGGGACGGGTCCGGCATGGCAAACTGGGGATCGAACCCCTGTCCCTGGGTCTGCCTAAGCAGGTGCTTCAGTCCTCTGAGCTATCTGGCTGACCCAGTAATGTAGTTTTATACTTAATGCATTTATTAAAGTTAAAAATGGAATTGATGTTAACAAAAAGATAAATAGTGCAGAGTGTTGAATAGAAAAGAGATTGAGATGTCGACATGAATGACTAAAGTTCAAAAGCAATGACTGAGATATAGTAGAAAAGTTTTAACTAAGATTTTGAACAGTTCAGTTACCCTCTTTAGATTTGACTTTTTTTGCTGAGGTGGGTTTGTAACACAAGATGATTTCTAGGGTAGTTTGAAAATTAGAAGATTTTTCTTTAGGCACCTTGATTGTGATTGTGGAGAAGGTTTAGATTAAAATGAGTCCTTGAACAATACTGATTTAGCAGCATTCTCTTGCTCTTTTCATTTGATAAACTGTTTATAGTCATTGGAAAAAAATTCAGTGAAAGTATCTGCTTTATGGGAATTTTTTGCATTTCTTACTAATTTTATTTATTTCATGTTTAGCTTGATTTTTTGGGGGGGTTAGGTGGCCAATTTGATACCCAGTTGTTGGAAATTAATTACAAGATAATGTTTTCCATTTGATCTTCTCCTGATTCCAGTTTTATCTGCAGAAAATATTAATACTGTATATGTGAAAGGAAGTAAGTATATGAAATAGTAAGCACAGAATAAATTTTGTATTTTGATCATAAATACTGATAATATGTACACTGTACTGGGAAATATACTTCCTAGTAATGATAGCTGTGGACTATTTTCCCCCCAAATAATTATAGCTATATAATATTTTATTCTAGCTTCCCATGGTAATATACAGCATATAGCTTCAGTTTTCCTATTATAAAACAGTTAATTTTACTTAGAAATTGTCATGTACCACACTTACTACCTTAGTAAGTTCATTCTTGAATGGTTTTTGATTTAGTTTTTGTTGTTTGTAGTGATTTTTTTCTTACAACAACACTGGTGTGTATTAAAAAAAAACTCGTAAGTTATGCCATTGCTTTTTAAAAATTTCCCCATACAATAACTATAGAGCTTTTTAAAGCAACCACAATTATGTATTTTCTACACAGAAGAATGTGTTGTTAATATACAGTATTCACTCTTCAGTGCTTTTAATGTTGGTAATATTTTATTGTATGAACTAGCCATCCCTGTACTCTTCCTCTCACTTCTCATGTATTTACTGTTTTGCTTACATTAGAACAAACTCTGTGTGAATTTGTTTGTTTTTTTTTTTTTTTTTTTTTTTTTCGGTACCAAGGATTGAATTTATGACCTTGTGCTTGCAGGCAAGTGCTTATTCACTGAGCTATCTCTCTGGCCCCCTAGAATGGGTATTTCTGAGGGAAGTTAAAAGTCGATTTCTTTCTGAAATGTTCAGTTTTTAGATGTTGGCCAAATTGTTTAAAAACCTCATAGCTATAGGATGATTGGGATGACTTGGGTCATTCATTTGTAATAGAAGTGAATATTTTTTTTTCCTATTAGAGTGGACTATGTTTTTCTTTCCATTTTATATTTTGAACCTTATTAATATTGTGTATATACCAAAGATTCCCAAATGTGTATTTTTAGCCCTGCAGTATGAGTCTTACATTATTGCGGGTTTCTATTTAACATTTCCATTTGTCTATATTCCAAATTTAGTTAAGTCCAAAATTGAATTCTGGCCTAGTGAGATAGCTCAGTGTTCTAAGTGCCTGCTTAGGCAAGTACAGGGACCAGGGTTCAATCCTGCACACCACAGGCTGTGCTGGCGTGACCCCTGGGTGCAGTGTGACCCAGTCCAGGCATGGTGGTGCACACCTGTAATCCCAGGGCTGAGGAGGCTGAAAGCAGGAGGATCACTAAGAGTCCGCATTGCATAATGACACCCTGTACCAAATACATAAAACAAAAAACCAAAATTGAATCCTTAAGTTCTTCTGTTTTGAAGAAGTAATGAATGAGTAAAGATTTTTTCTTGATAGGTACCTGTTTTTAAAAAGTATTTCATTGTTGAGTGTACATAATTGTTTTTGTTCCAAAGTTGATTTTGGTACCTCCTGAAAAAATTAATCAGCTATTGATTCATTGGAATAATGAAAAGGGGCCAGGGATAACACTTAGTGGGACGGTGCCTCTCTAAGAAGCACAAGATCCTGAGTTCAGTTCTTGGTACAAAAAAAAAAAAAAAAAAAAAAAAAAAAGAATCATGTATAGTAGTTCAGCTGAGCTCAGCAGTTGGTACTAATAAGTAAAATTTCCTTTCTGGTTAGAATCTGCCCTCTTAAAATAATTATTTTCTTAACCAACAAAATTCTTCACAACAGGAAACAAAATTTTATTTTAAAAGATGGTGAACATCTGTCATCAGTATTACATAGAATTGTTCTGAATTTGAGTGTTCACTACTAAGATCTCATAAATTGAGAACAGAGTCCACAGAGCCAGGCTTAGCCACACACTTGTAACCCCAGCTACGTGGCTGACTGAGAAAGGAGGATCATGGTTTTGCTTGTTCGAGTCGCTATCTCATATTATAAAAATCAAAATGAAAAATCTAGGCATGTAGCTCAGAACTCTATGGGTTCTATCCTAAGTTCCAGGGTCAAGAGTAGGATGGAGAGGGGCCGGGGAGATGGCTCAGTGGAAGAAGCTCTTCCCTGGCAAGCGCAAGGGCCTGAGTTCAATCCCTGGTTCCGCCAAAAAAAAAAAAAAAAAAAAAAAAAAAAAAAGAGTAGGATGGAGAAAAAAAATAGTTTATGCTAAAAATTTTGTTTTAAAAGTCTCATTCCTGTATTTTAATAAAAGATACACAGGAAAGGCCAACCAAATAGCTCAGTGGATTAAAGTGTCAGCAAACAGTCTCAGGGGCTGGGGGTTCTATTACCGGGCCTGCAGTGCCAGCCCCACTTCCGGGGTGTGCTAAGACGGCAATTGAGACTGGGTGTGGTTGCGTGCGCCTGTAATCCCAGCTCTTGGGAGGCTGTAAACAGGAGAATCATTATGAGTCCAATCTAGTAGTGAGACCCTGAACACCCTGTAGACTCTTCCCTAAAAAAAAAAAAAAAAAAAAAAAAAAAAAGATACACAGGAAGAAAATTTCAGTTTTCTGAGAGTTCAGATTAAATTTTTTTTTGTGGGTTACTGTTGCCTGAATACAGACAAAAGCTTTGATATTTAGTTAAAGAGATCTATTCCTTCTGCTCAGATCTCACAGAAAATGGTTGATTATTTATTCTATGTGAAAAATGTGCATCTGTGGTTTCTAAAAGTAAGTTTCAAGTATTGCTGTTTTTAGTAAAATCCTTTAGCTTTACCATATAGAAAAATAAGAACTGAGTTGATCTAGAGTTAGTAGTTAGCTAGAATTAGTGAAGTTTTTCTTGTGCAGTTCTTTTAAAGGCATGCACATGTTTTTTTTTTAATTTTAGTAATTATATCTCTTGAAATTGAAAATGTACATGGGGGTGCTGGGGAAATGGCTCAGTAGACTAAGCACTTGCTTGGCAAGCGCAAGGGCCTGAGTTCAATCCCCAGTTCTGCAAAAAAAAAAAAAGGAAAAGGAAAAAAAATGTACATGGAATTTACCATATTAACCATTTTTTGGTAAT
Source organism: Octodon degus (assembly GCF_000260255.1). Lineage (NCBI taxonomy): Eukaryota > Metazoa > Chordata > Mammalia > Rodentia > Octodontidae > Octodon > Octodon degus. Next base: position 5,568,343 of record NW_004524578.1, on the reverse strand, counting down.
GGTGGTGTTAAGTACATTCAGGCTTCTGTGTCCATTACCACCATCCTATATTAAAACTCTATGCCCATCAAACAGTTAATGCCCCCTTGGACTCTGTTTAGTCATGGCAAGTACGATCATCCCTTTTTTTATGCATGTGCTCCTCTAGGTAACTCATATAATTGGATGATGTCCTTTTTAAATTTTTTTTTTTATTTTTTTAACATTTATTTAGAGTGTGTGTGTGTGTGTGTGGCCAGCTCAGCCCACCAGGGGGCGGGGCTGGCTGGCATGTGGTGCTGGGGGATTGAACCGCAGTCCCTGTGCTTTGCCAAGCTTGTTCCGAGTAGGTGCTTTAGACCACTGAGCCATCTCTCCAGCCCCATGATGTCCTTTTTAAAAAAAAGTTATGAATAGGTCAGATAGTATCCCAGAGCATGTGTATACCACATTTTATTTAATGTTTCAGCCACTAATGGATATTTGGGTTATTTCTTTCTACCTTTTGACTATTGTGAATAATTTTCTATGAATGTTGGTGAACAAATAATTTCTTTTGAGTCTGTTGTCAGTTTTTTTATTTATCTGAATTAGAACTTTTGGATCAAGTGATAATTTTATGTTTATTTTTAAAGCAACTACTATGTTGCTTGCAGCAGTAGCTTCACTATTTACAGTCACCTAAACAGTGTACGTGAGTTCCAGTTATTTTCATACATAGACTAATATCTTTTGTTCTTTCCAAAGCCATCTAAATGCGTGTAAAGATTTATTTCATTGTAGTTTTGATTTGCACTTGCCTTGTGATTAATGATGTGGAGCATCTTTTCATGTGTTTCTCTTCATCAAATGTCTATTCGTGCCCTTTGCCTTTTTTTTTTTTTTTTTTCCACTTATGTATTTGGTACAGGGTCTTACTACACAGGTAGTGATCCTCTTGTTTTCAGCCTCTCTAGCACTGGGATTACAGGCATGCACTACCAGCCCTGATTCATTAGCTGGCTCAGTGTGGCCTGGGGGCAGCATGCGGGACTGGGGACCGGTCCCTGCGCTTGCCAAAGCAGGTGCTTAGTCCACTGCCTTTGCTCAGTTTGTAATTGACTTGTTTTAGAGATTCTGGATATATTAATCAATTACTATATGTGTTGATCAATTTTCTCATTGCTGGAACAAAATGCCTAATATATTCAACTGAAAGAAGAAATGAGTACATGGCTCACAGTTGCAGACGTTTCAGTCTATCATTGGCTGACTCCACGGCAGGAGTAGATACAGTTGAGAAAAGCTGCTTGCCTCATGGTGCTGGGTAAACAGCACAGGGAAGGGCACCAGTCAAAGATACCATCCAAAGAAACATCCACGACTCACATCCTTCTGAGCCTACCTGTCAGCGCATCCAGCTATGAAGATTAGTGGATAATCACTGCTAACTCTAGGGCCTCCAGTATCCAGTCACCTCTCCAGGAGTCTTAATCCAATCAAGTTGACAATTGTAATTAACTGGCACATCATATATGTGATTTGCAATACGTTCTTCGGTTTTATGAGTTGTTCTTTTACTATGTTGTTAATGTCCTTACAAAAATTTAGTTTTGATTGTCTAGTTTGTCTGTAATTGTATTGTGTGTGCTTTTGGTGACATGACTGAGAAATGCTTGCTAAATCCAATGTCTTCCAGTTCCCATGTGGTTTGGTTTTTGTTCATGAACTCTGCCTACCCTCATGCCTTGAAGATTTCCACCTACTTACTCCTCCAGTAGATTTAGTGTTTCTGTTTAATATTTAGATCTTTGATCCATTTTGACTTTAGTTGCATAGTGATAGACATGGGTCTAATTGTAGCCTGGCATGTGGAAAGCCAGTTTTTTCAGGACAGTTTATTGAAGAAATCTTCCAGTGAACATGTTTGTTCATCTTTTTGTCAAAGATAAAATGGCTGAGTGTTTGTAGGTTTGTCTACATCTTCTAGTTTATTCCATAGATCCTTAGATCTGGTGTTTTTTTTTTTTTTTCTTGCCAGAGCCATGCTGGTTTTATCACAATATCTTTGTAGTATAATTTCAAGTCAGGGATTGTGGTTTCTCCTGCTTTTCCTTCGTTGGCCAGAATTCCTTTTGCTATTCTAGGTCTCCTCTGGTTCCACATGAGTTTTAGGAATGTGTTTTCTAGATCGGTGAGAGATACTAATGGTATTTTTATTGGGATTGCTTTGAATCTGTATTTCTTGGGAGTATAACCATTTTCACACTGTTGGTTCTTCCTATCCAGGAGCAAGGAATATCCTTCAATTTTTCTGAAATCCTCTCTGATTTCTTTTTTCAGAGTAGTTTAATCTTCACTGTATAAATCTTTTGCTTCCTTTGTTAGATTGATTCCTAAGTATTTCATTTTTGTGGATGTTATTTTGAAAGTGTGGTTTTCCCTAATTGCTCTCTTGTTGTGTTTGTTGCTTGTGTACAGGAACACTTGATTTTTGAGAGTTGACTTTGTATACATCTCATGTTTGTATACATATATTTAGTTATTGAATAGTTTTTGTATGTCAAAAGAAATCACTAACAGAGTAAGAAATGAGTGGGGAAAATAATTTAGCCCACTGTCCCTCAGAAAGAGGACTTTTATCTGGAACATATAAAGAATTTTTAAAAATTAGGCCCTCAGAATTCAAAGGCCCAATTAAAAACTAAGTGTCTCAGATGAATATATACTTCTCAGATGAAGAAACACAAATGGCAAGTAAATATATGAAAAAAATGTTTAACATTATTGCTCATTCTAGAAATGAAAATTAAAACAACACTGAGATTGTATCTCACCCAGAAGGAATAGCTATCAAGAAATCAACCAATGACAAATGCTGGAGGAGCTGTGGAACCCTTCTCTAAAGTTGGTGGGAGTGTAGGCTGGAAATCAGTCGGGGAGATTCCTAAAAACTCTAGGATTAGAGGTCTCATTCAATCCAGCTATTCCCCTCCTGGGTGTTTTTCCAGAAGAATTAAAAACACAGTGTTGCATATGTTGTACACCCATGTTTATAGCAGTATAGTTTGTCATAGCTAAATCTTGAAAAAAAGCCCAAATGTCCATCAGTTGAGGAATGGATAAAAAAAGATGTGATATTTTTATACAGTGGAATATTACTTATCTAAAAAAAAAAAAAAAAACCCTAACTTGAGGCTTTTATCGGTAAATGGATGCAACTAGAGACCATACTCACAAGTGAAATAAATCAGATCTGCATGTGTAAACATCTTCTTATCTCCCTAGTGTAAGAACCTGAGTGAATAAATAAAATCTGAAAGGTACAGCATATACTGTGAAAGGGCAAAAAACTGCTGCAAGGGACAGAACAACTAGAATGAGGGAAAGAAGAAAAGAAAGAAGGGAAAAATATGTGAATATATATGGGATAGTTGATTTTTATTGGTCTATTGAACAAATGCTTACTTTTTTTTTTCTTGTTTTTAAATTTTTTTGACCAGTTTTGCATGCTTATATCTGGTAATCTGAACAACTAATCTGAAGATAACAGTATGCAATACAGCAACCAGTGTTGAATTCCTAGCATCTTATTTAGTGAAATTCTGTATTGTTTCTAATATTTTAAAAATTACATTTAAATTATCTTTAAAAAGATAAAAGAATAAAAAATTCACACACATACAAATCAAATGCCTTGAGGCTTTTTTCTTTTTTGTCAAGAATTGTATGGTTTTAGCAATTGGATTTGAATGTTAGATCATCCAACTGCATTGTTTCCATGAAGACAGCTTGTTTTTCTGGCACCATTTGGTAGAAGCACTTTTCTTTCCTGTTGAATGGTTTTGATACTCTAGTTTATTATTATTATTATTATTATT
>NW_004524578.1:5560083-5564404 GCF_000260255.1 Octodon degus | reverse complement strand
TATTATTATTTTTTTTTTTTTTTTTGTATTTTAGGGAAGGGTCTATAATGTGTTCACGGTCTCACTACTAGGCAGGACTTGTAGTGGTCCGCCTGTTTACAGCCTCCCAAGAGCTGGGATTACAGGTGCACACCACCACACCCAGGCTTAATTGCTGTCTCAGCACGCCCCAGGGGATGGGACTGGTACTGCAGGCCCTGGGATTGAACACCCAGTCCCTGCACCTGCTTGCAGGCGCTTTAATCCATTGAGCTATTTGGCGAGCCCTGATATTCTAGTTTAGAAAGCTTTATTTTTATTTATTTTCTTTTCCCCCTTAAATCTCTTTTAAGTTTTTTACTCTATTGATCAGTATGTCTTCCTTTATGGCAGTATCACGGTTTGGCTTTCTGTAGCTTTATAGTAAATTTTGATTTCAGGAAGTGTGAGTATTCTTTTTTTTTTTTTTTTTTTTTTTCTTGTTGAGATTATCTTGGCTATTTGGACTCCCCTGAAATTACATACGAGTTTTAAGTTTGTCATGTTAATTTTTGCAATAACAGCAGGATTTTGATAGGATTGCACTGTAATTTTAAGATCTCTTTGTGTTGTGTATACAACTTAATACATAGAATCTTAGAATCCATAAAAAATTCTGTCATCACTGTTTTTAAATGTTCACTATGCAAATTTTTTTCCTTTTAAGTATTTGTTGTTTTTGATGCCATTGTGAGTGGAAGTGTATTTTTCATATTGGTCATTACTAGTGTCCAGACCTGAGAGTTCTTCTGTATTCTATATTCTGCTACTTTGCTAAGTGTATTAGTTGTGATATTTTTCATGTGGAACTTGTAGATTTTCCTCCATGAAAATTGTCATCTGTGAACACAGATAACTGTACTTACAGTTTTCCAGTTAGGATGCCTTTTCTTTCTTTTCTTCTGTGAATTGCTGTCTAGAACTTCCACCTTTAATGTTGAATAGAAGTAATGAAAGCAGTGATCCTTTTATTTCTAATACTGGCTTTGAGGTTTTTTTGTCATTGAGTGTGCTTTTAATTTTGAAATTTTTCACAAGTTTATTATGTTCAGGTTGTTTCCTTGTGTTTCAAAAAGGCTTATTAAAGTTGAATTTTATCATCCTTTTTCATGAAGAAGATTATGTGGTTATTTCATTCTTGTCATTAATTTACTTTGGTATGTTGAACTATCTTTGTATTCTAGGAATAAATTATACTTGGTTGTGTATAATTTTGTTTTACTGTATTCAGTTTGCCAATATTTTGTTGAGGATTTTTATGTCATTGTTCATAAGGGATATTGGTCTGTAGTCTTTTTGTAGTGTCTTTGGTATAAGTACCTTGTTGATCTCACAGATCATATTTAAGTGTTCTTTCATTTTCTTAAAAGACTGCAGAGTGGTGCTATTAGTTCTTGAAATGTATGATAGAATTTTGTCAAGAGATTTTAATTACTGATTGACTCTTCTTATTGCTTATTCAACTTTTCTTTTTCTTAATAATTCCATCTTGGTAGGTTTTGTATTTCTAGTAATTTGTCTTCTTTACATAGTTTATTCTGTTTGTTAACATAGTCATTTTTATACTGCCATGCAGCCCTATTTGTGTAAAATTGGTAGTAGTCTTTACTTTCACTTCTGATTTTAGTCACTTCAAATTTTTTCTTTTTAGTCTAGTTAAAAGTTTATCGTCAATTTTGATTTCTTTTGGAAGAATGAACTTTTAATGTTTTTTTAACTTGTTTTCCTGTTTATCTCTGCTCTAAAATTCATTGTCAAGAAAAGCTTTAAAATGCAAATATACATCCAAGTTGAAAACTGGTAGTTCTGTTTCAACACAGATTATGCCAGAGAACTCATAAATTTCAGACATGGTCATATATTTGCAATTTGAAATTCATCTCCATACAGATTTATTTATTTATTTTTTTTTGTATTTAGGATTTATAGGGTCTCACTATATAGATCAGATTTGTAGTGATCTGCCTGTGTTTAGCCTCCCAAGAGCTGGGATTCCAGGGTTGGGGCTGGCACAGCAGGCTGGAAATTGAACACTGGGCCGCTGGGCCTGCTTAAGCAGGCATTTTAATCCGCCAAGCTATTTGGTCAGCCCTTTGATACAGATCTTGATAGTGAATTGCTTACTTTTTTTTTTTTTTTTTTAATCTTTTATTTATTTGGCACAGGGTCTCGCTATGCAGCTTGGACTCTTAACGATCTTGCCGTCTCAGCCTCCCCAGTGCTGAGATTACGAGTGTGCACTACCATGCTGGGTTTCTGTGGCTGGTTCTGCGTGCCGGGCCTGCTCAGTAAGCAGTACCAGGGATTGAACCTGTGTTCTTGCACTTGCTTAGGCCACTGAGCCATCTTCCCAGCCCAGTAGTGAATCTCTTGATGACAAATAAGCATCTAGTTTTTCCCGGAACTCATGACAATAATTATATTGCTTTATGATCAGTGTGGCTCCAGACCCTCTTACATCTCATATCTTCTTTCTGAGAATTTTGAGGTTTCCCTTGGGGCAAACAGAAAATCTCATTCATTGTAGCTTTATAATAAATCTGACATATGTTACTATCTGAATCTTTTAGTTTTATTGTTCAGAATTGCCTTAGGATGTTAGTTTTGTCTTGTTTTGGTATGGAGAATTAAAATTGAGACCTTGCACTTGCCAGGCAGGCACTTATGTCCCTGAGCTATATCTATCCCCAGCCCTACCTTAATTATTCTCATACTTTTATATCCAACTGAATTTTAGAATTAGTGGGGCAGTTTCCATGTAAAAGAAACCCTACTGGCATTGTAATTGAGATTACATTGAATCTCTAGATTAATTTTGGGGGCCCAATATGGTGGCACATGCCTATGATCTGAGCACTAGAAAGGCTGAGGTAGGAGGATCACTGAGTTTGAGGCCACTCTAAGCTACGTAATCGAGTTCAAGGGCTGCCTGAGCTACACAGGGAGACCCTATCTCAAAAAAATAAAACAAAACAAAAATATATTGTTAATTTGGGAAGAATTAATACCTTTATAAAACTGAAACTTTGGGGCCGGGGAGATGGCTCAGTGGAATAAAAACCCCAAACAAACAAACAAACAAAACCCCTGAAACTTCCAGAATTCTACAAATACTTCTGGATATTGTAATTTTTCTCTCAGAACTTGTTTTCTCTTTTGTTTTACATATATGAAATGATAAATTTATTATTTATTTTCCTGATGGAAATGATCTAGAAGAAAATTTTGATAGGAATACACAAATTGCTGGAACCAAGATCTAAACAGAATGGAAGGAATAGATAGATACCAATGGGTTAGTAGTTGTGATGGTAGGAATTTGAGATTATTCTCTTCTGATTGCTTTTATTTTACCACTAGAATAAGTTGTAAAATCACCAGCTGAGAATGAAAATGAAAGAGAAGTGTTGGAGATATGATCAGAGAGAGGATTCGTCATAAAATAAATACCCAGAAAATTGAGAAATGAAAGCGTACTGGAGGGGCTGGTGAGATGGCTCAGTGGTCTAAAGCACCTACTTACAACAAGCTTAGCAAACCACAGGGACCACGGTTCGATCCCCCAGCACCACATGCCAGCCTGCCCCGCCCCCTGGTGGGCTGAGCTGGCCACACACACACACACACACGCATAAATAAATAAAATTTTAAAAAAATTTTTTAAAGAAAAAAGAAAGGGTACTGGAAAATAAATTTGAAGGAATTTGTGAGGTTTAAATTGATAGCACTTGTAAACTTAAAACTTAGATTTATAAGTATGAATAGCATTTTTTTTCCAGTCATATTTACTTACATGGAATCAGGGTTTTGCCACTGAACATAGTGAAAGGAGTGGAGGTCAGGGAGGTAAGAGTTTATGAAAATTTAATCAGCCAAGTAAGAAAGTAAGGAGCACGAAGTGGGTCAGTAACAGTGAAAAGCTATGGGCTTCGTACATTATGCGAGTCATTGGTATCAAAGGATTGTTGCATAAAGTGTGCAAACTGGAAATAATAGGAAATGATGGTTACACATACAATTTATGGTCATATTTTTGTTAATTATTTATAGCAGTCTTAAAAGTTTTTCCCTTTTAGCCATGGCTTTAACTGTTGTCTCATTTTGAAGGATTTGTAGGAGCCAGGGAGATGGCTCAGTAGAAAAAGTGCTTGCCTGGCAAGCACAAGGGCCTGAGTTCAGTCCCTGGTTCTGAAAAAAAAAAAAAAAAAAGGGCCGGGGAGATGACTTAGTACAATAAGCCCTTCCCTGGCAAGCACCAAAGGGCCTGAGTTCAATCCCCAGTTCCACCAAAAAAAAAAAAGAA
>NW_004524578.1:5539501-5559883 GCF_000260255.1 Octodon degus | reverse complement strand
CCAGTTAATTTTTTTTTTTTTTTTTCAATTTCTATGTTGATTCCTAAGAATGGACAACATGTCTGTCCTTTGAAGTTTGTTAGGATTTAGTGTTATGGTCCAGTATGTAGTCATTTTTGGTACATGTCTTCTATGCATTGTTCCTTTATTCTGATATGATTGTGCCATCAGTTGCTGAGAAAGCTCCATTAAACCAATCTGTAATACTAGTGGATTTGAGATAGCTTATTTTTAGGGTTGGCTTTACTATTCCGTGGCTTTGTCTGTCAGCTGAGGTTAATTTAGGAAAAGTATATTGTTATGTATGCAAAATTAAGACAGTATTTAAACAAATGGGTAACTGAGAAGAGTCATAAGTTACATTTGAGGTACATTTGGTCTTATGTTAGAATCATGTGTGAAGATTTTAAAGAAATTGTACTGTGTGTCAGAAATAATAATGTGCAGCTCTAATGTTGCTGGCAGTCAGCAAGATACTAAAAACCTTTGAGCTGTTGTCTTCTGTGTCTTGAATAAGTTTATAATTGTCTTTCACATTTAACCTTTTTTGCTTAAATTTATAAATACACAAAAATATTGAGAAAATACTACATTGTGGAGGGGTGGGGAAGCCAGTGAGAAACACTGCCTCTTGTTAAGTATTTACACCCTTATCCATGATGTCTTACTACTATGAATGGACATTTTCTGTTAGTTACATTTTAGGAGATACAGTTTAGGATTATGAGTTAAAGTGTAACATTACAGTTCTGCCCTATGAAAAAATAATAGCAAAGAAGCTCATGGCTATTGCTTTTTTCACATTATATGTAGTTTTCAGGAGTAGATTTCTGATGATACGTAAATGTTATGTGCATTCAAATTTAGAATTGTCATTTTTCTACTAAATTGAACTTATATTGATCTAGTGTCCTGTGTGTATCCATGTATGTGTATTCTGTATTCATGTATTCTGTATGTAATACATGAAATTTACTCTGATAAATTTAGAACACCTAACTTTCTTCTGGTTTATAGTTTAAATGATGTGTCTTCTCCCTGCTTTTACTCTCATTCTTTCTGTATCTAAAAAGCTAAGGTATATTCCCTGTAATCACAGTATTTGGTTTTGTTTTTAGCTAGAGTTCTGTTAGAGTTGATGTCTGTTCATCTCTCCTTCCTTGCTTTTGTTTGAGTTACTCCTTTTTTCTTCTCTTTTATTTAGCTTTTCTGCCATGCATACTTTTATTGTTCTTTCAGTGATCACCCCAGAGATTACCATTTATGTGCTTGATTTTTTAAAGTATAAAGGAAATGATAATTTATCCATTTTCTAGTTAGTAAAATGTTTTAGAACACTTGGCTTCATTTGCTACCCTCCTCAATTATGTACAATGGTTATTGTAGGTTAGAAATACTCATTTATTTGCCCTCTTTATTACATTTCATTTTTTGATGCATATTTAGGTAGTATCTGATAATCTTTTTCTTTGTACAAAAGGAAGTCCCATCACTGTTTCCTTGTGATAAATTCTGTTTCTGTTGTCCTAAAGATGTGTCTATTTTTATGTTATTTCTGAAGAGTATTCCCTCCCTTTTGATATAGAATTCTAGTTTGATACTTTTCCCAGCACTGAAGATATCCTTTCACTGTCTTCTGGCTTCATTATTTATATGAATAACTTGGCAATTAATTTTACTCTTCTCTTTTGAAGTAAATCTTTAAATTTTTTAGCTGCTTTTAAGATCTCCCTATCTGTGAGGGGACACCCCTCCCATTTCCTTCTTTTCTTTTCTTTTTTTTTTTTCTTGCAGAACTGAGGATTGAACTCAGGCCTTGCACTTGCGAGGGAAGCGCTTCTTCCACTGAGCCATCTCCCCAGCCCCACCATTTCCTTCTTTGATGTACCTAAATATATTTATTATACTTAGTTTTTTGGGGGATTGGTAGTGTTTTTTGAATCTGTGGCTTGATTACTCATTTGAAGTTTTTAGCTATCATGTCTATATTGTCTCTCAACCAATATATTTTTTCTGTCCTTCTAGGACTTTATTTATATGTATTTTGGTTTTTTCCTCCATGTTCCATATCACAGTTTTCTATATTTTTTATTCTCATGTATTTTTTAAATTTCAGTCAGCTTTTCTTTTCTTTTTTCTTTTTTCCTGTTTTCTGGGCCATTGATCCCTGCCCCCCAACTGTGTCTAACCTCGGATTAAAGCAACACATAAATTACTTTGTTTTCAAAATTGTATTTTTATTGTTTTTTCTTGTATTTATTTCTTATTGTCTGTTAAGCTTCTTTTTATTAACTTGTTTTTTTAATTCCTTGACTACATTAAGTCTTTTCCTGTTAACACTTTTTGTGGATGTATTATAGGTCTGGTTCTATTGCCATTTTTAAAATCTTAATTTTTCAGTCATATTTTTGCTGGCCTTATTTTTTATTTAATTAGTCAATTTATTTTTGTGTTTTAGTACAGGGTCTACAGAGTCTCTACTATGTAGATTGGACTCATAGTGTTCCCCTATTTTCAGCCTCCAAAGTGCTGTGATTGTGGTGCATGCCACTACACCCAGTCTTTGCTGGTCATTTTAAAGTTCTAGGCATTTGTTAATGAAGATTGATAATAACTTGAATTTGTGGATAGTATCTTTCTTCTAAGAAGATTTACTTTTGCTCCTGTCATGTGGCTAGGCTAAAAATCCACGATAGCTCAGATTTTCTGAATCTGATGAGGCTGAGATGATGAAGATCCCACAGTGTACATGGCTAGACTATTTTCGGTTTACCTTTATGTCTGTGGTATAGTCCTTTGGAGTCTCTCCAGATGCCTGGTGTGTTTTGGATTCCTTTTTGGCAGGCTGTGGGTCTTATTTTTTCGCCTCTACTTTCAGATAGACTGAAAGAGCTGTTCATTTTCTCAGTCTCTCACACTGGATTTTACGTTTCTTCTAGGAGTCAGCTCTAAGAAGCATCACTGATCGAAAGCTCTGCATCACTTTAAAATAAATTGCCTCTTCTAGTTTTTTCTCAAAAGGATGATTTGAAACAATCTTCAGTACAATGGCCAACAGTAAAATGGCCAGTTATGTTCTAGAATGCATAATTCACTAGATTATAGGGGATATCACAGGTATTAATTACCAGATTTTGTATACATTAGCAGTAATATGTTTGCAGTGAAGTGCATACATATTTATCTTGCCTGTTGGAGGGTAAGTTTTCTAGTGGAAGTTAGAGGGATGTGTTTAGGAACTTGATTTGGAGTAAGTCATACTCTGTTGTTTATAATTCAATCTGTTGAGGAAATAGACATGTTCTTCCACACAGCTGCTTTTTTAATTGGGTTCTAACACTGTTTAGATCCTCTAGTTTTTCCTACTCTTTCATCATGGGACATTTGTACTCATTCTTCTTTCTGATTGTCTTGTATACCCTCGTACTTAGGCTTGAATATAAGACATATTTTTAGCAAAGACATTTTCTGACCCACAAATTTCACATTCAAGTCAGATAAATGAGCATCTTAATTTTGAATGATAAATATTCATTTATGTGATGATTTGATTAAAGTCTCTTTTCCTTATAGTAGACTTTGAATTCTGAGATTAAAATTGATATCTTTTTTTTTGTTTGTTTGTTTTTTAGGAAAGGGTCTACAGGGTGTTCAGGGTCTCACTACTACATCGGACTCATAGCGATCTGCCTGTTTATGGTCTCCTGAGAGCTGGGATCACAGACACGCACCACCATGCCCAGTCTCAATTGCCCTCTCAGGATGCTCTGGGGGGCGGGGTTGGCAGGCAGGCCCAGGGATGGAATCCCTGGCCCCTGTGCCTGCTTGCAGGCACTTTATTTAATCTGCTGAGTTATTTAGCCAGCCCTAAGAATGATGTCTTTTTCTTTCTTGACTATTTGACCTTTTTCTAGTTCAGTGTTTGGAAGTGTCTTTATTGTTAAGTAGGTAATCAGTTAATTATCAATTGTTATTAGGCAGTTAATATTTTGTTTATGAAGAAAACAAAATAAAGAAGATAAATAAGAAATAATGCACTGATGATAGTACTGATAGTGATGAGAAGTGAAAGGCCTGTTGCTTTTGTGCAAAAAACTTTTTTTTTTTTTGGTGGAACCGGGGATCGAACTCAGGTCCTTGCGCTTGCCAGGGAAGCGCTTATTCCACTGAGCCATCTCCCTGGCTCACATGCAAAAAACATTTTAAATCAAACACTGGCTTTCCATAGCGTGCTTAAAGTTTTGTAGATATAGATGTACAGTCAGTGAAATTCTTTTGAAAATTTGTTACTGTGCTCATTTGGGGATTTCTTATACCTTTATAGTTCTTGTTTTGTAAATTTTTTATTTTTTTTTTTTTAATTAAAAAGAACAAAAAAAAAAAAAAAAAAAAAAAAATTTTTTTTTTTTTTTTTTTTTTTTTTAAAGCGTATTTTATTTATTTATTTTACATTTATTTATTGTGTGTGTGTGTGGCCAGCTCAGCCCACCAGGGGGCGGGGCTGGCTGGCATGTGGTGCTGGGGGATTAGAACCGCGGTCCCTGCTTTGCCAAGCTTGTTCCAAGTAGGTGCTTTAGACCACTGAGCCATTTCTCCAGTTCCAAATTTTTTATTTTAAAGGAAAAAAATGATAAAAATTTTCAACTTAAGATAGAGTAACAATGGTTAATCTATTGCTTATGGTTATCTTCTAAGTGATTCCTAAGATTATGAGATATAAGCATGAAAAATTGATCAAACAATTTAAGCACAATCCTATCTCTTCAGTAAACTGATAGAAATAAGTAGTATAGTTAACTATCTTGTGTATGCCTCTATATAGTATATATTATTAATATATTATTTTTGTATACTTTTCCTTCTTTTGTCCCTTTCCCTGTCCCAGTTTCTTTTTCCTTTTGAACAGTTTCTTTTGCATTCACAATATCTATTGTACATTTCAGCTGTTATTCACTCTTTCAGGTTCTTAACTAGAGGGACACAATGTTTACACATGCAAGGCTGATTTATTTCACTTATGAGTATGTTCTCAAGTTATATCCTTTTACCTATAAAAGTTTCAAGTTTATCCTTCTTTGTGGCAGTTCTACCTCATTTTGTATAAAAATACCACATTTTTATCTGTTCCTTTTTGGATGAGCATTTGGGTTGTTTCCGAGATTTAGCTCTGACAGTTGTGCTGCAATAAACATGGGTGCACAAATGTTGTGACATGATGTTTTTAATTCTTCCGGGAAAAACCTAGAAGGTTAATACCTTGGTAAAATGGGGCCACTAATCCTTATGTTTTGAGGAATCTCACTGCTAATTTCCAGAGTGGTTGTACCCTCCTGCCAATTGTGGAGAAGTGTTCAATCTTCCCCACAGTGTCTCCAGCATTTGCTGTTGGTTAACTTCTTGATGACAGCCATTCTTTCTGGGGTGAGATGGGATCTTGGTGTTGTTTTAATTTGATTTTCTTGAAAGATGGATGATGTTGAACACTTCTTCATATATTTATTTGCCATTTGTATTTTTTCATCTGATAAGTATATATTCATTTCAGATACCCAATTTTTGATTAGGCCTTTGAATTCTGGGGGCCTAATTTTTGAAAATTCCTTATATGATTTATATTTAAGTCCTTTGAAGGAATGTTGACTAAAATTTTTTTCCTATTCTGTGGACTGTCTTTCACTCTGTTGGTGATTTCTTTTGATGTGCAAAAGCTGTTTAAAAGGATGAGGGTCCTGTTGCTTTATTATTTGAAGTATATCCCGTATAGTCTGGGTTTTGTTCATGAAATCTCAGCCTGTACCTGTATGTTTGAGATTTCTACCTATTTTCACTTCTAATAGGTTTAGTGTTTCTGGGGTTTTTTTGTTGTTGTTTTTTCGGTACCAGGGATTGAACTCAGGACCTTGCACTTGCCAGGCAAGTGCTTACTCTTCTGAGCTATCTCCCTGGCTCTCTGGTTTTTTTTTTTAAGTGTTTTTTATATTTAGACCTTTGATCTATTTTGACATCAGTTTAGTGTGTGGTGATAGGGGTCTAGTTTTAGCCTTTGGTATATGGAAGGCCAGATTTTTTCAGAACCATTCATTAGTGAGACTTTCTTCCAGTGAACATGTTTGGCCCCTTTGTCAAAGATAAGGTGGTTGAATGTGTTTGCAGTTTTGTCTGCACCTTCTAATCTGTTCCATTGATCCTCAGGTCTGTTTTTTTTTTTTTTTTTTTTTTTTTTTTTCCCCAGTACCATGCTGATTTTATTACATTAGCTTTGTAGTGTAATAAAACTACTTAAAAAAGTTAGGGATTGTAATGTTTCCTGCTTTTCCTTTGTTGGCCAGAATTGCTTTTGATATTCTGTGCTATCCTAGGTCTTTGCTGGTTCCAAATTAATTTTAGGAATGTTTCCTCTAGTTCCATGAGGTTTGCTAGTGGTATTTTGATTGGCGTTTCATGAAATCTATACAATAATTTTGGGAATATGGCCATTTTCACTATATTGGGTTGTTCTTCTCTGAGAGTAAGGGGTATCTTCCAATTTTCTTTTAATCCAGTCCAATCTCCTTTTCCAGAATACTGTAATTTTCAATATAAAGATATTTTACATCCTTTATTAGATTGATTCTTAAGTATATAATTTTTTTTATGCTGTTGTGAAGGTAATTTTTTTCTTTGTGGTACCGGGAATCAAACTCGGGACCTTGAGCTTGCCAGGAACGCGTTTATTCTGCTGAGGTATCTCCCTGGCTCCTTGTGAACTGTTTGATTTGGCTACTTTCTCAGTGAGTTTGTTGTTTGTGTAAAGGAATGCTAATTATTTTTGAGTGTTGATTTTGTATCCAGCTATGGTTATGAAACCTAAAAATCTGTTGGTGAAGTTTTGGCATTTTCTATATAGCATAGTATCACGTCACCTGTGAATTATGATAATTTGACTTTTTTCTTTCTATCCTTATTCTTTTTATTTCTCTCTCTTGTCTGGTTAGTCTGACTAATGTTTCCAGAACTGTGTAGAATAGGAGTGGTGATAGTTGGCATCCTTGTCTTGTTACTGATAATAGAATGAAAGTGTTAAGTTTTTGTCCATTTAGTATGATGTTTATTTGTCATAAATGGCTTTTATCAGGTTGCCAGAAAGATTGTCTATTCCAATTTTCTATGGTTTTTTTTTTTTTTTTTTTTTTTTTTTTATCATGAGTGTTGGGCCTAGTCAAAAGCTTTTTCTCCATCTCTTCAGATGATCATGTGATTTTTGTCTTTTGCTCTGTTACTGTTACATTTATTGATTTGCTATGTTGAACCAGCCTTGTATTCCTGGGATGAATCCCTCTGGGTCATAGTGTATAATCTTGATTTGCTGCATTCTGTTTGCCTTTTTTTTTTTTTTTTTTTTTTTTTTGCAGAGCCGGGGATTGAACTCAGGTCCTTGCGCTTGCCAGGGAAGCGATTATTCTACTGAGCCATTTCCCCAGCTACCCTGCTAGTATGTTTTTGAGGACTTTTGCATCTGTGTTCAGTAGGGAGAGTGCCCTGTAGTTACGTGTTTTGGTTTGAGCGTCAGGATAATACTTGCCTCCAAGAATGAGTTAGCGAGTATTACTTCCCTTTCTATTTCATTAAAGAGTTTGAGAAGTATTGGCATTAACTCATCTCTAAATTTCTTGTAGAATTCAGCAGTGAATCCATCAGGACCTGGGCTTTTCTTTATTGGTAATATTTTAATTACATTTTCAGTTTCATTATTTGATATTTAGTTATTCTGTATTTTTTTTATCATACTGATTTGGCTTTGGTAACTCATATATATCTAGGAATCTGTCCATTTCTTCTGTTTTCCATCCTGTGAGCAGAAAGACTTTTGAAGTGCGTATTGATCTTCTGAATTTCCACTGAATCTCTACTGATTTCACCCTTGTCATTTCACATTGCATGAATCTGAGTCTTTTCCCTTTTTGGGATAAGGTTGGCTAAAAGTTTATCCTTTTATTTTATTTTTTTAATGTATTTGGTACAGGGTCTCACTATGCATCTTGGACTTGTAATAATACTCCTGTTTTCAGCCTCCCCAGTGCTAGGATTATAGGCGTGCGACACTAGGCCTGGACTCTGGCCAGCTCAGCCCACCCTGGGGTGGGGCTGGTGCAGCATGTGGTGCTGGTGATCAAACCCTGGTGCCTGTGCTTGCTTAAACAGTAACGTAATCCGCCGAGCTATCTTGCCAGCCCAGGTTAATAAATTTTACAGATTCTTTCAAAGAACCAATTCCTCAATTTATTAATTCTTTGTATTGTTTTCTTAGTCTCCATTGTGTTCATTTCTGCCCTCATCTTCATAATTTCCTCCCATTTATGGGCTTTGGGCTTATCTTGCTCTTCTAGAAATTAGAGGTGCAGCATTAGGTTCTTTATTTGTGCTTGTTCTGTTTTTCTCATGTGAGAATTCACTGCTATAAATTTCCTCTGACGACTGCCTTCATTGCATCCCCCATAAGTTCCGACATGTTGTATCTGCTTCCTTGTTTAGTTATATTGTTTAATTGCATCTGTGACCTATTGTTCAGGAGAGTGTTACTTAATTTCTGTGTGTCTATGGAGTTTTTGCTGTTTCTTTTGCCATTAATTTCCAATTTCATTGCACTGTGGTCAGATAGTATGCAAGAGATAATTTCACTTCCTTTGCATTTACTTAAGCATGTTCTCTGGGCTAGTATATTGTCTATTTTAGAGAATGTCCTGGGCCAGGAGATGACTCAGTAGAATAAGTGCTTGCTTGGCAAGCACAAGGGCCTGAGTTCAGTTCCCGGTTTTGAAAAAAAAAATGAATGTCCCATGTGCAGCTGAAAAGAATTTGTATTCTGGTGGTGTTGGCTGGAACACTCTGAAAACATCTACTAAATCCATTTCTTTGCTGATTTTTTTTGTCTAGTTGGTCTATCTCTTTGTGACAAAGGGGTATTAATCCCATTACAATTGTGTTATTACTTAGTTGAGTTTTCATGTGTATTAATTTTCTTAAATGGTTGATTTCTTATTTGGTGCATACATATTCATGACTGGTGTCTTTTCCTCGAAGTTTTCCTCTAACAAGTATATAATGACCTCTGTCTTTCTTGATCATTCTTAATTTGAAATTCACATTGTCTGCAAACAGAGTAGTTACCCCTGCTTTTTTCTGGGTTCCTATTGCATGGAGGATTGCTTTTCATTCCTTGATTTTCAGTCTGTGACTTCCTTTTTAAATTAAATGTTTTTATTGTATACAGCATGTTGTTGGATCTTGTTTTTTTGACTCATTCTGTTTTATTTTGATTGCTAAATTCAGGCCATTTGCATTCATGTTAAAACTGGTATGTATTAGTTTATGTTTTTCATGATATTTTCCTGTCTTTGGTTCCCTGCTTTCCCCTGTTTAATTGCTTGTCCTGCCTGATGGTTTGTTTCTGTTGTTCTTGGAATTGTGGTCATTTTTATCTCTGTGTAGAATATCTTTCAGTATGCTTTGTAGGTTTGGTTTAATGGTCATGAATCTCTTCAGCTGTTCTTTGTCATGGAAATATCTTATTTCTCCATTAATTTTTAGTGATATTTTTACAGAATACTTCATTCTGGATCGGAAGTTGTTTTCTTTCAGGACTTGAAATACTTCATGCCAAACTCTTTTTGACTTGAAGGTTTATGTTGAGAAATCTGCCTTGATTCTGAAGTGGTTTGTTGTATAAGTGATAGGGTTTTCGTTGTGTATTGTTTTGTTTTCCTCTAACAGGTTTTAGGATTCTGTTCTTGTGCTAAATTTCTGGAATCTTGATTATTATATGTCTTGATATAGTTTTATTTTGGTCATGGCTGATTGGTGTTATATATGCCTCACTTATTTGTATGTTAAACTCTTTATCCATACCTGGGAAGTTTTCTGCCATTATTTTTCTGAAGAGGTTTTTTTTGGGCATTTGTGCTATCTCCAGCTTTTTCACTGACTCCAGTCAATCTTATATTATCCTTTGTGTCATCTTGTAGCCATTGGATTGATTTTTCATGGTTTCCTGCTATTTTTAAGGTATCTTTCTTTTCATGATGACTAGCTGCAATTCTGTCTTCAAGATAAGACATTGTACCCTCTCCTTCATTCAGTCTTACATATACTTTCAATAGAGGGGTAAATCTCTTGGATTTCTGTTTGGATTCCATTCTTGTCCTATGTTGGACATTTTTTTCCCATCATTTTTTCTAAGCTCATCTATTCTTTCATCTGTATCTTCTGTAATATCTTTTATATTAAGCATCTTTCTTTTTTGTACCTTAGAGATTATTTTCTCTGTAGTCTTTTCAACTTGTTTTTTTTCACTTCTTTACTGTCTTCTCTCACAGTTCCCATGTTTGAAAAGAAAAAAAAAGTCCTTCTCAACATTTTGGGGGCCTGCTGGTTAGCTCAGTTCTTTAAGTGCTTGCTCATGCAAATGCAGTCAGGCACAGGATACTGTGGTTCGAACCCCACCTCTACCTGCCTTACCAGACCCACCCTTAAGGCAGGCTGAGGCGCACACCCCTCCCCCCCAAAAAAATCCTTCTCAAAGTTCTAGTGTTTGACTTGCAGTTTTATCTATCTCATTGTGCTTGGGGCTTGTCCCAGTTTGCTTGGGAGCCTGTGGATGCATTTTGTTTCTGTGTCTTGTTATTTTCTATTTTCTCTTTTTTAAATTTTATTTTATTTTCTTTGTTTATGCTTGCTAATTTATTATGATAAATAGTGTCTTAGTTACCTTTTCCTCTGCTGCTTGGACAAATATCCGGCACCCAAAATGAAGAAAGGAAAGGTTTATTTAGTTCAGTTAGTGGAGGTTTCAGTACATATTCACCTGGCTCCAAGGCAGAGTAGCACATGGAAGAGGGCAGCAGTTCATAGACGGAAAACAGCAAAGAGCAAAGGGAGGGCAGCAGTTGTAGATTCTAGCCGGACTCTCTCCCCTCCTTACGTTTTAATGCAGATTACCCAGCCCAGGTCAGGGGTAGCACGCATACCCATAATCCCTACATTGGATCATGAATTAATCACAAACTCTAGAAGCTGCCTCATGACTGCATGAGGTGTTTGGTGGGGGCAGGGGGGGGGAGCATCTAGACAAGAACCATAACACTTAGCTTTATCACTAGTATTGTGGCTTCTATGTAGGATATGTCTGTTCTTCAAGCTTGTCCTCTATATGAAGGAGGTTCTTTATAGCTATCCTAAGAACCTACCTTCCCAATTTGTAAAGTTTGCGAAGTTACTGTTTGGTTGAACACCCAATTATTTGGTACTTGTTTGTGGTGGTGATTATGTCCCCATAAAAATCGCATTATCATACAGGAGAAAAAAACTGATTATAACATACATGACATCTTGGCTAAAGAAGTATAGTTAGTAATCATAGTTTCAAGTACTGTGTACTTGTATGCAGTAATTTTCCCCTTAGTGGAGTGATACTACTCTTTTGTGGGGGTTGGGTGTGTGAAGATGGGTAGAGGGCAAGATAAAGGGATGAATGGAGTCAAATGTAGTTGAGGCTGGAGGTCAAATATGATCACATGAGTTTTGTGAAATTGTGGAATATAAGCGGAAATAGAATGTAAAGGAGTAATCAGAATGGGAAGAGACAATGTTTATTCACTTGAAAGTTTAAATTCAAAAGGTAGTTGAGGTAGGTAAGAACACTTAAATGTGAAAAAAGGAAGAAAGAGGGCTGGGGATACATAGCTCAGCAGCATAAGCCCCTGCTTGGCATGCGTAAGGTCAAGTTAAATTGCCAGTACCTCAAAATCAATGTCAGTCAATCAGTGAATCAATCTCTCCCTCCCTCCTTTGGGGCTGGGGATAGCTCAGTGGTCTAACCACCTGTCTGGTAAGCACAAGGACCCAGATTTGATCCCTGGTACTGCATGCCTTGCCAGTCCTGGAACCCCAGGCACACTGTGCCAGCCACCAGAAACCAGATGTGGTGGCACACACCTGTAATCCCAGCGCTGGGGAAGTTGAAACAGGAGGATCACTGTGAGTCCAGCTGTGTAGCAAGACCTTGTACCAAATAAATAAAATATTTAAAAAGAAAAAGAAGAAAGAAAAAAATGGAAAAGGAAGGAAGCCGACCTGCTGTACCGGACCCATCCTCGGCACGCCTGTAATACCAGCTCTTGGGAGGCTGTAAACAGGTGGATCACTATGAGTCTGATCTAGTAGTGAGACTCTGAACACCCTGTAGACTCTTCCCTAAAATACAAATAAAAAATTTTAAAAAAGAAAGGAAGCAAGCAAAGAAGAAAAGTAGACTCAAGAAAGAGGAGAGAGAGGGAAAAAAAAAAAAAGTCAAACCAAAAATAACCACAATATACGGGACTTTCAGCCAGGTTGGGAAGGGATAGCAAGTCAGACAATAAAAGGAGAATAAAAGTAGCAAAATACCTCTAGAGTTGACGGCTCTGTGATAGTGTCCTTATCAGGTCCCGGAATTGTGCTGCGTGCTGCAGCCAGGGTTGCCATGGAATTGTGTTGGATATGGAGCAGATCTTGGCCTCTGGATGTGGGGGCCAAACTGTTGGAAACCTTAACTGCTAGCTCTTTACTCTCGCTTCAGACACTTCTGCATTGTTGGCCTCACTGTATAACCATCTGTTCTAGGTGTCATGGGTTGTTTGGTCCTCCAGCCAAAGGCGTGTGGCTTTTGCCCCTGTTTCTGGGCTGGCCCTTTCTGGGTGTGATGGGTTCTGGTTGGTCTGCCCACCAAAGGCATGTGTGCACCTGCATGTCTGGGCCTATCCTGTCCTGTGTACGTTTGAAAAGCACTGGGTTTTCAAGTGCAACATCTACCACCCAGATCATTCAGGTGATCACTGCCAGTCCTACCAGAGAGATAAACTGCAATTTCAAAAGCCTTGAAGACTTTTAAACTTTGAAAGATTTAGTTTCAGAGGAAAGGCAACTTGGAATATACACATACGTGCTTTCACACATGGTCTCAGACCTGTTGTGCTTTATTGTACCAAGGGAAATTGGTCTTGGCTTCATCAGGCAGTTGAGAGCCTAACTGAATTTTGACTAACCAAAAAGTGTTTATTAAATCGACAAGGAAATATTATTGTATTTAAATGTGTATTATGAAAATCACTGTTCGTGTCTTTGGGGATTTACAAATAGTAACTAGCTGGAGGCCAGGGTGATTTGCAAGAAGAATTTGTAAAGGCAGGTGGAGACCATCTACATTAGTTATTCTCTGGGATGAAATCCATCAGAAGTATATAAGTAGTTCTGTAATGCTTAAGAGATATTTGGGAGGCAGACTGTTGAGTGCATAGTCTGATTTCTGCCCCTTACTGTGTATTTTAGTATTCCTATTTATAAAGTGGAGATGGTAATAATACTAACTTGACAGGATGTAGTAATGGCTGAGTGAACTAAAATTTGTCCATGATAAGTACCTGGTACATAGAAAGATCTCAGTTAATTGTTGGCTTTGGTTGCTTTCCTTATATCAAGAAAACCTCAAGCATTATAATTGTATTACTTTAACAAGAATAAAACTAATGACATATTTATTAATTTTATATAATCAGAAGTTTTACCTAGATATGCAGTGTGCAGCATAAAAGTAGATTTGAAATGTGCATAACATTTTTATGGCTTGCAAATTTATATAACTTAAATCTTCTAATTTTTGTTTTCTTTTAGATCTTGTAGAAAAATTTCAGCTGTAGCCCTTGGATTAGAAGCTGAAATCATAGAAGCTGTGTATGATGCATTAGGGTATTGAAGAAAATTAATTTTTGGATTAAATATTCGGAATATAAGGAAGGAAAGGTGACTGAAAATGGGGCGGAAGAAAATACAAATCACACGCATAATGGATGAAAGGAACCGACAGGTAAATAAAACAGTTTATCTATTTCATTGATAGAAAAAAAATTTAAGTAGAACATAGAATACTGTAGTCTAAGTATTTTCAGTTCCAGACTAACTGAAAAACTACACTCATAAAATTGTGTTGCTTTCATTATGTACCTTAAAGAAACATATTACAAGAATACCAGGTATGTTACAGATAAATATTATAAATATACAGAATTAAAATCATTGCAATTCTAACATTGCTGTTCCTTGTACATTTTTTTCATAGTCTTGATAGGTTGATATGCGTATGCTCTAGTCAGCTGAATTTTTCTAGTTAACCAATAAAGGATGGAGTATTTGTATACTTCTTGTTGTTACTGGTATTTCCCAAACGCGTGTGTAAAATGTCTCAGCTTTAATTAATAATAGCAGTGTCACTATTCAGAATAATTATAATGACGTGGATGCATGAAGAGATCTAAGTTGGATTTAGAGCTGATTGACAAATTGTGGCACACAGGCTTGCTGCATGTTTTTCTGAATAGAGCTGTGTTAGAATATTGTTATGGCTGCTTTCAATAGAAACAGCATGGCTGCTGACAGTAGAGAGGTTGCCACAGAGACTATGATCAGTCCACAGGCCTAAAATCTTTGGTCTTTGATGCTGTACAAATGTCCTCAACTGCTTTGTTTTTTTGAGAAAAGGAAAAAGCTTCACAGACTATTGTAAATGAATGACTATGTAAAGCTGTGAAAGAGGGAGAGATGCTATGTCTGGGAAGGCTGCCTATCAGTAGACATTTCAAGAACAGTTTCTGAAAGCTGAAGATATCTTCTGAACAAATTAGCAGTTTACCTGAATATAGCTATAACTGGAAACGTCTCAACAGCTAATGAGTCTGTGAGTGTTGACTGGGGTTGCCATAGACTGAACTGAAGTGGACTGTTGTTTCAACTCATCAGAATTGCTTAGCAAGGGTGCCAAAGTTCACTGAACCAAAATAAATGAATAAATAAATAAATAAATGTCAATTTTGTATTAAATATAATAGCACATACATTTTAAATGTATGGTTCAGTGAACTTTGGCAAAAACGGCATGACCATGTCACCCAGCCACATACCCCAGCATACCACCCTGGAGGCGTTCTTTGTCCTGCTTCTCAGTCATTATTTCCCTGCTCCCAGAGCAAGTCAGTTTAATCATAGTCTCTTAACATAGTATATTAATCATACCTTTAAAAAATTATACCTTTTGTTGAATTTATATGAGCATGTGTTCTTTTGTGCATTGTTATGTTTATGAAATTTGGTAATGTTACTGTTGCATTGATACATGTACATTTGTATATGTAACAATATATTTGTAGATTTTTGTTGGTATATATTTCATTGTGAACAGAATAGCATTTATGTATTAACTTTTTTCTGTTATAAATAGATATTTGGATAGTCTTATAAATACAAGACTATTAATGAAAAATGTTGAACATTCTTATTTTGTACACATGAATACCTGGGTATATACCTAGGAGTACAGTTATTGAGTCATAGGATATATGTGCGACTGGTTTTAGAAAATTAACAGTTTTCTCAAGTCCTTGTATTTTACTGTGCACAAGCAGTGTGAGTTACAGCTCTCCAAGTCTTTACCAATACAGGCTACTGTTCTTTTCACTTTAGCTATTTTGCTAGATGGGCAGTAGTAACTTAGTAAGTTTGCATGATTTTGATGAAGTTCTCCACCTTTTTATATCCTTATTGGCCATTTAAGTACTATTTTTGTGTGTGATTTCCTGTTTTTTTCTTCCATTCAAGAGAATTAAATCGTTTATTGATTACACATGATAATGGATGATACACAGCTTCAATCCCATCTATCATTGTATCTGGTACCATTATTAAATTTAGATATATAGGATGTGCCAACAATCATTTTTTTAACCAAGTAGCTGACTGTTTGCTTGGGTGACCTTTTCAGTGGTCAAATTCAGAGGTCACAACAGTAACTGTCAGTTCAGCTACACCAAGGTTTCTGAAGACAATGACTTCTTTAACCAAGCAATTGTAAAGAAATTTTAAATGGAACCTGGCATCACCCTGAAGGAATTCTACTTCACACTGTTGGGGATGTTAACCAAGATGGCTTCAGAGTAGACTAACTTTACACAGCACATTTAAAAAAAGACACATTTATTCAGCATCATGATCAGACTATTACATTTAGCAATCAACAGCATGGGTGCAAAAAAAGGTCTACATTAAAACCCTTTGTTGGAATGCTTTACACTTTCCACAGAACAGAAACTAAAATAACCTGTTATACAATTAGTCACAAATACAATCCTCGAGTTTTTTGCCCATACACATGAGTATTGTCTAAAATATGTTTTCTTTGTAGCAGCGAGGCCCTGCCACCACTGTGCTTGGCTGAGTTCACAAATCTGTTGTAACCTGTAGCTTCCCTTCACTTCTCTGGCTCTCCTCTCCTGCTAAGCTTTGTTTCCTGGAAGTGTTTAAAACCTTCTGCCACTGTCACAGCTACTGCTGCTGCTGGAGCCACCATAGCCACCTTGATTTCGTGGTTTGGTAAAATATTGGCCTCCACCACCGGAGGGCCCAGAGCTTCTGCCTCCAAAGTTTCCTCCCTTCATGGGTCCAAAATTTGAAGACTGACTGTTGTAATTGCCAAATTCATTATAGCTTCCACCTCCATAATTGCTTCCATCATTACCAAATCCATTGTAGCCATCTCCACTGCCACCATATCCACCCCCACCATGGCTGCCACCAAAGCCACCTCGATCACTGAAGTTTCCTCTGCGACCAAAACTGTCATTGCCACCAAAACCTCCTCCACGACCACCACCAAAGTTTCCAGAACTACTTCGACCTCTTTGGTTGGAAGAAGCACTAGCCATCTGCTTGGACAGGGCTTTCCTCACTTCACAGTTGTGGCCGTTCACAGTGTGGTATTTTTGAATGACAATCTTATCCACAGAGTCATGGTCATCAAAGGTTACAAAAGCAAAGCCTCTCTTTTTTCCACTGCCTCGGTCAGTCATAATTTCATTCACTTTGATTTTCCCATATTTTTCAAAATAATCTCGTAGGTGATGTTCTTCAGTATTTTCTTTAATGACACCAACAAAGATCTTCTTCACCGTTAAGTGGGCACCTGGTCTTTGAGAATCTTCTCTTGAGACAGCTCTCTTTGGTTCCACAACTCTTCCGTCCACTTTGTGTGGCCTTGCATTTATGGCTGCATCCACCTCCTCCACAGTGGCATAAGTGACAAACCCAAAACCCCTGGAACGCTTGGTGTTCGGGTCTCTCATTACCATGCGGTCTGTGAGTGGTCCCCATTGCTCATAGTGGCTCCTCAGACTCTCATCAGTTGTTTCAAAACTCAGCCCTCCGATGAAGAGCTTCCGTAGTTGTTCGGGCTCCTTGGGAGACTCTGACTTAGACATGACGGCAGTCGGAAGAGAGCCTGATGATGCTTCCTCCCAGGTGTCCACCAGCCTTTCTTTTTTTTTTTTTTCTAGTGGATTTTGGTGAGACTAAGGGTTGAATGCAGGGCGTTCCTGCTGAGCTATATCTTGCACACTTTTTCCATTGAGACAGTCTTACTCAATTGCCCAGGCTGAACTGAAACTTGCAGTCCTCCTGCCTCAGCCTTGCCTAGTGCTAGATTACAGGTACTACACTTGATTTTAGGCAGAAGGCCGAGGAGCAAAAGGGAGGGAGTACGGTATATACTACCATACTGATCCTTTTTTTCTAATTAGTACACAGTATTTTATATGTATTCACATATACACACCATTGTATGTTTTATCTGTTTATATGCATTACAGATAATTTCTCTTGCCTTTTCACTTTCTTATTTTTTTTGGAGGGGGCTGGCTCACCCTGAGGGTAAGGCTGGCATGGTATGTGGTGCCAGAGATCAAACTGCAGTCCCCTGCACCTGCCTAAATTTTGCCTAAGCAGGTGCTTTAGACCGCTGAGCTATCTTGCCGGCCCTCACTTTCTTCATCTTTTTTGTTTTATAAATAAAATATTCATATTGTCCAATTTTCTTTTCTCTTTCCTTTTTTTTTTTTTGCTTGAGTTTATCTTCTTATTTTGGTACGGGGTCCTACTGTGTTGTTTGGGATGCTCTTAAATTTGGGCTCCAGTGATCTCATCTCAGCCTCCACTGTATCTGGGCCTAAAAGCATGAGCTAACCATACCTAGCTCAGTTTTGCCTTTTTGTTCTTTGTTTTATGGCTTAAAGTTCTTTGTGTCATAATCTTAACAGAAGGATAAACTTGAGACATTTCTAGGTAAATGATTGCACTTTGGGACCATACTCATTATATTAAGTGAAATATATTAAGTGAAATAAATCGGACACGTATGTAGAGTAAATGTTGCATTGTCTCCTGGGCATGAGAAACTGAACGAGTAAATAAGGACCAAAATGTACAGTAGATACTGTGAAATAGGAAGAAATTGTTCACAAGGAAAGAGGAACTAGGGAGGGGAAAGGAAGGAAAGGAAAAGGATAAAATGAAAACAAAGCCTTGTAAGTAAGGTGGGAAGGAGGGATTGAACGGAGGGGAGGAGTTTGGGGGGAAAAGGAATCTATAGTACTGATTCAAACTCCTTATGATGAATGTGCTCACTTTGTATATCTAAACTGAACCAATAAACTTGATTTAAAAATTCTAACATACCTCAAAGGTATGAAGATAATTTTTCCAAAAGTGTTTTTTTGCTTTGTTTTGTTTTGTTTTTGCCTTTCATGTTATAGATCTCTTGTCCATTTGGAATTTATTTGGGGATATGGTTTGAAGTATGGGGGTCAGGATTTGATGCTTTCCTAATGGATATTTAGTTGACTTAGTACAACTGCAATTTGTTTCCTTTTTCTATTGCATTTGTTAGGAGTTAAATAGCAGTGTATGTGTAGAACTCTTTCTGGACTCCATTGATTATTATTTGTCCTCAAATGCACACTATTTACTATAATTTGATGCTGTTTTTTCACAAAACTAGCTGCTTTTTCCTCTTTGCATTTTCTAAATGAAGCCAAGTTTGTCAGTGTTCATCAGAGAAAAAAATAACCTAAAATCTTGCTGGAATTTAATTTTTTTTCTACTGAGTCTGTGGTTCTATTTAGGATTAATTTAAATCTTTATTATAATTTATGGACATGTTTACCTTTCATTTGGTCCTTATTATCTAAAGCTTTGTGGTTTTCCACACAGGTCATAACTTTGATGTTTGCTTTTAGGCCTTTGGTTATTTAGCACTATTACAGTATTCCTGAAATTTCATTTCCTAAATACTAGGCATAAAAGTGTAGTTCTTTTGATATTAATTGTATATTTAAAAATCTTCACTTATTTCTGAAGATTTTACTTTCTTTTTTTTTTTTTAGGTTTTGAATTCGTTTTTTCATTTTTCAATTTTAATACAAATGCTTGACTATGCTCAGTTGTCAAGCTGCATGCATGAAAAACTGACCAGCCCAGACATTGTATTAATCATTAGCAAATGGAACTTTAAGGAGTCCACCAAGTGCTTCCTTATCATTAAGGTAGTACAGTTATTTATATTGTAAAACTGATGTATAGCTTGATCTTTAGGGGACAGGACCACTAACCAAACATGCAAATTTTGTGTGTGGACAGAAGGTACTTTTGACATTCAGTTTTGCTATATAGAAACAGAATGAATAAATGAACTTTTTTCTTTTTTTTTTTTTTTTTTGCAAGAGGTAAGTAAAAGATTCAATTTGATTCTTCGGAGGGGGGGAAGTAGTTGAAAGTAGGTCATTTTGCAGTCATCATTTGTACGAATTCTTCATAGTTGGCTTGTCTGTCACCATCAATATCTGCTTCTCAGCTCATTTCATCTACTTCTTCATCTGTTAGCTTTTCTCCTAAGTTTGTCATGACATGATGTAACCGCTGCACCGATGTACCCATTTCCATCCTTGTCAAAGACTCGTTATGCCTCACGGATTTCTTCTTCGCTATCTGTATCTTTCATTTTTCTAGCCATCATAGTTAAAAATTCTGAGAAGTCAGTGGTGCCATTACCATTGGCATCCACTTCGTTGATCATATCCTGCAGCTCAGCTTCTGTTGGGTTTTGACCTAGTGACCTCATGACAGTTCCTAATTCCTTTGTTGTGATGGTGCCATCACCATCTTTATCCAATAGGGAGAAAGCTTCCTTGAATTCAGCAACCTGCTATTCAGTCAGCTGATCAGCCATGGTGTGAGCTAGCAAAGGGAGGAAGAGCAGAGCGAGCGAGGGTGGATGTGCCAGTGCAAGGGCTGTGGTGGCAGGGTCTGCTAAGGCGCAGTGTGCTGTGCTGCCGCCTGACTGTGAGTAACAGCACCGCGCCCACGAGACTCCCAGCACCACTCTCCAAGATTTTACTTTCTTTTGTTGCTTTTAAGACCTTTGCTTTTTTCTTCATTAATACACATTTTTACTATGATATACCTAATAATTTGTTTTGGTTAGGATTTTCTTGC
>NW_004524578.1:5506770-5539401 GCF_000260255.1 Octodon degus | reverse complement strand
CTTTTCATTTTTTTTTTTTTTTTTTTTTTTTGTTTTGGATACCGCCCCGCCCCCCCCCCCCCCGCTTTTTTTTTCTTTTTTCTTTTTAAAGACAGAATCTCCCTCTGTAGTTCAGGCTAGACATCTGTGTAACCCAGGCTGACCTTGAACTTGCAGCAATCCTCCTGCTTCAGCTTTCTGATTGCTAGGATCACAGGCATGTGCCACCATGCCTGGCATTACTTTTAATCTATGTTATGCTTTTGGTATATCTTTTATAAGTAGCGTTTGGATGGACCTTTTTATATTGCCAGTTCATTTGATTTTTATTTCATGTTATCTTTTATTTAGGTGGACTAGCTTATACCATCCTAATTGATGATTTCAATTTGTTAAAGGGCTCTGTGCATGGAAAAAAAAATAGTCGTATCACTTTTTCCATCTTCAAAGAACTTCTCAGATTGCAATTTTACCCTGATTCCCAAAGAAAGGAACATTGGAAGAAGACACTTTGATTAGAAATCTACCAACCTTGGAGTTTTTGAGTAAGCATACTTGAGAAATCTCTGCTAGCAGTTAGTTGCTGTTTTTTCCAGCTCACATGCTCAGTGGAGCCTCTCTGTTGCCCTGGTTTTGTTCTGAAGGTCATCAGTCTGCACCAGTACTGCTGCCAGGCCCTGTTGTAAGGTGGTGGATAAAAAGTGTCCAGGCAGTAAAAATGCATTTTCTCATAGTCCCACTGCATATTTTTTCTCCAAGGCTACAAGTCCCCACATTCCTTTCCTTCTGTCATACATACTCTACATAGCACCTGGAGTTGCTTATACTTTGTTGTCATTTTTGTAGGATTCATAATACCTTTAGGTGTTCATAGATGAATTCTGGGAAAAGTAGATCTATATTTTGTGTTAATTCAGCATTTTATTAGAAACTGAAACTTGCTAATATTTTCATATTTTTAAAATTAAACAGATACATTGTTTTGTAATCACAATATCCACATTTATTTAATCTTAGTTTTAAATATAACAGATTCACTATCACCTATTCTTTACATTATTTGTTCTTATTTTAACCCCACTAGTTTATGGATTTATTCAGCAAAATTTTTATCACCTACTTAGTGCCACACAGTATTTTAGAAACTGAATATAAGTCATAAAACAGAAACAGGAAAAATCCCAGCCTTTTCTGTTTAGGTGACCTGATTTATTTAGCATCAGTATGTGTTGGCTTTTATTCCCAAGAAGGGCACATGGATGCCATATTTCTTGAATTTCTTTATATTTGAAGGTGTTTATTGCCTCTATAATTGAAATATAACTTGTAATTTTTCTAACGTTCTAGGATTTCATTTCTTTGCCTCATTTTATTGTGGAGTTTGGCCCTTCTGACTTTGAATGTTGTCAGATTTCTGATCATATTGACCCCCAGTCCAAAGCGACATACTTTTTCTCTTTGGGGGCCCATGGTATTTTTTCCTTGATTTTGACATTCAGTAATTTAACCATAATAAGCCATTAGTTTGATTATTTGGCATTTTTCAAGAAAAGGGTGTATACTGCAATGGGTATGATCAGACAAACAATTGTCACATACTTCCCACTTGCTCCCCATGGTCTCAAGAGTGGTATGGCATGATGACCTCCTGGTCTCCCCAGTACCTCTAGATTTACTGCCTCTGCCAGACTCTACGCTGCACTGCCAGGAGCTGTTGCTCAGCCAAAAGCCACAACATCCCTCCCCT
Organism: Octodon degus; assembly: GCF_000260255.1. Classification (NCBI taxonomy): domain Eukaryota; kingdom Metazoa; phylum Chordata; class Mammalia; order Rodentia; family Octodontidae; genus Octodon; species Octodon degus. Next base: position 5,537,675 of record NW_004524578.1, on the reverse strand, counting down.
GCTCCATGTACTACTGCAGTCTCTTAACCTGACAGGGCAAAGATGAGGGAGGAAGTGGGACCTGCTGCTGATTCCCCTGTCTCCAAACATCAGCAGGTCATGATCAACGGAAAGAGAACCAAGAGACAAAAGGAGAAGAGTGGGACAAGAAGAAGGGGAAATGAAAAGAATTGGGATGTGTTATGTGCAAGTACCTAGTCCCTATGATGAGTATCAATGTAATTCATAATGAGGATTAGAATCATAGAAAATACAAAGAATCAAAACAGAAAATAAAATAAACAAAAAAGTTGTTAGGTATGGCTGACAGCTAATGAAGATGTTATAAAGTAATGTATCTGAAAAATTTTTAAAAAGTTAAAAATATTGAAAGAGCAGTGCACTGCTCCTGGCAGTGCAGCGTAGAGTCTGGCAGAGGCAGTAAATCTAGAGGTACTGGGGAGACCAGGAGGTCATCATGCCATACCACTCTTGAGACCATGGGGAGCAAGTGGGAAGTATGTGACAATTGTTTGTCTGATCATACCCATTGCAGCTTTCAGAGTGAAGGGGGAGGGCTTGGGCCTTTTTTTTTTTTCTGTCTCAAAAGGAGTTGAAAGCTAAAATCCACTCAGAACCTGCACAACAATGTTTATAACAGCTTTCTGATTGCCAGAAATTGAAAACACCGAAGTGTCTTTCAGTATGTGAATGAATAAATAAAATGTGGTACATCCGTACAAGGGAGTATGAGGAATTACAGTGCAGTGAAAATACTCTGTATGTACTATCTGTGTATAATACATGTCAGTAAACATTTATTTAAACCTGCAGAATGTACAGCATCGAGTTGAGCTCTGATGTAAACTATGAACTTTGAGTGATAGTGATGTGTCCCTGCTCTTTGGGGGAGATTGGTGAGGGCAGTGCTACATATGAATATACTCGCTCAAAGGATAGGTGGGGGATTCTTGTGGCTTCCTCTAAATTTCCAGTCAATTTAAAACTAGTCCAAAGATATAGTATTTTTAATAAAAAATATTAAGTGCTGAAAATAAAACAGAGCTTTCATTTAGAAAGCTTGGAGTATTAAGTTTGTAATTTGAATTTATAGATTTTTGTTGCCATTGTTGAAGCACAAGTGTATTTTTGTGCAAATTGGTAGTTGAAAAAAAATTTTTTGACCTCACTCTAGTTGGACTCAGTTGGAAGAATGGAAAGGAGATAGGTAGGAACCAAATTCTTCTTCCACTAATCCCTTCTTTCAACTTCTGTGGATAATTTTTTTTTTTTTTGCTCCGAATGCCTTCAAGGCATGACTGGCTGGCTTTGAGTTGTGGGGATCGAACCACAGCAAGCTGAGCCTGACGGCTTTGTTGAAGCAGCCACTTAACTGAGCTAAGGGGCAGGGCCCCTTCTGTGGATAATTTTGAAGATACATGTTTGAATATGAGTTTGGAGAAACACAGCAAGGACTTTTTTATTTTAACTGATAGTGAGCTATTATATTAGAGATAGAATTTTCTTTAATCATGCCTAATGCATATTTCTGAAGTGATATTGTCTTTTAATAATGCCTTGCTAATGTCTCACGTATTTTAAAATTATGTATCTACATTAAGGATGTTCTTGCAAAGCACTTTACATTGTCATTTTTTTCTTGTTCAGTATTAAAAAAAATAAACATTTTTGAGGTCGGGGAGATGGCTCAGTAGAAAAAGTGCTTGCCTGGCAAGTGCAAAGGCCTGAGTTCAATCCCTGGTTCTGCCACAAAAAAAAAGAATAAACATTTTAAAAATTGCTTCTGCTAGGTTGAGAATTTTAATGTAGCAAGTACATCTAGGCACATCTCAAGTAGTAAATGATGTGAGTTGCACTGTTTCAGTAGTATATTTTAATAAGGGAATAGGACAGCCAGGATTCTGAAAGCCAGCATTGCAATCTATAACAGAAATTGAGGGCTGGGGAGATAGTTTGGTGGTCTAAGCACCTGCCTAATTTTAAAAGGTACTAACAAAGTAGGGCTAATACATGCCTATAAAAACTCTTGCTTACAAGTAAGAAGCAAATTATATAATAGGAAAATAATTGAACATCAGTTTAGAGAAAACAAATCCCAAATGACAAGAAAAACGTTGTCGTTATTTCCAATTAGGAAAATACATATTAATGGAATAAGATTTTTATTTTATACTAATCATAGTAGTAAAGATTAAAAAGTAATAACAAATATGAAAATTGTGAAACTGCTTGAGAACCTAGAGCTATTGCTATTCAACTTGGAAACATACCAAGGAGGTGTGATTAAATTAGTAAGGGAGGGCTGGCCAAATAGCTCAGTGGATTAAAGCACCTGCAAGCAGGCATGGGGGAGGAGGTTTCCTGACATGCTGGCCCCGCCCACAGGGCATGCTGAGACAGCAGTTAAAACTGTGGTAGTACACATGTCTGCAATCCCCGCTGGTGGAGGCTGTAAACAGGCAGATCACTATGAGTCCGATCTCAGTAGTGAGACCCTGAAAACCCTGTAGACCCTTCCCTAAAATACTAGTAAGGAAAGAAAGGAATACTGGCAAAGTCTCATTTTTGTAAAACAATCTATTATATGTATATATAAGCATATATGCAATTATATGATCTTGTGTAAAAGTATGGCATAAAATAATTGATAATATAGATTAAGGAATTTGTGTTACATGCAGGGAAGATGAGAGAAGCAAAAGATGTTATATTCTTCATACATTTATATATAATATTTGTGTATATATGTTATAAGACCTTTTTAAAAAGTTTAAATAATAGCTTTACTAGTTACCATTAAGGATGACTTCCACAGAGACTGAGTGTAGCAAAGTTACTAAGTTGGAAAGTTATTGTTTGTGGAAAACACACACATGCACAAATTCATACCATTGTGGCTTAATTGAGTATAAGGGCTTTGATAGAAAATAAAGTCAGATAGAAAAACAGAACAAATAATTTCTTCTTGTGCTGGATGAGTTTGGATATTATTATTTTAAATTTTATGTGTTTGGTACAAGGTCTCAGACTCGTAGTGATCCTCCTGTTTTCAGCCTCCCCAGCATATGGGATTACAGGCATGTGCCTCCATGCCCAGTCTTGGTGGCCAGCTGGTGCACGCCTGATGCAGGACTGGCACAACATACAGTACCAGGGCTCAAACCCTGGTCCTTGTGCTTGCCTAGACAGGAGCTTAGCCTGCTGAGCTTTCTCTGCAGCTCCTGGATATTATTTTTAGCACAAAGAAAATCCCTAAGCTGCCATTAAACCAATTGATCTTTATTTAAAAATTATTTCTGACAGTTACTTGGCAAATGTATTTTATAGTGTTTGAGATGTTAGAAAACCTAGTAAGATCACTGTAAAAGCAATACAGAGAAGAGATGGTACAACTTAATTAGGGTGGTAATAGTAGAGATAGAAGTAGATGTATTTTTATATTTTAGAGGTAAAGCTGACACAGTTTGCTGATGGATGGATGATTAACGAAAGAGAAATCAAAGATAGCTCAACATTTTTGTTTTTGTTGTTTGAATGGACAGTGGTGCCTTTGCTCAAATGGTGAAGGCTATGGACAGAGTAGTAATTTGTTGTTTTTCAATCCATGAAATTGATTGTAATCACCAGGCAAAAACAGAGTATAAAAAGAGAAGGAAGCCTGAGTCAAAAGTTTGTACAGGAATAGACCAGAACACAGGCCTGGCATGTAAGTGAGACGACCTGGGGTCACCAGATCCTGAATAGACCCAGAGTGCTGGCCCAGCGTGTAAGTAAGAGGACCCGGGGCCTGCGGATCCTGAATAGACCCAGAGCGCAGGCCCAGCATGTGAGAGGACCCGGGGCCACTGGATCCTGAATAGACCCAGAGCGCAGGCCCGGCGTGTGAGACCACCTGGGGCCGCCGGATCCTGAATAGACTCAGAGTGCAGGCCAGGCATGTGAGTCAGACCGCCTGGGGACCGCCAGATCCTCATTCGACCCAGAGTGCAGGCCCAGCTTGGAACCCTTCAGCAGAACTCCCTGAAAAGAGGCTAGAGGCAAGACCCACCCAGCTGATTCAGGAGAGGAACATCTTGCCAGAGTGACACAAAGGGATCAACTCCACCTTCTTGCTGCAGCAAGAAGAACTGGAGCACGGCAGCCAGATCCCAGCCAGATCCAAGCAGCGTCCACCTGCAGGAATCTGAACTTCGTAGGTCTCGACCTAGTGCTAAGGTAATAACTCTAAGCTCTACACCAAAGGTCAGAAGACAGTGGTATACAAAATGACAGAGAAGGAACAAAATGCAGTCTCAGGTCCCGAGTCCACCCAGTAAAGATGCAGAAGACACTAGCGTAGAGGAACCTGAAAATCACACACCTGATATCTCTGAAATAATAGCATTGGAAGTGAAGAAACAACTGCACAAAGGTATAGAAGAAATCAGATCAGAAATAATTTCTGATCTAAAAAATGTAGTGATAACTATAATCGAAGTACTAAGTGCTTCAAAATAATACATTGATAAAAAAAATAGAGCAGAATATAAAAATGATAGAACCCCTGAATAAATAATATAGAAAAGAAATAGAATGTATGAAATAGGTTCAAAGTGATACACAAAAAATTAAAACCTCAATCACAAGCTGGCAAAACCATTTCAGCGAAAGTGAAAATAGACTTTCTGACCTTAAAGACACCATTGCAGCTAGTGAAAAAGTAGGAAAAGATCTCTTAAAAACAACTAGGATGCAGGAAAAAATAATTCAGTACCTGCAAGATGATGCAAAGATGAACAACGTAAGACTAATAGGCATCAGTGAGAAGGAAGAAGTCAATACAAATGATATAAAAAGAATATGGGCAGAAGTAATAGCAGAAAATTTCCCAAATATGGGGCAACAGTCTGACATTCAGGTAACTGAAGCATATAGAACTCCAAATAACATCAACCCAATGAAAACCACACCCAGACATATAACAATCAAGATCCCAGAAATTCAACACAGGAACAGTATACTAAAAGCTGCTAAGGAAAAGAAACATCACGTTTAAAGGAAAACCCATCAGAATAACAGCAGATTTCTCTTCACAAACCATCAAGTCAAGAAGAGCATGGAGCAAAGTACTTCAAGTCTTGCACGAAAACAAATTCCAACCCAGACTGATATACCCTGCAAAACTCTCTTCCAAGTATAATGGAGAAGTGAAATACTTCCATGACAAAGAACAACTAAAGAATTTCATGATGACAAAGCCAAGCCTACACAGACTACTAAATGGTGTCCTAGAGAGGGAGCAAATTGATCACAGTCTCATGAATGAGAATAGAAAGAACCTACCAAATAGGGCAAACAATTAAACAGAGGAGAATAAGAGGTATACAATAGTAGTCTTACAGTTATTCTGTGTTCAGCAGCAAAATATTTCCATCAGCATACTCTGCAAATAGACTTCTCTTCTACCCTCTGGGTCATGATTCCCTCTGAATCTACAGGGTGAATTTCAGAGAAATAGCTGTAGCTCAGTCCCACAAGTGACGCCTGGCCACCAGTAACTGTCATGGTCATTATGCATGTCCACAATACACTAGAACTTTGTGCGATATTCTATCCCCAAACTGTTAGAGGTGCTGGTCATTTATTTGCTATTCCAGTATTTATCTTATGTTTTACTCTTTCTTTGCTATCATGAAAACTTTTTCTTAGTTCAATTGTTTTGAAACATTTAATTTTCTGAATATTGCTTAATCTTAATTTTTGTTCTAAGATTTATACTATATCTTTGACTTATAATTTATTTAAAAGACATCGTATGATATCTTCTCCTAGTATTAGAAACTTTAAAAAGTATATTTCCATTTTCTGTTGACTTTATATTACTTCTTCCCTGTTTTTTATACACACATACACACATATATATGAAAATAAATACGTGTATAACCCAACATAAGATTGGTACTGTTTCATAGAAATCTTCTATGACCTTTAAATAAGGGTTCATCTAATATATGTTGGATAGTCCTGCATAGCTATCATATTGAGAGCTCTTTATTGTTCATCTGGGAGCATACTGCGACTTCTCTTGCCTTTTGAATTATGCTGTTATGTCCTATATGCTACTTCTGGAGGTATTAATATATTTCAAGTTAGTATAACTAAAAAAAATAGAAAATAAAAAAACAAAACAAAAGTTTGTACATACTCAAAAGAGAAAGTAGCAGTAGAGGCTGAGAATAGGCAGCCAGTGAAGCATATTGTGTTATAACATCCGAAATAGGCCTGGGAGATGGCTCAGTGGAATAAGCACTTCCCTGGCAAGCGCAAGGGCCAGAGTTCAATCCCTGGTTCCGCAAAAACAAAACATCTGGAATAGACTGGTTGAAAAGCAAGAATGTGGTCAGTTTTGTCAAATGTTGCTGAAGTATAAAGTTAAAAATTGAAGGAACCATTGACTTTTTTTTTTTTTTCGGAACTGGGGATTGAACTCAGGCCCTTGTGCCTGTCAGGGAAGCACTTATTCCACTGAGCCATCTCCCCCGCCCCGACCAATGACTTTGATTAAATCACTTAAAGGCCACTGATCATATAGATAAGAACAGTCTGGGCGCAATATGGGGAATGGAAGTCTGACTAATAGGCTCCAGAAAGAATAGGTGGTAGGAAGTCACAGACCACTGTATACATTTCTTTCGAACATTTTTACTGGGAAATAAGAGCAAATAGAAGGATTGGTTACTAAAAGGGCAATATATAGGGATGAAGGAGACGATAGAGTACTTAATGTGCTTCTGATATTTGATCTAGTACAGTGGAAGAAAACCCTTATGGGAGAGAGAATGAAGCATGCAATAAGGAAGGGGAATAAATACCTCAGTAATGTCAGAGAAGCAAGAGTGGAGAAAGGTATAAATAAACCAGTTAAACTGATTTGGTGATGGAAAGATGCAGTAATTCATTTGTCTTTGTTTTCACAATGATTTATTAGAGGAGAGGAGAGTGCAGTTGTGGGAGAGAATTAGAGAAATAAGTAGATGACTTGGAAAATGGGCTGATGCAAGGAACAGCAAAGTTAGGAATATCAGGCAACATTGAATGTTGAGATTTATAGTTACCAGATACACTGGGTATGTGTTTGTATTCCTAGGAATTTTCAGCTATTTGCAGTAAAATAGATTTATAATTTGACACATGTTTAGGGATACAGTTCTTGCCAGAGCTGTGCCCAGCAAGTATGTTAATGAAAGGAGGATAATGGAGTTATGTGTCTCTGGAAGGGACTTAAATAGTGATGGAGCATCAAAATTAAATAAAGAGGGAAAGATATGAGAGTAGATACAGATCGAGCATCTCTGATCCAGAAATTTAGAATCATAATGGAACTTGACTGCTGACATGATGGCACAAGTGGAAAATTCCACACCTGATCTCATATGATGATTAAAATCAAAAGTGCAAATGCACTAAAAATGTTACATAAAGATACCTTCAGGCTGTGTATATAAGGTGTATATGAAACTTAGATGAATCAGGTGTTTTGACCTCCTAGCTCCAAGATACTCCATTGTATATTTGCAAATATCCAAAATCTGAAAAAGCGCAACTCAGAAGCACTTTTGCCCCAAGCATTTTGGAAAAGGGCTGATCAGCCTGCAGTAACACAGGAAGGTAAATAGATTGGAGGATTTGATAAGATAAAAGAATTTATAGAGTTAGTACAAAACAGAAGGGCTAGGGAGGAGACATTGGATTTCATCAAATTGCAATTTGGAGGATGATAGGCTAATGACAGATTTGAAGGTGTGCCAATAGGAGTGGGTGAAGAAATGTAAATATCACTGGAATTTGTGACATAAAAACTGAGAGGCTAAGGAATTTGTGTGACGTTTTTTTTAAATGCATTGAAGTCACTACAAAACAGAAGGAAAGAAAAGTAAGGTAATTCTATATGAGGAAGATAATATAGATCTGTCATTTCTGTTCACCACAAAGCAGGTAGCTAAGTGGTGTGATTTAATAGCAGAAACTTCAAAATACCTGAAGTGTTTAAGGGGAAGAAGGGAAAAATCATTTGGAAGAGAACAGAAAGTAAAAAGGATTTGCTTCTCTTTCAGGGATCTTCGGTAAAAGAGATGTAATCTTTTAAAGTAAACTGAAAAACATTTTATGCTTTGTATCTGAGGAGACTTGAGATAGCAGGTTTCAATTGGAGTTAAAGAAATAATGTGAGAACAATTTGAGGATATCAGAAAGATCGCTGATCTTAGGCCACGAATTCCAGTATGGGTAGTAGAAAGCTTGGAGGTACAGAGAACCATGAGTTAGTTAGTGGATGTACTTAGTTGTTTGGGAAGTTAAGTCTGGATGGTGCTGGATCACCTGAAGTGGGATGCCAGTTTTTTGGTGGTAACAGTTTTAAGCCAAATGGTAGGAGCCAACTGGCCAACTGCTTTCTTCTGTTTCTTTGCCTTCTGTGGTGCAGTCACGACACTAGTACCTCTTTGAAGGAGGGAGACCTCACCGAAGAGGCTTTGGACATACAAGTTATGTGACTATATTAGTGGCAAAATCTTTGAAATCTGGCTCTGTATTTGTAAGAACACTCCCACCTTTAGGTAGCTATGTTTCAGGTACTACTAATTCTTTTAATAAAAGTATACTTTTTTACCTTTGATTGTCTTAGGTTACTTTTACGAAGAGAAAGTTTGGATTAATGAAGAAAGCCTATGAACTTAGTGTGCTCTGTGACTGTGAAATAGCACTCATCATTTTCAACAGTTCTAACAAGTTGTTTCAATATGCCAGCACTGACATGGACAAAGTTCTCCTCAAGTATACCGAATACAATGAGCCTCATGAAAGCAGAACCAACTCGGATATTGTTGAGGTAACACTTACTTAGCAATGTGTAAATTGTAAATAATAAACCCTCCATTTAGTAATATTAACTATTGTGTATCTAAAACATAAACCAGAGGGTAAATGGGTATTTTCTTTGAATCATTTCTTAGAGAGGTATAATTGCTTTATGATGTGCTATAGATATATCCTGTTGATTCAAAAAAATACACTGGGCTACTTAACTATATAAATATGACATTTGACCAGTATAATCATAACATTTTATTTAGGGTTATTTTGTATGAGTTTTTCAGTTAGTATTGTAAGAAGCTATTTTAAGAAACTATTGCTTTTGGATAGAATGGAGTTACAGTTTATATGCCTTTATCATCACTATGTCAGTGACAACTCGAAACTCAGCTCTAATGGAAGGCAAGAAAATTATATAAATAATATTCTGTTACTAGTGCTTTATCTGGGAGGAAGATGAGGTCCTTGTCCCTTTTTTGTTTTTCACTGCCTCTAGTATCTCTTATGGTCCTAGAAACCTAAGTAAGTGATAAAAAATTAACTTTTTAAAATGATCTCATCTGCTTGTATGTGTTTTGAAATAAAACCTTCTTAAAGAAGATCCAGTGTTTTGCCCCATGAGTCTTTTATTTCGAAGTCATATAAAAATCTTTTTTGGGGCCAAGGAGATAGCTCAGTAGAATAAATGCTTGCCTGGAAAGTGCAAGGGCCTGAGTTCAATTCCCAGTTCTGGGGGGAAAAATCTTTCATTTTCTCTTCCTTCTCCTCTTCCTCTTTCCCTCATTCACTCATTCTTCATTCATTTATTTATTTTTGGTATATTGGAGATTGACGCCATAGCCTGATATGTACTCTACCACTGGGCTACACTTCCAGCCCTTTTAAAAATTTTGAGACAGGGTCTCCTCTACATAAAGTTGCCCTGGCTGACCTTGAATTCGTGATCCTGTTGCTTCAGCCCCCCGAGTAGCTGTGATTATAGGAGTGTGCCGCTTGTGCCTTGCTCATATGCTATACATGGTATTCCTAATAGCATTGAACTTAGCATTTTAGTTACTTTTGTCTTTTTTGTTTACATTAACAGGTTTTCCATTTTCCTTTTTAGGACAGTTTTTCCTTTGAGAGATGTATAATTTACTAGTTTTGAAACATTGAAAAATAATTTATTAAATTAGGCATTTTCTGAGGAAAGATACTGAAACCATGTGAAAATGATCCAAAACTACCTACCAGACAACAAATGGAGTCTTACTCTAGATTTTATATCATCTAGTTGAAATTAAGCTAGAGAAAGAGACTTTACTACCTTCTTGTATAGAAGTCTTAATTTATTTGCCTCCACAAATTATATTAAATGCATTTTAAAATTTTCCTACATTTTTCTGCCTTAGTTATGCCGTTTTGGAGAGTGATTTAGTTTTTTATTATAAAAAACTGTTGCATGTATTAAAAACAAGTTTTATCTCTTCATAGCCATTAATTATTTCAGAGGTGAAAGTGTAGCATAATTACAGGTAGGATTCACCTGCTATTTGATTGGCCCAGCTTTTTTAAGGAATCAGTGTCATGATCCTCCTTTAAATATGTTTGAAGTTTTTGATTTTGCTTTTGTTGATCACTCTGATTAAATTACACAGTTACATCTTTAGCTGTAATCTTTAATACAGTTATTTTTATGTTATTTGTAAATTCTTTTGTTGTTACTTAGTATTTATAACATAATCACTTATTGTAACATGATCTATGTCACTCTTCCATAATTTATCAGTACATTTTATAAAACAACATCATATTATTGAAACTGTCCTACTAATTTGATTTGAAACTGTCTCATTACTATTTGTTTCTCAATAAAATTATGGGGGAAAAATTTCATAAACAAGAGAATAGTTGGAGTAAGCTTTCTAAGAGACTTTATAAATGAATTTTCTTGAAATGGAAAGTATACTTGCTGTTTAAAATGTATTCTGTTCTTTTTTTTTTTTTAATGTATTTAGTACAGGGTGTACAGGGTCTCACTACACAGAGGAGACTTGTAGCGATCCTCCTATTTTCAGCTTCCTGAGCACTGGGATTACAGACGCGCACTACCACACCCAGTCTGTCTTCTGTTATTTAACATCTATGTTGTATCAAAATCTCCATGGCCTTAAGTCAAACAGTCGGCTTTGCTGATCTCAACAAATTGTTATTCTAGCTGGTATCGTTATAAAAGGCAATCACCTCCCTAACTATTCTTTCATTGCAGTAGTTCCTGGCCCTTGGAGGTTGACAGTCCTTTGTACAACTAAAGTTTACTTCGTAGAGAATGTGAACTAAACTATAATCTAATATCTGCACAGAATTTTCAAACTAACTCAGTCATCATCTCTGTTGTGGTCACAGTCAAAAATCATGTGCAAATGATGCAAAACTACTTATCAGACAACAAATGGAGTCTTATTCTAGATTTTATATCATCTAATTGAAGTTAAGCTAGAGAAAGAAACTTTACTATCTTCTCATATGGAAGTCTTAATTTATTTGCCTCCACAAATTGTATTACAGTTCTGAGAATACATTTTGAAATTTTCCTGTATTTTTCTGCCTTAGTTATACCTTTTTGGAGCATGCTTTAGTTTTTTACTATAGTATGGTTTAAAAAGTAAGAAAGTAAATCCCATTTTTAGTGATCTCCTGTATTACAATCTGTTTCTTTCAATATGAAAGAAAACCTTTTCAGTTGGTATTTTTATTTTTTCTACTTGAAGTTTGTAGATATAAGCTAATAGGAATTTTATTAGTAATTCTCTATGACTTTCTAGTTTTATGTAAAAACAATGGATAGAGGGTTCTCTTTATGATAAGTAGCGAATTTGTTGTGGTTGAATGAATTATAAGATGATTCATGTTTCTCGTATATTAAAGTCTTACTAAGTAATTAGTACATAAGAGTGGTTGTTAAACTTGTAAGATAGGTTTCTTTCACACATGAAGGTTATGTTGCTGTATCCGCACTAGTAGCATTATACACACCTGAGTTCTTTTTAACAGTGATAATTGCTTATGCTGATGAATCTGTAAGGATTGTGGTTAATGAAGCTTAAGTTTACAGGATAACAGTAAAGATAAATACTTAAAAGAGCTTTTAGTACTCAGTGTACATTTTAAGTACCTTTAAAAAAATTTTTTAAAGAATACAAGACAGTAAAAAGTTAGAAACGATGCATAATTCTACTAAACAAAATTACAGGAATTCAACAATAGTTGTTACATTGCATAATATTTTCAACTTAATTGTTTAGATTACCGGTTATAAGCATGGAGAATTGGTATAGAAAAGGTTATAAGAAACTAAAAAACAAAATTTTTTTTTGAATTGGACAGGAAGAAGGGAAGATGATGTGTTTATATATACGTGTGTGTGTATATATGTACACACATATATACACAAACACACATACAGGATAGCTTGGATAATTATACCGCCAATTTCTGCTGATTTACTGAAAGGAGCAGTTAATGCTTAAATTTTAAGTACTTTTATAAGTATCATATTTGAGAATATTTTCAGAGTGTCAGTAAAAGGCTTTTTTTCTTCCTCATACAGTTTCTGTTAAAGCAGTTGTAATTGGAAACACCCCTTTTTATATCCATTTACTCATTTAACAAACGCATTTGAGGAGCTTTCTGTGTGTTGTAGGTTTTGAAAGGAAATATTACTTAAAGATTTTTAATTCAAGTTGTAAGGATAGTCTTCCTTCCTATGGTTTTATAAAAGCCGTTGACACACTTACCAAGAGAAGATTTTATATAAATAAAAGTGTAATAGTAATGAGGTTTGGGACTCCTTGGCATCTCATGTGAATTAAGTTGGGAGTAAACTATAACAGACATGGGCCAGAGAGATAGCTCAGTGCCATAAGTGCCTACCTGGCAAGTGCAGGGTCCTGGGATTTGATGCCCGCTATCTCCCCCCACACGCACACAAACCAAACTAGTAACACATTTGTGTACTTTGATCTACTTTAGAGCATGTTCTTATATAACCTAAGCAATAATGACAATGCTGCTAACCTGACTTGTTTTATGTTATGTATGTTTTGAAAATAGGATTTTTTTCTCCCATATTGCCAAAATGTCTCTTTAGAAACTTGATTATATGAAATGGAATGTATTAAATGGAGAGAAGTTCAGGTTGGGCATTCTTGATCTGAAAATACTCTGAAATCTGAAACTTTGAGTGCTAACGTGATGTAAAAATTAATACATTTGGAAAGACGGTACTTTAATCCCAACACTTAGGAAGCTGAAAACAGGAGAATCACTATAAGTCTGATCTGTATAGTGAGACTCTGTAGACCCTGTACTAAATACATTTTTTTTTTTTTTTTTTTTTGGTGGAACTGGGGATTGAACTCAGATCCTTGCGCTTGCCAGGGAAGTGTAGTGAGCCGTCTCCCCGGCCCTTCTAGATACATTTAAAAAAAAAAAAAAAATTGTAATTTGTTAAATCTTTAGAAAGCAATTCAAAGTAGCATACCAGTGTTGGCATTAGTTGCCATGAGGGAGCACATTGTAAATGGGCTACATTTCAGTTCAGTTCTACATGGTTGTATAAGAGTTGTTTTGAATATAATTTCTCCTCACGAGGGAGGTGTGTATAGGTGATGGGATGTAGAATCTGGTTCCTCAAATGAACAAAATAGTTAAATAATTTTTGTCCCCTGAAATCATCTGGTCTTGACCTGATAGAACTGGAGGTTAGGATTTTGCTAGGTTTGCTGATATTTTTAAAATACCCACAGAGAGGCTTTTCAGGCAAATTAATTCCTTCCCCTAATATTATGGATGAGAAATGCGACAGGGAATTTTAAGAGGCTTGCCTAGTGTATTGCAGGGCTACAGTGGAGCAGTGGGAAAGAGAAAAGTAATGAGGCAGCTGCAGACAAGACAGAGCTTCCTTCCACATCCAGCCCCCACCTTACTCTTTTATTCCTGGCAGAACCTGAAGCAGCAGGATGGTGATTCAGAGGGTGGGGCACATACTGCTCATGACCCTCCTCTTCCACATGCCACTGCACTGTCACTCCACCTGACAGTCACCATTGCTCTTGCAGTTTCAGTTGTACTCCTCTATTTTGCTATTTGAATATTTCTCATACAGGAATTAGTTTTCATTTATGTACTTTTTACAAGAACCTGTGCGTCTGTAAGTATAGTTTTTCCAGTCTTAAGGTCATATTTTTCCTTCAGATTAATGTTACAAAAATGAGAGTTTATGGGAGGACATAATAACACATCACTTTGTAACATAACCTACATTTTTGTAAGACATTTCTGGTGATTATTGATGAATATGTGAATGTCCTTAATGTCCATATGTGTCAGATTGAATATTTTAGGATGAGATAAAGTGTTCTTTGTTCCCTGCAAGGTCATCAGTGTCAACTATGGACTGAAACCACAAGCCAAATAAACCTTTTGCTCTTTAAGTATCTTCGGTGGTTTGTCCAAAATAGAAAGGGGACTGACACAGAAAATTGGTTCTGAAAAGTAGGGTCGTTGCTGTGATCACATCTGATCATGGAGTTCAGAAGTCTTTGGAACTGGTTTGCAGGAGGACTCTGGAAAAATTTGGAGATGCAGGCTAGTGGAGCCTTGCTATATATAAACAATGCTTGATCTAAGTTTCAGGTAGGAGCTAAGAAGAGCAGAGTGCAGGTAGGATTGCAGACAGGGAACATTGTGCTCCCAAACTTTCAGATGGGAATGCGGACTTTACTGGGAATTAGTTTATTCTTGTTACATTATAGGGGGAAAAAAAACAAAACACCTTTACATTTTGCCATGTTTTGAGACTTTGGCGGAGGCTGAATGGTTAAATTAATCTGGTGGAAGAAATTCTAAGGAAGCCCAATGTTCAGGCTGTGGCAGGGTACTGCTGTTACTAACCATATTTTTCATGAGAATTGGAGAACAAAGCAGAGCAGAAAGATTTGAAAAGCTCCCAGTTTAGCTAGAAAAGAAGCACTTGTAAACTTGGAGCTAAGCAAGGTATAGTTGTTGAAAAGATCAAAAAGAATCCAAGTGCTGTACTAGGACAACAAAGATGCCTTGAGAGTATCTCAGGAATCAGCCATATCCTAACTCATTGCAGTCTCAGGGATGTAAAAGTATAAATCTTTCCTGTGATAGGAGATTCTCTGGGCACCATGCTACAGAAGTACCCCTTAGGAAAACATTTCCTGGGATTCATTTTACCATGCCCAGCCTTTCAGGCACCCACAGAACTGTGATCCAAGGAGGTCGAACATATTACATGCTGCTGCCAGTCTTTGGCATCTGATGCTGGTTTTGTAAACATGCATAATGCTAGAATTATGGGGTTATGGGGACTTCTACACAGCTTTTGGAGGAGGTCTAGGAGGCAAGGAAATGTGGCAGGATCAAAATCCCTGCCAGGAGCCACTGAGAGGGTGATGTGAAGCTATGGGAATAAAGCAGAACCTTCAGTGGAGACCCTAGGAAGTCAGAGATGCCAGAAACAAGGAATGTCAGCCAAGAAAAGCCACTGGCCATAAGCAGAGCCAGCTGAAGAGAGAGAGGCCGTGTGGGACACAGTCAGCAAAGGCCCTGGGAGCAGGGCTATGCAAGCCCTTTGAAGATCACATCATGCTATGTATGCCCCCAAAACTATATGACTTAATGTTTTGTTATGCAGATTCTGTTCTTGTTTTGCTTCAGTTCTTTTCTGTACCCCAGTTTCTCAATTTTGGATGGGAAAATTTTACCCTGTGCCATTGCACCTTAGAATGAAATTCACTTTGTGATTTTTATTGAGGTTCACAGCTGATTTACCTTGACTCTCAGGAGACTTAACACTTAAGACTTATGAGCAACATTGAAATTGATACTTTGGGGAAGGAATTAGTATATTTTCAGTTATAGGAGAGTTATATCCTCTTAGGCAGAATGATGAGCTTGTTATTGTCTCTCCTGGGAGATTATGGTGTAAGCATATGAATTTAGATGTTACATTGATATGGAGTGGACTTATGATGTTAATCTTAATTGGCCTGAGAGATTAGTGAAGCATACTTCCAAGTGTGTCTGGGGAGTAGTGACGTTGTGATCTTGGGGACTGTACTATATGTGGTCCCTGAGCCCTCCTATGCTATTCTTTTCTTTCCCCTTTTCTCTCTTTCCTGATTGCCATGAGGTGGAGCAACTTTCCACTACTATGTTCTTTCCTGATATTTCTGACTTGGAGGCAACCAACCATGAACTGAAACCTCTGTAACCATAAGCAAAAACAATTCTTTTCATCTTTGAATTGTGTGTCAGATGCTTTTGTCACAGTGATGGAAAGATGACTCATACATCAAGTTTACTACAAAACTCAAGTCCAGATGACTGTATAAACAAAAACTAACAGACTTTTTAAAATGGAGGAAAATGGCAATATTTTAGTAACTTTTTTTTAGGGACTAGCAAAAGAAGACCTATTTCCTTATATGAAGCTAGTCTGGCCTTGATAGCAGAACTAACGGGCTTCCAAAGAGAAAATAACAATTCAGTCTCTGAATGTAAATATAAAATGCCTCCACAACATATTAAGCTATTTTTGTGTATTTTTTATTAAAGATCTTTTTGGGCCGGCCAAATAGCTCAGTGGATTAAAGTGCCTGCGGGTTTGATCCCTAGGCCTGCCGTGGTGGTGCACATCTGTAATCCCAGCACTTGGGAGGCTGTAAACAGGAGAATCACTACAAGTCCAGTCTAGTAGTGAGACCCTGAACATCCTGTAGACCCTTCCCTAAAAATATAGAAAAAACCTTTATTTTCATAATAACACATTTTTTCCACAGCTTATGCACCTTCTAGACTTAGTATGAACCTTCCTTACAGTTAAGTGTGGCCACAGAACTGAGTTCTGTCCAGAAGAGTTCACTACATGCTGCTTCCCAACCTAACCTGGGAGCTATTTCCCACATGGTAGTCATTCTCTTGTCCCTGTTTGCCATCTGGGTGCAAAGCATACAGATACAGACTTTTTGGATCTATATTGAGACCACAACATAGATGATTCTGGGTGGGGCGGGGGGTGTAGTTTAGTGCTAGAGTGTGCTTAGTGTGAACAGTGTCCAGGTTCAATCACCAGCACTGCCCCAGCCCTCAACAGACTTCAGGTTGTGAAGAGCACAGAGCTTTTTGAGAACTAGAAATGTTTTCATTGGGCTTTGTGCAGACAAGAAATGAACTGAAATTTAAAGAGAAAAGAGAAGACCTTTTGAGAAACAACAGAATGAAAGGATTTGCAATACAATTTATTGATACTAATTTTAAAAGATACAGTAATTAATATACTGTGGCATTGACGCAAATAAAAAATGCCAAATACATCAGTGGAATATACGGAGATATCACAGATCTAATAGGAAAGAACCAACTCTTCAAGCAGTGGTATTTGACAATTGAATATCTGTGTAAGAACACATACAAGTTGGAACACACAGTATAATTTGTGTTCCAACTTCACAGAGTAATTGTGAAAGGTTAGAAATACAGAAGAACTATTTAGAGGATAACATAGAATACGTTAATGATTTTTAAATGAAGGGCTTCTAATAGAAATAAAAATTACGTCATAAGGATAACAAAAAGAAAAATTGATAAATTGCTAACAAATTATCATTAAGAACCTGTATTAAGAATCTTTAATCCAAAGATCAGAATTTTTCAAAGAAGCCACAGAATGGGAAAAAATTTTATACAATACATAGAACTAGCCTAAGATGTTTATTGACTCTAGTTCTTTATAAAAAACTATAAATCAATAAGAAAAAAGCCATTTACAGAAAATTTGGCACACTTCTTGAACAGGTACTTCACAAAAGAGAACATCCAAATGGCCAATATGTTGTGAAATTAATATACTTAATTTCATTGGCAATCAATGCAAATTAAGTATTCACTGTGGATGGGAATATGCAATGATATAGCTACTTTTAAAAGAATGTCATTATCTACTATAAAACCAGACCCATGTATTTTGTGAACAGTTCCACTCCTAATGAAATACCCTACTGTTTTGCTCTATCCAACTTTATACTACAAGTAATAATAATTTAAAAAAAAACTATGCTACTCCAGCGATGACTCTCGTAAACAGTGTGTAATGAAAGAGGCAAGACAGAGTCACTAATGAAGTTCCATTCACATAATAGTGAACAATAGGCAAAGCTAAATTATATTTTCAGTGATAGGCATCTGTCTGGTAAACCTGTGAAGGCAGTCTAGACAATTGTTACCGTGGAATTAGTATGGTATTTACCTGGTGGGGGTGTGTGTGTGAGAGAGAATTGCTTCTTTAAGAGAAATAGGTAGGATTCTGTCTTTGTTCTTTTGTTTTTCTTTTCGACCTAATTGAAATGACTGGTGCTAGGTTTATAACTATTTGTTGAATTTCACATAAGTTTTTATGCACCATCCTTTGTGTTTCACAGTTCAAAAAGCTTTAAGTATTTTTATGTGTTTTCAGAGTGGCTAGAAAGAATAGTGTCTGCTTCAAATTGGAAATAATTATTAAAATGGGTATAAGGAGAACTTTGCCTTGTTTTTAAAATATTTTAATGGTCTAGTTTGAATTCTTTGGCACTTAAGACATCCTCTTTCTTTACTTTTTAAGTTTTTACTTATACCATAAGCTACTGGCCAGTTATCCATTCATCCCATGTTAATGGAGCATTTATTCTTCACAGAAATTAGATTTAAGGTGGGTAGTAAATTTGTGGACTGATTTAATTGACTAGCTCTTGTCCATTTCAAAACCATGCATTATATCCCTTTTGAGTACTTTTAATTTCACAGTTTTGTGTGTATGTGCTCTTGATTATGTTACTTTGGAATTTGACAGTTAAAAATATTGTATGTAACTTTTCAAATCTTGGTAGGTAGTAGTCAAAACTTCACTCTTACTAGACACAGACTTTGGTATGTAAGTAGTACAGACCTTGAATCCATAATTTAGTGTATAGTCCGAAAGGTTCCAGGGAATGCGAGCCTCTGAGTTAGTTTCAGTTAAGACTCCATATGACTTAAATATTTTATTTAAATATATTTAGAATGATGAAATAAACCTTGATTTGCTTACTCTGTAAAGAAACAACAAATATGATTGTAGTATATGTATTTTTGCATATACATATGTACATGTGTATATAAATACATAACTTTTATGGAAAGTGATTGCCTAAAATTTTAAATGTATAATCTTTTGCTTACTTTACTGTTTAACACGAGAGAATATAAGCTAAAGGAAACTTATTTTAACTTAGCTTCGTTAGCCTAAAAATCTATTTTTATATAGAATGAAAACTAGTTATAAAGTTTAAGCCATGTTATTCTTGTCTCTACAAGTGTCTTAGCATATCTAGTTTCACCAAGAGATGTATTATGTAAGCTTAAAAAATGAGAGGAAAATATACAGGATCTGCCAAGCAATAGCGTATAGCAAGAATTCTGTAAATGTTACCTTGAACATGAAAGATAGTCTGTGTTACTCAAATAATAGAGCACCTAACTTTAACTTTGTCCAGCTTATATCAATATTTGTATCGATTATTTGTCCCAAAACAGTGAAGAATCATCACTTGCAGATTGAAGATTATTTTTCCCTTCTAGACTGTGATTGAACCAGCCAGACTTTTAAAAATACAAGATATGACTAAGGAGACCAGAAAAGAGCGTTTAAATATATTACCTAAAAGACCAGTAGGATTGGGCTGTGATAGCTTATGCTTATAATCTTGGCACTGTGGGTGGCGACAAGAGGATCAGCTTGAGTGGTTTGTGAAATAACTGCCCTGAAGGCACAATGATCTTTGTGTAAAAATAAACTCATATTTAAAAATACTAAGATGAACTTGTAAGTAGAAACAAATCTAGTTCAGTATCTATAGGATGATGATGGCATTTCACAGGAAGTGACTTTTCACTAGCAAGATTTACAACAACTATTTTCTGTGAGTTAACCAGTGTTCTTTTTTACACAGGTATAAAATGGCCTGATCAGGGGCCAGGGAGATGGCCCAGTAGAATAAGCCTGGCAAGCGCAAGGGCCAGTGTTCAATCCCAGTTCCACCAATAAAAAATTAAAAAATTAAAAAAATAAAATGGCCTGATAAAAGAAACAAAGGAAGCTATAATATAAATGGAGGTTTTGTTAGGGTTCCTACTAAATTTCAGTTTTTCCTTTTATTAGTAAGTATGAAAATTTTAAAGTCAAGAGTTTACCTATAAATATATTGAAGTGTCACTTTATCTTGTAGATATGTACAAATTTTATGTGGCAAATAAAATATTTTAAAATATATTCTATAATTTTGTTTTTAAAAAGCTCTCATCCCCAAAAAAGTAAATAAAAAGGCTTCCCTACTTTTTTTTTTTTTTTTTTTTGGCTGTACCAGGGATTGAACTCAGGACCCCACACTTGCCAGGTAAGCGCTTATTCTACTGAGCTACCTCCCCAGACCCTTTCCCTACTATTTAATTCTTTTCCTCTTGATTTAGATAAAATTGGCTTAGTTACTACCAAAAGGCGAAAACCAAGTTTAAAATTTTTTTTTCATCTAAGTACTTCCAGTCCGAAATGAATGAAGAGAGGATGTGTAGGAATCCCTCCTACTTGGAAATGCTCATATGCAGAACACTACCCACTCTTCCCCTGCCAGGTTCAGTTTTGCTTGAGATCCCAGTTTTCAGAAGGAAAGAAACCCTGTGACAGTGGGCTTGTAGTTTTTGACAGTCTTCTCTTGTGATTATAATTAATTTATGAATTAGCACAAGAATTAAATATTTTCTAATTTCTTAAAGACAAATAATGAAAAATTACCAATCTCATTTATCATAATTCTTTAATATTTGATAGAATAATAGGTTAATATAGCTCCTTCTAGACATTCCTCCTTTAACTGCCAATTCATGTTCCTGTGACTGGGTTGTTTATTGAATTTGTTACTAAATAAGGGATTATGTGTAGTATGTACATTACAATATCCAGAACAAAGAAATTCAGAGGAAACTTCATGTTGATGACTTTGCTTTTATTTGCAGTACAAACAAAACTACAGTATTGTACCCTATAGTATAATCAGCAAAAATTGTATAAACAAAGTACACTGTACAAAAAAGACACAGTACCTCTATAAATAAGTTTACAGAACTGGTACCAAAAATGGTCATAAGTTGAAGCAGCAGGTAAAGGCCTAACAACATATCTCAATCAAAAGTTCTGACAGTCATTAAAACAAAGAATAACAGAAACTACATAATCAAACATTTTCAAAACCTTTAAAAAACAACATATTACTTTTTCTTTTAAAGACTAGTACTGAGTCTAATCCTAGATGCTATCAAGGGTTACTAGGTATCTGTCTTCTCTGAATTTAGATCTTCTGCCAGTGAGTCAAGAGTAGATCACACTCTAATAACACTTTCCTCAAACAGTAAACTCATAACTCTTAAGATATAAGGTGAATGTGAGGCAAAGATGTCAATTACTCGGTTCCGCCAAACAGAACAAAACAATCACTCGTTCTGCCAAAAAAAAAAAAAAAAAAAAGATGTCAGTTATTTATTAGTATTGTGAGAAACTGAAAATGTTACAAGTAATTAACAGATGAATCCAAAATCAAACACATAAGCCCATGAAGAAGGCAAAATGAATACGCTTCATAGATATAAAAACCAGCTATAAAAAAAAAAAATAAAAACAAGCTATATTAGGGGAAAGAAGTCTGTTGATTCTTCATGTGACAAATTAATTTGCATATCTGTATACCTAAATTATGTTCCTATCAGTTGCCTTCAAATTAACTTCTAAGAAGTTGTAAAATAGATCAGAGAAAAAGGCATAAACTGATAGAGTCCATGACTTGAAAGAATGTGCCCTTAAAAATACAGTTTTCCATTGAAGATACATGCACCTATAATACCAGCACTTGGGAGCTGAAGGAGAGGGAGGTGGAGAGATAGGAGGATTCCTATGAGTTTGAGGCCAGCCTGACCTGCATAATGAGTTCAAAGTCAACCAGAACTGCTAGTGAAACCCTGTCTCAAAGCTGGGGAGATAGCTCAACTGCAGGCCATGATAGCTCAACAGCAGGCAAGGGCAAGGTCCTGAGTTCGATCCCTGAAACTGGCCATGGTGGTGCACACCTGTAATCCCAGCACTGGGGAAGCTGAGACAGGATCACTACAAGTCTGAACTCCGTAGAGAGACCCTGTATTAAAAAAAAAAAAAAAAAAAGATATATTACAATTTATCCTATGTAACTAGCTAAGGATATTTATTTATTCTTACATTTTTGTACCATAAACAAAAGTATGTACACTCTACATGGTGCCCACATCACAAGGAAAATTAAAATTATAATCAAACTTTACTGATGACAAGTAGAAAAAATTTGTTCTCAAATAGTACTCATCTGACCCTTCAAAATTAAAATGTTTCTTTTATAGAAATGGATTGATGAAAAGTGTAGGTATATTTAACTTATTGTAGGGTTTCATTTAAATAATCTTACCGATTAAGACCTGTAAAGATGTTTGGAATGCTGATATATAAAGTACATAAAGTAGACTATATCACATCAGTTTAAATTAATGACTTCATTGATCACCAAGTGAGCTCATTAATAGTTTCCAGTGTAAGTTTCAAGATACAGATATTTAGGAAAATAACTGGTTTCCCAAAGTAGATATTTCATTGTTTGAAAAGTATTTCAGTATACGGTATACGTTAATTTGTTTCATTTATACTAGTAGGTTATCTTAATTCATTGAAAAGAAAGTTTAGTGTTTCTTGTTTGGAAAACTTTTTGATTTATGTCTTATACTCTATTTGATGATAGTAATACATGGTGTAATGACTTGTTATTCTCTTATTTGGTTATGAAGTTTGTTTTTCATAAAACAAATTCATTTGGGAATGTATGAATTTAAACAGTACACAGTACACAGCTTTGAAATTTGAAATTATTTTGGCACAATTGAATTTCCCTATTCAGTTTGCCAGAATTGCACTGAAAAATTTTCTATCACATTTACGAGAAATAAAGGTTCTTGAAGTTTGCTTTACTTTAGAGTGTAGTAGCAGTACTCTAAATGCACAATCATAACATTCTTGATCCATCTTTCTACTTACAAGTAGATTCCTCATAATGACTACCTCTCAAACCGTTTTCTTCATTCAACATGAGTTTTTATTGTGGCCAATTTGAAGCATGTGAGAAAATGAAGCTGGCCTGTTTTGTATGTGCCTCACCTGCTCTTGTTAATAGATTACAACATTCCACTTGTTAGTAACAGTGACACAGGAGAAACTTACTATTGTGCTATTTGGTAATGATAAAGAAGACAGAAAAAGTCTTTTTATGGTAGTTGGGTCTTCCAAACAACTCTTCATGTTTGGTGATAAGGAGAAACAAGTTGGCTGTCAAACAGAGGTACATTAACTTGTTATCTACAGAGCTGATAGTGCCTCTTAAATTACCCACCGTGCTGTGACAGGAACCCATATGAACTGAAGGCTTGCAGAGCTGGAGATACCAGAGCACTTTCCTCCCTCATAAGTACAAAAGGGGTTAACTGTATTTTTATAGAATACAATAATTTTTGAACAAGGACCATGTTGCTATTTGCTCTTTAGATTAAAAGATGTTGAATGATACATATTTGGATGATTGCTATTTGTGTAAAATTGAATAAATGAAGAGCGAGATGGAATTAACTACTTTTAAGATATGAGAAAATTGGGAGTTATCCAGATATTTAGGGTTAGAATAAATCAGTTCCATGGTAAGATTCTGTATAGGCATCTACTATATTTGTTTTGTGTCTAAAGCTGTGTAGGTTATGACAGTACAGTGTGTTCCATTATACTAAGTGTTAATATTTTCACTGCTGATAACTTCTAGAGATTTGGCAGGTAGAACTTCCTTCCACAGATAGGAAGAACAAGTGCCTCCAAACCTTAGTGCTCTTAACAGGAGGACTTTTTATGACTAAATACACAGAAATGATCATGATGTTGAATTCACTGAGCTCGGTGCCATGGTATAGTTGTGGGGTAGTAGATACAGTGTTTGCTGCATGCGTGTGAGTTTTGGGCTCTGTGTGTAGGATTCCTAGCATGTGCCTGGTGATTTGAGAAACAGTGATTGTTCATGACTTTCTATAGGCATAGAATATAATCATATTGAGTAAAGTGAAAAGCTGGGGGGGGAGCACACTCCTGTAATCCCAGCACTCCAGAGGCTGATCCAGGAGGATCATTGTGAGTTCAAGACCAGCCTAGCCTACAAAGTGAGCTCTAGGCCAGCCTGAACTACATAGTGAGACCCTCTCTCAAAAGTATTTTAAAAAGAGAGTAAAGTGAAATCTTAAAAGTAATTTGGGAGCCTTTTTACCAAGATGGCACCAAAGGCAAAGAAGGAAGCCCCTGCTTCTTCCAAAGCTGAAGCCAAAGTAAAAGATATGAAGGCCAGGAAGGCCGTGCTGAAAGGCGTCCACAGTCACGAAAAGAAGTTATGAACGTCACCCACCTTCCATCGTCCCAAGACACTGCGGCTCCAGAGGCAGCCCAAATACCCTCAGGAGAGCACCCCCAGGAGAAACAGGCTTGACCGCTATGCCATCATCAAGTTCCCCCGACCAGTGTCAGCCATGACAAAGATCGAGGACAACAACACACTCGTGTTCATTGTGGATGTCAAGCCAATAAGCACCAAATCAAACTTTACTGTAAAGAAGTTTGTGACATTGATGTTGCCAAAGCCAGTACCCTAATCAGGCCTGATGGAGAGAAGAAGGCATATGTTTGGCTGGCTCTTGATGATGATGCATTGGATGTTGCCAACAAAATTGGGATCATCTGAACAGAGTCCAGCTGGCTAATTCTAAATATATACTTTTATTTCCCAGTTTAAAAAAAAAAGTAATTTGGCTAAGAAAAAAAAAAAAAACTAAGAAAAAAATTCTCTAATCTTAATGTACTGTATTTATATTCTTAGGAAGAAAGGAGAAAATACACACCCATAATTACTGAAAATCAGGTTTCAAAAGATAGTGTACTTAAGTTAGAAACTAAAATATACTTTAAATATAATCATTTCTTGATGAACTTATCTAGGACTACTTCATTGATCAAACTGTTTCCTAATTAAGCTCTATTAGGCACATTTGGAAGTTAACTCCTTTTTTTTTTTTTTTGGTACTGGGGATTGAACTCAGGGCCCTGCGCTTGCCAGTTAAACACTTTATTCTGCTGAGCTATCTCCCCAGTGCTGGAAATTGTTAACTCCTAATACTTTGGATTGATTGGAAATTTACCAAGTCTGAAGCTATTTAAATTGTAGTAACTCTACCTTAAAATAAGACCTATCAGGATTTTTAGAATTAGATATTCCAAAGGCAAATATTCTTTAAGCCCTTGGTTTTTATTCTTTCAAATAATAGATAAGTTATTTCATAATGGCTTTTAAAGACAGAAAGTCAAAAAACTATCCACCATATTTTTACCTCAAAGTAAGAAAATAGTATGGTTCAGGGCATTCTTTAATGACACTGAAGAAAATTCTTAAGAAAGTCAATTCAGTGGATTAAGCCACACTGAAGGAGCTCCTCTAAAGAGTGAGCAGAGAGGAGAGGGATGCAGTCCAAATGCCTTTTTAATGTAAATTTTGTAAATATGTAAATCACTAATATGTACTTCTTAAGAGAGTCATGACTGGCATAAATACTTGTACCTGTGTATTTCAAAATTACATGAGAAGCAGTAATAAAGCTGTGAAAATGCTCAGCATATAAAAGTACTGTAACTTTTTAAAGCATTTTGATAGAATTTTAAGTCAGTTCTTACACTCATTGGCCCTAAGAGATACTGTAATCATATTCTAATGATAGCTGTTAGAACACTAATTCAGTATTCTCTAAGAAGCTTTAAAAGAAAGAATTCAAACAAGTAAATATTCTTTTTTTCTTAGCATACAATAAGAGAATTAATTTGGTTTCTGTTGCAGGTTTACCTTACTTGAGGAATTGGAGTACATTTTGTGATAATTTACAAAGCATTCAGTGGCTCTATATAATTCGGTTTGATCTGTGCTCTCTTAATAACTTTTACAAAAAAAAAATCACGGAAAGTTAGTATTCTTTGTGTGTGAATTTTCCAATTGTATTTCAGACTTTAAGAAAAAAAGGCCTTAATGGTTGTGAGAGCCCTGATGGTGACGATTACTTTGAGCACAGTCCGCTCTCGGAGGACAGATTCAGCAAACTAAATGAAGATAGCGATTTTATTTTCAAACGAGGCCCTGTAAGTACTTTCACTTTACCTCTACTTTTTATTTGTTGATCCTTTTTGTTAACTTCATTATTTAGGCTCTGAACAAGAAGGAACACAGAGGGTGCGACAGCCCAGACCCCGATACTTCATATGTGCTAACTCCACATACAGAAGAAAAGTATAAAAAAATTAATGAGGAATTTGATAATATGATGCGGAATCATAAAATCGCAGTGAGTACTAAAGTATGGTTTGTGCTTTTATCTTGTGCATGAAGAGATTGACCATACATCTTACTTATTATAATTGTTAATGACAACAAGTAGGAGGGGAAGTAAGTAATTTTATTAACATTTTCTATTTTATAAAACTTTAAAATTGCTGAAATCTTACATAAATGTTAGATGAAAAACACCCTAATCCAGGCCCAGCAACTTACTACCTTTATATCTTTGGATAGGGCACTCAAACATTGTGAACTTCATTTTTTTTTTAATCTGTAAAATGAGTTGATGCACATAATTTTTAGGGTCTCTTCCAGTTGTAAAATTCTCCCATGATTTAAAATATGTAATCTTATAATATGTACTTAAATAGGTTTTGAGAATACCAAATATAAAGTAGTTGGGTTTATTTCAAAAATTGGTATTTCTAAATTATTTTTAATATTTTATGTAATTGTTTAATATTAGTAAAGCTAAACTTACTCTGTTGCCCTTTGGAAATGTCCCAAAAGTATTGGCATAGATTCCACCAAATTTTTATTCTTTTCTTATGTTGTAAGTTCAGAGGAAAAGAGGGCTGAATTAATTTTAATTTAAGGGAGCAGTGTTCTTAAACTGATTGCAAAATAGTGCCTTTAATTTTTTTCTGTGCTCATCTGTCCAGTGACAGTGAAGCAGTACTTGAGTGAGCTCATGCTCCTGGACTTGATAGTTCTTCCAGAAGTTCTTTTCACTGGAAGCTCCTTGGAAAGAGCTACTTAAAACTGTTATTCTGGCTCTAACAGATTATTTCTAGTGCTAGTATCTGTATCATTGTTGGTGCTAATTCTCTTAAAACTGTCCGAATTCATCGTATCTCATTTCCTCAGTGTAATCCTCTAAATTACAGGATTGGCTAATACCAATCATCAAAACAACAGCAAACAAAGTAAAGTGTCTCTGCATTCACAAGGATGCTGTTCTTGCTGTTGATATTAAACTATAAAATATTGCACAAATATAATTGTTTTATTATTGAAAAAGTATTCTGATATATGTTTTTATATTTGTTGCTGAGTTATAATTTTCTTATCCAAAATTAACTGTTGAGCAGGGTACATAATCTATATTCTTCCAATTTTGAATTAGCTATGGTACTTAATTAGCAAGTCACTGTTATAAACGGAGGGCAAAAGAAAGGTGTTTTGGGTTTTGGTTTTGGTTTGTTTGTTTTTCCATTTCCCCCCTTTATCATTTTAACTTGTTCCTACTGCTTGAATCACCAGTGATATATGCATGACTGTCCCAACAGGCAGTTTCTACCAGCTTTTTGGACTGTCCTGTTCTGCCGGATGGGACAGTCATGCATGCATGCATGTTCTACTGGTGGTTCAGAGCTGCCAGCAGCATGATCTATGAATTACACATGTGATTGTGTTAAATCATAAAAAGGATGTACAAATATATTGTAAGTGGTCTGTGTAGGAAATGCAAGAGGAAAATAGAATATTTCTCAGGAGGGAAAGTGTATTATAAATCTTCGTAGTTTAATCTTCGTAATTTTAAAAATATACCAAAAATTTCATTTTTGTTTGTCAGTAATTTTAAGTTTCTTTGCATTTTTTCATTACACTAAGATTACCATGTGCTTGTGATATAATTACTTGTTTTTTTCCTTATTTTGCCCACCTAAGGATGTTGGTCAATCAAGTCAGACTGGGACTCATTTAGAAGGTCCCAAAGTTGACATACTAAGTTAATAATGTGTGTGTATACTTTCCCCTTTTGTTATATTTTGGGATCTACCAATAGAAATGTAATGTTACTAAACAAATTGGTATTGAGGTGCTAATTAATGCTCATTGGTGACAGTGATATGTTTTGTGACTTCTAAATTCAACAGATTTGCTTTAGCCTCTGATTTCATTTTTATGACAATTGAAATATAGGATATATTTTATTAGTATATATATATTGATATGTAAAATACTGAAAAAGAAAAGGCTTGTGTCAGGTGTTCATGTTCAAATATAATTTTTAAGAAAATAGTTTAAATCTGCAAGTTACCTTGTCAAAATTCATGTTAATTAATGTAGCTATAAATGAAACTAACAGCTTTCTTCTCTTCGTTCTTCATCTGCAGCCTGGATTACCACCTCAGAACTTCTCAATGTCTGTCACAGTCCCTGTGACCAGCCCTAATGCTTTGTCCTACACTAATCCAGGGAGTTCACTTGTGTCACCTTCTTTGGCAGCCAGCTCAACACTAGCAGATTCAAGCATGCTCTCTCCTCCTCCAGCCACATTACATAGAAATGTATCTCCAGGAGCTCCTCAGAGACCTCCAAGTACTGGCAATGCAAGTATGTACTGAAACCTGTTCTGTTGGTTTTTAAACAAAGAGGATGAAAAGTTAATTGCTAACCTAGAAGTTTCTTTTTCTGCCAGTCTTAATTTTATCGACTTGGCTAAGCACCAGTCCCTGTTATAGAATTGGATCCATTTTAAAATTGCATCCTTTTTTAAAGTCGAGTGTGAGCTGTCATGTTCAAGAAATAAACTTGCTGATCAGAGTGTGATTTTTGCATTTCCTCATGTCTGAATTAGTTCAGTAATTTAGCAAAAATTTACAACACGCTTGCTTGTGTAATACAGTGTGTTCCTTAAATCTTTGATTTATGGTGTTACCGTATGTACTGTCCTCATTCTTATCCCTGTGTACTGTTTGGTATTGATGCACAGAAAGGCAAACAAACCCAGAGTTTAATAGGCAGTCACGTGTGGGTGTTCACCCACATGCACACATTATGTAGTTACACATTTATATGCACGCATGCATGTGCATAATGCTATCAAGCTTCACATTAATGCTAACATCAGACTGGGCTAGTTTTATGTTTCTTAGGAATGGAGTGATTGTTAATTTCTGTTTAGTTTGTATTCAAATATTAGTAAATTTGTACTCATTCTTTGCCCTCTCTAACTTTATTATTAGGTGGGATGTTGAGCACTACCGACCTCACAGTGCCAAATGGAGCTGGAAGCAGCCCAGTGGGTGAGTAGATTGTACTGTGTAGCTTTCTAGGCCTCTGTCTTAACTAAGATATAAAGAATATTACTGCTGAATCAAGGTCTTCTACCTTCTGAAGGATACTTTAATATGTAACATTTTCCCACAATAACCCTGTTTGTTCCTTATAGCTGGACCTTAAGTTCAATTATTCATTTACTCAGTGCTTCCTTCATACCAGACATTGTTTTATAAAACCTAAATTGCCTTAAAGTAGCTTCTCTATCAAGATAGTTCCTTAGATTTTCTAATCTTCTTTCCTAACTGAAGCTGTACTGTATCGTAGAGCATCTTGAAATTTTTCTGAAAGACTGGTCTGCAGAAAAATGGTGGGCCTTCTTTAGAGGTTTGAAGAGAACTGAGAAGTTTGTCTCAGGGCTCTGCTTTGGTGGTCACTTGCCTCACATTCACACTGCTGTTTGTAGCCAAATAGGTTCTTTCACTTTGGGACTCCTCTCAAGATGACTAGCAGTTTAAATGCACATCATAAATGTGTCTGACTCCTTTAACAGTGGATCTTCATGTCACAAAAACATAGTTATGTATGGCAAAGAAGTTGTAAAAATTACGTGTAGCATTTTGGATTTTTGGTATGTGAAGTCATCGTGTTAATCTGCGATAATACACTATTGCCATTATCATGATCTGGAAGCAAGGGCAGGAGGGCACTCCCTGCTTAGACAGTGTCTGTCCTGAAGATAGCTGAACACAGATCACTTCCAGGAAATAGAGCTACATACTCATGCCACAGTGTGTCAGGAGCTTTTACCCCAAGGACATTGTGGACATTATTCAGTGCCTTAGTAAAATAGTGAGAAGCAGACATTATTGATGAGGCATTACAAAATGTATAGTGACTTCAAGGTAGAAGTTAATTCCTAATAATATCTGTACAGTTTTAAGTGCTCTTTTAATGGAATTTAAACAGATAAAACCTGTTGTAGGGTCTTAGTTTTCAAATAACAATTAAATGTGAGAAAGCATGCCTCGGTCTTACCAGTTAAGACTGTTAATCTGATCTTGTTTTCCCAAATATTTGTAGCTTAGTTTTAAACCTAATTGTGTTTGTATCCCATTTCCTTTTTTTTTTTTTTTGTATGTTTTTTCCCTTATGCTCTCTGCCTCACTGAGAGTTCAGGATTCAGGAGGTCTACTGTATTCTTCTCACATTGGGGTGAAACCCCAAAAGGTGAAACTCTAAAGTTAACCATAGAAAATAGTTCCTCTTAGTAGCTATAGCTAATATTTGTATAATTCTTCTTCTTGCAGTTGTTTTTCTTGACCTGAATAGTAGTAACATGGATCTTCATTTTATAATAAAACTTTACAAGTTCTTTATTTTGTAGATTTTTTCTGTTAACAATAAAAAAGCTTTTAAAATAGTGTACTATTCCCTGGCAAGTGCAAGGGCCTGAGTTCAATCCCCAGTTCCACAAAATAAATATATATATAT
>NW_004524578.1:5489297-5506670 GCF_000260255.1 Octodon degus | reverse complement strand
CAATAAAAATAAATAATATAACAACCATTGGTAATTAGCTCTTGTTTTGAAAATTTGTAGCGTGTATTGTTGTATGTTACTCTATTTTCATTTGTTTCTGCTATTTGTTTTTACTCTTCAAAATAAAATAAAATTTTAAAAGAATGAAATTATAATAGACCTTAAAGTTGCTTGATACCATTTGTGCTATTCCAAAACCTAATGGAGAAACATTTCATAGATTCTCAGGCACAGAAGAAGATTTTGTGCAGCCTTTCTAGTTGTTTGACAGTCATTTCTACACATGGCATCTAGAGCTGCAGCATTTCTGTGAGCAACCAGGAGATGAAGCAGTTTAAAATAAGCCAGGGTGTTAAGGGTGGCAGAGAGGAGGGCTGGAAAGGATCTGGCTGCTCAGTGTTGAAAGCACAGGGGCCTAGAACCAGTTTTCTTCCAGTCTTAAGTGAAGAATTGTTTCCTCATTCTTAAGAATAAAAGTAAAATAGAAGCCACAGATAGGGGAATGTTTAGTAAATGGGTAGACATTGTGCCTAAATACACAATTGAAAAAGAAGCCAAACTAATATTTTAAAACTTCAAAGCATGTTCATTATTGATAGTAATCGTGAAATACAAATAAAATTTCAAATTGATGCCTAACTAGTATTTCTTTTTATTGTAATGTGCCGAACTAAAGCAGGCTTGGTGAACCTGGTGATCTCGTGTGTTTGTGGCATTGTAAATTAGTGGCAATCTTTCTGGAAATATTTTGGCAAGATATTTCATCAGGGGCTGGAGAGATGGCTCAGTGGTCTAAAGCACCTACTTAGAACAAGCTTGGCAAGGCATCAGGGACCGCGGTTCGATCCCCAGCACCACATGCCAGCCAGCCCGCCCCCTGGTGGGCTGCGCTGCTCTCTCTCTCTCTCTCTCTCTCTCTCTCTCTCTCTCTCTCTCTCTCTCTCTCAAATAAATAAAAATAAAAAAGAAAAATAAAAAAAAGATATTTCATCAGCCATAAAAATGTTTGGAAAAAGAAAATATTTGTACCTAATCACATTTCTGGGAATCTCTCCTATAGATGAAAATTAGAATATGCAAAGGTTCATTGCAACAAAATAATAATGAACAGTAGAAGAAATCAACATTAAGTAAACATGAAGTAAATTTCAACTGCATTCCTTTTAATTTATAATTTAATCTATGGAAATAGTATAGATTCATAGCCTCCCAAGAGCTGGAATTACAGGCGTGCGCCACCATGCCCAGTCTCAGTTGCCATCTCAGCGTGCCCTGGGGGTGGGGCCGGCACAGCAGGCCCAGGGATTGGACCCCTGGCCTTTGTGTCTGCTCACTGGCACTTTAATCTGCTGAGTCATTTGGCTGGCCCAAGATTGCTTTCTATGGAAAAGTATTCACACAGACAATTTAAAAGGGAAAATTTAAACTGATTATAAAAGTTAGGATGATAGAAATATAAGCATTTTCTCTCCTGTTTTTGTTTTTGAGCTTTCTATAATGCTGAAGTTGCATGCTATCCCTATAATCCTAGTGTTTTAGAACATTTTCCTCCTATTGGTAATTTTTTTGTTTTCATCTATGTCATTATATGGACAAATTAAACCTGGCAACTTTATTCATATTGCAAGTACCTATGTTTAAATAGTATATATAAGGTAAAAATCACAGATATCCAGCAGCTTTGCTTTTAAGAAACATGTTGAGAAAGAATACACTGGATTAGAAATAGAAAAGCTCAAACTCTTGTAATTGTTTAGGGTTGAGTGAAGGTAATTAAGGGTTTGCATGGTAGCAGGACAGTCGCAGCTAAAAGAGGAGCTGAGTGGGGGAAAGTCATTACAAAGAAGAATGAACAAAGCTTGGTAGCACCATGATGGTGAGGTTGGTGTGGTAGAGGACGTGACAGCACAAATGTTTAAAACAGGCTAAGCTGAGATGACAGCAACATTCCTGGGGGAAAATGGCCACCTAAGGATTGGTTATAAACCAGAATCTTAAGAGAGACAAAGCAGAAATGCAGATTTAAGAGACATTCATTAAAGGCATGCATGCTTCAACTGTCTGGTTGTATGAGGATTATAAACATGCATGTGCCCAGGAGGAGTTGATAGGGAGCATGAAGAATACATTATTAGGAAGGCGGGATTCCACGAGCTTGTATATTTTTATTACAAATTTCTAATGATCACGATTCATGCTAGTTCATCAGTTATTAAAGGAATTATTAAATTAAGTGAGGATATCACTTGATTTCAAAACTAGTGGTTTTGGTTTCAGAAACCTCAAGCAAGTTTTTATACGAATGATATAATTTTACATTTCAAAATTTATTTTTCCTTATGTATTGAATTACTAGCTGAATATAAAATTTTATGGAAAATTTGTTCAGATATAATAAAATTAATGTTTGAACTTTGCGTTGGTTGGTGTTTTCAGAATCCTTTAAAGTTTGTCAGTTGGACTTCTAAAATTGACTCATAATTAAACACTAATGACATCACTGTCTACAGTTTCAGTCATAGATGAGTAGTAAGGGCATGGAATACTGGTCAGCCATTTGAATGCGTTATTTCAGTTGATGTGATTTGTGTGCTGAAGTATCAGCCAGGTTGATACAACAGGTGAAAAATTAAAATGTATTTTAAGAATAATCACGTTAAACTGGCTATACTCATTTACCATACTTTAATTTCTAAAATTATCAAGATGAGTTTATATATTGAAAATATGTACCTCAAAAGTCTGTCTCAACCTATATCTTTATTTTTGTCATAAAAATTGAACTAATACTTAGGTAATGTATCACTATACAGTACTTCACAAAATAACAAGTTGTACGTATGAAATTAGCTTTAGCCTGATAAGTTAACCCATGTATCATCCCATAACCATAATCTGCTGCAGACTCCTGACTTTACATTAAGATATTGTGCTTTTAGATTCCCTTACACCCTTGCAATTTCTCATTAGTTGGTATGGTAGCCATATAAAAAGCATTATAGACTCCACATAGAAAATAGCACTTGTGCTTATTGCAGATGCACTCCACTAACATATATTTACATCGTCTTGCAGTGCCATTGAGAAGAAATACTGCTTGTCCTTTAGATTTGAGGGCAAGTCAAGCAAATAAGTACCAGAAATTCAGAAGATACCTTCATGCCAATGTGTATTGAAACGTTAAAGTGTAATCTAAATTTTCGATTAACTTTGTTAATCTAACATTCTCGTAGAGGTAGGCAAGTTTATTAAATTGGTTTAGCTATTACCAATCTAATGGATGAGCTCTGCCCCACAAGAGATGGCTAGTAAAGAGGTGGGTGTTTGAATAGCGTTGCTTTTTGAAGCTGTAACAAGATGTAAGAAATTGCTCTGTTGGGTACAGAAAGAAGGCACAGCCTGCATTTAATACAGACGCCTTGAAGATAATCGAAAGTGTGGAAGATAGCCCCATGAGGTTAGCTGAAGTACCAGACCCTGTGGTGAAATTAAATCACAGATATGAATTAAAACTAATGGGTCAGGTGGTAAAAGTTTTGAGGATTTGTGTGACAGAAAGGTGGAAAGGGAGAATCACAGCAGCCATCTGGGTTCCGAGTGAAGAGCAAAGTAGGCAGCTCCTGCCAGCAGTGCCTCACTTTTCTTTTCTGTCCCCCTTGGTATGCAGATGCCACCCTCGAAGATGTAGTGTTGAGGAATCAACCAAGTTGATTGTATCATCACTGTGGCCCAACTTTAATTCTTAGTTTTTAATATAAATAAGTCATTTAAATAACATGGCTTTTTCAAATTCAGTGTGCTGTAAGTGGTAAGGTATCAAAGATTGTTTGCAGGTTGTCTTTGCATACTCTGAGTCCACCTCTTCCTAGCTACATATTTTAACTTTGAGAACTTATCAGGTATTTATCAAGTGACCCTATTCACTATTTAATGAACCTGAAGTGCTTTATGAACTGCAAAGTCCTATACAGATTTTAAGTAGTTTTAAGTGTCCATACTGCTATTCCATTTAGGAAGCTTCTGTGGAATTAAAATGATGTAAATATCAATACAAAAGCTCTTCAAGTGAAAATATACACCTGTCAACTTGTTGAAGCTTTTCAGAGTAAATAAATGATTTCACTTCTTAGAATAATACTCTCAAGGAAAAATTATTAGGAATAATTTTAGCTCAGTGTAAAACACGTAGTAGACAGCCACTTTGGGTTAGTCTTTGCATCTATATGTTAACAGGGGTTGTGTGTGTATGTGTGATATGTCAACTGTTGGCTTATTTTTGGTGGATTCTCAGGTATTCTCTTTTGCTTTGATACAGGAAGGAAAAGAGCAGAATAAATAGAGCTCTCTGTTTGTTCCTTTGCTCCCTGGAGCAAATGGCTTTTCTGGCTGCCATTCCCCATTCAACACATTCATTCAGGCTGGATTGAGCCCATCATTTCTTTGCATTTATCCATTAGTCTTGCCCTCTGTTTTCTTCTCTCATTCATCTGTTCTTTCCTGATGCTCAGTAGTTAGGTTTTCCTAAGTAAATGCATATGCTTGTGGTCAGTGTCATTTTCTTTTCTCATCAGTTTTCTGTGGTTACCCTTGAATGTGTTGATTTTAGTCCTAACTGTGGAGTTCTGCTTACGCCCAAGTGGTATGTGCCTAGTCTTGCTAACTAGAGACAGAGTAATCTGAAGATGATGGAGGGTTGTCCCTTCCTATGTAAATTAAAATGTATTCTTATAAATAGTAAAGATAGTACTATGCTATTGCCTGGTTTTAGATGGCTACAACTATTGATAACTTAAATGCTGAGTTACACCCTGATTCAAAAGACTTAACCTGTTAAGAGCTTTCAGTTCACTTTTCTGAATATTAATTTTCATGGTCAGTTTTATAATAAACACAAATACTGAATTTTTAAAAATACATGTCTGTAATACATAATATTGAATTCATTTTGGGTAATTGTCACATATGCATGTCTAATCTTCATTGTCATCATCTTCTCTCATTCAGAAACATTTGTATTTCCACCAAGTCTCCCTGCCCACTTCCTATAATCTCTTTTATTTATAGTTTTGTTTTTTCATATTAAAGAAACCATACAATATTTTCATCTTCTGGGCCTGATTTAGTAGTATTTAGTATTATAGTCTCCAGATCTATCCATTTTAAGAATGATATTCTTAAGCCAACAAATTTACTTAATATCATGTTCTTAAAGTAACTTTGTGTACATAACAGGAACCCTTCAAAATAACATGATAGCACATTATTCTTGGCGCTGATTCTCTTTATTACCAGAAACACGCATATGTGGCTAAGCTAATGTTCTGTATGTTTTGTTTATAAAATTGATGTTTTTTTAAAAAATGGAATAGTAGAGTATATTTTTATAGGCAGTTAACACAATTTTGGATTTAGCAATTAAATTTTCACAAAATATTTTATAAGTATATTGTGTAGTCATTATTGTTTTCTAGCCTCATCATTGTTTTCTAGTATTCCCTGCTTTTATTTGCAGTTTGCTTAGAAATTGAAATCAGCAAATGACACATATTCTCCATTCTATAAATGAATATTTATTACATGTTCCAGTATGTAATACTTAACTATTATTTATGCCCTTATCTCCCTTTTGGATAATTAGCTAATTGTACTAGGTATTATCAGTTGCAATTAGTAGGATGCTACCTTAGGCTTAAATAGTATACAGGATTTAACATTAACTTATAAGTGATACAACACTTACAAATGTGGCTAAGGTTACTTCCTTTTTTTAATGTCCTTTCTGGAGTAGCATTTTCCTCATTCTGCTTTTCTTCTGAGTCTCAAAATGACTTAAGAATAATGTGCTTCCTTAGAGTAGAATGTGGTAATGTCTCTGATAGCCAAGAGCAGCTTATTTACTGAGGTTTGGGCTGGTCGTACCTAGATCACTGTACTAATTCTGCGTGTTTTATATTCCTTACCTGGAGTCTGAGTCAGAATGCCTGTTCTCAAGCCAGTCTGTAAGGCCATTTGCTTAGAAATTGAAAATTGGACTAAGCTCAGTGGACTAAGCGCCTACTTAGGCAAACACAGGCACCAAGTTAGATCCCTGGCACTGTATGCTGTGCTGGCCCTGCCCTTGGGCATGCTGAGCTGGCCACTGAGTCCGGGCGTGGTGGTACATGATTGTAATCCCAGTGCTGGGGAGGCTGAAAACAGGAAGATCACTAGAGTCCATGCTGCATAGTGAGATCCTGTACTAAATACATTAAAAAAAAAAAAAAAAAATCAAGCCAGTCTGTAGTGAGTCAGCTGAACCCATTCCACATGCCTGCCATCTATAGGAAGAACTAGAGTACTCCTGAAAATGGGTGGTCTCTTACCTTATTTTGTATCTCATCTGGTGCCCAGAAGTGCCAAGTAGACAGAAGAGATGCCACAGTAAATGCCCATTTCCTTATTCACCTAAGTCATGGATGGTTTTGTCAAGGGAAGCTTAAAAGTAGCAGTAAGTTGATTGAAGTTAGATTAACCACAGTTATTTAGTAAGAGCCTTAATGGAAGCAGACAAAAAGAACAGGGAGAAGGAAAGGCATAAGGAGTACTTTGAGAAAATGAAGCATTAGTTATGAGTGCTAAATGAGCTACAGTTTAAATAAAGAATTACCTGAAATCTGGTTCAGTGCCCGGAACCAAGT
The DNA here is from genome assembly GCF_000260255.1 of Octodon degus. Classification (NCBI taxonomy): domain Eukaryota; kingdom Metazoa; phylum Chordata; class Mammalia; order Rodentia; family Octodontidae; genus Octodon; species Octodon degus. The sequence goes on along the minus strand of NW_004524578.1, from coordinate 5,499,993 downwards.
AGCAGTGCCTCTGTCACATGACTATGTCAGCTGGTTTAAGCTTGTCTCTATTATTATAATCCCTAGTATCATATGGCCTTTAGAAAAATGTTATATTTTAAATGTCTTTCGCCCAGGTCCAAGCAATAGTGCTGAAAACAATTGGCATTAGTTTTAAGCTTTATATATTTCAGACAGGTTGACTTTCTTTGCTTATTTTAAAATATTGAAAGATATTTGGTTATTAGTATGTTTACTAAATTTATTTGCACCTTGGAGCTGGGAAAACATGCTTTGTATTTGTGTCAATATATTTTAATAATTCTTTTCATGTTAATCTTTTCCCCAGGGAATGGGTTTGTAAATTCAAGAGCTTCTCCAAATTTGATTGGCAGTACTGGTGCAAATAGTTTAGGCAAAGTCATGCCTACAAAGTCTCCTCCTCCACCAGGTGGTGGCAATCTTGGAATGAACAGTCGGAAACCAGATCTTCGAGTCGTCATTCCCCCTACAAGCAAGGGCATGATGCCTCCATTGGTAAGTCAAACCTCTCTTTAGCTTCATTCCTTAAAGCACACATTTTATACATCTCAGCCTATGTTTTCTTTTGGAATTTTGCATGCCTCCATGCATTTCATACCTTTTCCTAAGGAATATTTCTATTCAGAACTATCAATTTAAAAGACAAGTCTGTTTTAAATACACAAAAATCAAATTATGGGTAAATAGGAAATACATTTGCTTAATGCTTATTTAAATAAAGCTAAATTTAGAGGGATTGTTATGCTTAATTTTACCAGGCTAGGATGTTTGCTTAGAGAGCTCATTTCCAAGTTTATAAATTATGCTTTATTTCATCTCTCTGCTCTGCACACTTCCATCTGTTACATTGCTTCTGTGAGAGAAGCAATAAATACTTGTTATTGGATCTTACACACCAAAGAGAGAACTATTATAGAACAGAGAATATGTGTACAGACTTGAATGTGTTATTCTCCAAATAATTTCTTCTGCTTATTCCTTCTCAAGTGATGTTTCTGTTTAACTCTGTAAAGGACATAGTACCTCCCATTTCATCTCTTGATAATATCTTCAGAATTCGGTCCTCATTTGCTTTTGAATTCTATGTCTGTATTCATGAAGAATAGAATGTTTACCCTCTATAGCTTCTTATAGAAAAAATTAGAATAGATTTGCAAGATTTAAAGCCAGTTTTAGTTTAGCAGTTGTTTAGCTGGTAGCATACTAAGTGGTATGTGAGGTGCTTTCTCTGCTATGTAGCTGCTAAGCTTTCTGTTGGTATTTTTGCTAAGTGAAAGTGATGCTCTCAGGCTTAAGTCATATTCCATATTAGGGTAGTGCTTTATAGATTCTAGAATAGCATCATACATGTTTTCTCTCATTTGATTCTCAGTTAGACTGTGATCATGACTAGGTGATGAGAAAACAAAGCTAAAGGTCATTGCTTGTCCAGGACGGTATGAAATCAGGACTATAAGTTGTATTATTTTTAAGTCATATACTCTGGGTGAAAAAATAATGAACACTTTATCATTTGGAGATACAGAAAGCTGAAAACCAAATACTCCCAACTTTACAGTGAAAAAGTAAGATCTGTTTTTCTTGAATCTGTGTAAGTGCTGAGACTTCAGGGCAACCAGCCTACCTGACAGATAGGCACAGATGGGTACTGTGAGGAGAGAACGCATCAGAGCACTGGGCTGGTCACAGATGCTGAGAGGTAGCTGGAAAGCTGGTGAATTGCTGGAGGCTGAGTGTGCATTTGTGGGACTCTTTGAAGCTGCTGGCTTCACTGTGGTTTGAGTCAGTTTTCTCCCATGGGCCTTTTTTCTTTTAAAACCCATGACCTTCACTGGATGCTTCACATGAAAGGTGAGGGATGTCTTGGAAAAACCTCCTTTGGAAAACATACATGGAGGGGGATGTGTGACCACTGCAATAGGGGTGAAAGTTTAGATCATTCTGTCCTTTCCCTTGTGTGGAAGAAATCCTTAATTTGTGAGGAATGAACAGCACAAATTGTGACTCTTAGGGCACTGATGAAATCCCAGTGTGTTTGGGGAAATGGAAAAGGAAAATTTCCATTTCCACTCATGGTAGAGGATCAGGAAGAGATGCTGAATGTGGAGCAGAGCCACAGGTGTGCAGGGTGCCTAAAGCCACAAGCTGAGGGGCTTCACAGAAGGGGTGGTTCTGTACTAAAACTGAGTCAGCCACTGGGAAGCAGATGTGACCAACTGGTCACCCGTCCCCAGAGGGTAGCTACACAGAGGGCAACCACAGTAGTAATAAGGGCCAAACCCAGTACAGCTCCTACAGAGAATTAATTACAGCCCTGCAGTACCAGCTTAGCAGGAGGAAAGACCTACCTCAGCAAGTCAAGAGGAATTAACCCAAACTGAAATACAAAAAAAGACTCAGAACAAAATAAAACTGAACAAAAAGCAGAGCCAAACAATTCAGAGGAATGAGACTTTATCAACACATTGAAGGTTAGAATTCTAAAGCAACTCCAAAAGATGCAGAAATAATATTTTAAGGAGTAGTAAAAGACACCAAGTAGATACATACTATTAGTGCATACATATGTGCACATACATTAAGACTGCTAAAGCAAAAACCAAAATAATCTCTTAAAGTCAGCCAGAGAAAAGAGACATAGTACATGTAAAACAAGGATAAGCATTAAAACCGTGTTTCTCTGCAGAAATCTAAACAAGCTAGGGAACAATGGGGCACATGTTCAATGTGCTGAAATTTAAGAAAAAACTCTCAACCCAGAATTCTATACCTGGCCAAAAAAAAAAAAAAAGTTTCAGAAACAAAGGCGAAAGAAAGATTTCTGAAATAAGAAAATCATGGGAATTTACCACCAGCAAAGCTCTATAGGAAATGTTAAACACCTTCTGCAGAAGGAATGACAGCATCAGCAACTTGAGTCAACTCAAAAGCGGTGAAGAACCATGGAAGTGTTCTTCACTTCAGTGGAAGTGATATAAGTGAAGATGAAGTTACTTTCCTTTATTTTTTATTAGCTTTTTATTGTAGGACAGTTTTTGATTTATAGAAAAATTACAAAGGCAGTACAGAAAGTTTACTTATACTCTATACCCAGTTTCTCCTATTAATAACCTAGTATGGCCCATTTGTGAAAATTAGTGAACTAATATTGATAATAGAGGCTAGGGAGATGGCTCAGTGGAATAAGCACTTCCCTGGCAAGTGCAAGGGCCTGAGTTCAGGTCCCAGTTCTGCCAAAAAAAAAAAAAAAAAAGTATAATATTGATAATAAATTAACTAAAGTCTCTATTTTGGTTTATGTAGTTTTAAGCTTCATGTCTTTTTCTGTTCCAGACTGTAATCCAGGATATACCACATTACATTTATTAATCATGTCTCCATAAAATGCTGGTTATGAGATTTTCTAAGACTTTCCTGCTCTACTGATCTTGACAGTTTAGAGCAATAACAGTCACATATGTGTACAATGTTTCTCAGTTGAGATTCATCCAATGTCTTCTCATTATTAGTTTGGGATTATTGCTTTTAGAGAGGAAAGCTATATAATTAAAGTGGCATTTCTGTCATATGTCTCAGGTACACTATCAGTATAACTAATAGTACTCGTGCTAACTTGGTCCCTGGGCTGATGAAGTCTTTTACTTCATCAGAAGTTTCTGTTATAAGCTCAATCTCGTATCCTTTCCATACTGTGGTTTTTGGAAGGAGTCCTTAACATGTAACCCTCATGTACAGAGTAGGGGTTTATGTTTCACATCCTCAAGGGAAGAATGTCAACATAAATTATAGAATTGTTTGGCTCAAGAGATTTACCTGTTCTTATTTGCTTCATCATATATTTCAGTACAGATTTAGGCATTTATTTTACACTTTGGATTGTAATATACCACTTTTCTGTTTAAGTTGTTGTAGCTCTAGCTTTTGGAAGCTGTTTACATGGTACCTGTGTCCCTTTGACATTTCCTCATCTTTGTACCTTGTGTTGCTTTTTCATTTTTGTTTTGAGGGAAGGGTAGGGTACTTTTTTATTTTCTGAACCTACAATATGCTCCAGGCTCAATTTGTGTTTTTGTTTTTTCTGCCCCAGCCCTACTATCCCATTTCTTCCAAGGAAACCTGGTAACTTTCACAGGAGAATGGTATGAGAATCTAAAACCTAGGTGTTTTCCTTCTATTTAATTGTTTACAAGACAGCTGACTTTATAAAGCAAAAATAGTGGTAGTACATTTTGTGTCTGTATCACATGTAAAAGTATAACATGAGGCTGTGTCTGGTGACACATACATAATCCCCGCACTCTGCGAAAGCTAAGCAGGAAGATCCCAAGTTCAGCCCTGTGTGGGCAACTTAAAGAGTCTGCTTCAAAGTAAGAAATAAAAAGAGCTAGAGATGTAACTCAGTAGTATTGTGTCCCCTTGGTTCAGTTTCCAGAATTCGAAGGAGAGGAAAAAAATGACCACAAAGGTGGAAGAGAAAAATTGGAAATAAGGGCCGGCCGGATAGCTCAACAAATTAAAGTGCCTGTAAGCAGGGGCCAGGGATTCGATCCCTGGGCCTGATGTGCCGGCTCCGCCCCCGGGGCACGCTGAGACAACAATGGAGACTGGGCATGATGGTGCGAGCCTGTAATCCCAGCTCTTGGGAGGCTGTGAACAGGCGGATCACTATGAGTCGGATCTAGTAGTGAGACCCTGAACACTTTGTAGACCCTTCCCTAAAATACAAAGACAAAGAAAGAAAAAGAAAAATTGTAAATATGTTGATATATTATTACAGGTCTAAGCACATCATGTACAAAACAGATTACCAGCTTTGTTTAAAACAAACCAGAAACAGAAGGCAAGAAAGACCAAATACTGTACTATCTATAAGAAGACACTTTAAATATACATAAACTGAAAAAAGCAGTCAAAGCTAAAATAAACATAATAATTTTGGACAGTGTAAACTTATAAAAATGAATATAGTCAGGGAAAGACAGGCATTACATAGCCCATCTTCTAAGAAATAACTGTTCTTTAATGTGTATGGATCTAATAGCAGACCTCCAAAATACACAAAGAGAAAACTGATAGATAAAATAGAGAAATCAACAAATTGGAATCTTCAACATTCTTCTCTCAGCAATTGGCAGAAAAAATGATTGATAAAGATGTAGAAAGTCAGAGCAACACAAACAGCCTGGCCCAAGAGTTATTTACAGAGCACTTTATTCAACAACGGGGTACATGTTTTTCTCAGGTGCATGTGGAATAAGGACCAAGATAGAGTGTCTAATGCCATAAAATAGACCTAAGCAAATTTCAGAGAATTAAATTCATACAGATTATATTCTCTGACCATCATGAAATTCACCTAGAAATTAGTAACAAACAGTAAGAAGTTCTGTATGCTGTGTATTTAAAAATTAAACAATATACTTTCACCTGGGGTACAGAGGAAATCTCAAGAAAATATTTAAAACATACAGCATAATGAAAATGAAATTACAACATTACAAAATTTTCAGAACCAGCTAAAGTAATGCTGTGGGGCATTTATAGCATTCAATTCTTATATTAGAAAAGAAGGAAGATCCCAGGACAGTAATACAGGCTTTTACCCTCAGGAAATTGAAGAGAAAGAACAAACTTAACCAAAAGCAAGCAATCAGAGGAAAGAAGGAAGGGAGTTAGAAACAGAAACAGTGGAGATGGAAATCCAACCAAAAATTGATTTTGGAAAGATCAGTTCAACAATCTCTAGCTTTGCTGACTGATTAAAAAGAGAAGACATTATTAGTATCAAGAATTAAAGAGGGCCCCAGGCCTGCTGTGCCAGCCCCACCCTGGGGCATGCTGAGACAGCAATTGAGACTGGGCATGGTGGCATACGCCTATAATCCTAGCTCTTGGGGGGCTGTAAACAGGTGGATCACGATGAGTCGTTTCTAGTAGTGACATCCTGAACACCCTGAAAACCCTTCCCTAAAATACCAAAAAAAAGAAAGAAAAGAAAAAAAGAATAAAGGGGGCATGTCCAAAAGACAGAAAATGATAATATGAGAATACTGTACTATATCACACTATTCTGCTATATTCGATAGCACATATAAAAAGGACAAATTACTTGAAAGATATGAACTACTAAAGAGTTGCCACACTCAGGAAGTTGTAATAGTTAATTTTGATGTAAAATATCTATGAAAGAAATTGAATTTCTAGTTTTAAAGGCTTCTAAAACAGAAAGCTGCATAACTTCTTGATGGTTTCATTGACAAATTCTGTCAAATATTTGAGGAAAAAATAATAACAGTTCTTCAGTGTCTCTTAGAAGTATAGGAGGGAACACATCCAAGCTGATTTCATTAGGCTAGCCTTACCCTAGAACAGAATCAGAATAAGACATCACAGGAAGACATGACTACAAACCAATACCTCCTAGGAATCCTCAGCGGAATGCTAGTAAATAAATGCATCGATCTATAAAAAAGGTAAATATTAAGACCAAGTAAGTTTGATCCCCAGAATACAAGGGTGATTCTGCATTTGAAAATTCACCAATATGATTCCTTCCTATTAACAAAATAATAACATTTATTCATCATGTTAAGAAAAACTCTCAGCATTGTAGGCATAGAAAGGGGAGCAACCTGATAAGGTGCCTCTTCAAAAATTGTAACTGGTAAGACACTAATAAGATGAAAACGTTTGGTCTTTTACTGATGTTAAAAATACTAGTTGTATTTTTTTTTTTTTTTAAATCGTGCACACTGAGCATTGCATTGGAAGCCCTAGCCAGTATAGTTAATTAAGAAAAATAAATATACAGAAGTCTGTTGTATTCTTATGCCAACAATGAGTAATTCAAATTGGAAATTCAATATGGTACCATCTCCCCAAAAGGAAAGATATAGTACAAATGTAACAAAATATATGTTTATGCTGAAAACTGCAAAACACTAATGAAAGAAATCAGTATACCTAAATGAATAGAGAAACAGTGTGTTGTTATGCATTTGAAAATTCACTATTGTCAAGATTTCACTTCTCAAATTGATCTGTAAATTAAACACAATCGTTACAGTTGCAATAAACTTTTGTGGTAATCAAGCTAATTGTAAAATATATACAGAAAGGCAAAAGAGCAATAATCAAAATAATTTTGAAAAAGAACAAAAGCTACGTTGAAGATTTACTGTAAAGCTACAGTAACTCAAGATGTGATATATTGGCAAAAGAATGGGGCCAGTGGATCAGTGGACAGAGTAGCCCAGAAAATAACTAATTCTTGTGTAAATATACAGTATTCAGGTTTTGTTGTTGTTTTTTTTTTTAAGCAATGAGACAGTTTAGTGGAGAGTAGCTTTTACAGATAATGGTGTTGGAATAATTCAACATCCATATGTATAATAATGAAAATTTAATACATACTTTTACCTTATATAAAAATTAATTCAAGCTGGATCATAGACCCAAATTTCACATGTGACACTGTGAAATGTACAGGAAGAAAAAAAACTAAAGCATGATTTATAAAGAAAAAAAACCAATAAAATTATACCAAAGCATGATCTATAAAAAAATTGATATATTAGAATTTATGAGAATTTGTTTTGCTCTGTGAAAGATACTATTCAAAGGACAACCTACAAATTAAGAGAAAATATTTGCAAGTCACATATACAAATAAAGGAATTTGAATTAGAGCTCTCTCAAAATAATAAAAAAGATTTTTTAATGAGCACAAGATTTCTTTTGAGGGGTTGCTGAAGATTGAAACCAGGGTCTTATGCATGTTAGGGAAGTGCTCTACCACTGAACCCTCCAGGAACAGGGGTTTTTTGTTTTTGTTTTTGTTTTTATTTGCAGAACCTGGGATTGAACTCAGGCCCTTGCGCTTGCCAGGGGAACGCTTATTCTACTGAGCCATCTCCCTGGCCCCAAGAACAGGGTCTTAACAGATACTTCAGGAAGGCAATATAAGTAACAACCATATAAAAATGTGCTTTGTATCATTAGAGAATTGAAAATTAAAACCATAATCAGTTGTGACTATGTGCCTATTAGAATGGCTAAAATTTTAAAAATAAAATGAGGGGCTGGGGAGATGGCTGAGTGGAATAAGCACTTCCCTGGCAAGCACAAGGGCCAGAGTTCAATCCCTGGTTCCACTCCCCCCCCCAAAAAAAATAAAATAAAATGAAAGTGGTATTTAAAATGTTACAGCAATAAGAACTCATGTCCCTTATTGGAATGCAAAGTGATAGTCCCTTTGGAAGAATTGGGCAACTTCTGTAGAAGTTAGGTATACATTTGCCATATGCCCCGCCAGTGCCCCTGTTTGTTACCAAGTGATTTAAAACTATACTTACATAATTTCCTGGGTTTTTTTGTTACTATGAAAAAGTGAGAATAACCTAGATGGCTCTGCAATAGGTGAATGGATATATACTGTATGGTTCATCTAAAAAGGAATACTGCTCAGTAGTAAAAAAGGGAAGGCTTATAATGTACATCAGTTGGTATAAATCATAGCTCTGTCTGCTGAAAGGTGCTTGAAGTAATGATACCCAGTAATCTGAGAATGCTCAGAAATTAGTTGCTAAACACCATGCTCTTAATTCGGGGAACTGGGGCCCTGTGGAGAAGAAACTGGTCTTAGAAATGGCTTAGGGGAATGTAAGATGAACCAGAGGTGCCAAAGAGTAACAAAGTCAAAAGGTCACAGGAGCCAGCCTTCCAAAAAAGGTTCCAGTCCAAAACTAAACAAATTGGTAACAAAATAAACAATAGCTTTGGCTTATAACCCAAGGAATAGTAGGATCTATTATTGATATGCATAGTAGAGTAACAGGTAGCAGCTCTTTGTTAGAGAGAAATTCTGATTGTAAGTGTAAAACCCAAATTGAGGAATGGTAACCATGTGGAACACCTCTGCAGAGTGGCACCGATTGCAGGCAGGCCAGGAGATAAATGCTACAGTTAGTGAGCAAAACACTTAAGGTGAGATATGATACCTGCATGGCCTCAAAATGTTTCTCCTCCAAAATTTTTTTCTTACAAAGCAAAGAATAGTATTTGTGCACTACTTTAATATAGGTAGTCAAGGTTAGCATCCCCAGTAATAAAACAGTAAAGATGACATGCCTTCCCCCCCCCCCGTATTTTAGGGAAGGGTCTAGAGGGTGTTCAGGGTCTCACTACTAGATCGGACTTGTAGTGATCCACCTGTTCACAGCCTCTGAAAAGCTGGGATTACAGGCATGCGCCACCATGCCCAGTCTTTTTTTTTTTTTCTTCAAAATTTTATTGATAAACAGCAATGAAACAGTTTCAAATCAAATTGGAAGTACAGTTTCAACAAATAACACACTGCATATATTCTTCTTAGTGGTTAATTGCTGTACAAGATGCGGACTTGAGATCCTATTTACAAACACCATTAGAACAAATCATTCTATTCATTAAGAGAATGCAACTATATATCTATCCTAACCACTTTGAATACACAGATACAAAATGGACATTCATCTGTATACCCTATTTTTCCAAAGTTCCGTTATTGAATATTATAGGTGTGTAAACTCAGCAAAATATTCTAAAAGAGTCCAGTAGCCCATAATAGCACTGGGTCTTCTGTTTAACTGGCAGTGTCAGAAATTATTGACCTTAGTCCCCCACAGCTCAACATAATAGCATGGCTTTACTTCCTATATTTCGTCTTCATACTTTTCTACTGGATGGTTAAGACCAAGGTAAAGCAGGACCTGTGCAATAAGAGTTGTAGCTTTTTGGTCTGAGAAGGTCAGTGAAATCCCCTCAGGATTTATCCTGAGATCCTGTACCTCAGATTGTAGAACCTTTGTCAGTGCAGCCATGTGGATGAGTCACGGCCATTGCTTGGCCAATGTGCTCTCTGTGAAAGCCTGAGAGATATACCCAGTCTTAATTGGTGTCTCAGCACACCTCAGGGGTGGGGTCGGCATGGCAGGCTGGGGGATTGAATCCCTGGCCCCTGCGCCTGCTTGCAGGCGCTTTAATCTGCAGAGCTATTTGGCCGGCCCTCAAGATGACATGCCTTCTGACATGATGTGCTAAAAAGATTATATGGCTCTGTGATAGTCTTTCAAAAGTTCCTGCCTGTGTCAGTGAATAAACATAAGACAAACCCAAATTGAGAGACATTCTACAAGATACCCAAGAAATGTTCTCTAAAAGTGCTAGGTCAGCCAGGCATGGTAACACACACCTGTAATCCCAGCATTTTGGGAGCCTGATACAGGAAGATGAGTTTACCAAGGAAGGCAGTTTACCAAGACTCCATCTCAAAATTGAAAAATAAAAAATAGGGATGTGGCTCAATATGAAGGCTCTGGGCTGGGTTCAGTCCCTAGTATGAATGAGGGAGAGAGAGGACAAAGGGAGAGAGGAAAGGGAAAAAATGGCAAAGCCAAGGAAATACTGAGAAATTACTATAGATCAGAGGAGACCAAGGATACATGACAAGTAATGCGTGTGAGATCCAGGATCTGATCCTGGGTCCGAAAAAGAATATTGTAGAAAGACTGGTGAAGCCCAAGTAAAATCCAAAGCGTCAGTGAGGGCTGTGGCAGTTTATTAGTTTCACCCGTTGTGTCTTGTTTCTTTGGAATGTTAACCTTGAGCGATGCTGGACATAAAATTATAATGTCCT
>NW_004524578.1:5471108-5489197 GCF_000260255.1 Octodon degus | reverse complement strand
TCCTTCCTTCCTTCCTTCCTTCCTTCCTTCCTTCCTTCCTTCCTTCTGAAAGAAATCCTTTCAGAAAACTTGCCATATAGGGCTGGGGAGATGCTCAGTGGAAAAAGTGCTTGCCTGGCAAGTGCGAGGTCCTGAGTTTGATCCCTGGTACCACCAAAAAAAAAAGAAGAAAACTTTCCATATAAACTATTTACAGGCTGATCACTTCAGGTTAAAGTGAAAACTGTTGTACACAAGTGTAGTCATGGTGTTTGACAGTGCAGTGTTCTATTGTGTGTCTCCTAATCAGAGCTATGTAGCGCTCATGTATGTGTGACACAGTAGCGAGGCTGATTCAGCCACAGTGAGGTAGCAGTGGTGGGCCACATGATTGTTTTTCATCAGCTTCCTTCCTTACACCCTGCTCATTTGCAGAAGAACCTGCTTAGGGCTTCCTGAATCAGGGAAGACACTTTCTCCAGGCTGAGAAAGAAACTTGACTTACTCAAGCAAAATGAAACAAAAAACCTGACCCAGTACATTGTATCTAGCATATTTTACAAATGTTTAAAACGAGAGAAGCAAGTATATTCCTTTTCTTTCCCATATATCCATTCATTTCTCCTCATCTTACACGTATTTGTGTTCATGGTTTCTCGCCACTAAAATGATTTTATTAATGTGTGAACTCTTAACTGCTAATACCCCTATAGATAACTGTTTGATTTATGGTCAGATGCTTGAGCTCCTGCTCCATAGCCCTACTCTGGCCATTATAGAGTGTAAAGCTTACCACAGTTCTGGGCCCACCAGGGAGCGCAGAATCTAGCAGGGAGATACATGGACATGTGTGACCAAGTGGGGCAGTGATGGGATGCCTAATGGAAGTACAGAATATTCTCCTGGTTCCAAATAGAGACTGTTTAGATTAGGAGATGATCTAAATGTTCGACAAGTGTGACTCTGTGTAGGAGAGGCCAGGGTTGGAGCTGATTGGGGAAGGGTGGTATTCTTTAATAAATTCTGAACCTAAAGAAATGAAAAGAATTTTCTATTGAAAAATCAGCCACAAGTTTAGAGACAAGTTAATTTCTATTTGTATTTTTTGCATGCATTATCATGTTTCTATAGCTCAAAACAACTACTTGGGCTCTAACACTATATTTTTCTAAAGAAATATTTTGTTGCAAGTACCAACAGCCTTAGTAACTCTCTTATCCCTCTTATGTGCTGAGTGCAGTCGGAGGAAGAGGAGTTGGAGTTGGTGAGTGTGGGTTTCTGCTTGAAGGAAGTTGAAAAAGATGTAGAAAGTACTAATTGTGTTAAATGTTTTTTACCTAACCAGTGTTCTTTTGTTACAAAGATACCTTTTCTGTATAAAAATACTATCCACTTTGAATACAGCCTTTACAAATAATTGCTGTCCATGGGCACAGGATATTTACTAAAAGATTGTTTTAAAAGGAAAGATCCACAATACCTTATATAGCTTTCCAAATTATTAAAATATTTTTAGAAAATGACTTCACCATCAAAGTTCCTCAGATTGTAACACAGTCTTGTGTTATTTCTCTTTCTTTCAAAAAGATTACATCATTTCTGGTGAGGTCACCTTTTTCAGAGTTGGAATTATTTCATCCTGCGCGAGACAGTCTGAACCACAAGGGGGTTCCCTGTTTACTAAGAGGCATAACTGTAATTGAACACTCTCAAATCTACTTTTGTATGAGAAGATATTCTGTTCTTATAAGCAGCTCTTAATTTTTTTCTGCAAAACAAATGTTTTCTATTGGCTTTTCCTTTAGAAAATAAACATGACTGAAAATAACTTGGAGCTGATCTATTTCTTCGTTGGGAACTATAAACCACACTTCACAGAAGTGATGGTGTGCATTCAACATCAGTTGCTAATTAGATGACTTAAGGGGATAAAATGTTGAAAGTAGCTTTTAGTATGGATGGGGTTACGATTAAGTGCATGAGAGCATGGGGTAAAGGAAGCAGTTTCACTTATATTTTATTCTTACATGTTTCTGCATGCTAGTGTGTTTTGAGCAGTTTATTTTCTTTTCAACTGTGGGTCTTTGTGCTGTGTCCTTAAAATAGGAGAGGATTATGTAGCTTTGTGATCACTGTTTTAGATGTGTTTTTATATCGGTTAACTTAAATACATTTGTTACCTGTAAATGTAGTATTGGAAAGATTTACTTAATTGTATCATAATTATTAGCAAATGAAGTTAATAGTTGAAGCTAAAATAATTCATTTAACATTAAATCTGCTTATCTTTAGGAAGTCCTAAATGCTTATGGGAATTACCTATAACTATGTTGCCCTCTAGTGGTTCTATAGGCACTGACTCACAGGACCCAGTGCTCCTAAGATTTGTGCCTTTGATGGGCAGGGCTTATATACTGGAGTACGAGGAGCCTGCGGAGAACCCAGACCAACACCATGCCACACTGTATTCTTTCACCTAGAGAAAAAATATGAAAAAGAAAATTAAGTCAAAGGAGATCCCTATCGCATGAAGTCATTAAGGAGTATTAACTTTACGCTGAGACTAAAATGTACTGTACTTCCAGTCACCATACACTGACTTTCCACTTTTCTTAAAGTATACCTGTAATTACAGAACATCAGAGATAAATTTCTGAAGACTCTATAATAGAAATCATTAAAATAAATATCTGTGGCTTAAAGACATGGAGTCGGGGATATAGCTCAGTGGCATAAGCGCCTGCCTGGCAAGCACAAGGTTCTGAGTTTGATCCCCTGCACTACACACACACACACTAAACAGCCACACTCATAGTCTTTAAGATTTAGGTTAATTCAGATTTTAAAAGTTAATTTAAAATGCAGAGCTTTATGTGTTAGAGTCAAACAGAGTCAGAAACACATCTATCAGAACCAGAGTTAATTTAAATTGATTTGTGCTCTGAAGAAGGAATCATGGGTAGCTCCAATCCAGAGTAGGGAAGGCCAGGTGCACAGGCTCGTAGGTCCTGTACCAGGGCTTTTTCTGAAGAGAACCAGGCTCTGAGATCCCTTTAGAAGCCTTCGAATGGAGCAACTGTACCTCATGATGGCTAATACCTGTGGATCAGAAGAGATAAATATGTGTCTCTTTTTATCATCAGTTAAATAGAAATTGAGTCTACATGGTTTCTTAGGACAATGAGAATATTACCTCACATTTCTGTAGCATTTAGTTCCCTAATCGCTTTTAGCATATCATTTCATTTTATTTTCACAAAGCATTGTGAGACAAGTGGGACAAAGATTTCTATCATCTGTACATGAAAAATCTTAGTCAGAGGAGTTCAAGCTTTCTCTGAGCCTAGGAAGTGGTAAATCTGGGTTTGAAACTTAGGTGTACGTCTGCATGTCGTGTCTTTCTGACATCCCGTAGCATATTGTAGAAAAATGTGAACTAAAAAGAAAATAGATCTGTATTCTCATCAAATTCCAAGTATTTTAAAAGTACTTTAAAAAAAAAGTACTTAGAAAGTATCTAAAAGTATTTAGATCTAACCAAAAGGCCTTTCTGAAAACAGTGACAGCGGAAACTACCCACATTCTGATTATTTTCTAAGGGCCCTGAATAATTCTGTGTCAGACTTACACCCCTAAGTACAGTTACAGGCAGTCACTTTTTCTTTTATAAAAATTCATAAGCTGAATTTCTTTGGCTTTCTTGCATACTAGCAATATGGAGTTTATTCTGTTCCTCTGATCCTTGATTTTGGAAAAATCTTACTTTGAATGCAGAGAAATTATTCTGCCATACTCCTACACATAAAGGAAAATGACTGTTTTAAGCTAGCTTGATTAGTAGTTGGCCTTTTTACTCATTCCCAGTGTGAAAAAGGTGCTGTGTAGATGAAGCCAGTCAGCAAGCCTTCAATATTGCTCCATTTAGGCCTTTCTGTTCTTCAGAAGCCCTCTGCCCAGAGCCTGGGAAGAATAAAGGGCTAGAGTCTGAGCCAGTCGTTAAAAATAAGGCGCCTATAGGGTTGAAGGGAAGGCAAGCAGAATGTAAGCTTAGTTCAAACCATGTTAATATTAAAATCTTATAAAGAAAAGTGTTTTTCTGATCTGTGCTCATGAACTTACAGCGTGTATTTACACAAATGCCCTTCGCTGTCGTGGTAGCCTGGTGGTCTTTAATGGCTTTAACTCCTCATTACATTGACACATAAAAGTGTTACCACCCGTATGGTAAGTTTATTTTAAGGTTATGCTTCTGGCATTAAAAAACTATATTAAAGAAATGGACAATGAATAATTAATAAAAAATAGGTCTCTTTAAGTCAATTACTGAGCCCCATTAGTGTTTTTAAGATTTTCATGACTATTTCAGAAAGTAATGACATTCACATAAAACTGTGAAGTGTCACAATTAAATTAAAAGTTATTTTTAAAATATTAAGTCTGAACATAAATACCACATGGTGACACTTTTCCTTTTTTCTACTGTCTCACAGAGTACCCAAAGGATTAGCAGTTCTCAAGCTGCCCAGCCCCTTGCCACCCCTGTAGTGTCTGTAACAACCCCAAGTCTGCCTCCGCAGGGACTCGTGTACTCAGCGATGCCGACTGCCTACAACACTGGTGAGCCGTCTCTCTTTTTCTGGGTTGGTTACATTTTTCTGTGCTTTGTGATCAACATGTGCTTTTCTGATTTTCTTTGAAATAAACTGTCTTCAGCTTCTTACATACAAATTTTGGTATGTTGGAGAAAACAGGCTGGCCTTGAAACAGTTTCAGAAAATGCATTGATAATGAAATGATTTGAATGTTATTTCTCCCATGTGAACTTTCACTTATCTCTGAGAGAGCAACAAGCAGATAACTGCCCAACAAGTATTATCAAAATGTGGTGGGCATTCAGCCAAGAAAGACACTAGCCTGTTGCTTAGGTGGGGTTCTTTGGTTGGTTTTGGTTGTATTTTTTTGCTGTTTCTCATTACTTAGTGTTCAGTCTTTCAGGGTTTTGAAATAAGATGTTTTATCTTTCTGCTTTTGGCTTGCTTTTGAAAAGCTATGAGTACAGGGCTGGTGAGATGGCTCAGTGGTCTAAAGCACCTACTTAGAACAAGCTTAGCAAAGCACAGGGACTGTAGTTCAATCCCCCAGCACCACATGCCAGCCAGCCCGCCCCCTGGTGGGCTGAGCTGGCCACACATACACACAAAAATAAATAAATAAATTTTAAAAAAAAAAGAAAAGCTATGAGTTCTTTGAGAGAGGAGGCAGATGCCGAACTGTGGTAGGCAAGGTGCGGTTTCCTCCCTGTCACTAGACTGGTCTGGTCTGCATCATTTGTTGGTGAGGGTGGAAGAAGGACCTTTGCATTTCTCCTCACAGCTAGTCCACTGAGAGGGGCTTTTCACTTACTTACGGTTACATAGATATTTCATCATAAAATACCCTCACTTGGGGTCAGTTAGGAAAGATAAAGAATACTATAATGGTGGGGAGGGTGCTGTTTGCCAAGAGAGACATAGGGAAACCTGTGGTGGGCAGTAGGTTTCCTTTGGATTTGCCGTTCTGAAGAGGCAGGAATACGCATGTGGCTCCCCCCAGCTAAGTTGAACACCTGTTGCTTCAAAGAAAGAAAGGTCAAAGAAGGCTGTATAAATTATTCCTGCCAAATACCAAGAACACAGTGCAGTCAAATGATTGGCACATATAAACTGTGGTGGAGATCATCTCGTTTTTAGACTTCAATCTAAATGCTTTGGTACTCTGCTTTCATACTGCTGTGTGACGCTAACCTGGGGAGAACAGAATAGTTGATGCATTTAATTGCCACTTAGGTTCTAAGTAATACTTCTTCAAAAACAAAAATAACTTTAAGACATTTTGTTGAAAGAGAAAGCTTCCTTCTCCAGTAATCAGTATGGTGAAAAGCCCAAATCTATTGGCGGATACTAGCCTAAGGTCTGGGTACTAACCAGAGATTAAGCATTTGTAAATATTCTGTTTTAGTACATTGTCACTGGCTATATGAGTGGTACAGTACTAGGCATGCTGCGTCTTTTCTCTCAAGTTTATTCTAGAAAAGGAAATAAGTTTTACATTGATCATCATAGAGGAGGAAGTCCTAGGTTGTGATTTTTATTTTGTACTCTTTTTGTGTGTGTGGCATGGAAGATTGAACTCAGGCCTCACACATGATAGGCACGTGCTGTACTCTGAGCTACATCCTCAGCCCCAGTTTGTACTCTTGAGGTTGAAGAGAGGCTGGATGCTCGTAGAAGATGAAATCTGTACGTCAGGGTTAGACTGCAGTTTACTGCAGTTACTAAACATTTCACAATAGGTTTTCAGTGTACTTATACATTGCACTATACTTTTTTTTTTTTTTTTTTGTGGTACCAGGGATTGAGCTCAAGACCTTGTGCTTGCCAGGCAGCAAGCACTTACTCCACTGAGCTATCTCCCCAGTCCCTGCACTATATATATTTTTATAAATGCTGTTAAATTATTAAAAATTTTGTACATTTATATTTATATAGTATCTTAAAATATTTAAAATGTCACATACTGTGCAAGGAATTGCCAAAACATTTAAGAGTCAGGTCCCTTTGAAACCATCCGTCCTGAGCTTCAGTCTCACCCGCCCTTGGACTGACTGTATCTTTGCTCTTTCTCAGAACACCTGTTCAGCTTTGCCATATTGTCTTTTACCCTACATGTCATCTGATTTTTTTTTCTGTCTTCTGGTCTTTGTTGGTGTATAATCTACCTTTCTGTACTTACTTAGTGTCAGACACATTAGCAGGTAAAGGAGTGAATAAATAGGCAACTTTTTTGAAATAAAAGCAAAACAGTTCTATGTGAATGAATTCTATAAACACTTCCTCAGGGCCCCGCTATAATATCAATCCCAGCTTCAAGATTTGTAGACAATCTGTAGTTGCTTACTGGACATTGGAAATACAAAAGTGCATAGTCAGCATCAGAACATAGGGTCTGTCGGAGCAGAAAGGCGCAGGACAGGCAGCTTTAGGAAAGATCTGATGCTATTACCTTCAGGCCTGCCTTATGGTAAGGCATGAAGGAAGCGTGCAGGACTCAGGCAAGCCAGACAAGGAACCTGATCTCAGGGCAGGAAGTAGGGGGAGGACAGAGCAGTTAGGGTTAAAGATGGAGAGGTAAATAGGGTATATTGACCATGTTGTAAATTTTGGACATTGTCATGAGAACATTGGAAAGTTGTAAAATGTTTTTAAGTAAAAGACTGTCACGATCATATTAGTTGTGTTAAAAAGTTAGATTTAATTGCAGTGTCCATAGGAGTAAACATGAATGCCAAGAAGCCAGGAGTCAGGTTGTGGCCCACGTAGTGGCTGCTAGTGGCGTGGACCAGAGTCGTGGCAGCAGAGACTGTGAAGACTGTGTAGGCCAAGATAGTAGGCAGAACGGCTAGACTTGGTGGGTGGTGGAGGAGTGAGAGAAAGCAGCAGCAGGAAAGCACCCATAGGATGGATGGATGGATGGGTTCATTTATATCTATTTTGGTACTGGGGATCAAACTGAAGACATTGTACTTTCTGGGCAGGCACGTAAGCCAGTGAGCTATCTCCTGGGCCCGCCCATAGGTTTTGGCAAGGGCTGGTGGGGACTGTTGCTGCCCCTTTACCAAGGTACAGACTGTTTAAGGAGGAACAGATTTAGAGGACAGCCTGAGTCCAGTTTGGGCCATGTCAAGTGTGAGATGTTTGGAGAGGCATCGATGTGGGCATGTCACACCTGGGGTCCCTGGAGGCAGATGAAACTGGAGGAGCACCCAAGTTCAGGGCCTCCTGTCTGCCAAGGAGGGTGGCGAGAGTCCCGGGCTGAGGGGTGCAGGGATAGGCACCTCCCGAGGATGTGAGTCTTAAGAGCATGAGCAGTGCAAACATCGTTCTGACAGAAACCTCAGCACCAGTGTGCCGCTTCTGCTCAATCGCTCTTCTAAGGTTGTTCATTTACCAGGAAGGCCAACAACTTCTCACTCCTCTCTTGAGACATGAGAAGGTAAAAGAGTTTTTGTCGCCTCTGTAGAACTAAATGGAAAAGTAAGTGCTAATGATGAACTGAAATCTCTGTGTGGCTGATAACTAGCGTAATTGTGACTAATGCCTCATGTAAATGTATTATTCGCTTCTGTCCTGGAAAGTTTATCCATGAACTTGAGATGATTTTGGATGCAGAGAGCAAGGACAGTCCTAAATGCAGCTGTGTAATGATGTACTTATATCACTAGGCTTGTTGCCCCATGCAAAGGGATGCTGAGTACGTGCGTGTCCCTGAGCTTCATCACGACTTTCTGAGCCAGATTTGGTCTGGGTGAGCCCCAGGGCTTCTCTTGGTGTGAGATGGTGGTGGTGGCATTTAAAAGCCGTGGTGGCATTTAAAAGCCATAATAGTTGCATAGGCTGTAGCCCCGCACAGCAATCCTGTCTGCCGTTGCAGATTACTCATTGACCAGCGCCGACCTGTCGGCCTTGCAAGGCTTCAACTCCCCAGGAATGCTGTCTCTTGGGCAGGTGTCAGCCTGGCAGCAGCACCCTCTTGGACAAGCAGCCCTCAGCTCTCTCGTGTGAGTACCTGGAAACTTTCCCTGAACCTTTACCCTTAGCCTGTTCATTCTTGTTTTCTCTCAGTTGTAAACTCTCATGTGAATAGTGTTGCAATAATTCTTTTTTATTTCACAGTGTTATGAAAAAATACTGTCTTAACATGGTTCTATTTTATTTACTTATTTTTCTTAATTTTTTTATTTTTTTGGCGGGACCAGGGATTGAACTCAGGCCCTTGCACTTGTCAGGCAAGCACTTACTCTACTGAGCTATCTCCCCGGCCTTTTAACATGGTTTTAGATATGAGCTTGAATGCTAAGTAAACCAGGCATTCTTTGAAGGAGTTCAGGGAACAAGGGTTTCCTTTTCAGACAGACTGAGGTGGAGCAACTCAGCTGGTATCCAGGAGGGTTCCAAGGTACGGCTGCCACCCCACATACCACCCTTTGCCTACTAACCGATGATAAGCCACCCACTTCCTCCCTGTCTCCTGACGCCTGTTTCCAACTTCCTTGCTTGAGGGTGACACCTTGAAGGAATTCCCCTTGTTTTAGGCACTGTCAGAAGAGAAAGATGAGCTATGCCTTTTGCTTTACCCTAGCTTTCTATGGGAGGAAACTGGGAATGGGTACCCCATGTGTGAATCAGTCTTTATCAGACTTACATGGTCTGTCTCAGTCCAGTGCACACACCATACTTCATTCACAGAGCGAGCATTGCTTATGGGCAGGGTACGAAGATGTAAATGAAGAGGATTAGCAGGCTCTCCAAGCATGGAGGAAGAAGATCAGGCCTTTGTAGAGCCAGCCTGACAGTAGGCCATGGATCAGGTGGAGAAGAGCTATCAGTATAGTAGACCTTGCTGACTGCCTCAGCTTTGCTCAGTGTAGTAGGGACCACCAGCTTTCTAGCAGGGAAATCCATTCCCCTGCATTTTGAAAGAACCCCACATACATGTTGTAATCTGTGACCTTAAGAGGTGTGTCATGGGAAGAAAAGCACAATATCTTGGGCAAACTTCACTACACAGATTTTGGCTGTTGGGCTTATCCTAATCATCCTAAATGAAAACACTGAAATCAGACCTGGAAGCTGGACACAGTAGTGTACCGCTGTAGGCCCAGGAGCTTAGGGCCAGTAAGAGCCCATTTCAAAAAACAAAACAGGAAAGCAAATGGAAAGAGCTTGACACAGTTGCTGGAAGAATAGCTGCTGTTGTGCCTGTCACTAGGCCAGAGCAGAGAAGATACCAAGGAGGAAGAGGCAGTGAAGAGATTGCAGGTTTCCGTGTCATTCCTGGCATGGCATTCAGCTGTGCACAGCACAGCATCAGCCATAGAACTGTTTTTGCAAAGTTGAGATGCAAAAGTACTGTGATTGCAGGCATTTGAAGGACAGAACGCAGTAACTCAGCCATACCGTTTTGTTACTTCCTGGGAAATGTCATTTTTTGTGTGCCATACTGAAGGAGATGCCCAAATCAGTCTTGAGGAATTCTAGGATTTCCAACTTGGCTCTTTCCAGCAGGCAATGTCTACAGGATCATTATGTGGTGAGGACAGATGCACCCACAAAACATCTTACCTTTCTTATTTTTCCTTCAGCACTGGAGGGCAGTTATCTCAGGGTTCAAATTTATCCATCAACACCAACCAGAACATCAACATTAAATCAGAACCAATTTCACCTCCCCGGGATCGAATGACCCCTTCTGGCTTCCAGCAGCAGCAGCAGCAGCAGCAGCAACAACAACAACAACAACAACAACAGCAACAGCAACAGCAGCAGCAGCAGCAGCCGCCATCGCTGTCACAACCACCACAACCCCAACCACAGCCCCGGCAGGAAATGGGCCGCTCCCCTGTGGACAGTCTGAGCAGCTCTAGTAGCTCCTATGATGGGAGTGACCGTGAGGATCCACGGGGGGACTTCCACTCGCCAGTTGTGCTTGGCCGACCCCCAAACACTGAGGACAGAGAGAGTCCTTCTGTAAAGCGCATGAGGATGGACGCATGGGTGACCTAAGGTTTCCAACTCATGTTTGTACTTTGTGTTACTGCAGTGAACTGCCCTACATATCTACATTGGCAAATAAGGTCATGAGTTAAATATATTTATATGTACATACATACATATATATTCCTTTACGTATATATGTATGTGGTGTGAGTGTGTGTATGTGTGGGTGTGTGTTGCATATACCGAATCAGGCACTTACCTGCAGACTCTTGGTAGGTCTGCAGATGTGTGTCCCATGGCATACAAAGCACCCTGTAGGCACAGACTAGTCTGGCACTTCCTTGGACTACTTGTTTCATAAGATAACCATTTTTTGCAGAGAAATGTGTACCCGAATATAATTCTCCCACACTAGCTTGCAGAAACCTAGAGGGCCCCCTACATGTTTTATTTAACTGTGCGGTGACTGTAGTGACTTCCGAAAAATGCTTTGTAGAACAGAGCAGTAGAAAAGCAGGAATCAAGAAAGCAATACTGTATATAAAATGTCGTTTATATTAATACCCAACCTGGCATGGGTCTCTATTGCAAAAGGGTGCATGGGAAAGGGCTGTTGATATTAACAAAACAAAAAAAAGCCCCACACATAACTGTTTTGCACGTGCAAAAATTTATTGGGTCAAAGAAGTGATCTTTAGCTAATAAAAAAGGAGAATAGAAAACAAGCATGAGATATTCACAAAATACTAGCCTAGAAATATAGAGCATTAACAAAATAAAATTAATGTATTAAGTTGTAATTGGAATATGTCAAGTTTCTTTTTACATTCGTATCTTAAAGAAACCAATTTTAGCTCATGTATATTTTATATGAAAGAAAACACCCTTATGAATTGATGACTATATATAAAATTATATTCACTACTTTTGAACACATTCTGCTATGAATTATTTATATAAGCCAAAGCTATACGTTGTAACTTTTTTTTTAGAGAATAGCTTTATCTTGTTTTAACTTTTTAGTTTTATTTTAAGAGGGGAAAAAAGCAAACAAAAATATCTTGCAAGCAGAACCTTGGAAAAAAAAAGCCATGAACACTTATTATTCTATATGTAAATTAAAAGTTTGAGCCAAACTCTTTGTGTATATAGCATCTTAAATATATTATCACCTTTGATGTAAGTACCTATGTATTGTATGGTCACCAGATTAAAAAGTATATTTTTGTGGATTGCCACCAATTTGGGGGGAAAAGACGAAGTCCTTATTAAGTAGAGTATTCACTGTTTAATATTTACTATTTTGTTAAATATACTGTACTTTGGATTTTAATTATTAGCCCAGTTTTTTCAAAGGATTGTATAAAGGGGTTTCTCCCCTCACTGGTGGTGAATGTGTGATGTTACATTGTAATCTTTGTGCTGTATGGGGTGAACATCATATATTTTATATGTGTACATAAATAGCAGAGTGGCAAAAAAAATGGTGTTAAGTTCATCCTGCATAAATATAAAATGTGTTGTAACAGATTTTATAAGGCATTATTTAAAACTTGCCTTTTGTGAGGAAAAATATAGTAGAAAATATGACCTAATTTAATTACTATTAGAGAAAATGGCAAAATAGTAGATGAGCACAAAGGTTTTATAAGTGGTAAATGATTAGGGAAAAAATACTCATGAGGCAAGGGGTCCTTTTTCCTTAACCCTCTAAAAATGGAATATTGCAGCTAGTTACAAAGTATATTACATGGTGGATTGTTCTGTGCAATAAAAGGACACTGTGGTGTGGGGAGAAATTCTCTGATGGAGCAGTCCTCACCGTGACACTTGCCCTCCTAGTGAAAATGAGTGCCACCCTGAGTTGGGACTTTCAGCAAGGTCTTATTCTTACAGGAAGACAGCTCACTGATGACAGCAGGTTCATCAGTTTACTGGGCTTGTGCCATGCAAAATTCAAAGTCCTGTATATCTTTTATCATAGATTTTTAATTATTCCTTTCCATGAGAAACTCAAAAGAAGGGTTTAAAAATTGCTGCTATTTTATATTTTAAAATGGGTGAGCAGCTACCTACAATTTTTACTTACATTTTGTTTTTTTCCCCTAAATTACTTTCTGTTGACATTTTCCTCCTCTGCTCTTTGTGACAAATCATCAGCCAGATTTCCTGACTGACACATAGGTATTGGGTACAGGAGAAGCCTGTGGCGCACACGCAGGCTGAGGAGCGCAAGTTGGTGTCTCAGTGGCTCAGAACTTTTGGGAGAAGCCAGAAAGCGGTGTAGGGGGTGATAAGCTGTCTCCTCTCTTCAGCATGAACATTTGGCTCTCAGCCAAAAAGGATTGGTTTTTCTTTTAAAGTATACTTAATTTACTGGATAAGGTCCAACCTAGTCAAAACTAAGACTGTCCCCAACACTGAATTTCCAGAATAATCCTTACCACTTTGTAAACCATTTATAGCTTTGAAAGTGTTAAGTGAGCCTTTTGTTATTATTTATGCATGTTCATGAACTTCTGCTGTATATTGGCATAGGAGTTAACACATTCACATTTACTGTCTATTTTCTTGTGTGCCTTATGAGATGGCTTTTCTGACTGTATCTCAATAGTCTTTCTTTCTATGCAGGTTTATAATCAGTACAACTACTGTTTTCTAAAACAATATTACACAAGGCTCGGAGTTTGTATTTAAATTACACTGACCAAGGATCAATGTATTCCATTTTCAGGAGCTGAATATTTGACTGTTAACCTTTTCCATACGCCTAGTGTGATGTGGAGCATATGGACTCCGCAGACACCCCTCTCCCCTCATGTGCAGACACATCCGCATCCGCATCCACACCACAGCCACGTCTCCTGGCGAAAGCCAGCCTAGAGTGGGGAAGACACTAATGGCGTTGCTTTCAAACCAACTTTTCTTACCCTTTTCGACTTACGTGTTTTGTATAAGACACCACTGCAGGAAAATTTTATCCCTTCAGATGAAGTATTTTATTACTAAAAAACAAAAACAAAAAAAGCTTCCATTGCACTGGTTACAGGAAGTTCCCAACAGCTGTACTTCCTTCAATACTCTAACTGGTACTGCACTGAGAGTGAAAGTCACCATTGTGTGTACACAGATGGTCCCAATCGAAACTCCATCTTTTGAGCCCTAATTATGTCCATTGTGTTATAGACTAAATCAGGGATTTGTTCTATAGGAACAATTCATGTTTTACCATTTCCTTTTAGCCAAGGACAACGGATAATACATTAACATAATTTCTGTATCAACCATCATGCGCACAAGAAATACATAGTAAATAAGGAACCTGAGAACTCCTGGCATTGGATCATAAAAAGCTAGATGATTGGAATGTGAAAATGATTTTACAAATGTAAAACTTTTATTTCTCTGTAGAAACTTCCTTCACTTTGCTGTGCAAGAAGACACTGCTTTGCTATATTTAAAATGGCTTTTTTAAAAGAGATTTATGTATTTGGTAAATGTTTGTAGTCAACAGTTCACACAAGAAGCTGTACACGGTTTGATCATGTAAAACCGTTTGGCGGCACAAGCTGGACTTTGTTGCCATCATTGAGATGAACCTTTTAAGAAAAATAAGTTAATCTCAATTTTTCCCTGAATGTGTTGTTTTTCTTCATTATATAATAAATATTATAGTGAACTTTCCATCAAATGGTTAAGACAATGCTAGAGGTCGCTGTGAACTGTCTCCTGCACTCGCTGTAGTAAAGATGGACTGGCTCTTACCACGCTCCAAACTGTGTCATGTTTGCCTGGGGGAACAGGAAGGTGCTGGCTTTGCCACCAGCCAGCCCCTCCCCCAGAAACTCTCTGCCACCCTGCTGCCTTCACGGGGCCTTCTTGAACCTGTAGGTCCTGTTTCCTTAGACATGGGCAGGGAAGTGTCCAGGGGCCCTACCTGTCTCACCCTGTGAGCATCGGCAGCCCTGGAGCATGTAGGAGCCAGCCAGACAACCCGGCCGGCCAGGCCCCAGTGTGGTCAGCCTGGCCACTCTTTGCTTACTGGTGTGGCTCTGTTGGGTCCGTTCAGGCTCCAGTAACTATTCAGGAAATACCTTCAAGGTGTGCTAAGGAGGGAGGGATATTGTTAGTACTGTCAATAGCTTCCATTTCTCTTCAAAGTTGAGGGCATGAAAGATTTGTCCAAAGTACACACACAATGCTACAATAAAAGCAAAGACATTAACTTTGCGTTTGACTTTCAGAAGTGCTAGTTATATGTTCCAGGATGCTGGTAGGTCCTTATCTAGTGATCGTCTTTCTTGATCATAATTCAGCTAGAAAATGAAAAATATTATTTAACCTTGCAGTGGGAAATGTTCTGTTCCTCTCATTGGCCTTTAAACCAGCTCCTAACTAAGCAGATTCTTGGTGTCAGATTGTTAAAAGCTGAATTTTTGTGCTGGCTTCACATTGCTGGCTACAGTGGAGCTCTTATTAGCGGGTTTTGAAAGCTGGCTGAGTCTTATGGCTAAAAATACTCTAATCACAGCTGCAGCTACTTAAAATCAATTCACTTCAAGTTCCTAGTCAGCTCCCATGGGTGCCTTGCTCCAGGCTTTATCTTGTTTTTAAGCTGATTGTGTGTCTGACTGGCACCAGCCTTGAAAACGATCTCCAGGTGGAGCCCTGTGCCAGCCGGAGGGCTGCGGCCCACTCCTGTCCTCCTGCCCTGTGGCTCACGAGCGGCATTTGGTTGTGGATTTGTCTGTTTCTGCTGATTGGAGTCAGGCTGTGCGTCGAGCAGGAGCACCACTGCAGTGATACACTCCTAGTGCAGCGCGCAGCTGTGAGGTCCAGAGGCCTTGCTGCGCGGATCCTGACTGTTTCTACCACGTTTCTCCACAGCAGGACTGTCTTGCCCTTTGTAACTTGGAGATGCCTCAGAGGCTCTTTGAGACTGACCCTCTCCCTTTGACTCACTACATTTGGCGTCTTGTCTGCAAACACCGTTACTGGCCTGGTTCCTTCTACGTCTATTAGTCAGGATTCTGCAGTGAGGACCACTGTCTTCTATATTTGTGTGCTTACATTTTTATGGCTGCGTGAGTATTTTACTCCGCAGATGATAACACATGTTATCATTCTACTCTAGCTTTGGCCATTAGAAAACCTATCTGGCAGACTCAATGATCTTTGGGTCTCTGTTTTTGTCCCCTTTGGTATGTCCTCACTGACACCACAGCATTCCCACATTCATCTTTTATTTTCCCTCTTCCCCTACTGGCCCAACCATTTCTTCGATTCCTGCTTCATTTTATTGGTGAACGGTATTTTGAAACTAAGATCAGGGTGATTGCGACTAGGGTGTTGCTGCAAGTGGGCTCTCTGCAGATAGCACAGGACATGTCACTGCTGAGACGCATCCACATTCTGCAGGTTTTTCTTTAGACTCCAGTTCTCCAGAGTTGGTCTTGCCTTTCCTTCGTTTCAGCGTCTTTCTCTTGTGGTAGGAAACCCAGCTGTCACTAGCAGGTTTCTTCTCAGTTGTGGTGCTAGGATGCAGTTTCAGAATTGCCAACCCATACCTGTGTTAAGGACTAGAGCATTGATGCTGCTGTTTTGTTATTTGCCTTTGGCCTTAAATTCTCTGGTCAAGATCATGTTTTCCTGCAGTTTTTTGTTCCCAGCCCTCTTCTGTGGTTGTTGCTCATTGCTAACACTGTCAGACACTCCTGTTCCTCTGTTTATCCCGCTTGGGGTACTCTTGCCCATCGTAGTTGTTTGCAGTTATTTATTTGGCAATATATGACTGGTAGCTGGAGCTTTACTATACGTCTAAGAGAGCTGAGAAATGTCACTGGAACCCTATTTCCAATCTCCCGTCTTTCACACCAACTTCATATGGACAGCCAAACTTCAGTTGCTGTGCAGTCCTTTGCAAGAATCAACAGTTTTGCCTTTTCTTGCTTGACAGCACCTCTTGAAATCACTCCTCAGATGTAGAAACGTTCATCATTGCTGTTTAGGGCTGTGTAGTGCTCCATGATGTGGATGCACTGTGGTTCTCTAACTGTACATAAGCCCTCAGGCTGCAGCACTGTGGAGTTAGCAGTGACTACGGGCATGCCTTGGCCTGGCGCATACTTGCCTGTGTCCAACAGAGCTTCCTGGAGGCAGGGTCGCTCAGTGATTCATGTGCAGTTTTGTCAGGTGTTAGTCTGACAGATCTATGTACCAGTTGACACTTCCTCTAACTCTG
This sequence comes from Octodon degus, assembly GCF_000260255.1. Taxonomy (NCBI): domain Eukaryota; kingdom Metazoa; phylum Chordata; class Mammalia; order Rodentia; family Octodontidae; genus Octodon; species Octodon degus. Next base: position 5,472,442 of record NW_004524578.1, on the reverse strand, counting down.
TAGGAGAATGCCTGCATTCCCACAGCCTCCTTACCAACTGAATGTGTCCTGTGTTCTGTGTTTTTACCAGACTTGAGAAATTGCATCTCAGTGCTCACTTGTCTTTATTACAAATGATTTTTAACATTTTTTCTTATTTGGGGGGGAGGTGTGTGGGATCTGCTTTTATCTTGTTCCCATTTGAGTTTTGGTCTTTACCTCTCGATTTTTATATCAGAATTAGCCCTACATTACAAGGACTATGAGTATTTTTTGCTCCAGTTTGTGTTTGGACTTTTTGTGCATGGTATTTCTGTCTTGCAGAATTTTATTATGCAGTCATATTTTATCTTACTGCTTATGTGTGGATTTTGAGTTACATTTATAAATTTTCTCCCTATACCAAGGCTACAGAAAAATCCACCCATGTTCTCATGGGTTTTGTTTTGGTTTGATTTAGTTGATTTGGTTCACTTGAACAGAGACTCACCATGTAATGCAGATGGGCTAGAACTCAAAAGTCCTGCATTGGCCTCCACAGTGCTAGGATTACAGGCCTGTGCCAGCACACTCTTAGATCTGCTTCGGAATTTAATTTTACATAAAGATCTAACTTTGTTGTTTTACAGATGGCTAGTTGTCCCCATATATTTTTTTTCTTAAATGTATTTGGTAGTGTCTCATTACACAGCTTAGACTCATAGTGATCCAGTTTTGAGTCTCCCCAGGACTGGATTACAGGTGTGTGCCACCATGCCTGGACTCCGCCAGCTATTGGCTCAGCGAGCCCGTGGGTGGGGCTGGTGCAGCGTGCAGTACTGGGAATCAAACCCGGTCCCTGAGCTTGCCTAAGCAGGCGCTTAGTCTGCTGAGCTATATCACTGGCATAGTTGTCCCCATTTCTTTAATACCATTTCTTTAAAAGCCTTTTCCTACCCCACCATTAGTGTGTCTCATGACTAGGGCAACATATACATTTCAGTCTAATGCTGAAATTTCTGTTTGTTCCACTCTGACCACAAACTTTGGATATGTCAGAACTGCCCAGAAATGTAGCCTCAGTTCTCTGTTATGTCGGAGTTGCCTGCTTAGGATATCTCTGTTTTAACTCCTCTGTTCACAGCTTGGTGACTATTTCCTCTTCATAGCTGGTCCCCTACTTGCCCACTGAGAAACGAGTTTCAGTCACAGGAGATTTACCTCATCTCACCAGGAGGCCCAGCAGTCCATCTGCATCTGCGCACAAGCTGTGCCTTCTGTTCGGGTGCCGTGGATGAACTAGCTGCGCCTCATTAAGGTCAAGCCTTCTGTGTTGAATGCTGAGTCTCATCCAGGTGTCCCCCCCGCCGCCCCCC
>NW_004524578.1:5421562-5471008 GCF_000260255.1 Octodon degus | reverse complement strand
GCTACCTCCCTGGCCCCTCAGTCTCCTTCTTAAGGGCTTTTCTTCTGCAACTCTCTGTCCCTTCCTTCAGCATGAAATGTGCCTGACACCCATTTCAAAACAACATAACTGAGCAGACTTTCCAGCAACTACCCACTGGTACTACCAACAACACTAAGGCACATGTAAGGGCCCTCTGTGTCCCTTCCAGAGTGCTGCAGTTTGTAGTGTTTATTTCCCATAAATGATATCACCATTCTACAGGGTGGTCAAGACTAAGTGCAGAGAACACTGGTGGAGAAATGGGGACCAGAGGACCTGGTGACGATCAGCATGGAAATGTAGCAGGTACTGTGTTCTCCCAACAGGATCAGGAGGACTTGGGAAAGAGAGAAGGGCAGGGCTCTCAAAGGGAACATGGAGAACTGCTGCTTCCTGGACTCCTGACACATGCGCTGTCCGCCCTTGCCAGCTGCTCAGCTAAATACTCCATGCAGATGGAGTTGTGGGGTGAATGATGCAGGACTAAGGTGGGGCCGAGTTCTGGAGATTTGCCATTTGATGGACAATGAGGAACATTAGAAAGGTGATGAGCCCTGAATTTAAGAACAGTCCCCTCACAGTTTCAGAGAGGCTTGGTTGGAGGAGGGAAGACTGTGAAGTGATTGTCTCAGTTTGTAGCCATGAAATTATCTTTCTTTTATTGTTTAGTGGTACTAGGGATTGAACTGAGGAAATCCACACTGAGCGCATCCCTAGCCCTTTTGTTCTGCTTTGTTTTTGAGACAGGGTCTAAATTTGCTAAGTTGCCAGGGCTGGGCTTGAACTTGTGATCTTCCTGCCTGCCGCAGCCTCCCGTAGTACTGAGATGACAGGTGAGCACCGCTGCTTGCAGCTCGCATGGAATGTTACACAGGTGCCCGAGTGAGGCAGGGAGACACCAGCGAAGGGAGCCTGACTGCTTGTCACATGCGCTCTCATGCCTTCATAATACTGTTTGGAGCATGTTTAAGTTGCTTAGCACTTGGAGTTTGTGCACATTAAATTTAGAAAAGTTAGACATTGCTTAATTTCTTCCTCTATGTTTTCCTGTTCATTTACACACATATTGGACCCTGTGATGTCCCAAAGCTCTTTGTACTTGTATATATTTTTCTATTTAATTTTCTGTTATTTATTTATTTTGTATTTTTAGGGCAGGGTCTACAGGGTGTTTAGGGTCTCACTACTAGATCGGACTCATAGTGATCCGCGTGTTTGCAGCCTCCCAAGAGCAGGGATTACTGGCGAGCCCCACCACACCCAGCCTCAATTGCCATCTCATCGTGCCCCGGGGGCAGGGCCCGCACTGCAGGCACGGGGATCGAACTCCCAGCCCCTGCGCCTGCTTGCAGCTGCTGAGTTATTTGGCAGGCCCTCTTCTGTTACATTTTGGCCAATTTTTATTGCCGTTTTCTGTTTTATTTTCTGAGGCCTATCTCATTAGTCCTGTTAAGTTCATTGGTCATTGCAGGTCTTTTTATCTCTAGATCTTCTGTTGGAGTTTTTATACTTCCTACTTCTTACATATATTGCCTCAGATATGTATGGTATTGATTTGCAGTAGCCATTTTGACAACATTAACTGCTAATTGGGTCTGTTTTGTGGGCCCTCCCCATTCTGGGTTGTGGTTTGGTTTGGTGTGTGTTTTACATGCCTGGTCATTTTTGCTTGGCTCCTAGACACGGTGACTTTTGTGTGGTAGAGGGTAGGCTTTGATGCCTCCCTTGAGTGCTTTGTGCTTTCCGTGGAGCATAGTTACTTGGCGTCACCTATGTCCTTTTAAGCTCAGTCACCTTCATTAAATCCTGTAGGTGCGAATGGAGAAAATCAGCTCCCCTCCACCAGCCAAGCCTCCAAAACTGAGGTTACTGTTCAAGTCAGTGCACATAAACTCTACTTACTTCTCAGACTTTCAGTGCCTTCCTGTTGTCCCCTAACAATCCCACACCCCTTAAGGGAGCTCGGGTTTGGATGGAAAGGCAATGAGAAGTAGCTCCTGTCCCTCCCAGATGGTGGAGTGATTTACAGGCTGAGCACGAGCATGTCACACACCTACCGCAGGTGGGAGGTGAGGACCCCCGTGCCACCATCCTCAGCATTGTCCTGAGGGCCGATGTCTCTGTGCTGGTACCAGCTACCCAGCTGGCTCTTGGAGGACAAATGAAAATGGGTGCTGCCCACTCTCGCCTACTTGCGTACTCTGCTCTGCCCAGGAAGCCAGTTGATCTTCCTCTCTGGTCATAAACCTTGCTGCTTTAGGGGCAAAGTGGGTAGGGAAGGCTCCTTTATTGACAAAACCAGGAGCTAAATTTAGTTGATTTTACATGAGCAAAAGACAGGTACATGCATGCTGATTGTACAGTTCTTGGCATCCAGGCAATGGGTTTGGATTTCTTAACGTCACACTGGCAGTGTCCCACGTGGGTCCAGAGAAATTGTCTTAATTCCTCTGTTGCCCCTCCTGAAGAAGCCCTGCCTCAAGAAGCCACAGGCAGTCTACGTGGCCTCCGTATTCCAGTCTGGCTCCGGCCTTCAATGCCTCCCCTGAGCCAGCAGAGGAGTCAGGCAGGTGGCAGGGCACAGGGGGAGTGGGGAGTGGGGGTGGTGTGGGGTGGTGGGGTGCGGAGCACAGCATAGGTGTCCGAGCCCAGCCACCCGGGCTGGGCCCGAGAAGCCCGCCTACCAGCTGTGAGAGCTCAGGTTTTTGTCTGTGAAGTGGGGGGAGTTAAGAGCCCACTTCTGAGGATGTGTGAGGGTACTTACAGCCCCGTGGGTCATGTTACTGTAGCTTTTGCTCCTAGCGCTACGGCCCAGGCTGCCCAAGGAGAGCACTTCATGACTCCTGGGCCTTTCCTGCTGCTGAGTCAGCCACCTGCCCCTCCAGCCCCAAGGGGGCTCCTCTCTCAAACTCACCATCTTCAGGCCAGGACCTGGTACACAGACGCTCACAGCCTTGGCTCCCGGAACAAACTGGGAGCGCAGGCCGTCACTGTGGCATCCTTAGGCTTCAACTAAGCACTTTCCACCAAAAAGACGTGTTATTCCTTGGAAACATTACCCAATGATGCCAAATTATGCAGAAAACGAACTATTTCCCACGTGTAGCTCACGGAACAGCTCCAGAACTTGAGAGGGTGGTGGTCCCTCTTCTGCCCATGGAAGCTGGGTACAGCACAAGCCCTGGCCGCCGGGTCCAGCAGAGCTGGGGGCACGGCTCACCCTGGACACACACGCCCGCCTTCATCGCCACCGCCCCTCACCTCCTCATGCTCAATCATCACCTGGTTTAAAAAAACAGGAATTATTTTTCCTTCACAGAAGAAATCATTTTATTCCACTTGAGAAAAGTAAAAGATACAGATTTATATTCTTTGCCTGGCAAAAGTGATTTTCCCAAGGGACTCGGGACTCTCCCTGGTAAAACTAAAGGCCACAAATAATAGGGAAATCAGGAGGCCCCATCAACACTGTGAGCAGAGAGACACTTAGCTGGAAAAACATTTACATGATCAAAATGTTTCCTGTATCCGGGCTGATGATTTTGTTTTGTCCTGAAGGTCATCCTGGTCCCTCAAGAAAACATTTGTGAAGATGATTTAAATGCACTAAATTGAACTCTAGGCCAGTTGTTTCACACAAACTGAGAGAAAGAAACTAGAAACCTGTCTGGAGGACTCTTCTGCTACCCTCCTTTCCTCTCCCAAGGTGGGATCTTTTACATTTATCTCTGGGCCTCAGGTATCGAGTGCCATACCAGCGCCTCGAGGGCAGCGTTTCTGGGTGTTTTCCACAGGTCTGGTGGGCAGAGCAGTGAGCCCCTCCACTGCTTCCCTGCCTTGCCTCACCCCACCCGTGCACAGGCTGGTGTCTTGCCAGAGAGGTGAGGACAGGCAAACAGCTGGCTCCATCTCACCATGGTCAGCCTCAGCCACTATACTATGAGTTGGGTAAGTGTCCCAAAGGCCTAAGACTTAAAGGTGTGGTCCTCAATTTGGCATTATTTTGAGGTGAGGTGGGGCCTAATGAGAGGAAGTTAGGTTGCTGGAGCAGTGCCTGTGAAGGGGACCTTGGGACCCCAGGCCTTCTCATTTCAAGTCAACACATGAGATGACATCACATGATGACCTCACAGCCATCCCATGTGAAGAGGTCAGCTCCACTACACACTCCCTGCCATGATGTGCCACTTAGCCACAGATCTAAAATCAATAGGCCAACTGATAGGATGAAACCCTCTGAAGCCATGAGCAGAAATAAACCCTTTCTCCTAAGTTACTGTCTTAGACTGTATTTACAGTCTCAGAAAGCAAATACTATGCCCCTCGAAGACACGAAGTGTCTGGTCTTATGGGCTACACCATAAACAGGGGACTCCCCTATGGCAGTTAGGGCAAGCCTTTTAGAGACCAAGTGGCCCAAATAGCAAGCCCAAACCCACTTAGGTGCTGCAGAGTGCCACCACCTCAATCCGATCTGAATACTGATGTTTTGGTTTAGAAAACCCAACCAACTCAACCATTTAACATCTTTGGTCTTAAAAACAAGTAATATGTATGCTGTAGGTTCACCACCACCCAAAAGGCCCCTCCTGTGGAAGTGGCAGGAAGCACACGGGGTTTCCTGGGGTGCTGGGGCTGCTGCTCTGGGCGATGCCAGCAAGGCAACTGCTCTGCACCTTGGCGACTGTGCACGTTCTTCCTGCCATGCTTGAGCCAGCAAGAGTGCCCTTCCTTAAGAGGCTAGGAATAGTTCAGCGGACTAATAGCCTGCTTAAGCCAAGTGCAGGGACCAGGATTCAATCCCGAGCACCATGTACTGCACAGGCCCTGTGGTGGCACACGCCTGTAATCTGCTGGCGAGACTGAAAACTGGAGGTTCGCTATGAGTCCAAGCTGTATAGTGAGAGCCCCATACCAAATACACACACACATAAAAAAAAGAGGCTGGGACGACCCAGGAGCCCCCAGTGTGGGGCATTTCTCATGGGAAGTGAGATGTACCTGTGCAGCAGGCTACATAGACAGGAAACCCGGGAACAGAACTGCCGTCTACCCAGCAGGGAAGCACCGTGAATGGGCCCTCTTGGATCTGGCAAGTGGCTCTGCTTGAGCAAAGCTAACAGGCGGGCAAAGAGGAAGCAGGCCTCCTTACAATCATATTCCTCTGGAAATCAGGGGGACATAAACTACTACTCCATAGCACCTTTCCTGGGGCGATGACACTTCCCCGAGCCAAGCCAAGTGCCTCCATGGTGGGCGGGGACACTAACAGGCCAATGACCAACCAGCCCTGACCCCGGGACGCCCACACTGCTGCTCCTTTGCTGGAGGCCATTCCTCTCCCTCAGCACAAGCAGCTTTGGGGCCCAGCCAGCCAGTCCACCGAGTGGCTTCAGGAAGTGTGGGTCACAGGTAATTGTCTATCTGGCGGCACCTTGGATGTGGAGGCAGCTGAGGACAGTGGTATGTGGAGCCCGCAGCCTAAGAACAAGCGAGCAGACCTCAGGGCTGGTGCAATCCAGAGCGCTGTGACCTGCAGCCGCATCCACACATCCCAGGAAACAAAGCGTAGCACCCGAGGACACAGCCAGGGCCAGGCAGTGGACAGCACGCACCGGCTGCTGAGGCAGGGCTGCTTGCTTCTCCAGGAGCTACAGCCTAGTTGCCTGCTGGGGTGGTCGGGCTGAGCTGGGTGGCTGCTGAGGTCAGAGTTGACACTGGAAGCACTAACCTGGGGGACTGTCCTGGACCAACACTCGATGCCACCACTGAGCCATAGGGGATGGCAGTTGTATTCAAGCTATTAGGGGTCTCCCCAGTAGCCTGGATTTTAAAATAGACCAAATAAAATAGCGGCAGCACAATCCCAATTAGAAGCATGATGAAGACAGCATTCCACCACTGAATGCCGCAGTCTGCACCATCTGTAGATGTCCTCGGGGCTGCGGGGAGCAGTGGCTGATCGGCAGCGTCTGCACAGCAGCTGTCACCCAGGAAGATCTCCGAGTGCACTGCACGCTCAATGTTCTGGTCAATGCCCTTGAAGAAGTCTGTCAACTGGCTGGCCTGGGCATCCGCACCTGCAGCCGCGCTCTGGGCACTGGGCGGCTCCACAAAGGTCACTCTGGTCTCTGAGGGTGGGCCTGGAAGGGGCTTCAGTTCCTTGTGGGTCTCTGTGAGGATCCCATGGCTTTTCACGGGAATTTTAATCGATTTCAAAGCATATAAGTCTTGTTCTCTGATGAAGTTGTTAACCTTCTTAATATCTGCGACCTAGGGGAGCCATGAAGACACGTGTCATAAATTAAGTGAAGCTTCTTAAAAGTACACAGTTATACCCAAGTGGCCCTTAGTCTGGCCGGACGAAAGCCAAGATCAACCCAGCCAGGCTGGGGAAAGCCAGGAAGCTGCGCGCACATACTGGGTTGGTTTGGCTTTTACTCTGCGCTAATGGACAGTCTAGTGATCAAATGTGCCTATAGATTTACAAGTCGGAACAATTTCAGGTCGGTTTTGGAAACCGTTTCAAATGCCACTGCAACAAAATGCTTTTAGGTGAAACCCTATGCCCTATCCGGATACTAGAGTGAACTCGGTAGCTGTACTGTACTGTCTTTAACTTTGAGGCAACAGCGTCCCCATCTGCCTGGTTTCCTTCTCACCCCAGAACCCAAGTGAAAGGCTGCCTGAGGAAACCCCAAAGCCTCTACCAGTCTAAAGACAGCAGAAGCCAATGTACCTGTAATACCTGTAATACCGCAGACGTGACCTCACCCAGAACCATACTGTCTTTCTCAGAAGTGCTACAGGGAGGATACACTTTGACTAAGGTTAATTCACTTTGGAGACATCACAACTTTTCTTTTAGATTCATCAGTCAAGTTGAAGGCCATATATGGACAGATTTTCTAATTGTCAACTCAGACAAAAAGAACACATGTAACAGAGTTTATCTTTTAACATAAAAGTTCATGACAAACTCTTTTCTTAAACTTTAGGATTTATGAAGAGGGAGACAAATATAAATCAAAAACTCCTCCTCAAGCTAATGTTTGAAAACCTTCCAGATACTGCAGATCATCTATAAAGTTTTCATTTGCAAGTCCACTTAAAGTAGACTATAAATACAGGCCACAGGCCCTTAGCGCTTCCTTCGTGTCAATCGTGTCTGTTACTATAATTATGTAGCAGCTGCTTTCATCATTTCATGGAATTGAGGGAACATTTTTCCTTGTTTACGGAAACAAACATAGGAAATCCTTGAGATGTTCTGGTCTTTGACTCAACTTAAAAGCAAATATATTTAAGTTAGCAAAACTGATCATTTGCTGGAGACATTATATATCCTTGGTAGGTTTATTAGATATCACCGTACCAACAGACCTACCCATATATATGTAGGGTTTTTCAGCCTATGTCCTATAAATCATAGGCAGAAAACCGTAGATGCTGTGTGTCTCTAGAAACTGGCTTAGAAAGACACAAATACCCCACAGGATCTTTTCAGCATTTGGACCTTGTTAGGTAAATGACAAACACTAAGTTTTTTTAATACTAAGTAGCTTACATAGTCTTAGGGTAGGCTATATCTACTGTACAGTGTTAGCAAAATGAAATAATTTCACCCTAGGAGAAAATGAGGCGATTCTTTAAATACTTTCCTACTTACTTTGCCATTGTTAATCACTCTGAATGCTAAAAACATAATTAAAGAGAAAAACAGTTATATAGGTACACAGCACAGAGCTAGAGCATGCAATTCTAAAAGAGAGAAGGTGAATTATTACCAAATAAACACAGCCCCAAAAGTCAGAAAAATTAAAAGCAGCAAGAAAAGCAAACACGCCAAAAGAATCTTAGATAAATTCCATCTGACAGCTCCAACGCTCTAAGGTCTTAAATAAAATGTGCTCAATGCAAAAAAAAAAAAAAAAAAAAACTGGGGATGGGTCTCAGAATTCCAGTGTTTGCTGCTGTGCAGAAAGGAAATGTAGAGTTAGGATGGCTTCCTGACTAACCGTTCTGAGCCCAGTTCAGAGATGAAGGACCTCTGCCTGCCTTGCACTTCTGGCTACACAGAGGCACCTGCTGCCGCAGCCACAGGGCTCTGACCACCCATGGGGTCAGGAAAGGCAACCAGGCCTGGCCTGGGGGAGCCCTTCAGAGCTGCTGGAGGCGGGGACGCAGCCTGGGGTGGCTTACTTTGCAGCCATACTGCAGAGCCAGCTTGTTGAGGTTGTCTTCCTGGGCCACCTCCCGCTGCAGCAGCACCACGTCCCCTGCTCTGGGCCGGTGCGCCTGGTGAACGCTGTTCTGGAGCTCCCGGCCCCGGGGGCGTAGAACCACCTGCTGCTGCCGGGTCTCTTCCTCAGAGGAGTCCTCTGAGTCCCCACTGCCATTTTTGAACACGTACACGTGACTGCGTGGAGTCCTACAGACAGCGGCCGGGCCTTGGAAGGTCTTGGTTAACAGCTCCTTCTGCCTCATCTTCCCTGAAAACCAAACCCGTGTTAATCCTCCAGGCAAGAATGCACAACTGGCCCTGTTAAACAGCGGTATCTTGTTAGCAATTATTCCTTTCCCTAATTCCTGCAGATCCTCACAAATAGCATCAGTACAAAATAGGAGTGTCTTTAAGGTGAGCTGGGAGGAGGGAGGCAGAATAAGAGCACTTTTAAAGACGGTACACGTTTATCCATAGGCTGGGATCCTCGTGATGAGCAGTAAGGACTGTTCTGCTTCCATACACGAGTAAAAGCACAACCTGTGTACAACAATCTCGTTCACTATTTATGCATTCCACGGTTTCTTCACTAAGACACCGGATACTCAGGACACGTGCTCAGAAGAAGTACGAGACCAACACGCTGTTATTTTCACACTGCTTGATGTCTTGCACACGCGAGGCGAGGGAGAAAAACACCTGTCGACCTCACAGATTCACGACCTCAGAGATTCGCCCTTTTTCTCGGAGGTCACCGTGCGTTCCTTACTCCCCCGCTTCTATTTCCATCTATTGCCAGAGCTACGAAGCATCCCTCTCCCTGTCCAAGTAGCTAGAAAGAGATTCTAGAAATGAAATCTGAAACTTGGGGACTAACAGTCTCGCATAGAGTCGGCGAGGAGAGCCATCGAGCGGCGGGGGCGCGGTGCGGGCCGGCTCCTCCGCCCGCGCAGGGGCTGCGCGCCCGGGACTGCCGCTCCGAGGGCCCCCTCCTCCAAGCCTCCCTCCGCGCCCCGCAGCAGGCGCTGGCCCGGCCCTAGGCCCGCACCCCTGACCTCCAACCCGCGAGCGGGGACCAACCGCTGACAGTCTCGGCCTCCGCCCCTCCGTCTGCGGGAGGTTCGCTGAGGAGCCCACGGGGCCGCAGCCCGCCCCAAGTCCACAGCCCGACCAGCCCGCGGCGCGGCACCAGCCCGCAGCCCCCACGTCCGGGCCAAGACCCCCTCCCCCAGGCCGTGCTACCTCCACTCCCAGGCTCCGCCGCGCCCGGCTGCCACCAACGCCGCCGCCGCGCCTGGCGATTGGCTGCGAAAATCAGGTCTTCCGGGGGGCGGGGCCGGAGAGACAACCAATGACATTGGTCGTGAGCGGGCCCCCGCGCGAGCCGCGCTGCAGAGAGGTCAGCAGAGGACAGGCTCGGTCTGGGGGCGGGGCGAGGGCCGGGAACGGGGCGGGGCCTCAGTTTCAGGCCCTGACCCTCCGACGGTGCCCTTAGTTTTTCTTGGCGCTCTACGTTAGCTGATTCCTGGCGAAGGTCAGGCTTTCTGCTGAGCCTCAACGTTCTCAGTCGCAGAGGCCTTGGCCCCGCCTGCTTGAGGCCATCTGTTGGCAGCCAGCAGATCGCCAGGAGCGACTGTCATCCCCTGAGATCTCCCTTCTGGCGTGGCTGATACCAGGATCCGAGGCTGCCTTAGCCTGGAGAATAAAAAGAAAAGTCCGGGAACGTAATACAGTGACAAACTCAGACCCACACACAGAGGTGGAGTAGCGGAGGATCTCCTGAGTTGAAAAGCGATGGAATCCTCACATGCCAAGGCACAAATGTGGAAACTTCTCAAAAAAGGAACCCAAAATAAAAAGCAAACAGTAATCTGGGGGGAAATGCATGCAAAAAACACAACTGAGAGCTCAAATCCTTAAGGGAGGATTGTCCCTTGTCAAAAAAGTAAATCAGACAGCCAGGCCCAGGGAGATGGGAAGTTCCCCGAAGAACGAAGCTAGTCCACAGCTGGAGCTGCGCGGCTGGCGGGGGATGAAGCCTCAGCTGCTGTCATCTTCAAGGCGCGCGTTAAAATAACATGATCGCAGAAAGCCATGAGTTTTCCATCCCACTTAAAATAAAAATAAACGGGGCATGATGGTGCATGCCTGTAATCCCCGCACGTGGGAGGATCCACATGAGTTTGAGGCCAGCCTAAGGCACACAGCGACATCAAGGCCTGAACTACACAGAGAGGCCCTGACTCAAAAAGCAAAATCAATCCATCAATCTTGGTGTTGGTGGGAACACGCCTCCCCTGTGCCGTTCTTTTTTCTTTTTTTTTTTTTAATATTTGTTTTATTTTTTAACCATAGTACAAAATAGTATTACAACAGAAAAATCACAAATTATACAGAATTTCACTAAAAATAATTTGTTGTATTGCATAGTGTTGTCTTCAAATTAGTTTATATGACCATATATTTGCATGCAAAATTGGAAGGACAAAGAAAAGAAGAAAATTGTATATAAGAAAGAAGAGAATAAAAGGAAAAATAATTTTTAAAAAAGACAAAACAAATTATACAGCAGCTACTTCTTTCCATACAAAAGCAGAAATCCACAGTACACTTGTACAGACCATTCTACTTACATACATAAATGTCTCAGTTACTTTTTTCCTCAGTAACAAAATACCGGACACCCAAAAGTAAGGAAGGAAAGGATTTTTTTTTTTTTTTTTTTTTGTGAAACCAGGGATTGAACTCAGGCCCTTGCACTTGCCAGGGAAGCGCTTATTCTACTGAGCCATCTCCTCAGCCCCAGGAAAGGCTTTTTTATTTTTTGTTTTTTTAAAAAAATCTTTTATTTATTTATTTAGTACAGGGTCTCACAACAAAGTGACCCTCCTCTCTCAGCCTCCCCGCACTGGGATTACAGGCACGTGCCACCACGTCTGGTTCGGTGGTCTACGCAGTCCCTGGGCCTAGCACGGCGTGGCATGCGGTACCAGGGATCAAACCCAGGTTCTTGCACTTGCCAAGCAGGCACTTAGACTGAGTTATCTCCTCTGCCCAAGGAAAGGTTTATTTAAGTCATAGTTTGTGGAGGTTTCAGTCCATACTTGGCTGGCCCTAAAGCAGAGTGGCACATGCCAGAGGGCAGCAGTTCATGGTGGCAGAAAACAGCAAGAGCAAAAAGGAGGAGTAATGGCAACAATGGCAGAGGCCAGCCTCTCTCCTTTCCCTCTATTGCCTTCAGGCTATAAGTGTAGTACGCACACCCATAATCCCAGCCTTGGATCATGAATTAATCGCAAGCTTTACAAGCCACCCCAATGACTGCATGAGGCATTGAGGGGACACCTAGATATAAACCGTAACAATAGAGATATCTCTTTCCCTCACTCCCTCTCCTGTCCTTGTCTTCAGCTTAGTAATTCCTTCCTTTTGAACAGGTTGATTCCTTTTCTGCAGTATCTGTTGTATCCTTCAGATTTTATTTTCTCTTTCAGGTTTTCACACTAAGGAGACAATGCAATGTTTATACATGTGGGTTTGATTTATTTCACTTAAGAGTATGATCTCTAGTTACATCCATTTACTGATAATGGCCTCAAATGTATCCTTTTTTATAGCTGAATAACATTCCATTGTGTAAAACATACCACATCTTCTTTACCCACTCCTCAGTTGGTCATTCAAGAAATGCGAATTAAAACAACCCTGAGATTCCAATGCTGGGCTTCCATCTCAACCCAAAAAGAATGACTATCATCAGGAAGTCAACCAGTAACAAATGCTGGTTGGGCTGTGGGGCAAAAGGAACTCTTCTCTACTGTTGGTGGGAGTGCAGAGAGGTACAACCGCTATGAAAATTGGTGTGGAGATTCCTCAAAAAGCTAGGACTGGAGGCCCCACTCAACCCAGCTAGTTCCCTCCTGGGTATTTTTCCAGAAGAACTAAAAGCATCATATAACAGTGATATATGCATCCATGTTTATACAAGCACAGTGTGTCATAGCTAAATCTTGGAAGCAACCCAAATGCCCATCAGCTGAGGACTGGATAAAGAAGATGTGGTCTTGTTGCACCCTGTGCCGTTCTCACTTTGTTTTGCTTCCCTTCCCGTTGCCCTTTCTTCCGACCCTCCGACACCCTGATGCCCCTCCTACTCTAGCTTTCCACAGTAGCGGCTCCCTTTCCCAGAAGCATTTCTTTGCATCTGCTCTCAGCTGTTGGGCCTTCTACTCGTCAGGTTTCACCTAAGCCACCTTCCCAACAAGTCCTTTCCTGCTCAGCCTGGAGATACTGGTGCTCAGCCCTGCTCTGTCTGAACATGACTTCTGCGTCCTATGTTCCAGTTCCCTTGCTTGTTCTCTCCCCAGAATTCTCTTGCCCTCCATTATCATCTGCCTCATGCAGCATTCAACTTCCAGGGGCTGGCTGTGTGCTGGCACTTAGTAGGCTCTCATTTAATAGTGGCTCTTTAGGGAAGGTACTGTGTGTTCCGGCCAGGATCCACAGGAGCGAGGCGCAGCCTCCAAACCCAAAGCCTGGTGCCCCTACACCAAGTTTTTTTGCCCTCCAGATGCAATTTCACCCTCGGTGCTGGATGATAGCCTCATGAGCTTGGCAGATCAGGAAGCAGAGCTTAAAAGAGTGATTGCTTGAGTCAGCAGTCAGAACAGAACATACACAGCTGCGTTAGGAGATGCTCTCTCATCAGTCATGCTTTCTTCAGTGAAAAACAAATGCACATCTGGGGAGGAGAAAAGTACTTTATTCCAGAGGATTATCGCAAAGGCTGCAGGGAGGAAGGGTCATGGTGGTGGGGGCGCACTCACCAAGAGACCACCTGTACACATCTCCAAGTTACACAGAAAGCTTTTCTTTCATACAGAGGGGTAAAGACAGCTAGGGAGAAAGTGCAAGGAGGAGGTGGGCTGAAGGGGTGGCGGAGTGGGCGACAGACCCAGGGTGCTCACCCCAGGGCCAGGCTCTCCTCCAGAAGGGCCGGCTGGGGGCTGCTCCAGGCAGGAGGGGCCCACATTCAGAGGTCGGCAGGAAGCAGAGAAGCTTAACTAAAGTTTGGTCAGTAAGAATTTTGTTCCAGCCCATCACTGGGAGAAGCAGTTCAGTTCACTGTGTATGAAGCAAAGAAAGGGAACTGAAGAGCCTGACTGTGGACTTAGAATAAACCAGGTGGGGACATCTGTGAGCATCCTTTGAGTCACATTGATACAGGGGAAATGAAGCTCCCAACCGGAAAGGTTCCTGGGATGAGTCTGTGTTCTCTAAAATCGAAGAATGAATTTGAGGAACAAAGACAGGCTAAGAGCAGAATATTTACTGGGGGAAAGAAAGCTTCTGTCTGAGAGGAACAGAAGGAGGGCCCGAGCAGGTTGTCCCTGGGAAGCTGTCTCTTCCAGGGACTTTTATAAAGTAAAACCATGTGGTGAGGTGGGTCTAGTGTGGAGAACATGGGAACTTGCTTAGGTTGATGTGAGGTGGGACAAAACTATGGTCAGCCAATGAGTGTGAAGCGCCATTGCTCAGGTAAAGTTGATTAAACCCAGGACCAAACGAGGAAGTGAGTCACGGGACAGGGTCTCTTCCTGTTGGTGGTTGGGTTAGTGACACTTTTGGGCTCTGTCAAGGTGATTGATACCTATTTAGAATATCAGTCCCTGCTGCCCATCCCTGGGGAAGCATGTGGCTGCATTTGTTTCTCTTTTGTCTTGAAGTCTGGGCCAAAGCAGCAGTGTCTTCTGTGTCTTCCAGAGTTGCAAAGTCACCTTGTCTTCCCTATTGTCCCCTTGAGGGCTTGGCCCTGTCTGACTGCCTATAGTATTTTTATCTAATTAGGTGTCTGCAACAATATGGGAAAAGGGAGTTCTTTGTAGTTGCTCGTTTTCTAGCACATTCTCGACAAAGAATTTCTCCATCTTCTCTGTTTTCCCAGAGCTCAGATCTTGTTCCAGAGGAGATGGGAGTAAAAAATCTTGAGTGGCATTTCTGCAAAAGCTCTTAGAAAGGGGACATCTGGAAAAGCTTTATGAAGCATGTACCCTGTCAGCCTTTTCTCCTGTTTGTTGCCTACAACAAAGAAGCAGTGGCTGCTGCCATTGTGGACTATGAGGCAGTACTAGAGTCGGAATCCATGGGCTAAGGATGGTAGAACAAAAAGGTGAAAGATCCATAAAAGATAAATACTTGTTTCTGTTTTTTAAGCATTTGATAAGATATCTGTTAATAGCAGCTGAAAAAAAAGTCCCAAGTGACACACTTCGGCAGAGACTCAATTACTTGGCCGGTTACCATGATGAAGGGAGCCTGAAGGGCAGGCGTGATACAGCGCTGAGCACCAGCAGCTCCATTGCCCCCAGGATTTGCAAAGCTTTCGAAGAGATCCGCGGGTGGCTTGAGTTAACCTAGAATTACGGAGCGGGAGTTCTCTGGGAAGGGAAACTTTCTGGGGTGATAGAAGCAGCCTAATCTCAACTGCGGCAGGGATCCGAGCTCACCACATGGTATCAGGGGCTTGGTCATGATCCCCAGCCACCTGCATGAGGGGCAGGGTGAAAGGGCGAAACGAGAAATGGAGACAGATCTGATAACGCAGGACAGGGGGGCTGAGAGGTCAGTGCCTCAGGACAGGCAGTGTCATGGTTTGGGGTTTTGCAAGGAAAAACAATATAACACAGGACACATTTTATATTTTATAAGGAATCACCCAAGAATCATATACAAGTGCAGGAAATCTATCCACACACTAAATACTAAAGACTCCAGCTGAGGGCCTGGATCCTGATATCCTGAGTCCAGATGAAAGCCTAGAGCTCATCACAGTGCATTCCACAAGTCCAACTGGAGGCCTAGAGACTACCACAATGTCCCATGCAGGCCTGCTTCACGGATCTGTGCTGGAAAGGCCCAAAGGTCAGTGGTGGAAGCTAGAAAGTCTGGGCCAGTGGACTGAAGGATGCGTGCTAGCAGGTGAGGGATCTGCACTGGAGCCAGGAAGGATGCTCAGGGTAAGAGCCTGAGCTCTCTCGCAGGTACCACAGCTGTCCCCAGCAACAGTGAGGTCCTGAGCTCCGCCAGCAGTGACAAAAGTTGAGTTCCCACCAGGAAAGCCAAAGGAACAAGCTTCTCCCCAAGGCTGAGAAGGGCACCATCTTCTCCTCTGGAGCCAGGAAGCAATGCTCAAGATGAGGACCAGAGCTCCCACAACACGAGCCTCAGCCATTCTCAGCGACAGCAAGGTCCTGAGCTCCTCCTCCACCAAGAACAGCCAAGTGCATCATGAAAGCCAGGACGACAAGGTCCCCCATCAAAATAGCTCAACAGAGCCAGCAGCTTCCAACCTCTCCCCACCAGCTTCCTAACAGCCTCCTATGCTGCTGGCAACAGTTCTCAGGTGGGCCTCCCACACCCAGCATCATGCTAGTTCAATTCAGCTGGGTGTAAGAAGTTGACCACCAGTTAGAAATCCACTACAGGGAGGAACAAAGATGCTCTGAGCCAGCCACCCTTTATTCAGTGAATATCTGGTGACTTAGAAGATAGCCTGACCTCATGCTAAAGTGGCTATTTATGTTGTGGAGGAGAGATGGTAGGTTAAGGAGTTTGTCCTTTCTCCAAGGTGAAACCCTATTTTTAGGATGACTGGATTCTCAAGGAACCAAGATGTCTTCAGCTGATGCAGTCTTCCCTGGAGTGTCGCAGCATCCTGGGACCACTGAGACCTCCCCTAAGGCCTGGGCCCTCCCCTCAATTTATAATTTGTGTTCCCAACTACAAGGTACATTCAAAGCTGGCCAGTCCTGCTGGATGCAGATTACAGCTCAGTAAGTCTGGAACTCCTTGAAAGTGAAACATAGGCTTAGCATTTAATTGTGAATCTACGTCGTGGATATAGATGCCCAAAAGGACTGAAAGGAGGGTCTCAAGAAGATCGGTGTGAACCTGCGCTCCTGCAGCAAGATGCAAAACAGCTGAAGGAGGGAAGCAGCGAATGGATAAATAAAATGCAGCGCCTGCACCTGCATGCAAGGGAATTTACTCAGTCTTAAAAAGGACGGGAACTGGCCCACACTACCAAACAGGGCAGGACCCTGAGGACAATGTGCTGAAAGAAACCAACCCTTCCTCAAGGACTCCCTCCACCTACTCTAGCATCTTCCTAGAGTACTCCGTTCCTAGAAGGAAAGGTAGAGTGGGGAAGCGGCTGTTCCAAAGTTCAGACCTTGCTGTGTCACAGTAGTTAGAGGAGATCCGGCCCTGGGCTGCGGGAAGCCAGCTGGGGGGTGGGGTGGAGGTGGGGGGAGATGGGGACAGCCCTGTCCTGACCCCTGCCCTCCGGCTCCGAGAGGCAGCTGGGAAGCTGGCGCCAGCTCAGTGGAAGTGGAGCCGGCTTGCCTCGGCCTCCGGGCTCCAGGCTGTGAGAAGCAAGCTGTGTCCTCTCTAAATCTCACGCTGGGTGCACTGTTGGGACAGCACAAGTTGAGCAAGACGGGAGTCACCAGGGCGGCCAGGCAGAGGACGCACCAGTCAGTGGAGACAGAGTTCGCTCCTGAGGAAGACACGCAGGCCTGGGGGAATTGGGCCTTTCTGTGTGTGTTGTCACGATTTTGTGGAAAGGCGATGTGGAGGAGTCTACAGGGGCGTGTATCTAGAAAGCTCTGTGCGTTCTGATTGTGTTCTGTGGGCAAGCAGCAAGGTAGCTGGCCGACCACATGTGGGATGGGAGCCATGTGGCAGGGCCCCAGGAGGCCGCTGCTTGCTCAACGGCTGCTCACGTGCAGTTTCTTTTCTTTTCTTTTTTGAGATGGAGTCTTGGTATGTTGTGCAGGTTGGGTTTAAACTCACTGTGAAACCCAGGCTGACTTCAAGGCAATCCTCCTGCCTCAGCCTCTGCAGTGCTGGGCTTACAGGTATGTGCCTCCATGCCCAGCTTTGGGCTGTGAGTGCAAATTGTGTGCCAGAACTTGAAAACTTAATATAAAAGAAAACTATCAAATACATCACATTCGTATGTGATTTTCATACTAAATTAGCAATATTTTAGACGCACTGGGTTAAATTAATGTTCATTTCACCTGCTTCTTAACTTGCTGCACGTGGCCACTAGAAAACAGTGACTCACACCTTTGATTCGCAGGATGTCTCCTCTCCCTCTCAGGGTGCCTGAGACCCCATGTGTGTTCTGAGACTTCCCTCCTTCCTTGTTCTCTAAAGTGCCCTGTAGGTGTGCGGACACCCGAACACCCAGGCCTGGCCCAGGGGATACAACTTGACAGGGGCGGGGACCAAGGCTGAGGTCAGGGGGCAAGGGCGCCAGCAGACCCCTGGCCTTCCCCCCCTGCCCTTTGGCCCCTCAGCCCACCTGGGGCAGCACGCAGGTGCTTCCCACCACAGGTCAGCCAGGGTCTCTGAAGGTGGAGACTGACACCTGCTGGGCCTGAGCACCCTGCAGTAGCAAACTCCTTGAGTCCTGTCTCGGAAAGAGACATTTGGGCCGTTGCGGAAAGAATCAGGAGTGGGGTTTGTTAGGCGCAGACAGAGTATTGCACACAAGAGGGTTGTGGGGGTGTGCTAAGAAATGAGACGCCTGACACTTTGGAATGGAGGCTGTTTAGCTCCTCCTTCCGGGGAGAAAGCTGGGGCAGAGTGCCCACCCCTCCCCCTGGGGTGCCAGGCCCTTAGCAGGCATGATTGGCTTGTTTTCCTTAATAGGTGATTTAGACGGTCTCTGGATTTGCTCAGCTTCTTGTTTACCCTCTTTATTGGCCCAATACACAGCCTTCTAGTGATGGCTCTGGCAGGGACAAAGTGCAGATATGGCCAGGACTGTTGACACTGGGTTGTCCTCTCAGGGCCAGACCCCCATACTTCACTTTCTTAATTGAGCCAACTTATGGCATTGGGTAACTTTAGCTGTGTCCTGGAAGCTGCGGTCTCCTTACAAAGTAGTTTTTAGTTACGATTTGTCTCTTTTCTTCCTGTTTTATTTCTTCTATTCTATCTCAATATCAGGAGGATACAAGCAGAAGCTGCACCCAATGTATTTTAGGGTAAAAGCAGGAGTCGGTCCCCCAGACTGAGGGACCACAGCAGCAGGTAGGAACAGCGTAGGAAGCCAGAAACTGAACAGTGAGGGAGATCAGGCCACCAGCTGCACAGAGTGACCTCTGGGACTCTCAGCCAAGCGTCCGTAGAGAAGGCTCCTGGATTGCTGCCCAGAAAGACTGTTTGGTGACCATTGTGGGTTAGTGCAGTTTGAGGCTCCATCCTGTTTGATGGCATGTCAACAAGATCTCAATAAAGCTATAAAAAGAAAAAAACCTTGTGAATATGAAGGGACTTATGAGTGACAACTTTAATTTTTAAATTCAAGGAAAACTATAACTTCTAAATACAAACCCAAAGTGACACCCAGGTAGTGGGACTGGTCCCTCTGAAGCCACCCTTCAGAACACCTGGATCCGAGGCCTTATCACCAGCACTGGTGGGGGACACGATTTAGCTCATAGCGGGTAGGCTGTTCAGTTCTGCAAGGGTGGTAGGACAGCGAGTGGTGGCACTGCCCCTGGGCCTGTGTACCGAGTCTCCCCCTCCCCTCCCTCCACCATGGTGGTAAGCAGGTGCAGACCCTCTCCCGGACTTCTGTGACAGACATCAGGCTGTAGTGTCCTGTACCACACAGGGCATCCCAGGGCCAGATGGTAACTGCTCGAGTCCAGTGCTGAGAACTCCAGCAGAACCAACACAATGCTGATCCGGGGAGGTCTATGGCCCCCCAATCCTTTCACCCGTGCCCCCAGCCTCATAACCTTTTGGGACAATGGATCTCCGTGGTGGTCAGCCTTAGCAAAGAGCTACTCAGAGGATTCAGGTCAGAGAGACCTGAATGGAGGGACCGGGTCCCAGGTAGCCCAGAGATGAGTACCCACTACGCTGTGGTCCCTCTACCAGCAGCCAGGGGAAGGGTAGGGTCGTAGGAGCCCAGGGAGGCACAAGGCACGCATCAGTGAGGAGAGAGTGAAAAATTGAGGGACATGCAGAAGCCTGTGATATAGGCAGGGTGCAGACACTCAGGGCCTGCGTTCTTGGAGCTGAGATGCCAGTGCCTGCCAGTGGTGGGGCCCAGGAGGAGCCAGAGAGGCACAGTGCTGAGGGGGATGGGGTGGGCGTGACTTGGGCATGCAGGCCCAGGGTTAGTACCACCGCTTGCTGTCCTATCACTCTTGCAGAACTGAACAGCCTGCGTGCTATGAGCTAAGTCCTGTCCCCCATCAGTGCTGGTGACAAGACCTTAAGTCCAGGTGTCCTGAAGGGTGGCTTCCTGGACACAGTCACAGTGACCAGTTCTACCACCTGGGTGTCACTTTGGGACCCTGGGTTGTATTTAGGAGCTACAGCTTTCCCTGAATTTGAAAATTAGAGTATCCCTCCCAAGTCACTTCCTATTCACGTTTTTTCTTTTTATAGCTTTATTGAAATCTCGTTCACATGCCATAAAACAGGATGGAAATTTTCACTCAGATCCGCTTTGAAGAAAAACTGCATCTTGCCAGTAGTGGTGAGGAGAGAGAGACACTTTGTATTCAGGTGAATTTATAACAAAGAACCAAGGAGAGAGCATGGTGGAGACTCCACAGAGCCATGCTGGGCTGTGGGCGCCAGTCCTGTCTGAGGGTGAGAATGTGGGTGGACATGGCTGAATGCCCGTGGCCGATGTCCCACCTAGGAAAACTTTCAGAGGCCTGATCAGTTTTTCTAGGCTTCATGTAGAGGTGCCAAATAGACCTGGATTTTATTTGCTTTGTGTATGAAAGCTTCAGCAGTGTTGGGCAGTGTTCTCCCGCTCAGGGGACCCTTCATTTTTGAAGATGAAATCCCAAGGTTGAAGAATGTATGTGTGCAAGACGTCTGCAACAACGGCAGGCAGCGTGGCGCAGAGCAGAGAGCCAGAGAGCACAAGTGCACCACCCGCATCTTTGTCATACAAGTTGTCATCCCGTATTTACATCCTTACAGAGTGCTGTGACCGGTACATGCCTGTTGACCTGTGCTAAGGTTACATAACTGTGTCCCACGGAGGGCACTTGCACTAGACAAGCAGGGTCACATCTGCTTGTTCCTCCTCCTTAGACACCCTAAGCTTTGATGCAGTCTGAGCGGTTCCCCCAGGCAGCCAGTTATGGGGTGGGAAACCTGGGATGTCCATTGGAATTCAGGGGGAGGGTAAGCCCCCTCTTCATTTTTCCCTTTCCAATAATCATAATGAAGAGGAAATGCTTAAGACATTGAATACATGAATATTTTCACGTGAGAAATAAGGGGCTTGCTTCCTAATTTCTTGGCCAGCCCTAAGTAGCGGTACCTGCACCCTGGTTACTATGATCATGCTCTGGCATCGTGGCCTAGATGGTTAATGCGCTTGTCTTTGGCTTTGTTCTTGGCTGTCTTTGTCAGCCAAGGACCAGAACATGGGCCAGAGTAGATTCTACCCTAATGCGGGCCCTGGGACAGACCCAGGCTCTACCGGGGGAGATCTCGAATCTCAGACTGTTGACACCAGGGAAGTGGGAAGAATAGGAATCAGCCTGGTTCAGAAAGAATCTGTTCTGGAAGGAGGAAGGAACATGCCACAGGAAAGCTCCAAGGACACTGACATTTGTGATTCCCCAGGGGTATTGGGGAGGAGGAGGGGGAGGAAGAGAGGAGGGGATAGAAGGTGGAGGGAGAGTTGTGTGTGTGTCTAGGGATGTGGATAAACCTTCTACATTGTACAGAAGCCCCCCCCCCCAAGAATTGGCCAGCCCAGCATGTGCATTGTGCCAAGGCAGAGAAAACCAGCCTGCAGGCCAGCTCAGCATGCCCCTCCTGCCTCGGCCCCCTGAGCACACAGACTGCCAAGCACCACCACACCCAGCCAAGTGAGAATGCTTCAAAGTTAAAAATGTGATGGTGGAAATTTAAAAAATGAATAGTTTAAATATAAAGTTCAGTTGAACAACTTGATGAAGTTGAGAGGGACACACACATGAATTAGAAGGCTGTTTATTCCCTGCTCTGCTTTTCTCAGAACAGGAAACCCCATCCCACTGGTTCCTCTGTCTCATGCACTTCACCACTGCCTAATTGCAGTGGATACTGAAGTTGCCATACCAGCTCCTTTCTGGTCATGCTGGCTTCATGACTCATTCAGCAGACCTGGTCTCTCCCTGGGCATTGTCACTGGCCCTGGAGTTGCACAACCCATGCCTGGACACCCTGCCAGGGCAATCTGCTTTGAATGGCTGCTCAACGCAGGGCATCAAAACACAAGTCCTTCTGTCTTGGTTAGGGCTACCACTGAGGCCGTGCCAACTCCAGCACTCCCTGTGGTCTGAGACCTTTGAAAGCTGTCCCTAGGCAAGTCCCTACCTGGAGTCAGTGTGCCAGGGCTGGACCTGTGGTGGTAGGCACCTGGGTGTCTCAGGAAACTGACTACAACCTGGGATCTTGGAGCCAGATACTCTGCTGTCTCACCGTGAGAGCCCACCCCTAGCAGGAGGTGAGGTGGACAGCCAGGGATGGGCATAGCGTCCTGGCCTCGGGAGGGCTCAGAAGCTCGGAATCTGCCCAGCAGAGCTGAGGGAACAAGGCACAGGGAAGGAATGGTGGGCATCCACTGGGAATTTGGAACCATCATATCTGTGGGGACCACAGTTGGCCCCTGAGTCTCCCTCTTGGAAGTTTCCCCATAGAAAGACCAAGCAGGATAGTGAATTAGCTGTTCCCATGGGAAGTGAACTCACTGTGTGACCCAGGTGAAGCCAGTGGCACAGGGCAACAATAGTGGGCACACACGGGTCATGCTTAGACCCCAGTTGCCAGGACGGATGGCCATTGATGCTGTCTGGGAATCACTGTCTGTAGAAGGGCCTGCACAGCCATCCTGTGAATGATGACTGGCTGCTGAGGATGTCCCAAAGGCTTGGTTGGGGCAGGGCCTCTGAACCCATGTTTGACATCAGCTGGCAGCAGCAAGCAATCAAGGGGTGGCTTGTAGAGCACTTCTCAGCATCCGCCTGTGCTCTGGCCCTGTAGCCTGCTCTGCGGGCAGGGGAACTGGAGCCTGACAGCACCACTCCAGCGTCTGCACTGTGATTCATCCAACCATTTCCCTATCCGGGCATTTACTGTGTTTCTTATATTCCCCCCCCCCCAGATAAATATTGCTACAGGTAGTATCCATAAAAATATGACCTACGTGTGCAGGAATTTTTCCTTTTTTAAAGAACATCACTGGGGACAGAGCTCCAGGCCTTGCATATGCTTTTGCTTTCTTTTTTGATACAGAGTCTTACTCTCTTCCAAGCTGGTCTTGAATTCCTATGTAGGCTGGCCTTGAACTCCTGATCCTTGTGTCTCAGCCTTCCAAATTATAGGCATGTGTCACCACCGCTGACTGATGGATTCCTTTGATACTTGGAGTTAGAGTCTTGGGAACGGGATTGCTGAAGGAAAGAATATAAGTAATTTTAAGTTTTAACATGAATAGATGTGATTAGATTGCTTTCCAAAAATAAGATAGCAATTCCTGTTTCAGCAACAATGTATCAGATAGCCCCTTTCTCTGGATCTTTGCCCACAAAATGCATTAACACTTATTTTTAATCAGCTGGATGGGTGTGAAATAGTGTGTTATTTAATTTACATTGTTCTAAATGCTAACAAGTCTGAGGACTTTTTTATGTTTGTCCTTTGGATTTGCTCCTATGTGAATTGCTGTGTTAATTAGATTAGGTATAGCAGCACACAGCAGGAGAACCAAAAATAACAAGCTTAAATTGGATAGAAGTTTCTTTCTGTCTTCTGTAAAAGATGTTTGGAGGTAGGCAGTACAGGGTTGATACAGTGGCTTTGTAAATGTGTGTGTCACCCAGGAGTCTTCTAGCTTCTGTTTTGCCCTTCCTAGGTAACAGATGTGGTACCTAGCCCCATGTTCCAAGACGGCTGCTAGAATGCCAGCCATTGCAGCCTCCCTCCAAGCAGCAGTAGAGAAGCAGGCATGAAGAAGAGCATCCTCAGGCCTCTCTTAGCATACTTCTTGGACACAGCACACAACACTACTATTTGCAGGCATCCATCAGAAGTTAATCACATGGCTATACTTGGCTGGAAGGCAGGCTGCGAAACTTCGTCTTCGAGCTATGTAAATGGCTAATCCTAAGTAAAATCGGGATTCTATTCCTGAGCAGAATAAGGATACAGGGAATGTTAGAGAAACACAATTGGAAATCTCTGCTGCAAGGGCCTCCCTTTTGCCATCAATTTTCAGCTCTTAGGAGCTAGTTCTTCATCATATGAAGATGCTGCTATTTTCGCTTTGGCAGCAAAAGCAGCCGCTTCATCCGACTCGCCTGCTGGGCCTGTGCCCTCAGTCCGGCTCTCAGCAGCATAGCTGACCCCTCTTGCACAGTTGCATGTGGGCTGGATTTGTCTGTGGTCCCTTTTGCCACTCAGAAGCTGCTGGCTGTGGTGCAAGCAGGCATGCTCACTTGGGCAGAGCAGGGCCCAGCATGTTTGGTCTTCCAGCTGGATGGCCAGTTGTTCAGGGACCGTGTATTAGGTATCATCCCTTCCTGTGGAATGGAAACACTGCCTCTGGGGATCCTTACAGTCAGGGTCACAGTGGGATCTATTTGGGGACTTGTTAGGGCAGTGTGAACTTTTGATGTCATGAATAATGTGAAGCTGAAGAGTAGTTTCCTGTTCTGCTTCTCTGCCCCTTCTAAGGGGGTCAGGGGCTGGCTGGGGCAGGTTGACCCAGCAGTGAGCTGTCTTCCACCGCCACCCTTGCTTCCTGCCACTGAAGCTCATGCAGGCCCAGCCTGTGCACCCGACACTTTGATTTGGTTTGGGTGCAGGCGACTCACACCGGGTGGCTCATGTCCTCGCTGCTTGCGAGGCACCCCCTGACTGCCACCACCCCAGGCCCTCTGCTGGGCTCCCTGCCTCCCTCACCAACCCAAAGTGGTGGCCACGCCACAGCCACGGCAGTGGGCACCAGCCCCGATCCTCACGCTGCCATGAGCTGCAGTGGTCCCGAGAACCCTCATCTGTCTCTCTGTGTCTGTTACATGGAAGACAGTGGGAAGTGGGACAAAGAAGCGGCTAGCTGGCGAGCCCAGGCCAAGCTCAGCTCAGGGCTCAGGGACCCTGTGGCCTCTGCAGCAGCTGGCCTGCCATCTCCTGCCAAGGCAGGCCACGTCCTACCCTGACACTGCTCTCAGCAACTCTTCCACCCTCTGCACGTGGTGTAAGCATAGGTACTGACACTGAAGACAGTTTCACCCTGGACTATCTTTGCAAGGATGTTTGTGCAGTGACTGATCCTGGAAGGTATGAGCAGTGTCTCTCTTTCCGGAACAAGGGCGGGTCTGTTTGCTGTTCAATCTACCAGAGGAAATGTCTCCTCTGGGGCAAAGGTTTTGCAGACTGGTTGGCAGGTCCCTAGGAAACGTTGATGACTCCTAGGAGCAGGGCACCTTAGCCAGGGTCACAACTACCACCTGCCTCGTGTCTACCTGGGACTGTCTTGGCATTGCTCCCTGTGGGATTTGGGAATCTAGTAGGTTGAAATGAGTGCTCCAAGGGGGTGGGGGAGATGGCTCAGTGGAATAAGAGCTTCCCTAGCAAGCACAAGGGTCTGAGTTCAATCCCTGGTTCCGCAAAAAAAAAAAAAAAAAAAAAAAAAAAAAAAAAAAAGAAATGAGTCCTCCAATAGATATACTGGAACTCTCACCCCACAGTCACCCCGCAGTACCTGCAGGTGTGACCGTGGTTGCAAAGAGGATCTTCGCAGATGCAGACAAGGATCAGCCTTAAATCCGATGACTGGTGTCCCTGAGGACAGACATGGAGGAAATGCAATAAAAGAGTGTGTGGGAAGGCAGGAGAGACTGCAGGGATGTAGCCGCAGGCCAGGGAAGGCCGGTGTTGCCAGCCCTGACTGCAGTTGGAAGAGTGGTGTGTGCCGGGTGAGGTTCTCCCTGTGAGAGCCCCAGATGAGCCCCGCCAGAGCCTCCATTTCAGCAGTTTGGCCTCCACACTTGAGAGAGACTCGGCGAACATTGTGTGAAGCTGCCAGGTCTGCGGGATTTGTCACAGCAGCCCTGGGAAATGGACAAGAGGCGAGTGGTTTCCTTCGAGGTGAGGACCAAAGCTGCTCCTGCACCTCGTGATGCTGCTGGGTGGTGAGCAGCGAAGTTCTTTAGCTCTGTCTCAGGAGTCTTCTGCCTGCTGCAGACATAGGCAGTGGTGGCGGCTGAGGGAGGAGCTGCACGTGGGGACACCACAGCTCTGCAGAAGTTCTTCGCAGTTATGAGAAAGAGTGCTGACAGAAATGTGCTTTCTTCAATGAAGAAGAGAAGGGCCCTGTGTTAGGGGCTGTGGGAAGGTTCCTGGGCAGGTGGGCGAGGGAGGCAGGCCTTCCCATGCTGTCAGTGTCTGCAGGCTGAGCAGTGACAGCTAAGATCAGAGAGATGTTCTGGCTGCTGCTGTTGAGTGTCGCTTCCTGGCTCCGGTACAGGTCCCTCAGCTGCTAGCACACATCCTTCATCAATGTGGCCCAGACTTTCTAGCTTTCATCAATGACCTTTGGGTCTTTCCAGCACAGATCCGTGAACCAGGCTTGCATGGGACATTGTTGTGGGCTCTAGGCCTCCAGTTGGACTTGTGGGATGCACTGGGATGAGCTCTAGGCTTTCATCTGGACTCATGCAGGATATGAGGATCCAGGCCTTTAGCTGGAGTCTTTAGTACTTAGTGTGTGGAGGGATTTTCTACACTTGTATATAATTCTTGGGTGATTCCTTTATAAACTAATATTATAAAACATGTCCTGTGCTATATTGTTCACCTTGCAAAAACCCCAAACCATGACGTGTTTGAATTTTAGAAAAGATTAGGAAGCTTTATTACATAAGAGCCCAGCAGGCTCTGGAAGGACATTTCAGTATTAAGCATATTTAAGTATTTTTCAGCCAAACATATGAATGATTTCTGTAATGTGGGATTAAATTTGGGCTACAAATGACCTCAGGTCAGTGTAAGGTCTATCCCTTAGTGTGTGTGTGTGTGTGTGTGTGTGTGTGTGTGTGGGCTGGAGAGATAGCACAGTGGCACAGGTGCGTGCCTGGCAAGCTCAAGGTCCTGAGTTCAACTCCTGATACCCCCCAAAAAGAGCATAAATTGTATGTGTGTGTGTGTATGCATGTGTATATGCATTCATACACAATTTCTTCAGTGTTTTTTGGATTTGAGATAAGAAATTGTCTGCATATCATCTCTATCCTGCAGATGATGAAATAGAGACACAGGGGTCATGGAGTCTGTCTGAGGTCACACAGCTGAGTGTGTGTCAAGAGTCGGAGCTGACGGTCTGGCCCCCATCAGCAGATCCTAGTATGAACATCCCACCATCACAGCAGCACTGCTGGTCATGAGGCCCTTGTGTGGCCAGGAGATGTCCTCTGAGCCACCCCGCCTGGGGGTTGAGTGATCCCCACTGCCTGTAAATCAGCCTCAGATGAACCCTTCTATCTGTTGTCCTTTGAAAGATGTTCCCAGACTCTCTGAAATAGAGATGTGTGACAGATGGTGGCCCTGGGGCCAGAGCTCCTCCCTGCTCTGGCTCCACGGCATTAGTACAGGACCACCAGTTTAAGGACCACCAGCCTCCACGCTGCACAGCTTGCTTTCTCACCAGCTCTCCTGGTAGAAGGGTGAGGAGACCTTTCAGTCTTGATTTGCATTATTATAAAAATATCTATGGCATAGAGAGATTTTTTTTTTTTCTGGGATCCGGTCTGGGGATTACAGAAAACATTTTCTTGTTCTGTGTTTTCCGTTCCCTTTGATTTACAGCCGTGTTCCTTGCTATTCCCATGACACATTTGAAGAATGTACTCAAATGCCCCATGATCTAGATTTGGATTATTTCCTTGTGATTAGATTCAGGTAAACAGGTTTTTGTGGAAAAAAAATTTTTTTTTTCTGTAGTGACCTTGTAATCAGTGAGGTTGATAAGCTCTTTCACTAACTGTAATGTTTTGTCTGGTTTTGGTACTTTTTAATGCATGAGATCATGGTATTGGTAAACAATGATTATTCCATTTCTTCTTTTAGTTGCTTCTTTAACCTTTCATTGCTTTTTCTGCCTCACTGCATGAGCCCTCTCCTAAAACTTCTAGCACTAACCCTAGGCAGCTGTGTCTATTTTCCACCTCTATAATTTCATTATTTTAGAATGTTCCATATAAAGGGAACCATGTAGTATACAACCTATTGAAGTTGGTGTTCTTTTTTACTCACATACTTCCGTGAGATCATCCAAGATATTTTGGCTCAAAATCTATGTGATTTTTAGAAACAAATCGCATACATGTAGTTGAGAAATTTCTTCTTTCCATGTTGAGCATCCTTATCCATGAATATAGCGTGTCGCTTTAGGGTTAGCTTTACAATCCTCTAACTGTTAATAATACAGTTTCCCCCTTGTTAATGTGGCATGTAGGTGACTCTACTCCCTCCGTCCCTATGTTCTGGAAGATTTTCTTGTGAGGTTAGTGTCATCTCTTAAGTGAACCAGAATTCATGGGCAGGACTGTCTGCACAAGTTGTTTGCAGGTAGATTTTGCACTGAGATATTCTCTTCGGGTGTTTCTTTCCGAGAATGAGTTCTCAGTGCTTCTTGTCCTTAC
Organism: Octodon degus; assembly: GCF_000260255.1. NCBI lineage: Eukaryota > Metazoa > Chordata > Mammalia > Rodentia > Octodontidae > Octodon > Octodon degus. Next base: position 5,443,021 of record NW_004524578.1, on the reverse strand, counting down.
GCCTGTTTGTTTCTTCTCCATTTGTGGAAGTGAATTTTCACTGGGTCTAAAGTCCAGCTTGGCAGCTATTTCCAGATGCAAGTCCATTATTTTAAAGTCAATTTTCGGTCATGATGTTGCCCCTTTGAAGGTTTTTTTTTTTTTTAATTGCTTTCAGATCTATCTTTGTCTTCTGTCAGTTTACTGTGATGTGCCTGGATAATGTCACATTGTTGTTATTTGCCTGGAACGTGTCACGCAGCTAGTTTGATCTCATCAGTTTTGAAAAGGCTCTTCTTTTATGTTTTAATACAGTACTTCTGTCTCCCATCTCTTCTCTTTTCCTTCTGTGACTCCTAATTATAAATGCACCAGATATTTTCCCCTCAGCCTTTATACATTTTTTTTTTTTTTTTTTTGGCAGTACTGGGGATTGAACTCAGGGCCTTGCGCTTGCCAGGCAAGCGCTGATTCTACTGAGCCATCTTCCTGGCCCCTGCCTTTATACTTCTTATGTTTCTTTATTTCCAACCTTTTGTCTCATTGTGCCTTAGTGTAAATATTTTCTGGGTCTTTCTCCAAATTCAGTGATTTTTTTTTTCTTTAGTTGAAATCAAACTCCTGCTGAACCCATCTTTTCTGTGTAGATAGGACTGGTAGTGATCCTTTTGTTTTACAGCCTCCCACGTGCTGGGACTACAGGCATGCGCCACTACACCCAGTCTCAATTGCAGTCTCAGCATGCACTGGGGGCGGGGCTGGCATGGCAGGCTGGGGATCAAACTCCAGGCCCCCGTGTCTGCCTACGCAGGTGCTTTAATCTGCTGAGCTATTTGGCCGGCTGAACCCATCTTTTGACTTCATCATTGTCTATTACTCTTCTCTTGTTGCTGGGACAAATACCTGACACTCAAAATGAAGGAAGGAAAGGTTTATTTAGCTCACAGATACTGGAGGTTTCAGTTCATACTCAGCTGGCTGCAAGGCAAAGTACAACCTTTCATGGTGGCCGCAAAGAGCAAGAGAGCAAAAGGAGGAGTAATCCTGAGAGCACTTGGCTGACCTTAGCAGGTACAAAAGTTACATTTCTTGTTATCTAGGTCTTGCTTTATCTTGGTGTTAACCATCCAGCAGAAAAGTATAAAAACGAGGTATATAAAGTAAAGCCGTATTAATATGATGAGCAGTAAAAGGCTCAAGTCACTAACTTCTGAGGATAACCCACTACTATTATGGACTGCTAGACAGTGTTAGATTGTTTAGTTGAATTCAAACACCTTTAGTATTTAGATGCCAATAGAATATTCGCCTCTGACAGGCCAAAAAAAAGATACAAAGGAAAGATCATTTTGTATTTATATATACAAATAGTTAGGATAGGTTTACAACTACTTTCGCTTAATTCAATGAGAAGAAAGAGGTGTACTAACAGTGTTTGGACAGAATATCCTGTCTGCTTCTTGTGCTATGGATAACCACTAAGAAGATAACAGTGAACAATGTATTGATTAACAAAACTGTCCTATTAATCAGCTGTGAAACTGTCTCATATTTATTTCTCGATAAAAAGTAAAATAGAAAGAGGTTGATAAACACACCAAAAAAAACCTAACTGACATACCCTACTACCTAACAAGGGAATAGCTAGACATTATGTTGAAAATACGTTTAACTCTTTGAAAAAATTATCCCAGTATTTAGAAAGCAGCTGCATGATTCTCACCAGAAATATATGAAGGCAGCTGTTTTCTTCACATCCTCCCTGGCCACTAGTGCTATCTATTGCATTTTCTTTATCTGTCCGAGTAAGTTTATCTAATTCAGCATTAGAGATTTTATTTTCATTTTCCTAAGAAATAATGATATCGAATGTCTTTTTTTCTGTTCCTATTTGTTGTGAATAAATCCTCAGTGATGTTTCTTTCTTTTCTTTTTTTTTTTTAAAGGAGGAGTAGCAGCAGCTCAAGCAGTTAACTTCTCTTTTCTCCTTACACTGAAATGCAGATTACCTGGCCCAGGGCTGGTGCAGCATCCACACCCACAATAATCACAAACTCCAGAAGCCGCCCCATGACTGTATGAGGCTTTGTGGGGGACACCTGTACACAAACCAAAACAATCATTTTGATTGATTTTCCAAGTTGTAAGACTGCTATTTGAACTCTTTCATACTTTGTCATTCTATTCTGAAATTCTGTCGTCTGCCGTGAACAAATTAATGACAGTAATGGAGTTTGTTTCCGATAACCTTAAATCTTGGCTTTTCAAATGAGTTGTCCTTTTGTTATGCCTGGCTATGTTTCACTGAGTGCTAGATGTTGTATATAAAACTTTTAAGAGGTAATTTGAATTTCTGGAATTTTTATTAGTACATATTTATAGTATATAGTAATCACATTCCTCATGGGGAGCTGATACATGTACACAACACATTCTCTATACCCTCTTCCCCTCCTCCATCTCTGGTCCCCTTTTCTTGGTAAAAGGTCTATTTCTGCTTTTCATTATCTTTTATTTTGCTTTTTATGTCTGTCTTGGCCTTATATAAAAGAAACCATGTGATAGTTAAGTTTATGTGTCTGATTTATTTCACTTAAAATTAGATCTCAAGATACATCTACTTTTCTACAAATGACTGTTATGGTCTGGATATCCCCCTAAAACTTCATGTGATCATGGGGGGTTCTTTTCAGAGGCAGCTGAATCTAGAGTTTGTGACTGGTTCATTGTGCTGGGATTGGGAGTGTGAGTGCTACACCCAACCTAGGGCAGGCAGCCTGCATACAACGTAAGGGAGGAGAAGAGGCTTGCTTCCTCCTTTCGCTCTTGTTGCTTTTGCTGTTTTTCATTGCCATGAGCTGGTTCCCCTCTGCCGTGCCACCCTGACTTGGAGCCAGTTGATTATGGACTGAAACCTCTGCAAACTGTGAGCTCAGGAAATCTTTCCTCTCTTAATTTTGGGTGTTGGGTCTTCTGTCTCAGCAATGAGAGAAAAGTAACTAAGTCAATAACTCAGTTTTACTCTTCTTTACGGCACAGCAGCACTCTACGGTATATAAATACCATATTTCCTTTATCCAATTATCTGTTGATGAACATAGAGGATGAACATAGAAGATTTAGCTATTGTGAATTGTGCTGCTATCAATATGGGCATGCAAGGATCACTGCAATTATGATGACATGAGCTCTTTCAGGAAGACACCCAACAGGGGAATGGCTGGGTCAAATAGAATTTCTAGTTTTAGTTTTCTGAGGAATCTCCATATTGATTTCCATAATGGTTGAGCTAGTTTGCATTCCTGCCAACAATACAGAATCCACCCTTTTCCCTGTAGTATGACAGCAGTTGTTATCTTTTGATTTTTTTTTAAATTTTTTTTTATTTTTGGTGGAACCGGGGATTGAACCCAGACCCTTGTACTTGCCAGGGAAGTGCTTATTCTACTGCGCCATCTCCCCGGCCCACCATTTTTTTGATTCTTGATGATAATTGTTCTTTCTGGAGTTAGGTGGAGTTTCAATTTTTTTAAATTTGCATTTTTCTGATGAACAGAGATGCTGATTATTTTCATGTATTTATTGGCAATTTGTACTTCTTTTGAGAAGTGTCTATTCATTTCAATTGCACATTTTTTGATCATGTCTTTTATTTTGGGGGAGTCTGATTTTTTTCCAGTTTTTTGTAAATTCTAGATAGTACTCTGTAAATTGTAGATATTCTCCTGTAATATCTAAAGGAGTAGCTGGCAAAATTTTTCCCTATTCTGTATTTGTCTCTTCACTCTGGTTCATGCGTCCTTTGCAGTGCAGAGCCTTTTCATTTAGTATTATCCTGTGTGTTGATATTTCTTATACAATTGAGGTACCATTCAGAAAGTCCTTGCCCATGTCTATGTCTTCAAGAGTTTAACACATTTTATCTCCCAACAGATTATGTTTCTGTTTTAATAATTAATCTTAGATTCATTTTAATTTTCATTTAATACAAGTTGGGAACTATGGGTCTAGATTGAATAGTTTGTGTGTGCATAGTGAGTTTTTCCAGCACTGTTTATTAGAAAAGTGATCTTTCTATCCATGTAAGATTTTTGGCCCTTTTGTCAAAGATGGAGTAGCTGGATACGCCTGCAGTTGTTTCCATATCCTCTCTCCTGTTCCTCTGATCTGTGTGTTTTGTTTTTGTTTATTTATTTTTGCCAACATCATGCTGTTCTTATCGCTGTACCTCTAACTTCAAGTCTGGGGTTGGGATGCCTACTGCCTTGCTTTTTGTTGCCCAGGATGACTTTTGCTGTTGTAGGACTTCTCTGGTTCCATACAAATTTTAGGGTTGTTTTTCTCTAGTTTTGTGAAAACTGTTATAGGTATTGTCATTGGGATTGCATTTATTTGTACTAGTTTTGGAAGTATGGCTATTCTCTTAATTTTCTGATGTATTCTTTAGTCTCTTCTTTTAGAGAACTGTGGTTTTCATTTTAGAGGTCTTTCACTTCCTTGATTAGGGTAATTGCTAAGTATTTAATTTTTCTTGATAGTATTATAAAAGGTATTTCTTTACTTTTCATTTTTGCCATAGAGACACATATTTTTGTGCGTTGACTTTGTATCCTACTATGCTGCTGAATTTGGTTATTAATTCTAGGAGTCTTTAGGTTAAAGTTTTTGGGTCTTTTATGTGTAGGATAAGAGTTATCTGCAAGTAATTATTTCCTTTCATCTCTCTCTCTCTCTCTCTCTCTCTCTCTCTCTCTCTGTCTGTCTCTCTCTGCTTCTCTGTCTCTCTCTCTGTCTCTCTCTGTGTCTCTGTCTCTGTCTCTGCTTCTCTCTCTCTGTCTCTCTGTCTCTTTCTCTCTCTGTGTGTGTCTCTGTCTCTGCTTCTCTCTCTTTTTCTCTCTCTGTGTCTCTGTCTCTGCTTCTCTCTCTCTGTCTCTCTGTCTCTCTCTCTTTCTCTCTGTGTCTCTGTCTCTCTTTCTCTCTGTGTCTCTGTCTCTGCTTCTCTCTCTCTGTGTGTCTCTGTCTGTCTCTGCTTCTCTGTCTCTCTGTCTCTCTGTCTCTGTCTCTTTCTGTGTGTCTCTCTCTGTCTCTATCTCTGCTTTTCTCTCTCTCTCTCTCTCTCTCTCTCTCTCTCTCTCTCTCTCTGTGTCTCTGTCTCTGCTTCTCTCTCTCTGTCTGTCTCTCTCTCTCTCTTGCTCTCTCTCCCTTCTTTTCCTGATTGTTCCTGTTAATGTTTTGAAAATTATATTGAACAGTAGACATTGTTCATTTTTCATTTTAGAGGGAAAGTGGTGTCTCCCTGTTTAGTATGATGTTGGTCATTGGTTTGACATAAATGACTTTTATATCCTCTTTAAAATCATGAGTGTTGGATTTTGTCAAAGGATTTTTCTGCGTGAATTGAGATGATCATATGAATTTCACTCTTGATTCTGTTTGTGTGTTTTAATATATTTATTGAGTTTTGTATTCTGAACCATCTCATTATCTCCGAGATGAATATGGTCTTTTTGATGATTCATTACATTCTGTTTGCCAGTATTTTCTTGAAGATTTTTATTTATTGTTTCTTTTTATTAAGGGGGGTGGCCTATGGTTTGTTTGTTTTTTTTAATTGGGTCCTTATCTGGCTTTGGAATCAGGATAACACGAGCTTCCAGAAATGGCTTCCTGATGGGATATGTCTTCCTTTTCAATTTCTTTAAAGAGTTTGAAGAGTATTGGCATTAGATCTTCCCTAAATTTTGTGTAGAATTTGACAGTGAATCCATCAGTACCTGAGCTTTTCTTGGTTGGTAGATTTTTAAAAATTACTTGTTCAATTTCATTACATGATATTGGATTGTTTAGTTTTCATATTTTCTTGGTTCAGATTTGATAGCTCATAGTTATCAAGGAAACTACTTCTTCTGATTTCTGCTTTCTATCAGAGCGTAGGTTCTTAGAGTAGTTACGAATGGTCTGCATTTTGGCAGTCTGCTGTGATTTTGCCTTTTTCATTTCTTGTTGCATTGATTTGAGTCTTTTCTCTTTTGGTGAGATTGTGTCGGGGTCTGTCTTTATTTCAAAGAACAAGCTTTTTAATTCACTGTTTATTTTTAGTCACAATTTCATTAATTTCTGGTCTGACTTTTATAATTTCCTTCACTGAATGATCTTTGGGTTTGGATCATTCTTGTTTTTCTAGGACCATGAGATGGTACCTCATTAAGCTATTTATTTGGAATTATTTTGTTTTTATGGTGTGGGCGTTCATGGCTGTAAACTTGCCTCTTGGGACTGCTTTTATTGTACCCTAATAAATTGTACTGGCATTGTAATTTGATTCTAGGAGCTATCTAATTTCTTGTTCGGTTCTTCCATGACTCATTGATTATTCAAGAATCAATTATTATTGATTTAATTTCCATGTGTTTGTATAATTTCTGTGTTTTCTTTTGCCATAAATTTCTAGTTTCATTGCCTTATGATCTTATAATATGCATACAAGAATTTTGATTATTTTACCTAACCATTCATACGGGCTACCACGTATTCTATTTTGGAGAAAGTCTAATCTGTTGCTAAGATGAATGTGTATTCTGTTAGATAAAATACTCTGTAGACATCTACTAAGTCCATTTCATCAAAGGTTTGGTTCAACTCTGATTTTTTTCCGCCTGATATTTCTTTAATGATTATTTTATCTAGTTGGTCTGCCTATGTATGACAATGGGCTATTAAGTTACCCCGCTATGACTGTATTTGTTTTTATGTGATTTTTTTTTTCTTATGGTCAGTAGAATTTGTTTTGTAATGTTTGTTGTGCCAATGTTTGGTGTGTATATATTTATAATTACTATCTCTTTCTGTTGAATTTTTCCATTAACTAATACGTAGTGATGTTCTCAGACTTGAATCAATTTTGGCTTGAAATTCACATTGTCTGAAGGTAGGCTACTCACTCCTGCCCTTTTCCATGTTCTGTTGCATGGAATATTGTTTTACATCCTTTGACATGTAATCTGTATATTTCCTTTTTTGTTTTTGCAGAACCGGGGATTGAACTCAGGCCCTTGCGCTTGCCAGGCAAGCGCTTATTCTACTGAGCCATCTCCCTGGCCACTGTATATTTCCTTTAGGATTGTGTTTCCTATATTCTACATATTGTTGAGTTTTGCTTCTTGATCCATTCTACCAACCCATGTCTTTTGTTTGGAGAATTTGTATTAAGTTTTATTTTATTTTATTCTGAAGAGTAAAAGCAAAAACAAATAGCAGAAACCAAGACAGAAATCTAACATACGACAATAGCTATGTTACAGATTTTCAAAACCAGAATAGAAGAGTAATGATTGTTATATTACTTATTTTTATTGTCAAATCTTTCGCTCAGATTAACAGATACAGCTGTGTGACACTGGACTTAGAAATAGTACACATTTAGAAGACCAAGATGAGAGGTATTCAACCATGTCTTTTGTATTACACGTTGCTGTCCTCGATGTAGTTGCTTAGTCTGTAGATATCAGAGTTAGATATACAGAGTTAGTCCAAGTGAAAATTCTGACCATAAACTGCTTTTTTCAAAAAAACTGATGGAAAACATTAATATAATCATTTCAGCCTTGCTGTGTATATGCTTGCATGATTTCTCCCCTTCTTTTTTCCTATCTTTTCTCCTTTCCTTCATCTTTGTTGTTTAATCCTTATGTTCAGTTTCTTTCTGTTTTACTATATCCCTATACCTTTCAGGTTTTATTTATTCGGATTCTTACATTAGGGAAACAACACGATATTTACACATGTGGGTCTGATTTATTTTGCTTATAAGTATAGCCTCTAGTTGCACCCACTTACCTGTAATGGCCTCAAGTCTGTCTTTTTTCTTTCTTTCTTTCTTTTTTTTTAAATTGTAGTACAGGTCTACAGGGTCTCACTATGTAAATCAGAGTTGTAGTGACACTCTTGTTTTCAGCCTTCTAAGCGCTGTGCGTGCCACCACACCCAGTCTCAATCGCTGTCTCAGCGCACCCCAGGGGTGGGGCTGGCGTGGCACACTAGGGGATCAAACCCTGGCCAGTGCCCTCTGCCTAAGCAGGCGCTGTAGTCTGCTGAGCTATCTGGTCGACCTTTTCAAGTTTGTCTTTACAGCTGAGTAATACTGTGTATTGTATAAAAATAGCACATTGTTTTCATCCATTCCTCAGGTGATGGACATTTCGATTGTTTCCAAGATTTGACTATGACAAATTTTGCTGCTATTACATGGGTGCACGTATATCATTATGGTATGGTGTTTTCACTTATTTTGGAGATATGCCCAGAAGGGGAATGGCTGGATTAAATGGAATTTATAGCCCTTGGTTTTTTTTTTTTCTTTGTTTTTGTTTTTGGAGTCTCCACACTGATTTCCATAGTGGTTGTACCAGCCTACATTCCCCCTACCAGTGGAGAAGGATTCCTTTTACCCAACAGCCTCTCCAGAATTTGTTATTAGTTGATTTCTTTATGATAGGCATTCTTTCTGGGGTAAGATGGTATCTTAATGCTGTTTTAATTTGCATTTCATGAATGGACAGTGCTGTGGAACAATTTTTTTGATGTATTTATTTGACACTTGTATTCCTCTGAGCACAGGAGGTTCTCTAAAATATAAAACTTCGGTTGCTGTTATTAGAGATTTCAGGTGTGTGACTTCCAATTTCTTTTATGCCGGTGTCTCCTGGGTTTGTGCTAGGTGGGCTCAGGGCTGGAGGTTGCATTTTTGCTCATTCTTTTTGACTCTTTCTACTTCAGAGAGAACTCTTATTTTGGTTTCTGTGATACTTTTCAGTGAAAGTTTGATTGTAGGGAGCTGCATCACTGCAATTAGATCCTCTCTGAAAAGGTCTGTTCTTCAGGTTATCTCTCCTGTGTCAGAGATTCCTAATTTGTGTGTGTCCCAAGATTTTGCCTTCTCTATTGATTGAAAGTGAGCTCCTGGTTTCCATTTGGCACTGTCCTCCATCCTTTGCCATAGGGCTATGGTGAGGTTATTACCCAAGCACCTCCTGATATTATTAACCAAGGGAGATCACGTAGTTATGGCAGATATGGTATCCTATTTACAGTAGTACAATTAGCAATACTAACAACAGCTAGTGAAATTTAGAAATTGATAAACTTTTATAACTAATAGTTCTGAACTTTAGACCATAGGAACAAGCATATAACAATGCAGATCATAGGTTGGCAATTTGTAGTTAAATCAGTTCCCCCGAGTTCTGTCTGGGCATCTCCACTTGATGCAATTGGAGTCTCTCAGGCAAACTAGTCCACTCAGGTTGCTTCCTGCCACCTCCGTGCCCCAAGGATCTTCGGCTCATGTCTGGGTCTCAGCCTGGGCACTGCTGAGCCCACCAGGATGTCTCAGCTCACCTGGCGGCTGGTCTCGGCTGGCCGGCTGCTGGGCTGGTGGCTGCTTCTGGCTGCGCCCTGCTGCAGTGGGCCAGTGGCTGGGCTCTGCTGGCTGGCTGCTGGGCTCACCTTTGTGGAGAACTGAGATCATCACAGTGAAAGTTATTACTGAAGGTACTAACTCATTCCTGTAATTGCATTAGTTTCCCGTTGCTGATTTCCTGTTTTTCCCCTTTTGTTTTGCTCAACTGCTCACTCTGCCTGGTGTATTTATTCTGTGAGATTTTTTTCTTTTTCTTTTTTGTGGCCGGCTCAGCCCACCCTTGGGACGGGGCTGGCGTGGCATGTGGTGCCAGGGATTGAACTGTGGTCCCTCCATGCTTGCCTAAGCTTGCCTAAGCAGGCGCTTTAGACCACTGAGCTATCTTGCTGGCCCCTCTATTAGATTTTTTGTTGTTGTTGGTTTTATTTTCTCTTTCTAGAATATCCTTTAGAAGTTTTTTCATAGTACTGGTTTGGTGGTTATGAATTTCTTGAGATTCTCTTTGTCATGGAAATACCTATTTTTCCTTTATTTATTTGTTTATTTGGCACAGGGTCTCACCACACAGCTCAGCCTCATAGTGATCCTCCTATCTCAGCCTCCTCTGTACTGGGATTACAGGCATGAGCCATTATGACAGGTTTTGGGCTTGGCATGGTGTGCTCAGGGTTCTGGGACCAGCATGGCATGCAATACTAGGGATTGAACTTGGGACCTTGCGCTTCCAGGCAGGTGCTTAGACCACCAAGCTATCTAGCTGTCCCTTTCCATCATTTTTGAGAAACACTTGTGCAGGACATATAAGCCTGAGTTGGACGTTATGTTTCAGGATTTGAAATGCCTCATTCCAAACTCTCATGTCTTTTAAGGTTTATGTTGAGAAATTGGTAAAAGTTCTAGTAGGTTTGCCTTTATAAATGATTTATTGATTTTCTCTAACACTTTTAATATTCTATCTTTACGTTGGAGTTGTGGGATTTTGAGTATGATGAAGAGGTTCTCTTTTGAATCTGGCGCTCTATGTATATCACTTATCTTGAATTATTTTCCTATGTTTGGAAAGTTTTCTGCAATTCATTTAAGAAGAGCTTTTATGCCCTTGGTGCTGTCTTCTAATTTGTAATTTATTCCATTTTATTTTAGACTAGCCTGCTTTGTAATATCTAAATGCTGTGGTTCTGGTTCTCATTTTCTCCTGTTGTTTTTCAGTTGGTCTTTGACTCTGATATTCTGTCCTCATCTTGGTCATTTCTGATGCCCATACTTTCAACATAATTTTCCATCTCTTGGATTTTTGTTTGGAATTTTTTCATGGGCTGTAGTTTTTTGCTAAACTGATGCATCATGTTTTATATCATTTTGATTAGCTCAATTAGCTTTTTCTTAGTGTTCTGTAAGATTTCTTTTATCCATTATCTCATTAGTCATTTATCACCTCATTGAGCTGTTTTGTACCTGCTCTGTTATCATTTTGAATAATTGTTCTGTGTGTGGCTTTTGATCCTCCCAGGCCCCTGTGCCCCATGTGTTGGCTTTTGGAAAGTTGGGAGTTTTAGAAGTATTCAGTTGCCTTGTCTTCTTACATTTCTTTTGTTTTCTATTTTGTACTTACGTGTGTGGTCACATGTATTGGAAAGGCTTTGTTGCTAGTATGGCAGTGTCTTTAATCTGCTTTTCATGATGCATTCAGGGAGGGCATGGCTAACTATGATGCTTTGTGGCTGTCCCAAGACCTGCCTACCTCTGTTACTCTGGGGAGGACAGTGAAGCGTAATTGGCCCAGCACCCGGTTCTCCAGAAATACACTAAAGTATTCTTAATGTCACAAAAGTACTCCAGGTATTTGCACACAGAGAAAATGTATTAAGAGCAACCCTGGTGTTACGGTTTGTATCTAGATGTGCCCCTAAAGCCTCATGTAGTCATAGATGTTTGGCAGGTGACTGAGTCTAGAGTGTGTGATTGATTCATATGTGGTGCTGGGATCAGGAGTGCTGGGATTGAGGGTGGGTGATCGCTGGATCAGTCCACTGACTGGAGTGGCACTACCTTCATCCCAGTAGACTGGATGTAATCTAAGGGGCAGAGAAGGCTTATTTCCACTCTCTTTTGTTGCTTCTGCTATCTTCTGACACCACGAACTGTTGCACTCTGCCATGTGTCACCCTGCCTTGGAGCCAGCCAATTATGGAACTAAACCCTCTACAAACTATAAACTAAATAAACCTTTCCCACTTCCGTGTTGGGTATTTTGTTTCAGCAATGAGAAAAGTAACTAAGACACCTGGCAACATCAGGTAAATCAGCAACAGAGATATTGTCCAAGACAGACTGGACATTGGTCTACCATAACAAGGATTAATACATCACCCTTAAACTTAGAAATCTATAATTGTAGTATAAACCCTAAGACATATTGGCATACAGCAAATGTTTAATGAATACTAACTGCACTTCCATTAGTGATATTTAACTCTACCATTGTCACATTCTTTTCTATCTACAGATTAATAACGTTTAATGGTTGTACTATTAAAGATGCAGGACAGTGGCGGTGAACCTATGGCACACGTGCTGCGGTGGGCTGTTTGTTATGTCACCAAAAGCTCTAAAATGTTCTTCAGCACTGACAGCGGGAACTGGGAATGAGAGAATGGGAGGAGAAAAATTTGAAAAATTAAACAATGGAAGACGAGAAGGAGGACAGAAAATTGAGGTAAAGAATTTTTGAACCAGAAAGATGTGTATAGAGTTTAATACAAAATAAAACCAATAAGAAATCAATGATAGAAAAAAGGAAGAAGCAAAGAAGTAATGTGGAGAGTACTGAGCAGCGTGGGTGAGGCAGTTGTCTTAAGTGCTAGCAGTACAATAAACGAAGCCGACGAAAGTATGTGTGTGGTAACAGACAAAATGAGAATAATAAAGTAAACTATGTAATACTTCGATGACAAGTGCTGTGCCTACAACAGAGCTCAAGTAAAGGAGGTCCTAAGGTACGCGTGCGTGTTCATCTTCTTTGCATCCGAAACCAACGCACACGTCCGGCACTAACAGCAGCTCAATGACTGTTTGATGGATTCCTGAAGCTCACAGGACTCCTAGTAATCAGAACAGGCTGCCCGGGGGACTGACAGCGTAGTTGCTGGCCTCCTGTGTTCATGCACGGGGCGGAGAGCTGGTTCAGGCGTCCCAGAGGCTCACAGCGTTGGCCTGGGCTCCGGAGTTTTCCAGATCAGAAGAGGAACCCAGATCTCTTCTGCCTCCACCTCCTACCCCTCTCAGTCCAGTGAAGAACTCCACTCGGCGGATCGCATTGTGCTGCACAGGCCGCCAGGGCTGTGGGACGGGACTGTCCCTTCCTTGCAGGGTGAGCGCCGCAGGGGCCTTGCCGTGTGCCCAGGTGCGCGCCCAGGTGCCAGCCGGGAAGCAGTGCACCGTGGAGCTCTGCGGGCAGGGGGCGCTGTGGCGTCGCCGTGAGTCCAGCCTGGAGCACGTTGATCACCTGAGCGGCAGAGTAGGTGAGTGCCAAGCTTGGTTTTCATACTTTACAGCGAAGGTCAGTGATTTTTCTCCTTGACCGTGGCTCGGTTTCCTCGATTGCAGGCTGAAGCCTCTTACTCAGAGCTCAAAGGCCCCCTGGTCAGGAGCAGGCCCACCTGTGCCCAAGGGAACAGCTTGCAAAGAAAGCGTGTGTGTGTGTGTGTGTGTGTGTGTGTGTGTGTGTGTGTTGGGGGTGGTGGTCCGAGCCACACTCCCAGCTTAGCTCTTTCCACTTGGGTCCAGCTGTAATGTGGGAACCCACAGCAAGCCACACGTGCCCTTTGGACCTCTGTCGCTTGGATGTCCCCAAGGCCCATGCTGCTCAGCCCTCCTCCGCAGCAGATGCAGGGGCAGTGATGGCGGCTCCAGGTTAAAGCTAGAATTATAGAAGGATTTGCGGGCTCCAAGTCCCACTCTGTGGAGGGCAGAGTACACGGCTCGATGTCCATATCCTGCTCTCCAGAACCTGTGAAGATATAGCCTCCATGGCAAAGGGGGAACTAGAGATACGGGTGACACTGTCCTGGGTGTCCAGGTGGGACCAGTGTAGTCACGAGTGACCTTGTCAGTAGGAGGGAGAACAGAGCCACGTAGAAAGTTGCAGCTTGTCTTTGTGGCTTAGGAGCTGGAGGAGGGGGCCATGAGCCAAGGAAAGAGGACAGTCTGCAGAAGCCCCAGAAGTGGGGGAGGAGTCTTCCCAGAAAGGGGTGTCGCTCTGCTAGTACCTGGGTTTTAGACCAGTAAGAGCTATTGGTCTTCTGGTTTCTAGAAATGTAAAATCATACATTTGTGTAATCCTTATTTTATTTTTGTAAGTGTATTCGATACAGTGTCTCACTATGCAGCTCAGACTCATAGTGATCCTCCTGTTTTTAGTCTCCCCAGTGCTGGGATTACAGGCGTGGGCCACCATGCCTGGACTCGCTCTCCACCTCAGTGTGCCCAGGAATGGTATGGCATGGCATGTGGTACTGGGATCAAATACCAGTCCCTGTGCTTGCCTAAACAGGTGCTTATTCCACTGAGCTATCTCGCCAGCCCTCATTTGTATTATCTCTTAAGCCACCAAGCTTTGAGTGAATTCTTGCAGCAGCAGGTACTAAGTCTGGAGTGTGTGTGTGTGTGTGTGTGTGCGTGCGTACAGGTGTGTATGCAGGCACACATGTGTGCATGTACAGAGATGCAGACAAGTTCTGGAGGAGAATTCTGCCTACCAGGGAAGATCCTGGGCTAAGAAAAGATGGGCCAGGATGTCCCAGGAAATGTTGCTTCTGGGCCTGGTTATGATTGGAGTTTGACCTCCAGATGTTCTTGTTGGGAGCATAGTCCCTGGGTGGTGGAGACCATTAAGAAATGGGGTCAAATGCAAGTGAGGTACATACTCTTGGTCTCCTTCTGCCTTCCTGTCTGGTCATGTGATCTTTCCCTCTTCCACATGTGCCCACCATTGTGGTGTGTCTTCCACATGGTGATAGGGCAGGGAGAGGGTACCTTGCCAGAGCTGGCCATGGTGTTTGGATTTTCCACCTCCACAACTGTAAGTTAACCCTTTTTCCTTGTAAGTGCAGCCTCAGGTGTTTCATTATAGTAATAAAAACTGGCCAATATACCTGGCTTTCTGGAGACAGTGTTTGGAATGATGGTATTTCCTTGCACATTCTGGACTGTGAGTGGCACTGGTCTTTCTGGGGAGTCTTGTGTAAGGACAGGGATGAGACGCTCAGGATGCTCCATGCACTGTTAGTTGATGTGAAACTGCCCGGTTACACATGGGCACAGCTACCCTGGAGTTCAACTGCATTGTGGTTAGTGACATGCAGTATTTGTGTATCTTAAGTCCTGGATATTTTGCTCCTGGGGTTATTTTCCAATGATGTGCACACAGAGGGACAGAAACAGGTGATTTATCACAACATAGTTTGGAGATGGTGGAGAGTTAGAGGTGACCCAGGCCAGCATCCGTCAGAGAGAAATGGATGAAAAAAATAATAGATGGACTCATGGGTTAGCCACAGCCACAGCAGGATGAGCACGCAGCAGCATGGCCTCTGTCTTAAAGCTAGTGTAGAGTGAAAAACGTAGGAACCAGAACACAACCCACAGTACCATTATCACGTACATAAACTGAAGACATATGCCTATAAACCAACCTATCAGATTTCTGAAAGTCCCAGAAAAGCAGAAGGTCAAACAGTAAAAGATAACAGAAGAATCCAACATGCAGGATTGTGGATAGAATGGAACAAACACAGAACTGCAAGGGGGGGGGGGCTGCAGTGGGGGAGGGGCTGTGATAGTGATAGTGCACCAGGGGCCGAACAGCTGGCTAACTCCCTACCCTTGAAAGAAAAGAAACAATTGAGGAATCCAGTAAAGATCAGCTGGGAGATGGGATGGGACTACTCACAAGCAGGCCGTGGGTGAAAGTATGACCTCCTCTATCCCACCCAGTAGCACCAACCATTGGCTTGCTCTAGGGCAGCATCTTTCCAGAGTGTGCGCCTTATTGTGTCCAAACTCTTGTTGGTCACCTAATGTCCACAGGATAATCTCAGACTTTGAGATGTAGGGACTACTTCAGGGCTCAATGTCTTCATCCCTCCTCATGCCAAATGGGGCCAGATAATCTCTTTAGTGAATGTCTTTTGGGCACTGCTGTTGTAAATTCATTTAGTGTCTGCCCCAGGCTCTCCTTGCCCTGCCTGCCTCATGGGGTGATTTTGGAATGCAGAAATCACCTTTGTCTTATCACCTTCCTCTTGGTCAACAAGACTAGCACTGAGGTGTGGGGATGGATCTTGGCCTGTTCCCTTTATGATGTTGAACTTGCGCATTCTATCACTGCCTGTAAGCTGTTCCAGGAAAAGCACTGTGCCCTTCTCCTACACTGACTAATAAAGTGCTAGCTAGCTGGAGATTTGGGGCAAGAGCAACTAGGGGCCCCAGATCCCTGTTATTTTCCCCTCTACTGTGTCTCTTGCTCTTTTTTTTTTTTTTTTTTTTCCTTTTCTGCTGTGTGTTGTAACCTAGGCAGGATATTGAAACCCATTAACTGGCACTGTGTTAAAGGGTGTTTATTGCAAGGTTAGGGTGACATAAGGAGCACTGGTTGGAGGTTTGGCACACATGAGAAAAAGAAAGGAAGAAGTTGAGGTTAACAAGGGAGAAGAAGAATAAGAAAATGACACGTTGCTGTGGGGTCCTCGTGTCATGTTGGCGGGCTACCATGATGACTCGGCAGATTTTTGTATGGGTGCGAATCTCTCCCTTCCATCTTTTGTTTATGGGGGGTGGTGAGACTCCCAGGCTGCTTCCTGCTGGCAGGGGGTGTCATTGTGCTAAGAAGTGGTGGGGCGATGGGTTGTACCCACGTAGAAGCTGGTGCCAGGGAAGGAGGAGCTTGTTGGCAGCAGTAGCGTACATCCTAGATTGGAGAAATCTTGGAAGAAGTCTAAAAAGAGCAGGTGTTAGGAGCGGCAAGAGAATGGTCATAACTTTTGCAGCTTGTGGCAGATACCTGGGACTGACAGCCAGGGACTGGACTGTAAGAGGAGACTGTTTTCTGATTTAGGCATAGGCTCAGGGGAGTGCTGGGAAGTCACGGACTCAGAACTCTTTTGTCGCAGTGCAGAGGGCTGTCACCTGCCATGGTGGGTGTATGTGGGCGGGTAAGCAGCCAGCTTGGCAGGAAAAGTAGGGTAGACAGGGCAGCAGCAGTGCTGGGAGCACCCCACACGTGCACTCTGACCTGCTGTCCCCTGCTGGCTGGAGCACCTGGGTGGACTACAAAGGGAGGAGACACGCCCAGCCGCGCCCCTCAGTCTGAGGAAGAATGTGCTATCGGCTGTTCCTGGATCACATACATTTTGTCCCAAAGTGAGAAACTTGGAGGAAGAAGAGACAAAGGCTGCCTTTGGGATGAATGAATTAGAGACTTAGGTTGGTTGGGCTGGTTCACAGGGTGGGAGTGACCAGTTGAGATTGAGAGGGTTTGGAGAAGCGTCAGGTAGGACATCAGGCAGGGGGCGTGGGGCTGGTGATGTGGAGTGAGCCAAAAGTATTTGGGTCAACCCACGTTCAGTAAAGGCTTGTATGAAAAGGGATTTTTGACCATTTGCTGTTACAGTAGTAAAAGTTAAATCAGTCATTTGGTTTGACAGTCTCCTGGAGGCCTAGGGTAGCATACTCGAGCAGCGTGTTTTTGGGATTGGGAAGGAATATTTCCTATAGTGATCAAAAGGAAGGTGAACCAAAAGGCTGGAGCCTGGTGCACAACCGCCCAAAAGACTTGTCACCCTTTTATGGGGCATTACAGTAAAGAGAAATGTCTGTTGGCCCTTGTGGATTGTCACTCAAAGGACAGAGGAATTGTCCTGTTGAAGGCATGAACATGCCCTGGAATGAGGGGAGTCCTGAGGTGAGCCCACAATTTTTAAGAGAATGAGAAAATAAGGCAGGAGCTCCCAGGGCAAGAGGCAGCTCACCTGTGAGAATTGAGGCAGATGAGTGTAGGATGAAGGCTGGCAATGGAAAAGGTAGGGGCAGAAGAAGAGAATGGCCCCTGATCGGGGGAAACTTGAAGTGGGGTGACACCCCAGGAGCTAAATGCCCCAGTGCTCAGAATCATGAGCGTGATTACAAAAAAAAGTAAGGTTTTTCTGTGGCACAAATGAGAGATGGGAGAGAAACAAATGGAGCCTCTATTGCTCATTGTGGGAGTGTTGCTAAAGAGAAGCAGCTTGCTAGGGGTAGAGACAAAGGAATGGGGTATTTATTAGGTCACGCTGGGGGTGGAGTTTACTTGGGCGGTCAGGGTGATGTAATGTGCGCTGCTTGGAGGAGGTCTGGCATGCAAGGAGGAAATTGTGGTTAACCAGGGAGAAGAAAAGGAAGTGACATGTTGCTGTCTTTGGGTCCTCATGCCATAATGACTGGCCATCACGATGACTTGATAGATTCTTGTATGGGTGCAAACCTATCATTTGTATGTGTCTAGCATTTCCATCAGTCCACTGATTTGTTATTTGATTTTTTTGCGTGGTACTGGGAATTGAACTTGGGACCTCATACTTGCCAGGCAGGCGCTTGTGCCACTGAGCTATATCCCCCAGCCCCAGTCCACTGATTTGGAGATACTTACCTCTGGCAGACAGTTAATCTTCTGATGAATGAATGAACAAATGAATGAATGAATGAATGAGTAGATGGGTAGATGGTTGGTCATATCTGTTTTGCACCTACTTAGTTTTGATTGAGCCAGAAGAGAATCAAATGGTCCCTTTGGTGTGCTGAGCTCCAAGAAGAAGCCAGAATAAGATTCCATCTCTGTTCTAGAGTACTTGTAGTTAAAGAATACAAGGCATATGTTCAATTCCTCAAACTTGGGTTGGTCACTCAGGGTCTGGTGGGCTATTGTTCCTTCTTGGGTCCAAGACATTAATACAGTTGTCCTTTCCATATGGAGTTCATGACCCAAAGCTTAGGGATATGGATCTTTGGCAATGCAAAGGGGCAACTGCATGACTGGGATATGGCCCGAGTGCAGGGAGCTCACGGGTAAGAGGTAGACCTAATAACGATGGCCTTAGTTACTTTCCTCATTGCTGACACACAGTGCCTGCCACTTGTGCCTCTCAGGAGGAGAGATTTATTAGGGCTCACAGTCTGTAGAGGTTTCAGTCCTAGGTAAGCTGGCTCCAAGGCAGGGCAGCAGGGCAGAAGGGCAGAAGGGAAGGAGCTCCTCGCATGGGGACAGGGAGCAGAGAGGGGTCAAGTCCCCAGGGACCCTCCTCCTCAGACCTCATCTTCCAACACCACACTAGGCTGTACACACATCAGTAGACTAATCCACTGGTGAGCATCAGGCCCCACGACCCAGTCACCTCCCTAGAGCCTCACCTGTGAGTGCATGGGGCTTTGGGAGGACATCTTGCTGCAAACCATGACAAGAACTAAACATAGGATTATGGGTCAGGAAGAACAAGTTCTTATACATTTCTACTGGGCGTGAAGAGCAAGTCAAGAAACTGAAAAGGAGCCGGTTTCTCTTTTATTTCTTTTCCTTCCCTCTTTCGCGCCAGGTGACCCCCTGGCAAAGGCGATGCTGTAGGCCCTGTAAATCCTATTTTGCTTTCATCTCTGCGGTACAAGGGAAGATTTTCCCAGCACTGCTAGCAATGCGGTTGGATCCATGGGACTGCATTGCGTCAGCAGGGCACGGGAGGAGGTACGGCCCTCACCTTCCAGGGCAGACACAGTCCCCGCTCCAGCCCCGCCCCCACCCAGCTCTGTTCTCTCTCAGTGCCTTCCACAGTGACCTCACTATCCACATGATTAATGTGGCGATTCCGTCAGATAGAAGGTGCTTGGATGCTCAAGTCACCGCTCAGAGAAACTTGCCCAGAAAACCAGCCAGCCCACACTGGCTGTGATAGGAGTCCCTGGGATGTGAGGTTTACTTGTTCCTGGAAAAAGCATATTCTGTTTCAACTAACAGACTAAGGGCACTGCTTTCCTAAGTGCTTCTTTTAAGAAACCATCGTTTAGAAAAAAATTCTGCGCCAATTTCCTTCTCGACTGCTTTACTGATGTCTAACTTGCCTGCTGTCCTACTCACCCGTGTACAGCGCACTTCTCAGTGGCTGTTAGTATGTTCCCAGGTGTGCAGACACATCACTGCAATTTTGTAAATTTTCATCATCCTCCGAAAGAAACACCATAGCCATTAACCTTGCCTTAGACTCAGCCCTCAGCTCCGCTGCTAGGCCAATCTCTCTGTCATTATTGAAATGTCTCTTCTGAATAATTCACATATATGGATGTATAAAATATATGACTTTTGAGACTGGCTTCCTTTAGTATAATGTTCCAAGGAAATGATGCAGCCAAAATTTTTTATTTTATTTTTAACATTCTATTGGGTGTGAAGTGGTATGTTATTGCAATTGTGATTTCTACTTCCCTACTAACAAATGTTTAGATTTTTTCCCCTATGTGTATTTTCATATTAATTATTATTTTTTTGACTTTTTTTGTATTTAGTACAGGTTCTACAGAGTCTCACTACACAGATCAGACTTGTAGTGATCCTCCTGCTTTTGGCCTCCCAAATGCTGGGATTACAGGCACGCGCCACCACACCTAGTCTCAGTCATTGTCTCAGCGTGCCCCAGGGGCAGGGCTGGTACTTCACACCAGGGATCGAACCCTGGTCCCTGTGCCTGCCTAAGGAGGCACTTTAATCCGCTGAGCTATCTGGCTGGCCCGATATTATTTTTGAAAGTTAGTAGAATTCAACTGGAGAGCCATACAAACCTGGGGTTTTCTTTGTTAGAGAGTTTCTAATTACTACTGTAATATCTGTTTTCAGTTTATTTCTTCCTAGTTAAACCTTAGTGTATTCTATTTTTCTTGGACTTCACCCATCCCATGTAGGAAGTTATCAAATTTGCATACACATGATTGTTCAAAATCAGCCCTTATTATTCTTTTGTTTTGGAAAGATCTATTGAATGTCTCCAGTTTGTTTTTGAATTTATATATTTGAGTTTTATTTTTCCCCTTAGTCTACCTAAGTGTTTGTCAGTTGTTTAGATAGATACCTGATAGATACCTGCTAGGTCCATTTTTGTCTAAAGTGGTGTTAAATTCTAGTATTTCCTCATTAATTTTCTTCCTGGTTGGTCTGCTGAATATGCATTAAAGTACCCCACTCTTCCACCCCCCCCCGTACCCCACTCTTACTGTATTCCAATCTGTTTTTCCTTCATGCCCATTAATATTTGCTTTATATATTTAGGTGCTCTATTATTGGGTGCACATATATTTATACTTATGTCTTCTTGATGAATTCAATCATTTATTGCAAAAGAATGACCTTTTCCCTCTTGTGACAGTTTTTGACTTGATGTGTATTTTACCTAATGTAAGCATAGCCACTTCTGCCCATTTTGTATATAATTTGGATGGAATGTCTTTGATTCTTCTTAGTTATGTGTGTGTAATGAGGCAAAATTAGTGCTCTTGTAGGCATTGTATAGTTAGACCTTGGTTTTTCAGATATGTTTAGTCACTTTGTGCATTTTGATTGGTGAATTTATTTACATTTAAAGTAATTGCTTATCCCTGGTTCCGCAAAAAATAAATAAATAAATAAAATAAAGTAATTGTTTAAAGGAATGCATTTGTTATTTCCATTTTACAGTTATTTTCTTATTGTGTTTGTAGATAATTTGTAGCTTTCCTCTCTTATTGCTTATCTTTGTGATTTTGGTGAATCTTGTAGTACTGAGGTTTGATTTCTTTATTTTTTCATTTTTTATTTTTCAATCATAACTTTACTTTATTGAGAAGTACTATGTGTCAAAGATGAGGATAGATATTTTAAATTCTCCAGTAATTTTTTTAGAATGCACACTGCAAATAAATTATTTACAAACTTAAATGAATATAACAATAAAAACTGTCCAAAATAAAAATGATTTGTCCTGAGATCCTGTACCTCAGATTGTAGAACCTTT
>NW_004524578.1:5359667-5417304 GCF_000260255.1 Octodon degus | reverse complement strand
GGGCTGGCTGGCATGTGGTGCTGGGGGATTTAACCGCAGTCCCTGTGCTTTGCTAAGCTTGTTCTAAGTAGGTGCTTTAGACCACTGAGCCATCTCACCAGCCCCTCAATGTCTTCTTTAGAAGCACTTAGTATTTCTTTGATCATAGTTATTTCTTTTTTTTTACTTCAGAAATTATTTCTCATCTGATTTTCTCTATACCTTTCTGCAGTTGTTTCTTTACTTCCAGTGCTAGTATTTCAGAGATTTCAGGTGTGTGATTTCTAAATTTTTCTATGCTAGTGTCTTCTACATTTATTCTGAGTGGACTCAAGGCCTGCGACTGCATTTTGTTCCTTCTCTTTGTCATTTTGTATATCACTGTCTTTTGACCTTTGGTGTAGAGCTTAGATAGAGTTATTTATTACCTTAGCACCAGGTCCGGATCTATGAAGTTCATACTCATCCAGGTGGGTGTGGCTTGGGTCTGGCTGCTGTGCTCCACTTCTTCCTGCTGCAGCCCTTGGAGGTGAACCCTCAGTGCCACTCTGGCAAGATGTTCTGCTTCTGAATCAGCTGGCTAGGTCTGTCTTCTACCCTCTTTGCAAGGAGTTCTGCTGAAGGGTTCCACGCCAGGCCTGGGCTGTGGGTCAAATCAGGATCCGGGGGCCTCAGGTCATCTCACTCACATTCAATTTCTTTTCTTTGTGTATATACTTAAATATTTTAGTTTGGAGTTCCCATATGGGTTAGATATCTCATAACTATAATAGAAAATTTTACTCTGCTAACAAAACTGCATACAAAAAACTGAACTTTTCCTTTGTTAGCTAAATTTATATTTTTGATATCACAATCTACATTTCTATGTGCATATTTCTTATTGCAGCTGTCATTATTTTTTGAGTATTTTGACTTTTAACCTTAATATTTCAGACACATGATTTCTGGAGTACACCAATAGAGTATTGGAGTCAAATTGTGCATTCGATTATATATTTATCTTTATTAGTGCATTTTATATTTACAAATATATACATCTTCACTCTAGTAATTAGTATCCCTTTGGCTCCCCTTGACTTCCCTCAAGGATTTATTATAAGGCAGGTCTTGGGGGTGGATGAGATCCAATTTTTTTTTTTTTAATCTAGGAAATAGTGAGTCTCTTTCGTTTCTGAGGGACAGTTTCATTGGGTAAAGTATTCTTGATTTGTTTGTTTTAGCACTTTGAGTATATTGTTTCACTCATTTTGCCTGTAAAGTTTGTACAGAGAAATCTGTTCACAGTCTAGTGAGAGACTGTTTTATGTGTGACTTGCTATTTTTATCTTGTTGCTCTTAAAATTATTTAACTTTGATTGTGGATAGTTTACTCATAATGATTCTATGAAGGAAACGTTTTGCGTTGGTTCTGGGGAGGGGGTGTGTTAAGCTTTGTGGATGTCCATGACTTAGGAAATTTTTAGCAATTATTTTATTAAACTTTCCATTCCTATCTTTGCCCTTTTTCCTGATGAAACTCTCATAATGTAATATGATCTTTTTTGATGTTGTCATATAAATGGTCCACTCTTTCAATATGTTTTACCTTTGGGGTACTTTTAAAGTTGAGATCATAGTTTTAAAATTCTAATCATTTATTGAAGCTCTCTATTATGTTTTTTATTTCATTCAACAAATTCTTCATTGTGAGGATTTCTATTTGATTCTTACTATACAAAGTTGAACACATAAAATCTGAAGTGCTTTAAAATCTGAAAGGTTTTTAGTGCAGTATGACACACAAAATGCTTACATTCAAAGCATTTGGAATATGAGATTTTTTTGATTAAGTATGCTCAAATGGTAAAGTCTATGCAAATATTCCAAATTCAAAAACTGAAATCTGGGCCAGCCAAATAGCTCAGGGATTAATGCACCTGCAAGCAGGTGCAGGAACTGTGGATTCAATCCCCAGGTCTGCTGTACTGGCCCCGCCCCCACCCCCAGGAGGGCATGCTGAGATGGCAATTGAGACTGGGCGTGGTGGCGCCAGCCTGTAATCCCAGCTCTTGGGAGGCTGTAAACAGGCGGATCACTACAAGTCAGATCTAGTAGTGAGACCCTGAACACCCTGTAGACCCTTCACTAAGATACAGAAAAAAAAAAATTTTTCAGAAACTGAAATCTGAGCCACTTCCTGTTTCTTATGAGGTAAGGGATTCTGTAGCAGCATACATTTTTCAGCTGAATTTCTCATTCAGATCATGAATTGTTTTCCTAATTTCATTGAAACATATCTTTTGGAGTTTCCTTAAATCATCATCTTCATTTCTTCTTCCAGTACTTTGTAAATTGCCTTTTCTTTGGCATCAGTTACTTGTTTTTTTTTTGATGGCATCTTGCTTCCTTGCTCTTTTCTTTTCCTTCCCTTCCTTTTCCCTTTCCTTTCCCTTCCCTTCCCCTTCCCTTCCCTTTTTTTTTCTGGAAGAACCGGGGATTGAACTCTGGTCCCTGAGCTTGCCGGGCAAGTGCTTATTCCACTGAGCTATCTCCCCAACCCCTCTTTCTTTCTTCCTTCCTTCCTGCCTTCCTTCCTTCTTTCCTTCCTTCCTGGCTTTGTATGTGTCTGTGGACCTGGTGGAATGATCACTGCTTTCAGGATTTATCTAGTGATTTTGAGAAGACTTTTATCTGCCAGTGGGTGGCTCGGGCTCCAGGTTACTAAGAAATCTCTTTTGGCCCTGAGGTGATCCCCAGATGGGAATGGGTGACAGAGGCGGGTTGCTTCCTTTTGCCTTCTGTGTCCTCCTTGGTTTCTGTACTGATAGGGATTCTGGCAGTCCTTGGATGTGCTCCAGTGCTCGCCTGCAAGCATTTCGTATGAGGTGGCAGGATTATGTGGGATTATCTTGATAATCAGTGTAACAACAAGAGGTCTTGTAGAGGGAATGAAGAGGAGGAGTGGAGGCAATAAAGGTGACTTGATGACAGAAGCAGAGAGATTGCGAGATGCTAATTATTTTTAATTTCAAATTGCATTGATTTTTGTCTGATTTTCTATTTTATTTCTATTCCAGTTTTTCTATGCTTTTTCTTATGCTTCTTTTTAGTTTATTTTGTGCTCCATTTCTAGTCTCCCATATTGAAATTTATGCTATTACTTTAAAATCTTTCCTTTTTGATGTAGATATTTATAGCTTGGAATTTCTCTCTGGCTACTGCTTTGAATGCATTCATTAAGTTTTAAAACTATGTTTTCATTTTCATTCATCTCAGTCTATGTTCTAATTTCCACAGCAACTTCTGTTTTGACTTATATTCCTGAATACATTGTTTAATTATCATATATTTGTGAATTTTCCAAATTTTTCTTAGTCCCTGATTCGTAATTTTATTATACTTGAAGGATATTCTTTGTATGATTGGAGTCCTTTTACATTTATTGAGGTTTGTTTGTAGCTGTGCATAGTATCTGTCCCAGATAATGCCACAGTTGTACCTGGGAAAAGTTCCCAAGTACAGCTGCTGTAGTGTTCAGCTGTTGTAGGGTCAAGTGTTTTAGATATCTATCTATTGGGTCTAGTGGGCTTGATAGTATTGTTCAGTGCTTTTATTTTACTGTTAGCTTTACGTCTAGTTCTTTCTATCCATTATTAAAAGTAGGGCACTGAATTCTCCAATTGAAGTTGTTGAAATCTTAATTTTCTCTCTTGATTTGGCTTTTTACATTTTGGGGGTCTGTTGTGAGTTTATATGTTTATGTGTTCGTATTCATGTTGGCTGTTCATCACTATCATAAACACTTGACACAGATAGTTGATAGAGAAGAGGTTTATTCTGGCTCACAGTTTTGGGGGTCCAGTCCATGGTCAGGTGCACCTATTGGCTTTTGGCCTGTGGTAGAGATGCCACGTAGCAGCAGTGGGGAGTGCACGGTAGGACAAGCCACTCCCCCTATTGACCGGAAGTCCCAAAGGGTGGGGGAGAGCTGGGGTCCCACTATCCCCTTCAAGGACACTCCCCCAATGACCCGAAGACCTCCTGCTTTGCCCTACCGCCTAATAATTTTACCACTAAATGCTACCACTGTGGGGACCAAATTTTTAACACATGGGCCTCTGGGGACATTTATGATCAAAACTATAACAATCAATACTGTGTTTTGATAGACCAAGTGTTTTATCGTAAAATTTCTTCATTGTCTCTAGTAGCAATTTCCCTTGTAAGTTCAGTTTTGTCTATTAGTGTAGCTAATCCAGCTTTCCTTTGGCTACTTTTACTGTCCTTTTATATTAATCCACTTGTGTCTTTAAATCTGAAACCATCTAGGCTACCAGGAACCAGGGTGGTGCCAAAGCCATCAGTGGACTGATTTAATAACCACACAGCCCTAGGCCCAGCACCACAGCATGAATCAGTTACACACTTGAGATCCACTCACGTCCAAAAAAGTCCCACCTATGACTACAAGAGGCTCAGGGGGACATCTAAACACAAACCATAACAGTAGCTATTACTAATGGTATAGGATTTTTTTCCTTTTCAGATAATTCATTGTTATTTATTCCTTTATGTTCTTATTAACGTAAGATACCTCTCTGTACATTACATGCCCGTCAACAGTGACTTAACATTTGTCTTACAGTTTCCTTTTAAGTCAAATGTACATTAAAGGAGTTAACAAAAAATTATAGCATCCTTTTCATTTCCCTGGGGATGACTGTCTTGATGTGGAGTCTCACATCTTTGCCACGGGTCCCCTCTGCCTTTCCTTTCATTCCTGTTC
Source organism: Octodon degus (assembly GCF_000260255.1). NCBI lineage: Eukaryota > Metazoa > Chordata > Mammalia > Rodentia > Octodontidae > Octodon > Octodon degus. The sequence continues at coordinate 5,412,557 of NW_004524578.1, read as the reverse complement.
ACTTTCCAATTTATCTTCTTTCCCCCAGTTTCAAATATCTTTTCCTCTCATCCTCCAGGGGTCTGTAAGAATTTTACTTCCTGTCTGCACACCCACTGAGCTTTTATGCAGCTCAAAATCACTGTTCCCAAGTGGCCTTCGTTTTCTCCCCTCAGCACAAGCAGAACACATTCTATTTTGAAGTCATCTATTTCCCACGTTACAGGAATAGGATTCGCTTGAAAGCAGTACCCCTAGGAGGTGAGGCAGTCACCTCTCCCAGGTGTGGTCAACTCTAGTCAACTTCACGGTGAGTAACCATTGAATACGGGTGCTGTCCTCATGAGCAGCCACCAGGCTCTCGCAGGGAGGCTGAAAAACACAAGGTACACTAGTAAGGCATTTCCGGTAGGGGCAGACCACCAGGGCTAGCCATTCACACTACATTATTCAGGGCCACTGTTAAATGACTAATCAATTGTGAATTAGAGTTCTGAGCCATGTATAACTTATTTGTGGCATGGTGTCACCATTAATCATGTTCTGGAATGCTGAGAAAAGACTGGAGGGAGCTAAAATTGAAGGTCTAAGGTTTCCTGAGACCAAGCTTATTTAATGATATTCATGAATAGGTGACGTGTTGTAGTAACCAGCCTTTGGTGTCAGTCCAATTTCATCACTGATCCCAGGGGCTAGATAGCTGCCCAGATGGCAAGCTTTCTGGAAAATGGCAGTTAGTATTCTGTGTGAGTCTGGGGAGAAGTTATATACAACACATCTTGTATTTTTAAAACTCTAAACCAAGAAGAGGTTTAAGATTTCTCCATAAAATTCCAAACTTGTTTTAGGCTAAGGAAAAAGGTCAGATTTCCCTGCAGTTTGGGACTTTTGGGGGTCTTATTATACAAGAAGTTGACCTAAATGCGAGAGTCAGTTTTGGAGAGACCGACCACAAAGACAGTTTGGAGTTGCAGAAGCTTCTGCTTTCTCAGAGTTTTCTAATACTCTGACTGTCAGGAACAACAGTAATGCTGACTCCATCTCTGTGGGCATAGCAGGCACTGCTCTGTGTGTTCCATAGACTCTGGAACTCTGTGCTCTGCCATGAGCTAGGGCAAAGAAGAGGAAAAGGGGGACCAAGAAAGTCCCTCCTTGACAGGCATTCATCTTCCATGCCCTGAGTTCATTATCCATGGGTTCAATCAACCATGGATTGAAAATATTTGGAAAAAAATTGCATCTGTACAGGACATTGTGAAATTTTTCTTGTAATAGTGTATTACGTAGAAAATTATGACAACTATTTACATAGCATATACATTGCACTAAGTCTCATGAATGATTTAGGAATTATTTCAAGAATTTGAGAGGATGTGCATAGGTTTTATACCAATATGACACCAGTTTTATATGCAGGATTTGAGCATCCTTGGATTTGGTATCCATGGAGATGGTCCTAGAACCAGCCTCCATGGATACTAAGAGATGACTGCGTTGATGTGGCTATAAGCATACTTTGGGCCCTACACCTGCTTCAAATTGCCTGTCCCTCCAGAGCATTTTTGTAAGTTCTTTGGAGATAGAGCCCTACCATCCATCATCCTGGGACCTCTTACCTGTAAGGCTGGGGTGGCAGACATGCTTTCCCCCAGTGGTGGCCATTGCTTCTTCATCAGTTCTGGGATGCTGGCTGATTGTAGTTGGTGGGCCCTGTTGTGGTTCCCTCAGGACACAGACCTCTTGGACAGCCCAGTCCACTCTACACCACTGCTTTCTCACACATGGTCCATACATTCTTGGTTCTATTACAGCCCAGAAGTACAGGCAATTGCCCTTCAGTAGCCTCTCTTTCTCTCTGACCTCAGAGTAGCTTGGATGCCTGCTATGGACAAGCTTCGTTGTGTCCCCCCAAATCCATATGCTGAAGCCCTAACTCTCAATGTGCCTATATGTAGAAATAGGAGGCAGTTAAGGTTAAAGGAGGTCATAAGAGCAGGGCCTTGATCATATGGGATTCATGTCTACATGAAAAGTGACACCCAAGAGCTCTTTCTCTCTATGTGTGTACCCAGGGGAAAGGCCACCTTGGGACCTTGCAGCTATGTCAGAAAGACCCTGTTTGAGACTGAGTGCTGCCAGATTTCCAGCCCCCAGAACTGTGAGGAACATGTTTCTATTGTTTATGTCCCCCAGTCTGTGGCTATTTGTTCCACAGCCAAAGAACAGCAAGACATGGCCTGTTTGTCACCTTCTAGCTTTCATGGGTATGAACCAGGCCCCAGTCCACAGTGGTGTTCTGGGCTCAGGAAATCGATCCTTTGTGAGGCCCCCATGCAGCCTCGTTGCTAGGCATGAGAGGAGTGGGAGGCTCCATCTCATGGCTGGCCTGATCTATTGTCTTGATGCCAACCCAACCTTTCATTTTTACATCGTAGCATACACAGCTGCCAAGACTGTAGATCCACTGTGGGAATCCAGGTCTGACTATGATTTATGGTCTTTCCTCAGCTCTACCCCATGGATCATCGGCAATGTAAGGACTCTAGACAGTAAGCTCCTCAGGGCAGGGCCATGTCTGCTGCTGTGTTTACCACTGTATCCCCTCACCCCTGGTGTGCTCCACCCAGAGTCCAGGCTGTTGTGCAGTAGGAATTGCCACATGGGCGGCAGCTGATACCAAATCGGGCACATAACAAAAGCTCAATATTCTTGTTAAAACTGTTGAATGGAACAGAGAGGCCAGCTCTCCAGTGCCAGAATGAGGGATTGGGAGTTTCTGGACGTTACTGCGGCCTTCCAGCTGCACCAGTGTTGACTCAGTGAGGAAACTCTGGACATTTCCCTTTGGGACAGGTGGGACTGTTTCCATCTAGGTCTGCCTTCCTCCTCTCCTCTGCTTTCTTCCAGGCCTGCATGAGCCATTTCCTTCTCCACTCTGAGGCTCTAATCTCACCTGTCCCCAAAGGTGGCCTTTAGAGATGGCACCACATGGCTGTGAGCTAGCAACAGGTAGTGGGAGGGAGCTAGTGGCCCTGCCGCCTCAGGAGAAGAGACTCCGCCCTGGACCTGTGTGTCAGAGAGGGGAAAGCTGTGGCTTGGGAGTTCAGCCATGGTCCTTGGCTGAAGCAGGAGGGGGAAATCAGAGAGGCAGTGAGGACAAGGGGGTGAAAGTCACTGCTGTTTCACTTTCACCCCTCATGTGCTGTGTGATCTCAGCAAAAGTCTGTGCTCTCTAAACACGCCTGGGGTGGGGAGTCTGGTGGCTAATGCTTTGCATGTGTACTCTGTGAGAAATAACGAGACAGACTCCATGGAACATATTTTGTCTTTGGGGGACAAACAGTACGAGCTATTTATTTTAAGAGCATGGCTTAATCAGCTCGCCCAGCTTATCCCAGAAGCACCCCTGGCTATGCTGGCATGGTCTGTGCAGAGACAACAAAGTCCAATTAATTGTCCTTTTCTGCCTGGAGCCCAGCTAGCTGCCTTCCAGCAGAAGACAGAATGCTGTTGGTGTGGCATTCAAGGTCATGCATATCTACCCATGACCATCTCTTGAACCCATTCATTCATCCAGAAGTCTATGGATCCCTTCATCTGCATCAGGCCTTGTGGTGGGCCCTGGGGGTGCAAATCTGGAAACACACTGGCCTCTGAGTCTCCAGCTTCCACTCCTGTCCTCCTCACGATGCAGCGCTCTTTGTACCAGCAAATTGCACCCATGCCTGTTGTCCTGCAGTCTGTCCCTTGCTGCTCAGAATGGCCTTTTTTGTCCTCTGTGTGCCAAACCTTACTGCTCCTTCTTGTCCCTCTCTGAATTTTTCATGGGCTCCATTATGCATTGGGAAGTGCCCTTGCTGTAGCCCTGCAAGCTGCGAGGACAGAGTGGGCCTCCCAGCTCTTATGTTCTCTGTATTGAATGCGGCTGTCTGCTCTGCAGCGTGAGGGTGCTGCGTTACTCTCAGGGAGCTTCATTGCTCATGGCTGGAGGATCTCCTTTTCCAGTGTTTCATCCATTCAGCAGCCTCCAGCCCCAAGCCCAGCAAGCTGAGCTCCATCAGGCCTTGGGGCACTTGTAGTTCGGAGAAGGTAATGCGTATCATGGCCTTACAGAAAGCTGGGGCCCATGGTGTACAGACAGAAGGTACAGAAGACCGCAGGAATGTTACGTGAAGAGAGAAACAGAGCAAATGCTCGTGCTTGCTTTGTTATGTTTGCTTTTCAAAGGAGGAGAAGGAAGAGTCAGGTTCATTGTCCAACTTGAGAAGGAAGTGCCAGCTGATGGGAGCCAGCTGAGGGGGGCATGATGGGGTGCGGCGGGAAGGAGATGGCTACTGGTCACTCGCTGGAACACAGCCTACCTGCTTTAGGTATTAATACAGAATTTGAGGTAAAAGAAGACCAACATATTGGGGGATGGACTGCCATTGAAAACGTAGTGTGTTACAGTTCTCATGAGGAAGAGCTCTACTGTGGGCATGCAGGGAAGCACCAGGCCTGCTCAGGATGCAGAAGCGGCAGGAGAGATGTGTGGGACAGAGGAGGATTGGGAGTGCAGACTCCGGTCTGGGTGGTGGGCATCTGAAAAGTATACCTGGGGTAAACTGTTCATGGCCTTTAGCCACAGGCTGGTCCTGGGAGGGCAGCACCCTAGGGTCAGCAAGGAGACCCCGCTTCAAAGCATCAGAAATAGAAAATGAAGGATGTGCTCAGAGTCCTTTCTCATGTCTCAGCTTTGGCTTCCTGTCTCTGGTGAACCTCAGTGTCTTCCATCAACAGGCACTGTCTGCTTGTCATTTTCGAGCAGCCCTAGGTGCACTGAGCAGCGGGACCTGGGATTGAGCCCACATCCTGCCCAACACCTGCCAGGACAGGGCACACGGGACACTGGGCAGTGCATGGGGGCTGGAGGAGACATCATGTGTATTGGGTGGTGGAGCCGAAGACCAGAGATTCTGCAGAAGACCAAGCCAGCACTCAGAGGCTCGGGGGTGGGGGAGGGGCAGTGCTGCATATGTCAGCTTATGTGGAGGTGAACACAGGTGTGGTGAGATGCTGTTGGGCCACAGTAGCTGAGATTGCTGCAGCTGCAGTTACCTGGAAGGTCTTGCTAGAAGCAGTGATGTCATATGACCTGGAAAGTCTGACCCCACAGCATAGACAGGCTGTGCAGAGGATGTGCAAACCTGCGAGAAGAGGAAGAAGCAAGAACAGCGAAGTGGAGTCTGCAAAGGGGCCATGGGTTGCTCTCTTTAATCATTTGTAATGACATCATAGCTACATGAAGCTGCAGCCACTGGGGGCTGCAAGGATGGGTCACTGGGGTAGAAAGATGCATTTTGATGAGCCAGCTGCTGGGCCACCGGCTCTCCATGTCCAAGCTTAGACATCTCCCAGAGTGTCACTGCAGACCGAGTGTGCTACTGAAGGGTTAGTAAGGAAGCCAGGAAGGTCCTGAATGATTCAGTGCCCCCAGCATGGCCACAAGCAGGGATGTCCAACAATACACTCAGCAGCAGTGAGGTGACGGCTCTCTGTCTGCCTGAATGGGTCACCTCATGTTGCCACGGGTGAGTGATGCCTGATTGATGGTCCCTGGAGGAATAGTTCTTTAACACATCCAGGTCCCTGTAAGGAGGTTTGTGCCACTAAATGAGCCGAGGAGAGGGCAACTGCTGCCCAGAAGAAGCCCATGGCTTGATGGGGTCTATTAGCTGTTCTGTAGTTTCGGGTTTTGCAAGGGGAACAATACAATACAGGACACATATTTACTTATAACAGTCACTCAAAGAATCATATACAAAAAGATAGTTCAGGAAATCTGTCCACACACTGAAGACCAAAGAGTCCAGCTGAGGGCCTGGATCCCATGATAATGTCCTGCATGAGCCCAGCTGGGGACCTAGAACTTATAACACTGCCTCCCACAAGTCCAACTGGAGGTGAAGAGTCCGCAACAATGCCTCCTGCAGGTCTGCTTCATGGATATGTTCTGGGAAGGTCCAAAAATGAGTGGTGGAAGCTAAAAAAGTGTATGCCAGAGGGATGAAGGACCTGTGCTGGCAGCTGAGGGATCTGCACTGGAACCAGGAAGGATGCTCAGGGTCAGGACCAGAGTGCTCCCGAAGGTATCATAGCAACAGTGAGCTCCCAAGCTCCTTCAGCGTTGAGGAAAGCCGAGTTCCCACGAAGAAAGCCAACATAACATAACAAGCTTCCCCATGAGGCTGAGCAGTGCACCATCTTCCCCTCTGGAGCCAGAAAGTGATACTCAAGGTGAGGACCAAAGCTCCCCCAAAGTGATCAATAGCTATTTTTAGCAACAACAAGGTCTCAAGCTTCTCCAGTAACAACATCCAAATTCACCAGGAAAGCCAGCATGACAAGGTCCTTCAGAATAGCTCAGGAGAACCAGCAGCTTCCAACAGCATCTTTTCTCTAGTTCTGCCTCTTATGCTGCTGGCAACAATCCCCTCCACACCCAGCACCACACTGGTTCAGTTCAGCTGGGTGTTCCAAGTTGACCACCAGTTGGCAATCCACCACAATGTATATTACTATAACAAAATACCTGATACTGGCTACTTATGAAGAAAAGAGATTTTTAAGTGTGCAGTTTGGGAGGTTCAAGGGCATGGTGCCAGCACTGGCTTGACTCTGGTGAGGACCCGTTGGCTGGGTCAAATGGTAGACACCATCATGGTGGGAGAATGCATGAGGGGAAGAGACCATGTGATGAAGTGGAGCCAGGGAGCACAGAGAAACACTGCTTGCTCTTTCTTAACAATCTTCTCTTGCTGGGACTAACTGGGATTCCCTGAGAACCACATCGGTCCTTCCTGGGATTTGTGTCCACAATGATCTAATTACCTCCTGCTCAGCCCTGTATCTTAGAGACCTGTTAGTGCCCAACATCACCACCCTGGAGACCCAAGCTCCACCCCCCCCCAAAGCCCTAGAGAAAGACTCAAGCCACATCCTAACCATAGCATGGGGAGACGGGTCAGCTGAGGACTGGGTGGCTGTCAGCAGTGAGCATGCAGTCATGTGGACACCAAGGGAGGTGGCCAGAAGTAGGCAGAGTAAGGAAGGACAGGTCAGGGAGCAGCATGCAGAGAGGCTAGAGATACCCGAGTGCTCAAGCCAGGCATTGCAAATGTGGCCAATACAGCATTGCATGGTAAATATTTTAGGTTTTATAGATTATGCAATCTCTGTGTTGTGGTTTTAGTCTATGACGTCTCCCAAAGTATCATGTGTTCAGCAATGGGTCTTCCAGAAGGTGACAGGGCCATAGGGGTGTTATATGCACTTGTAGATGCACCCACTGATGAGTTTATAGTGGGATGTGCTGCCCAGAGGTGGCCCGGTGGGAGGCGGTCACTGAGGCATGTGGCTACAAGAGTATATTCTTGACCATAGCTCCTCTCCTCCATGCTCTCTGCTGCCTAGCTGCCCTGAGCTGACCATCTTCCCTCCGCCATGCTCTCCCGTCATGCTCCTTCTGCCATGAGCATAACCAGCCAGGGACTGAATCCTCTGAAGTTTTAAGCCAAAACAAACCTGTCTTTTAAATTGGAGGTGTCAGGTATTTCGTTCTAGAGACAGAGTGGGTGATAAACCCCCGGCTACTTAGCTGTAGCTTGTAAGCAAAAGCAATCGCAGCCACAAACGGATGGGGCTGGCTTGTGCCAACACGTTTTTATTTTTAACAACAGACCATGGCAAGGATTTGCTGGTGAGCTTGCAGATATTTGGCTCAGAAAGCCAAGGGTTCTCAGGCAGGCATGAGGCAGATGCAGGAGGGGGACAGAGGGACAGAACTAGGAGGGAAACATGTTCCCTGAAGGTGAGCTGGGCTCCCCCCGTGGGCTTTGGGAGTGAAGGGTGGGCTTTGAACAGGCAGGAGTATAGATAGCCATTGGACAGTGTCTGAAAGGGTCGTCCTGGTGTTGGTGTAGCAGCCAGCCTCAAGGCCAACCAGGAGCCTGCTGCAGTGGACCTTTGCCAAAATAGTGTCATGGGATGAAGAGCAACAGGCCCTGGGGAGTGTGACAAGACTTGATATCCTGACTGTAGGCTAGTGCTCAGACTTCACACTTGTGGATAGACAGGTGGGTCCAGAGAAGAGCTGTATATTAAGTAGTGACTCCCATCAACTGTGGCACACCCTGAAGGAAGAAGCCGAGCATCCCCTCACTGGGTCAGTAAAAGCTGAACTAAACAGAAGTGGGAGTGGCCTCTCACCATTAAGGATCTTCCTCTATGTCCTGCTGGCCCCTGCTGCAGGTGAACTATATCTGTCTGAACGCTCTGACAATTTCCTACTCCACTTAATCTCTGAAGTTTCACTATGATGTGTGAAGTAGAAGCTTATATTTCTATTCATTTTGTTCACTACAGTATTTAACCCACTCTTTTCCATGGTTTTACTGTGCACTGTTCTGTAGTCCAAACATATGAAATGGGAAATTCTAGAAATAAGTCATAAGTTCAAAGTTGTTCAGTGTTCTGTGTATCATGGCCTGGCCTGGAATACTAATCTTCCCCTTCTCCACAATATCCACATTGTATATGCTACCTGCCTGATAGTTACTCAGTAGTTGTCTTGGTTATTAGATTGGCCATGTGGTGGGATTGCAGTGCTTATGTCCAAGTAATACTTATCTCACTTAATAGTGGCCCAAAGCAAAAGAGTAGTGTGATGCTGGCGATTCAGAGATGCTGAAGAGAAGCCATAAAGTGCTTCTTTGGAGTGAAAATGTTCTCAGTTTAAGAAAAAATAGTATTCTGGCTTTGCTTATAACTGTGGTGTATTATTGTTTTATTTGATTATTAGTTGTCATTCTCTTATATATAAATTAAACATTGCAATAGGTATGTATATACAGGAAAAGCACAAGATACAGGGTTTCAGGCATCCCCTGCGAGTCATAGAACTGCCCCTAAAGGGAGACTATGATTTTATATACATAGTTTGGTTTTTTCTCTTTCTTTCCTGGGGATTGAACCCATGGCCTTACACATGCTAGACCTGTAGCTGAGCCACATCCGTAGCCCTTCTGTTCTGTTATTTTGAGACAACATCATGCTGAGTTCCCGGCCTGCCCCCCACTTGGGATCCAGTTGCCTTAGCCTGCAAGTAGCTGGGATAAGAGTTGGGAGCCCTTGCACCTTGGTTTGTAACGCCTTTTTATTTAAGGACTCACGACTTTGTATTTTGCACATCCCTTAATCATTACCTCTTCAAATGCAGTTCTTTTGTCATTTCTTTTGTTCTTGTCCTTGGAGCAATTAGTAGACAAAAGTTGATACTTTTCAAACTACCTTTGCTTTATCTGATTTGCCTTTTCGTTTCATTTTATTCCCTTGTCTCTACTGCTTTCTGGATAAAATTCTTCACAGTTATCTTTCAATTCATGAATCTGATTCCTTTACCCCTAGAATTCATCCAATGCTTCAGTTTTTACATTCGTACAACTCTGCTTGCCAAGGCTGTTTCCAAGCTTGTGAACGCTTGGTGCTTTTTTCTGTTCTACTTGATTCTTTTCTTTCACGAGTTCCTGTTCTTTTAAAGTGTATGCTCCCGTGGGCTGGGGAAATAGTTCAGGGGTCTAAGTGCCTGCCTGGCAAGCAGGGTTGCCTGGGTTTGATCCCCAGTCCCATAGGCCATGCTGGCCCCACCACTGAAATCAGGTGGGGTGGTGCAGGCCTGTAATCCCAGTGCTGGGAAGGCTGAGCTAGAGGGATCATGACAAGTCTGAATCTCATGTTTGCAGCTGGCTGTGTGCAGACAGATAATATCTACGCATTCTGACCAGCCAGAGGAAGCCAAGGAGGGCCATTGGATATAGCCCCTCTGCCCAGCTTGGGAGGCATGGGCTTTGTCACAAGACCATGACATTTGTGATCACTGAAATGTCGGAGGCATGGGGTTCATTTGAGGGTACCTGTTTAGCAAGGCATTGGGCCCTTGAGAACTTGGCTTTGCTGAGTTCAATCCGAAAGACAGGATATCTGATCTCTCTCTGGGCAGGGGTTTGTTTATCCTGAATCCAGCGCCAGCAGCCCTATTAGTTTTGAACTGACTTGAATATTTTCCCCCATTTGGGCAGAGCCCCTTCTGTGCCAGGAGAAGGGTATAATAACATAGTGTTGAGGCTGTCCCTGGACGGGGGCTGGGCGTTATTCATTTTTCCTCCCTTCGCCCACCCTCCACCACACTGCTTAATAAAAGTTTATTGATTTGCACCGTGAAATGGGTGTTTAATCTGTGAGTCATGTTATAAATAGTTTATATGTCTTAAGCACGTATTCAGATAGGTATTGCAACTGCTGTAGGAGCCTGCGTCCTAACTGAGCTGTGGCTGTTGCTCCCAGGCGTACAGGGACCCTGCTGAAACTGCTCCGGGGCCACAGAACATTGTCCCACGCCACCTTCCCTTGTGCACTGTGTGTCTGTGTACTCATGCCAACACACAGGAAAGTACATAAAGGATAGAAATGCAACACTGTAATGTAATATGTATGATATATTACGTCTATTTTGTAAAACAAAATATTACAAGGACCATTAGCACATTAAGCCGACCCCACCATAATGTCCACCACACTCTCTTCCTTCTCCTACATCTCAGGTTAAGAAAGTGGCATCTGGCTTCCACTGAGCTTTCAGCGTCTCTCAGGGTTGCTATACCAAGAGTCATGGTTGCATGTTGACTTCGCCACATATTATTTTTACAACGTGTGAATACATAGCAATCCTTGCACAAGACTTCCAGAATTGCTGTTTTATAACCATCAACTGACGTGTTAACACCAACCTCGTTGGAGAGAGAGCTGATCGCTGGAGACACGTCATTGGCCAATGGATTGTTGAATGAGTGACTGGCACACGCGGCCCACGAGCTGGCAGTGAGCCTCAGAGGCCTCTGACACGGCTAAAGCACAGCCAGCTTGCAAGGTCCTGGGAGAGAAGGCAGAGAGCAGAGCAGCTTTGTAAAGGGCGCTTGGCAGGGGGAAGGTGCAGAGGGACGCACCGAGGGCAGCTCTCTCCCCCGGACACCGGTGAGTGGGTTCGCGGTGGAGGGCTCCACGAATCCAGTGGGGCTGCAGTCAGGAATGGATACTCATCTTAAGCAGCAGAGGGCAGTAGGTAGGAGAGATGGATATGGGATGAAGGAAAGAGAAGAAATAGGGAGCAAATGAGCAGAGAGAAGGAGCAGGAAGGGAGCAAATGAGATGGCAAGAACAAGTGAGCACAGGAGAGTGTCGGGGCGGAGAGCAAAGGAGCAAAGAGCTTATTGCAAACTGGCTGAGGGACTCCTCCTTTCTTTGAGCCCCATCTAAGCCGGGTCCACATCTGTGCGTCCTGCCTGTGTGCCTCACACAGAACGCTGGGCTCTGCATGGACACGGTGTCAGGAATTGGGGGGTGCTAATTCAGCCCTTGTGTGGCTGGCGCTCACCTGGACACTGTGCTTTGTCCCACTGAGTTCTACCTGCCAGAGGTCTCTGGTTTCCTGAGTTCTTTACCTTTTTCCTGCCGTGGGATGGATCTGCCCCCTGTTCTGAGCATCTAGTCTGCTCCAAGGGAAATCAAGGTGTTTTCCTGAGAAATTCCAGAAGGAAAACCTTCTAACTTCTTGGTTACTGTTGAGTGCTGGCCCTTGAAATGTAGAAGCTGCTCAAGCTCTGAAAGGGGCTATTTTTCTGAAGAGGGCTTCAAATCGAGGGGGAGGAGAACTCCTAGTGAGTGGGGAAGGGGACAATAATTGAGGAAAATTAACTTGGAGGAAGGATTTATTTTGGTTCACAGTTTGGGGGTTCAGCCTGTGTTGCTTGAATCCACTGCTGTGAGCCTCTCTAGGGAAGCAGAACCTCATCGTAGCAGAGTTGGATGTAGATAATCCACGCTCAGGCCTGGTGGTCATGTCATGGTGTCCAAGGAGCAGAGAGAGTGCGGGTCTGGGTCCCCTGTCCCCTTCAAGGGTGACAGTGGTGTAACTTTATCCCACTAGGCCCCATCTCCTAAAGGCTCCACACATGGGCCTTGGGGGACGCATTTGAGGTCATCGTGTCCAAGGAAATTCCACGGCGAGCTGGCCTGCAGGGTCGCCCTGACAGCACCACAAGCCACACACCCAAGGGTGCTGCCACAGCAAGTAGACAGAGAGCTTCGCTGAATTGCAGACATTCTTTGCCTCCTGAATCTCTCCCTCACCTCCCTGTCCCACAGATACAATGACAAGGAGAAATAAATAGCATTCTGTTACCATGGAAGCACCTATCTGTGTTGGCGAAGGATGGCTGACAAGGGGGAGAACTTGAAAAATGGCACCCATCTTTTTCTCATTGATTTAAAGCTGGTTGTCCAAATATTTGTATCACTTGAGGCACAAGCCAAAAAATTCATCACATTTAGAATGCAATTTTATTATCCAGTACAAACATTGTCTGGTGCAGTCCTTAATTTATCTGCAAATAATGTCAACAATAGAAATTGGAACTAGAAGGGGGCGAGTGTTTATTTCAGGCACACATATGCTGCACACCTGGGGTCTAGTGACACACAAGAGGGCTGCAACGCAATTCCCACCCTCGTACAATTTATTTTTCAGAGGGGAACGCACATGTGAACAAAACTTACCAAGATAATTCTCGGTTCTGGCACGTACTGAGCAGGGGCAAACATGGCGGCCACACTTGGGAGTGCCCAGGGACAGTGGCCACGGGAAGAACTGTGTGCTGAGAGGTGCCACATCTGTGACAGGGAGGGAGGGAGGGAAGGGAGGGCGGGCAGGAGCACAGGTCTAGAGAGGGCCGTAGTGCCTAAAGCTGTTGGAGGATGTCGAGCAGGAGGACAGGCATGGGCTGTGTTGTGTTTTTAGTTTGCTTTCTGTTTTCCAAATATTACCTTACCTGGGGGGCGGGGAATATATTGGAGGGAGCCAGAAAGGGAGGAGGGAGACACTCAGGAAATCCTCTGGCTCTAATGTTTGTGACTCGTCAAATGTCATGTATTGGAGTGGAATCCTCAGTGGTTTTGAGATGTGGGACAGCTAGGAGATTAGGTCATGAAGCTGGGGCCCTCCCCAATGCAATTAGTGCCCTTAAAAACAACAAAAGAGGCCCCAAAGAGGTGAAAATGAAGGAAAAAGGCACCATCTAAGAAGCAGAATAGCTCTTACCAGACACCCAATCTGTTAGTATCTCGATCGTAGACTGCCCAGCCGCCAGAATGGTGATAGGTACATTTCTGTTGTTTATAAATCACCTAAAGTATTTGCTTATAGGATCCTTAAGTGACCAAGGCAGAAAGCCACAGCTTGGCAGCAGTGAGAAGCCTGGGATTTGGCACAAAGTAGTGGCTGAGAAATTAGGAACAACAAATGGAGGCAGGACTGGTGGTACTGGTGGCTGACTGGACTAGGGACAGAAAGGGAAACTGAGGATACAAAGGTAAATCTGCGGTTTTGAGCAGCAGCCACTAGCAGGTTAGTGGTGTCATTTGCTGATTTGAGGAAACCTGTGGGGTGACTGAGGGAGGACGCTGGGAATTCAACTTTGTGAAAATTCTGAGTTTGAAGCACGTAGTGGACGCTGTTGTACGCTACACAGACGCCCCTTTAAGACTAAGGCACTCATTCTCCTGTTGCCAGCAGTGGTGGTTTCGCTCAGAAGGTCTGTCCCCACACACTGCTCTCAGTGAGTGGCCTCTCAGGATCACACCCCTGCCTGGGATGTACGAAGCCTTGCCTCCTTGTTCCTGCTTGGGGCAACTCGGAAAGGCCATTCCCAGGCCACAGCTCCCTGTGCTCCTGGCCGAGCTCTTCCTGGGACTGCATCTGGGTTCCCTAGCTCCCATCCCAGGTGTCTTTTCCTCTCCATCGTGGTATTCTCGAGGGCATCATGGTGTTCGCGGTGAACCTCTTGTGCACAAACCTCCATCTCAGAGACTGGCTTCTGAGGTTGTGGAATAAGGTGGTTGGTTCTTGGACTGGCCTGAGAAAGCAGACCTTAAAATAAGACTTTGAGGCAGCAGGAACCCACCAGCTGGACACTAGAACCCGGCTCAGGAGGCAAAACTGTGTCTTTTTTTTTTTTTTTTTTTTACCAGCAATGATGATACTATCACCGCTGGTGCATTTGGATGACGTAGAGAAATAGATATAACAAGGTCATGAAATGATGTGGCAGAAAGTTAGTGATGTAACGAACACAGATGATGAATAAGTTGCTGCTGATCAATCACTCATTAAAGGTGAAATGGGAAAGTTAGCCACACTTTCATAACAGGAGGTCAGAGAAAGCTAAGGGTCAGGCAAGATTTTAAGGACTAGGACAGCTGCAGAGAAGGTACATGTGCCCTTGGCCCCAGCAGGTTGGTTAACTCCTGGTCAGGATCCTGATTAGGAAAGGGGGGGGGGGCTTTAAAATTTGGATGGGATTATTAGGTCACTGCCCTGAAATCTATGAAGCCTCAGTTTTCTGGAATCTTCCCAGCCTGAGAAGCGGCTCTTACCTATGAATGCTGTCACTACTTCCTTGCTGGATGATGACGCTCGGACTTCCTCCTTGTCAAGTAACATGAGTCCCTCAGAATTTGCCTCACTGACCTCCCACCTGGCTACCAGATAGACAACCAAGTCACAGCATAACCAGCCAGAGAAGGGAAGGCCTTAGATACCAAAGGCACAGCAAAATCTGACCAAAACGTATCTGCGGACACTGTTGGAGTGTGTGTGAGACCCCGTCTGGGACAGGGGAGTCTGGTGGCTTGCTCTCCATGGCCTGAACTCCCTGGCAACGCACCGGAGACACAGGGCACAAGGGATCTTGGGGAAATGGGTGGCCACACAAAGGGAAGTTGAAGTTCTACGGCAGGTGGAGGAATAGGCATCAACGCGCCCACCCAGAGGATGAGAGACTTTGATAACTGAAGCAGGGTTGACCTAATTATCTGAGTGAGTGCCCCGGTGAGGCTAACAGCAGTGGAGGTCCTGACCTGTCCCCAGGTTTGGGGATCATGACCAGAACCAGCAAGTAGGGCGGGATCGATGGACAGCCCATGAGGATCTAACTCAGTTTACATCGAATGCTCCAGAGTAATCATACTGTCAAGTCACAGCGTCTTCTCCGTTTCCATTCTGGGCTCGTGTTCACGCCACAGTCCATGCACTGAAGTAGAGGCTCGGTCCTAGGAAGGGAAAGGTCACAGACAGTCTGCACCAACCTTTCCCCAAAGGGCTCTTCAGTCATTTACTTGAAACGTACACAGACATTTAGAGCAGCTGTGTCCAACCTTTCCGGCACCAGGGACTGGTTTCATAGAAGGCAGTTTTTCCACATAAGTGGTGAGGATGGTTTCTCTGTTCGAGTCTCATAAATGGGGCGCAATCTGCATTCTGTGCATGCAGGCGTCCTAGTGTGGTCTGTGCTTCTATGAGAATCTAGTGCTATCACCGGTCTACCAGGAGGCAACGCTCCGGCAGTCATGTGAGAGACGCGGATACAGATGAAGTTTGCTTGCACACCTGCTACTCTGTGTTCCCAGGCTCTTCACAGGCCACAGGCCAGTACCTTGGGTATGGGGACCCTTGATTTAGAGGACTTGCACACAGAATCCAAGTTCATATTGGTACCCTGGACCCAGGGTAAGGGTCTTTTAATGTGAAGGAGATATGGTTTACATAATTGGGTCCTAGTCCAGATTTTGCTTGGCATAGGTCTAGTGGGGGAAAACTGCCAGTGGTCATTTTTCCTGTCTCTGTATGGCCAGTGTGAATGGGTGAACTCAGTCCTGGGCATGTGGGATCAAGAGCTGTTGCAGAAGGAAGGCCAAGTGGAAGGCTCTGAAGCTGCCTGCCTTTTTCCAGGCAAGAGAGTAAATGGGACTGATATTGTAACCCAGTAAGAAATAGCACATTTTGTTTATCTGCCCCCTGATAGTCCTGGAAATTGAACCCAGGACCTCTCACATGCTAAGTACCAGTTCTGCCACTGAGCTAAATATCCCCAGCCCCAAGAATGGTGTGTTTTTTTTATTTTTTTTATTTTGAACATACTGCATGAGGTGTTTATTTGATATAGAAAACTCCTGAAGTGTTTTTCATCAGAACAATCCTTATATGAAGGATCTAAGTAATCTGGGAAAATCCTCTAGAAAATTTATCTGCCTGACTACTGTGTAGTCTCAAAAGGCTCTCCAAAATTTTGAGTAGGATTATCATACTCTGCAATAAAATGTTTGAGTTCTTCAACACATGGATCACCTATTTCCTGTAAATTCGGACTCTGTAAACTGTATAGCCTTTTCTAGAGAAAGATATTAAGCTTTGCTCAAACTTCTCACCACCATCCCGAAGGTTTGCCTATGTTGTCCGTAAATCTGATCAAGCTCTTTCATTTTCTGTGCGATTGCTGTTGAGTGACTGCTGAGATGTTCCTCTTCCAATAATTCTGGGCTGCCTGCTGTGTGGGTCTCTGGAGCCTCTGGCTGGTTAGTGAGGAACAGCGCTACGGTTGTAGCAGGAACTCAGAAATCCCAGGCAAGTTGCTCTCCTCTGACCTCTGGAGGTTTCCCTGCCCCCTTTCTTACAGCCACGAAGGGATCCTTTATAGTTAGCTTGCTGGGTTTATATAGCACCACTGGTGATGGACCTGCTGTCGCACTTGCCAGTGAGGTGTATCCTGATGCTGGCTTTTTTTTTTTTTTTCTTTTTACATTTTAGGGAAGGGTCTACAGGGTGTTCAGGGTCTCACTACTACATCAGACTTGTAGTGATCCGCCTGTTTACAGCCTCCCAAGAGCTGGGATTACAGGCATGCACCACCACGCCCAGTCTCAATGTCTCAGTGTGCCCTGGGGGTGGGGCCGGCACAGCAGGCCCAGGGATTGAATCCCTGGCCCCTATGCCTGCTTGCAGGCACTTTAATCCACTGAGCTATTTGGCTGGTCCTTCTTGATGCTTTCAAAGACTGTCCCTGTCTCTTTTTATTTCCAAGGAATGGCATATTTTCATGTCACGTCTAAAGAGCTAAAGAATGAAGCAGTGCCTAAGGTCCCCATCATATTCCCATGTAACTTAGCAACCTGGCTTCAAAATACAGGATGGGTGCTGCCGGTAACAGTAGAGCACCACAATCTTAACTAAGAACCCCAAATGCAGTACTGTGCCAGGCGTGGGCTCTTTGTGAGGGAAACCAACATGGTTCAAAGTCACGGAGTGTGGCCACTGACTAGAAGATGCATTCTTTTGTATCCCAGTGAAGAAGGGACATCCCATCGGCTCACATCTGGGGCAGACAACAGTATCACCCCCAGTGTCATCCCCGTTTTCCCCAGGGTTGATGTTGACCCTCCCACTCTCTGCTATGAGGTACCTTGACTGTACTGTTGTCCCTCTGTAGAATCACCTGAATTCTCCTCATTGTGACCTCCTTAGACCAGAAAAGCAAGAAGTGGCAAGTGAACTGGGGCATGCAGTAAAGACACATACATCCTACACGGTGAAATTTTTAGGAGACCAGGGATGCGGAGTGTGTCAGGACGTTCTCCCTGGACACTGCTGAACCTCGCCACAGGTCCCGAGCTGGGACAACTCTGATGGGCCAGCCTGGGGCTACGTTCCAGCGGAGGCTGAGGAGCTCCTTTGGGAGAGGGCACAGTGCGCATAGTTTAAATGTCTTGGGTCTTGGAAAGAAAGGAGAGAGAATGAGGATGTGGGGCCGAGCTGCAGCTACGCCATCACCTAGAAGAGCAGTAGGGAGGAGGGAGATGAGGAGGGAAAAGGCAGGAACTGGTGGTGCTGCAGGAGCCAGGCCAAGAGGTGGAGCCAAAGGAGAGGGCTGCCTCGCTGGACAAGGGTATGTGGCTGTGTCTATGCAGCCCGGTCCTGCAGTCAGGCTGTCATGTGGGCCCAGAGCAGGGGGCGAGGGCCAGGAGAGGGCGAGGGCTCAGGCAGGGGGGTGGGGAGACGGGAGGCTGCACGTGGGAAGTGAAGGCGCGAAGATTCCAGGGCCAGCACTCGCGGCTGTGTCGAGAAGGTCAGTCAACAAGCACACACCGGAAGTCCTGACCTTTCCTTCCTCAGAGCGCCTGCTCTCTTCTCTCCACCCATTTCCGGTTGTGAGGTCGCCTGGCCCGTCTGCACAGCAGAGCTGTGTGAGCTCCGTAAGTCGCTTATTCCTTTGTGATCCTGGCAAATCTATGAAGCACGGGGTGCATAACAGTAGCTCACTCGCCATCTGCTGAAGGGCAGCAGTCAGGCAGCTGGAGACCAGAGCGGTCCCAGAAAGGGGAACATGCTACCAAGTGGCAGGGAAGGTGACAGCTGCGGGGAAAGAACACAGACTCCAGGCTTCTTGGTGCTGTGCTGCGAGTAGGACTTGAGCTCTGGGGTTCACCCAGGAGGGGGAGAGGTGTACTTCCCTGAGTCCCCCGTGTTCATGGCATTAAGAGGGCAGGGACTAACCTGGGACTCTCACAGCTGCGAGTAAAACCTCTCTGTAAAGTCACCTGCTTCAGGTGGCTCAGTCATGAAAGCCAGACCTAGTGACCAGGGGACCGTGGGCAGTCCATTTTTCTATTACATTGAATTTATTCAGTGAAATTTCTCAGTGCCACTGCCACCCTGATAGGGAACTTATCGAAGTCCTTGGGGACACCTGATGCTTTCTCCTGCTGGCACAAGGAAGTAGGGTGCCCCTCCCCTACCTGGCCGTGACATCCCTATTCCAAGTGAGGCTGGATGGAGCCGAGTGGCCATGGCTGTCCCGGTGGTGAAGGTGGGTGCCCTTGTGAGATTCCTAGTCCTGGGAGGTACGCATGTCAGGCCTCCTGGAGGAGGAAGCTGGCAGGGGAAGGCGTACAGCTGGGGAGCCCAGACAGAAGAGTGGGCACCTGCTGTGGCATAGCAAGGCCTGTTGGAGGTCCCCCAGCGTGGGTCACTCACACCCATGGAACATGGACTGCTCCGCCAGGGAGGTGGCGGCTCTGTGCTGGAGGCCTGACGTGCGGACAGCTGCCAGCCCTTCACGCCCCACCCAGGGTTTCACAACCACACAGGGACAAGGCCTGGCATGGAATGATTCGTTACTGCCCGCTCAGGGACAAGCTCCACCTGCCAGAGCTGCATTTGCCAGTGACCTCTGACTCAGGCTGCAGCTGTGGTGAGCAGGCGCTGGCTTCCTGCAGCAGGCCAGGTCTGGGCGGGTGACCCCGTAGCAGGGAGGGACACAGGCGCCTCCTGTCAGCTGAGGACTGGCTTTCATTTGTTACCTCACAGACAGCTCAAAAATGTTATGGAAAAACATTTTATTATACATGTTCAACTTGGTTCCAATGAAATGATTAATTTTTCATGTATAATGGCATCCAATGTTTGTCATTTTTTTCTTTCAAAACCAGCACCAAAAACTAAAACAAAACAAAACAAAAAAATACTATGGGTACAGTACATAATGTCAGTTAACTAATGGAAAATATATACACTGGACTCTGCAATGAAGAGAGAGCGCAATGAGGATTTGTTCCTGTCCTCTGGTGGTAGCAAGCCATGGTCAACCAAGAGGCTTTCGTTTGCACCAATTAAAATAGCACCATAAGATCACAAGATGCTGATTAGTGACACATCTGTGTGACCACAAAGGTACAGTACTAGAGTGACAGTGCAGGACATCCTTAACACACAAACATCACAGAGCAGAGCAAGAATGTCACCATGGTGTCTGGCTGGGGCCATTAGCAATGACAATGTCAGCACGAGCTAATGGGGCTGAGGAGAACCATAGGGTGTTTGGTAATAACTGAATCATGTTCATTCTGAGGGTGCAGGGCTCCTGCTGGGAAGTCCAGCCGGGATGGCCACGTGGGCGACTCAGGGCCCTGGGGACATGCCCAGCGTGGGTACATGTGTTCTCTTGGCCCCTTCAGCTGACTCCTTCGGACCAAGCAAGGAAGACCTCTAGGACTCCGGCTCTTGGCTGCAAACTGCTACTGTCTCCCGGTGAACAAACAGCACATTCTGAGCTGGGAGAAAACTGATCTCCCCTGGCTCTCTAGAATTTGAAGGTTTTGTGGAAGCGGGTTTGAGGAGTCAGCCAGGAGCCGCTTCACACTGGCCCCCGGGTGTCAGCTGGCAGCTTGCCCTGTAGGTGGCGCCTCCATCTCCATTCCGACATTGTCTCAGTTGATTCCACAGAGCACCCAGAGAGTGTTCCCAGCACTTGTGATTCAAGCAGAACCAAATAAATTCCCTGCCATCCCTCCCCCTTCTCTGCTGTGGGGTAGTGAAAATTACAACAAAACAGCACCGATAAATCAAGAAGCACTTGGAGACTATTCCATGGAATTGGCCCAAGGAAGAGTCTGAAACCAGGGAGGAGAAGGTGGGTTTCTCCAGGTAAAATGTCAAAAAGAACAAAAGCACCCATGAAACGCCCACCAGGTAGGTGAGCAAAACAGGCCTCCAGGGGCCCCACTCCCACTGGGCCAGGCTTCCTGGGCAGCCTGTGCCCCACAATCCACTGCGCTCTCCATGAAGCCACCCTGACTGTCCCCTATGTAGTGGACAGTCATTTCTCTGGCCTCCTAGACGTGGAAGACCTCTGGGATGAGGGAACTGAAAGAACTTCATGTCTTCTGAGTACCCTCCTTGCCTCACAGAAAATGGGTCATTAGTGACAGCCTGATAACAGGGGCCATGGAGCCTGGGCTGGAAGACGCCATGGTGGATGTGACCCCTGCAGCAGGCAGTGTCCCTCCACGGGTCTCGGCACTCCATGCAGGAGGACGCCTGCCTCGCAGCACACAGGCTGTGTCCTCAGAGGTTCAGGTAAAAGGCCAAGGTCCTTGGTAGGGTTTGTGAGGTGCAACACAGAGTTTGTGAGGTGCAAAGCTTCGCAGCATGCTGGCTGGGGTGGCTGGCTGTCCCCCAAGACAGAGCGTGAGGGCGGCTTCCCCTGACAAAGCTGTGCTGAGCTCACCTGTGTGAGGAACCAGTCCCATCACCACAATTAGCACACGTCCCCTTTCACAGCACCTTGGAGAGGCTCTTCTTCCCCTATGTAGCAGACAGCAGAGTTTTGAAGAGTAGATGGCTCCCCAGACCTTCTGGAATGTTCTCCCCATAGAGATGGCATGGAGACCTACATGGTGCTGGCATTCTCCTTGGTCTATGCAGATTTAAATTCTCAGGGATCAGACTTGCAAGGCAAGGCCCAGGAGTTGGGAAATACATGCATGTTCTTGCAGATGGGTGGAGAGGCAAAATAGTATTTGTCAGAAAGGTAGATTAAAAGGGATGTGGGCTCTGGGAGTGCAGAGCAGCCATCAGCAAAGGCCGTCTGCCATCTCTCCTTCCATCCATGGAACTGTTGGCGTTCAGAGCAAAGCCTCTTCTGACTTACAATGTCTCATTTTCAGGATGTGCCCCAAGGGCAGGAGGACCAAACTCTCTCTTTTGATAACTGTGCCAGAGGGGTTCCCCTTTGAGGTACACGAATCTTAGAAACTACAATTATTTTGTGACTCCTGCCTATTTTTTCCTGGCTGCAGCAAGCCATCCAGTGGCTGTTAATATATTAAGTACTAAAGGCGCTGTTAAAGTCCACTCTCAAGTTCTAAGCAGTTGGATTCTTGGGCTTCCTTAGGGGGTATATTTTGGGGAGCCTGGCTGCAGGGCTGGTGTGCTTTGGTGGCTGGTGTGCTCTCCACTTACTAAAAGCCAGGCTTCAGACTGCAGTCTGCCTGTGAAGCAACTACTGGGCCATGCGTCATGAGCTGGGCGGCGAAGGTGGCTGGCGCATCTTGGTTGCATAGAAGTCCCTACAGGTCTGGCAGCAGCGCTGGTACCACCTCATGTCCTGGCACAGGTTCTTTTCTCGGATGACCCGGCAATACACTGTCCACTGGTCCCGTGTGCATTTGTAGGTCAGCGCAGCTAGGGCGACAGTGGAAAGCAGGAACGGGTCACCATGCATCCTTAGAGATGGCCTATGGTCTGACAGTCTGCAGCTGCCCACTTCCTGCTACAGTTGTTCCAACTGGAAGGCTGGAACTGCCATAGCCACGTACTTGGTCATTCTTGACCCCCAGTCTCACGTCCCCCGCTTTTCCCATTGTCCCACCTAAGCGCCCAACCCTATCCATAAGAGACCCAGCTGCATAAGCTGGGCTTGGATTCTCCTTTGGAGTTCCTCTAGGATGTCCCACCTGGAACCTCTGAATTCAGGCTAGTTGTGTTCTTTACCAGGCTGTTTACCTCATAGTGGTGCCAAAAACTTGGGAGGCAGGGGTGTAGAGCCCTCCTGCCCCAGTGTGTGGCTCCCCACCTCGACCCCTTTCAGACAGCAAGAACCAGTGGCCTCATTGCCTCCTTTCCACCTGAGACCTTTTCCTGGTGTCTCTCCTATCTAAATCCCACCGCTCACCATGGGAGGAGCTGCCTCTGCCCTCCTAAAGACCCTTCCACAGGTGCTGCCTCAGTAATGGTCTCAATCCTATATGAAGCCTACATGCCTCATCCTTCCCCTTAACATGGTGAGGTCATGTTACAAGCTCTCTTTGGCCAGGATGTGGTTTGTTCAACTTTAGAGCCTCTCTGACCTTGACTGCTTTCTCCAGAGCTCAGACAAATGGGACAAGGCCCCCAAAGATCAGGCCTTTGCTGCCTTCTGCTCTTGCCTGAGCTTTTATTCGTTCTGTTCTACCTGATGCCACCCCATACCCGCCATCGTCCTCAGACTCTTCTTTATACAAAAGCTTCCATTCCACAAGCCAGCCCCACCCCTGCCCATGACAGGACTTCTTCCTGACAGATCACTCCTGCTGAGGCTGCTGAAGCCCCGCCCCCAAGCCCTCTCCTTCCTCTCACATCCTCTGCAAGAGATTGCTGGCCTTAATGTCCCTATCACGTGCCCCCCACCCAACCTCTCCCAGCTAAAACCTCGCCTTAGAGTCAAACCCCTCATGTTACATTAAAAAATTCCCTCCTCTCCCTTGTATCTTTGACCTCATCTGATGAGATATCAATGAGGTCAATCTCATCAATAATCTCCTGGATTAGAGACAATGACTGGATGATGACCACCCCTTCAGCCCAGGAGGTCCACACCCAAAATAACCAAGACCTTGAGACAGTTCTTAGACAGGCCCCTAGATGGAGCCACAAGCCCGGTCACAGAGATGGGAAAACACCACAGCTTTCTCCAATATATTCTCACCAGTCCAAACAGGGCTCTCACTACATCTATCAACTCTGACAAACTCTGAGAGATGTAGCAAACATCCAGCCCAATTTATGGCCTGCCTAGCAAAAGCTCTCAAGGCCTGTACTGGCCTGGCCAGCTTTTCTTTAAGACTGACTTCATTTCTCAGTCTGCCCCCACACATTAGAGCCCAACTCAAATAATTCGAGAATGGTCCTCAGACCCAGACCCCTGACTGGTCTTATGACCACTGCCTCAGCATCCATCAGAGTGGAAAGCGTGACAGGCCTCCAGCACGAACCAGGCCAATTACCCAACGACAGTCTGAACTCCCTGGGCCTAGTTTTCTGTGAGGCAAAACAGGGCACTAGGCAGAGCAACGCCCAAATCCATAGCACCCCAACCCTATCCACTGTGCAGCTTAAAGGGCTACTGGAGGGTGGACTGTGCCCATGCCAAAAGGAAGATGAAGCCACCACTACTACTCACCGCCTGCTGACTTAATGGGTCCTGTTTAGTAGCCAAAGCCTGGCAGGACCCCCCAGCCATCACCGCATGAGAGCCCAGGCTAACTCTTGGGGCCGAGGGTCTCTCTATGTCCTCTCTCCCCACACTGTGGCCACTTATATTCTCGGGATCTACACTTTAATATCTGTGGGAGCTGACGTCAGCCTTTTCATCCCTTAAAATTGCTCTGTCTCTCCTGGCGCTTGTCCCCTGTCCCACTCTGCTCCTGGGACAAGACTTCCTCCTCACGCTCTGGGCAACATCTTCCCCAAGCCTCTCCTTCCTCTCACATCCTACCTGCTCTGCATTACTCCCCTCCAACTCTCCCTGCTCCTCTCCAGTCCCTAAGACCTTTTCATCTTCATTCACAGCAACCCCAACTCGGGCTGTGCCGCTCACCTCACTTCGGCAGCCCTCCCTCATGCCGCCAGGCTCTCAGCCGCCATGTTGGCCAGATGCCACCTCTCAACCACAAATCCTAGTCAGCAGCCCCTCTCCAAGGCTGTCACTCGCACAGCTCTCATGCCTTGGCCAGGCGGACCCTCTGCCTCTGGGGTCTTAGCTTTGGCCTTAGAGCCAGACTGCTGTTAAAATGCCTCCCCATCGCCCCACACTCTCACGCTCTCCCTGGACCAGCTTGCCATTCACAGTGGCCTTCAAACTGTGTACCTTGATCTCAGCCACTTTTCTAATATACATCACAACCCCGTCCCACAGCCAGCTAGTCCTTGGCTCATAGATAAAAGCACTTGCTGTAGATAAAAATGACCATGTGGTGCTCTGACTCTGGACAAAGGAGACCAAATCACCCTGCCCCCACCACCTCAGAACAACAAAACACTCAGCCCTAACCCCAACACTTACCCTCCTTTCCTCTTGGGATTCTCACTCTCACCCAAACTCCAAAAGGCCCCAGCCAATCCTGCTTTTTCCCTTGTGCCCAGAGCTCAGCCATGAAGCTGCACCATCCCTGGGCACACTACGGCCCCTGGCCTTCTGCATGTGCCAGCTCAGCAACCTGCAGGCCTGAGTCCTTTGGAGCCAGCATTCGACCGTCCCTTTCCTCTGGGCCCCATCCCCCCTGCTCATTCCCTAACAGGTTCCCCCAGTTACTTCAGGGCCTTAGCATCCTCTGTCATGTATGTACTATCTGCTCCGGTGGACTTTACGCACGATTCCTCTCCCCTTCACCCCATGCCCAGCAGGTCCTGCTCAGAACCCCCCCTCCAAACTCAAGAGCGCCATCTCCCACATGCTGCTTCCTGCAGGTCTCTCCCAGAAGGCTGCCCATTCTCCTGGCTCTCTGGCTCACGTTACCTCGTGCATACATCCTCCTTTCCCCAGCCTCAGCCTCACTCCCTGGCTCCACAGGGGGGTCTTCAGAGCTCACGCGCACACCCCTCAGCTTCCTCGCCTTCTGCCTGCACTGTCCATTCATCCCCCAGTGTGTTGCCTGTTGTTCCCCTCCTAATAGGAGTCACGGCAGCCACCCTGCTGCGCCAGCCCAGGCTCCCTAAGAATCTCCATTCACCATCTCTGAGCTCTGTCTGACTAGGCAGCCTAACGTCTCAAACAAACAAAGCTCTCTGACCTTCAAGCTGACCACTGCAGTTCCCAACTGAGGACAAGGAAGATCCACTGTTGGAGCACAAGCCCCCTCTTGCCCAGGCTGCTCCCAAGGGTCAACGCCTTGGCTGCCCACGGCGTGGCCTGGAAGACACCAAGCAGGCTCATGCTGGCACAAGCCACGAGTCACCTCCCTAAGCCCAAAAGCCCTCAGCCCTGAGAGAGGTGCTTTGAAACCCCTCCTGCATGAGGGAAAGGAGTTTTGGGAAGAATATATTTTTAGGGATTCCTATGTGGAAATGCAGAAACTGAAAATAATTTACCAGATCAGTATTGTAGTTTAGATCTTTTTGTGGTACCAGGGATTAAACTAGGGACCCTGCACTTGTCAGGCAGGCATTTATGCCACTGAGCTGTATCCCCAGCCCTCAGATCAGTATTAAATGTTCATCCTCCTTCCATCCCCCCACCGGCTTGGAGCATGGACAGGTGAAGGGCAGGTCCTGGCGCCACTGCAGCCTGCCCACTGTGTGTGCCTGCGTCCCACATGGCCCGCCTCATGACTGACTTCCAAGATCTTTCATTTCTATAAAGAAGCACCTCGCTCCACCTTCACCATGCACAGGAACACTGATCCATTTTAGGGGTGCTGTCTCTTGTGGGCAGAGGGGCCAGTGGGATGCTGAAGGGACTGTATGTGATACTGCAGTCCCTTCCATTCTTGAATTATCTATGTTTTTTTGAGACATAGATAATAGATCTTGCAAAATTGATCAGGTAGGACTCTAGGTTGAGATCCTCCTGCTTTAAGCTTTAAGCTTCCTCTTCCACAGAAGTGGCAAGTGTCAGCCTCTCCGAGGCTCAATGAAGGTGGCTTTCTGGCTTACAGAACTCCACAGCCAGCAGGACTCATGGTCAGGGGACACAGCAGCCCCTGGAGACCAGAACCAAGGGAGGTACTCACCCAGGCGAGGAGAAGTGATAGTGTTGACATTGATCTTGTCATTGCAGACCTCCTGGTGACACTGCCTGTAGGCTGCTGGCTTCGAAAGTGTGGGACACTCACTGCCGTGACGCCCGGTGACCTTGTGCATGCACTGCACCACACGGGACTGCAGCCCCTTCCCGCAGGTGGATGAGCACTGCAGAGACAGGGACAGTCTGAGCCAAAGGGCTGGAACGGGGCCTCTGCGGTGACGCTGCCCCTCACCTGGCTCCTGTGTGTCACCCCCAGGTGCTCGCAATACTTGCAGGGCACTTAGACTAGCTGCCTGCCGGAAGAACGTTTCACCATGTAGGGACTCCAGGTTTGTGTCCTGTTCCCAAATTCATGAGATGCCCTACCCCAAAGTGGGATATTACTAGGAGGGAGTGGTTTTGCAAAGTGATTGGGTTAGGTGAAGCCAGGATGGTAGGACCCTTATGCTGGCATCAGAACCCTTACAGGAACAGAAAGATTGGCATGGTTGCTGTACCATGCAAGGATACAAAAAGACAGTGTCATGGAGCACAGTCCTTGCCACCCACCAGATTCCGTGGCATTTGGACCTTGAACTTCCAACCTCAGACCTGTGTGAAATAAAGCCACCAGTAGTGACAGCAGCCATGCTAAGATGCAGACTGATGAAATAGTCATTTGCCCTGGTTGCATTTCATCTCTTGCCTCTGTTCTGAGCACAAAGCTGGGCTCTGCAATCCTCGAGACAGTGGCGGGGGGCTTGCTGGCCCCCCAGAAGGGGCTGGGCCTGATGGACACAGGAGCCAGCCGAGCCCTTCCTGCTACCTGAACCGCTGGGGTTTTTGCCAGTCCTGAGCACAGAAAGAAGCCCTGTCATGATTGGGGTTGGATTTCCCACAGCCTGGAGGATTGGGCTAAGAATTAAGTAAAATTAAAATAAAATGTAACCTTTCTTGCATACCAGAGTTGCAGGCTAATGCTTGAGACCACCAGTGTTACTTTTGACACCAAATCCCCAGGTACGGCAATTCCAGCCCAGGAAGCCCTGGTGCGAGGAGCGGAGTTTACTCCGAGGAGGTCAGGGTAGCTGCACGGCTCATCCCATGTTCTGAGGAGTGGCCCGGCCTTGGCAGCCTCCGCTCTGTGCCCCAGTTCTTCCTCTCATTCTTCATGATCTTTTAAAGTCATTAGAACCTTTCGGTCACCCACAGATGACACACAACCTTGGTCCCAGACTTCATCCGAGCTAAGGAATTCTTATCACTGGGTGCTGCCATAACCCCATACATCAGTGTCAGGATGGTGGGGACGCTGGTGTAGAGAAACCCACTGCCCCACCGGCCATATCCAGAACAGCGTGGTCACATTCAGGACACTCCTTGGTAACAAGCAGCATGGTATGGGCCATGTTATGGCCGCAGTGGCAGCCTTCCTCATGCGTCCCTGCTCCCATATCTCGGTTATATCCACAGGCCATGTGCCGTGACTGCCCAAGCCCATCCAGGTTGGCATTGTGCAGGCCCACTTGGGTGAATTCCCTCAATGACACACTTTGGAGTGTGTACCTGTCCCTGTTGCTAGGTGCTACACCGCCGTATCTCCAAGGAAGGGCCAGCCAGCTCCCGAAGTCCTGGAGCCCACCCCTGTTCCCTGAGCTCCTGAGTCTTTGCTCACTCTCTTGGGAGTGCCTAGAGCTGTCTCTCCACTAAACAAGTCTCCTCCCAGGCAGGGACCCACATCTACACGTGCACCTCCTCCATCTGGTGTCCCCAGTGTCCCCATAACTCCTGATTTATGGGGTTCTGAGAGAACTCTGCAAACTTTACTACAGCGCCAGCCACAGAGCAGCAGCCCAGCTTGAGTTAATAACAGCACCCGAGGTAGAGAGGGAGCAGGCCTGTCCTCGGGCTGCTGCATGTGGCGGGGTCACCTGACTCCCTCTGTCCTCCTGGAGCAGGACCACAGCCTGTGCTGGAGGAAGGGCCTTCCGGGGTGGGTGTGTGTGTGGCTATAGAGAAGCTGCTGGTGCTATCATGCCCGAGGTTGTCTGTCTCCTGCCTTTCTGTGACAAGCTACTCTCTGCTTGCTTGTCTGACAAGCAGGCTCATGTCGAGTCTTTCAATTCAGAAAGATAAACATCCAGAGGTAAAGCTGCTCTGAAAGGAGACCAACCTTCAAATCACAGGGGAGGTAGGAAATGCACAAATAGCACCCTGGGGGCCCCGCATGTTCAGACCAGCATGGGGGCTGCCAGAGGCCCGCCAGGTGAAGCCAACCTAAGTCTCTGCTGCTCAGCTGGCCCCATCTCCCACAAAGCCACTGGAGAGGACCTGTGGCCTCAACAGTTGGTTGTGCATCACGGGCAGATTCGTGGGCTCCATCCTGGACCCCAGCAGTTGGCACCAACATGACTGGAAGTCTGAGGGGTGCTGGGTTTGGAGAGATGACGTTACCCAGGAGCTTCCCACCACAGGGGAGAACTTGAGCTTGGGATAGGCGCTGTAACAGTGCTGGGGGCAGGGGAGAGGCTATCTTAGAGGAAACAAGCATCTGCTGCAGGGAATTAGCAGGTGAGCTTTAAAAAATCCTGATGTCTCAGGCTGTTGTGGGGGCGTATGGTCACCGTCTTCTAACACTCTCCAGGTGGCTGTAGTGGGTGGCTGGTGCAGAGAGCCCCTGACATAACTGAGTCTTTGCCCCATGCCCAGTGGAGAATGCAGGGAGCTCTTTTCCCGTGAAGTAGGTGCCTATTTACCTACAGATGTGGGTAACTGAGTCAGAATGACATCCAGCTGTGGCTCTGACTACTGCATTTAATACATGGAGGTGAAAAGTGTGCTTGGATGTAGGCAGCAAAGATTTTCAGTCAAAATTTTTCTTTAAAAAGTAAGTTGCTTGATGTTAGAACAGAGCCTCTCCCGGCTCAAAGGTGGGGATGTGGGCTGCTCCCCGTTATTTTGCAGTCCACACACTGCTTCGGAAAGCACCCCTCACCCAAAAGACTCCACCGGGGCTCACTGTGGATCGAATGGGGATCACCCAGGTGTTGAGACACATAAGAAAGGGAGAAGTGCTGCCGTCTACTCCTGGAGACAGGGTGCGTGAGTGCAAGCACACACTCAGGAGGCGAGGCTGGGTCTGCCCCAGCTTTATGGAGCGGGGGACAGCCCTTACACCCATCCATCCCCCACCTCTCCTGACCAGGATGCACCCAGGCCCCCTTGGCTGGGAATCAATGGGCTGAGTCCCCTCTGCCACAGGGCTGCGTGCATACCAGGGAAGGGTTCCACTTTTTCTGCAGTGTAATGAATGTGTGTGAGGTCGCCGGGGGAAGGGCTTAGTCCTGTGGGTCTATCCACAGGAATGCAACTGGGTACGGTACTGCATGCCTGTAATCCTAGCACTCAGAGGCTGAGGCAGGAGGATCCCTGTGAGTTTGAGGCCAACTGGGGATAATCGAGTTCAAGGCAAACCTGGACTACATAGTGAGACCCCGTCTCAAAAACCAAAAAACGATACAACCACCACTAAGTGGAAAACTGACTACGGTGTGTCTGACATGCAAAGGAATTCCTTTTTTTTTTTTTTTTGTCTTTTTGAGACAGGGTCTTGCTATGTGGCTCAGGCCAGTCCTGAGCACAAAGATCCTCCTGCCTGAGCCTCCTGAACGCTGTGACTCTAGGCCTGTGCCACCACACGTGGCTAGGAGTCCCATTTTGAGAGCACATCCCTAAGTCAGATTCGTCTGGAATCCAGCAAAGTCCTACACAGTGCACCCACGACAGTTTTCCCCTGGGCTGTCGGGCAGGCAGGCCCTGGCTGCACAGCGCAGGTGTTGAGTGCCACCGTGCACGCACATCCTCTCTGAATGCTCTCTGTCTCATTCACTGGCCTGGGGGGCTGAGGGAAAGGCTCGCACTCGGAGGTCTCCCTCCCATGCAGGTGCTGCCTCAGCTTCCCCTGGGCTCCTCCATAGGACTCCACGACAGGGTGCAGTCCTGAGGCCGGCGCTGCCACTGAGCTTGGCAGAGGTCAGGATTTGCAGGTCAGAGTTGTGCATGACAGGAGAGACTGGCTCAGCCGCCCCATCCCCCAGCCTGACTTCCGTCTCCCTGCATGAATCACTGGGGACAGGGATTGGGAGGGAGCACAGAGGTCAAGACACCAGGCCAGGTCTGCCAAGCTCCACCACTGACTTGTTAGCTCCCCTAGCTTGCGCCACTTGCTCTTTATTTTCCAGTCTGTAAAAAAGAACTGCCCCCAACCAAGCTCACGAAAGGCCATGCCCACACCCTTCAACAGGGACAAAAGTCTGGCCTCAGTGTTCTCCAGCACCCCCGTAAGGCAGCTAGGCGAGGCAGGGGCGAGGGCCCCGTGGCGCTAGCACCCCGCTAGGGATTGTGCTTATCTAGATCAGATCTTGCTGTCTTCTAGCTGGACTCCTAGGGGTGCTGCGAATGGCTCTGGTTTACCTGGGGGAAGTTCTGTAGTCATAGGATATCCACGCATCTTAGCTACCCGGGAGCCGGGGACTCCACTGTGAGCACAGAAGGGTGGCAAAGTGCCACGCACAGAAACCACCCATTTCAGTTAATGAAGGTGTAGATGGTACCTGTGTAAGGAATCGGGAAAGCTCACACTTAAACAGCTGAGCGCGTCTTTATATACGGTTCCTAGACTCACTGTCCTTTTCACGTATTCTGTGGCAAGGGTCATGCATACCATTATAAATGAAAAGAGGAGTCTGCATACAGCCCTTCGGTGTGAGTGGCTGTGGGCCACCTTCCGTATTCCCTGCACTTCCATTTGAGGTGGTGTCCACCCCACTCCGGACCTAAAACCCACACATAACACACCCTCCTGACCAGCGTTTGCTGAGAAAGCTGCTGGAGGAGACCGTGGGGCGTGGTGGTGGGAGAAGGGGCCGCTGGGACACTGCAGCCTGCTCACAGGCTGTGTAACTCAGGCAAGTGACTTACCTAAAGAGCCTCCACCTCCTTGAAGCATGAGGATAAATGCCCCCTTGTGGCCCTTTCCATGTGTAGGAACAGCATGGAATCGGTCTAGCAGGGGGCTGGGAAACTGGGCCTCAACAGCTATGGAACTGCTGTTACCAACAGACGTAGAGCCAAGACTGAAGAGAGCTGGCCAGGATGGCCCTGAAGTCTGGGAGGGCCGCCTGCCGGCCCGTGTCCTCCTCAGCCTCCTGGGCTGCCTTGCTGTACGTACCATCACAGGAGGCCTGCAGACAGGTGTGATTCTAGAAGAGGCTAGAAGGGGTGCTTGGGCGCAGCACCCTCGCCTCCTAGACCCCCAGCTGCTGGTGTTAAGGATGACGCAGACACAGGTGGTGGATTCCATGTCTGTCAGCCTTCCCTGTGGCCCCAGACTTAATTAAACATCCAGGAGACCGCAGCATCTCCTGATAGCATCGGCTCTTGCCCCAAGCATCCCTGTGAAGCCGTTATTCAAGCTTTTAGAATCAGAGCAAACAGATCTATAAAAACATATCTGGTCTTGTTTATAGCGCACCAGGAGGGGCACTTTTTTCAAGCGGCTCATTCCATCAACATTTCATGGGGCTTCCCGAGCCTCAGCTATGGGAGACAAACATGAAAGCAGCCATAAAGTCACCTCAAACTCAGGCCCTTTGCCAGAGAGCCGAACTACATGCCCCTTCTACCACAACACATAGAGGGCACCTGGAACGCGCTGCCTGGTGACACTGGAGTCCTGGGTCCATCTACCAGCCCTTCCTGGGCAGGAAGGAAGTGGCAAAGCCACCTGGGTGGAGATGCCAGTGACATGGGAAAGTTTCGATGGACAAAGCAGAAAGCTCATGGCCACAAAGGAAAGGGGAGGGAGATTCCATTTGGATTTGCTAACATGCCTTCCACACCAAGCAGGAAGTGGCTGCTGGACAGGGAGTGACCAAGGCAGCCGAGGCTTCAGCAGAAAAGAGAAAGCCCTTGTGTTCTCAGATCCTGGTGCCAGCAGGACGCAGTGCAAGCATGACTAACTTGGCTCTTTTAGAATAAGAATAAAAATAATAGCAGGGCCAGGGAGATAGCTCAGTAGAATAAGCGCTTGACTGGCAAGCGCAGGGTCCTCAGTTCAATCCCCAGTACCTCAAGAAAAAAAAGCAACAGTAGATGTAGCAACAAAGCCCACCTTCTACCTGTGAAACATGTACTTAAGCTTACGTATATTTGTATTTATTCTTATGTGGAATGTCACTGTGACCAGGCCAGGGCTTGGGACACAGTAGGTGCTCAATAAATGCACATAGGGCACTGCTTTTCAGAGAGACAGAATTGAGGCTCAGAGTGTCCACACAGTAGCAGCCTCACCCCACATACCACCTGCCCACTGGCACGGCCACAATATCCCCCTGAACTGTGTCTCCATTCCTGCCCAGAGCCCCGGCCTGGTAACACCCTCTACCTTACAGGGTTCGTTCCCCTCACTTCTCACAGCTCTGATTATAGCTATAAATTAGACCTCAGTCCGGTGAGTGTTTGCAGGGTTTGCTACAGGAGACTGAAACTCTTAGGAGGGGAAGACCCAGCCATGAGAACTGCCTCTAGCTGGTGGGTTCAGGCCAGGGCTGGCCCGTAGTGAGCCTGGGCACGCAGGGATTTGTGGCTGCATCAGTGAGGCAGGAGGAAGGACTCCCTGTGCACCAGCAAACCACCCACAGCCTCGGGAGCCCATCGCCCACAATGAGAGGGCGGGGTTGGGGCAGGATCCCGACAGCCACTCCAGTTTCTGTTTGTGTCTGGAAGGTGCTTTGCTGGTGAGATGTCAAACCTCTTCAAAGGCATTTTTGACACATTTTCCTCCCAGACTTGGCATGAAAGCCATGAAAACCTCAGACAGAAGCTGTTGAAGCTTGAAATAGCAGGTCTCAACAACAATGAACACCCCGGCACTGCTTGTGCTAGCTCTGAAGTGGGAAATGCTGACACTGACGCACACACACACGCACATGCATACAATTACATTTGCTATATGCTACGCACTGGGGCAAAGCCTACACGGGGAAGTCATTCACTTATCTGTCATCCCACCACGGGGGGCCTGGGGCTCCACCGACCAGGGACGACGGCACCAGACAAGGTCAGATGAGGCCACGGCAGAGTCACGGTACATTTTGACGTCTTGTCCTGGTCTCTGAGCCATGCTCACCAAGGTGTGTGGCACAAGAGGTGCTTTCAGGGACCAGGGCCTCCCTGGCTCATGGCCACGTGTGGGCAGTGGGAGAACTTAGGCTGCGGCGCTAAGGAGCAGGATGACAGATGCCCGCTCTGGCCTCTCATTCCCCCAGAGAGCATGTGCAACGACCACTAGCCTAACTTACCAGCGCAGCCCGTGAGCCTCTGTGTGTCTGCGACGGGGCCTCCTGGACAACTTCCGGGGACTCTGCTGCTCTCCAACAAGCCTGCATCTCTCAACTGGGCAGATGCTGGGCCTCAGGCAGCCCACTAGCCTGCTGACCACAGGAAGCATTTCATGCCAAGAGTGTCTGCCCCTACCTCTTGCCCCATCCATAAAAGCACTGGATTTCCATGAGCAGTACCCAGTGTAAGACTTGCTTGTCCCTGTCACAATGAAAGGGCTTCCCATGTGCCAAAAGATGGCCCGAGATCCTCAAAGTTGCTCAGAGTTACTCTTGGTCTCATGTTTTCTTTAATAAGGACTCAGTTTTTAGTTTCACATTCAGGAGAGACTTAATGAGCATGTAAGATCTCATATGATGAGAACAGATTTATACTAAAGTGTTAAAGATTGATACTAAGTCTAGGAGGGAAGCAGGTTTTGGTAGGAGTGGTGAGCTGGAGACCAGGAAGACCCTTGATTTCAACAAGCATGCGCCTTTGATTGTCAGAGCTGAAGTTATCCTATAGCTCAGTTCCTTGTTTCAAATAGGAATCTAAACCTCTGGGATTATGGTGCATGGAAAGAAAGATGGGTTACCAGACAAAAGGCAGGGACTAGATTCACCCCTGTTGCTTTTTAGTTGGTGATCTTGCGGGAAAACCCACATGGCCACTCTGAGCCTTGCGTTCCTCATCTCTACGATGGGGACAGATAATTGTGAGGACTGAGATCATCCAGGTGAAAGTGCTTTGAGATTCTAGACCAGTGTCAGAGATCCCTGCAAAAGGAGGTATCACCCTCCACTGTGGGGGCCCTGGAGGTCATCCCACAGCGCTGACTTCACACCGCAGGGGTGCAGCACGGCCCGTGTCCCGGGTGCGTACTGCCCCCTTTTCAACTCCAGAGGCCCCACCATGGTCCAGCGTGTGGTCCTGTGTGGATGGACAATAGCTCAGAAAGTTCTTAGTGGACCCCAGAGATGTGGCCGGAGGCCCACAGCCAGCAGGGCCCCACCCGGGCAGCCGGGTCCCAGGGAGGCAACTGCAGACTGGGGAAGTGGCATCAGGGCTGATGAGCATTTTGTAAGTAGCCCTCAGGTGACACAAGGTTGGCTCGAGGCTAAGCCATGGGTCTCATCTCCTACCCAGGACACAGAGGAGCTTTTAACAGCCAAGTGTCTGAGGAGTGCGTGGACCTGACATCTGCGGAGACCTGAGCAGAGACAGGCTCTACCTGCTGTCGCCAAGGACTCCTGGCAGGCAGACGCCTCATCTGATGGCCTCTGGGGGTGCTGCAACTCCCACATCCCAGGTGGAAAGAAGACGGGTTCAGTTGAAGAGGGACCTGCTACCAGTCTGGCCACCATGCAGTAAGTCACAGGGCGCTTTGATCTTCTGAGCACTGGTGTACCATATTCCCACAGAGCACCAAGCGTTTCCTTCCAACACCACCCAGTATGATCCTCTGGCGTAACTGATTTCTCATGGGGAAGAATCCCGTCACTTCAGTGGTGATGAATGAAAGCCTTGCTGTGGAGCCTGAAGCAGCTCAGCTTTTAATCAGAAGTCACACTACTTCAGGAAGAAACGGGATTTCCTCCAGCTCAAGGGCTCCCACCCAGGTTGGGCACACATACCCAATGTTTGGTGGGGCTGAATGAGGACTTGCACTGTT
The DNA here is from genome assembly GCF_000260255.1 of Octodon degus. NCBI lineage: Eukaryota > Metazoa > Chordata > Mammalia > Rodentia > Octodontidae > Octodon > Octodon degus. The sequence continues at coordinate 5,377,283 of NW_004524578.1, read as the reverse complement.
TGCTGGACAAAGCTACTATTCCTGGAGGGAAGGTGGCTGCAGAGCAGTTTGCAAGCAGCACAGCAGGAGTGATGCCCTCCGCTGTGGCAGGAGGGGACAGGAAGCCCACGGCTCCTGCAGGGCCCTAGTCAAGGGCTTGGGCTTTGTCTGCTCAGGATGATAGGGGTGGAACTCCCTGTCCCTTCCAAGGGTGCCGGCCCAGGGACTGCACCTGTGGCAGGGCACAACTGGCCTGCACCCCACCCAAAAGTGGGCTCACCCCGACAGCACCATGGTCCACATGAGAAGAACTGCTTTTGAGGGAGATGCCAGAGCTTCCACTGGTGGCAGAATGTGTTCTGTGCTCCCGCAAGCTCAGCAGCTTCCAAGCTGGGCTGGATGGACTTGGGAGGACAGAGGACAGACAATGTGTCCCAACATCATCCCGTACAAGCTGGGGAAGCTTGAGGGATGAGACAAAGTTACAGCTGGACAGAACAGGTGTGTCCTGGGCCTGTGACTGTACCAGGGGCCCCTGGGGAGCGGGGAGGGAGTCAGCCTGGCTGTCAAAATGCTTCGTCCTCTCTACCAGCACCCTGGAACTTCTCTGAGACATAGGTGAGGCCAAGTATTGTGATTCCCATCTTGGAGGTCAAGACCCGAGTACAGGTCAAGACCTCCAACATCAGACTCATCTGAGCAGCTCCATCCTGAGCTTTTCAATGTCCACGTGATGGTGTGGCATCTGTGGGGGAGGGGCTGGGGGCAGAATGGACCACTGCTCATTGGCCATTGATTCTACTGCTTTGGTCAGATCTTTGTTCTAGGAGTGAATGGAAAGGAGATGGGCGTGACCTTCCCTACGTTGAGTGTTCAGAGGCTGCACTGAACACTCAACAGGCAGGCTGGGACCCAAGCAAGGGCTCCTTTGCACTCAGAGGGTTTGCAGGGCCTCTGTGTTCTGCGTTGGGCTGATGAGGGGAATGGGATTTCCTCAAGGGTCCGAATCTGATGGGCTTGCGGTCCAGTGCACAAAGCATTCTTCCTTCATGGAGAGGAGGCAGAAACCAAATCTCTCACCTGGGCTGTGTGGCCAGATTCTCACAATTAAGCCCAATTCCAAATTTGTGGGTACAAATTTTCCCATTTTTAAGTGTTGGCAGTTCCTTCCATAATGTTTAAGATTAGTGCGAGAGCCAAGCAAACACCAGGGGCCTCGGGTCACTGATTGGCAGGCCTTCAGTGCAAGAGGGATTAGGTGAGATTTCCAGTTGCTAAGATCATAAGGAAACATAAACACACTCTCCGCTTTCATTGGATCTCGAATGGTCTTTGTGACGAGACTTATGCTGACCTCAGTCTGCAGTAAACAGAAATCATTCACAGATATCAGGGAAAGCAATAAGAGAATGGTTCCAGAGCAAAGAATTTCTCTACTCTGAAAAATGTTTCACTGCTGTTGAACCCTCCTTGCCCTGCTGGCGCTGAGCCCACAGCTCTGCGACATTCCCTGCAACCTCTAGGCCTCTGTCCAAGCATCCTGGGAATGAATCGAGATGAGTTCTGCTCAAGTGCCTCCCATTTGCCTGCCATGCCCAGGCTCCCACATATTCACAAGGCTCTTGTGACACACGCCTGGGAAGCCAGGCCCATAGCAGGATGCTGTGGCATTGCTAGCGTGCTGCAGGCAAGGCCAGAGCAGCACCAGAGCACCAGCTCCAGGCTTCAGGCTGCGTTTGGTTTTCTGCAGAGTGCACCCAAAGCAGTGGCATGCTCCCCGTGAGCTCCGGGGGCAGCGCCTTCGCAGCTGTGGGGCAGGCAGGACACAAGTGGGGTCACTGGCAGGTGCGGTGCTGGGAGAGCCAATTTACCTGGGCAGGTGGAGACCACCTGGAAGAGCACGGCACAGGGTTCTCACCTTAGACCAATCCCCTGTCTTCCACTCGTAGCAGCCCGAATAGTCTTCGCAGGGCTCCTCCTCTCTCGGCCTCGTGGCTGCGTCGCATTTCCCCTGGGAGTTGGTGCACGTCACTGTTCGCTTCTGTGTCCCCTTGCCACAGCTGGCAGAGCACTGCAAGACACCACACAGGGGCTTAATCTAGCCCGAGTCTTTTCAAATCCATCAACAACTGTGATGTCCCTACTACATATATCAAAGGATGGTGCCATGTTTTTGTCCCCTTAAAGCTCAGGGTCTTTAGAATCTTAGGTGCAGTCCCAGCTGAGATCCCAGCCAGATGGCTGGCGATGGGGGAGACAGGAGTCAGGACTCAGAAGGACTTGGGGTGCCTGGAAGTTTGCTCTAGGACAAGGGGCTTTGGTGGTCAGCTGTCAGGTCCACAAGAAAATGCAGGGCAGAAATTCAAGGGACAAATGAGGATCTGGGGGCAGAGGCCAGTTAGAGCACGGCAAGGTCTGAGAATACACAACAGGCACACATGGCCAAGACCCCGATTTGGGGAGGAGGAGGGAGATGAAAGCCACAAGTGACTTTCGTCTAAGGCAGGTGGCCACTGCTCAGACAGTGCCTGCAGCGTCTTAGTGTGGACACCAAGACTGGGAACAGAGGAATGAGCCCAGTGGCAGTCTATTTACTTTCAGAGAGACATGCAAGAGCGGTATGTGAAGGGCACATAGGCAGGCCCTAGAGCGTGACAGGCGGCACGCAAACTCCTCGAGCGCTCAAGACTGCCAGGCCCTGAGCAGCAAGGAGAGCCAGGGGACAAAGATGACCGGTGCAGAAGCGGCAGGTGCACAGGGATGTGCGGAGCCTGGCACTGCTGCCAGCTGAGGCTGCTGAGAAGAGGCCTGGCAGGGCCTCTCTCAGTTTCTCTCTTTGCGTCCCATCAGGGATGGGCCCACAAAGGCCAGGACAGGCAAAGCTGACCATACCTCTTGTTCCCTTTGACATACCCCACCTTCCTTCTAAGAGAGTCTGGGCTGGGCAGGTAGTGAGCAATTGGTGCTGACAGCTGAATGAATGCCACCCGTTGACAGATTAGACCCAGCTCCCAGAAGAAGGGCTGTCAGGCTTCAGCCCAAGGTGAAGGGACGGAACCCTACTTCAGGAGCAACGCGTGGGGGAATGATTTAATACAGGTTAAGAAAGCAGCACTTGGCTGGGCCGGGGTGGCTGGGTCAGGATGAGTACAAGTGACATGCTAGTTCGGGACTAGGATTAGACAGACAAGGGAGCATGGTCCCAGAGAAATGGCTTCAGGTAGCGCTCTACTGCCTCCCTCACATTTTCCAAACATGGTGATCTTCAATGCTCTAATAACTAATAACTTCAGGCTTGGCTCTTTTGGTAAAGAGGTACCCCCAAGGGTCTGCATGGAATGCTCAGGGTTTTGGTCTGTGGAAAGCATGTATCTTATGCGGGCCATCAGCAGGTGATCAAGACCCCAGGGCCCACGTGCACAGTGATGGAGGAGCTGTGGCTGTAGACCCACCTCCGCTCAAGTATAAAAGAAACACTCCTTGGTGGTTTAAACTTGCAAATCTAAGTCTATGAAAAGAAGAAAACCATGAGGCTGGAGAGATAGCTCAGTAGAATAAGTGATTATTTGGCAAGTGCAAGGTCCTGAGTTCAAACCCTGGTACCATAAAAAAAAAAAGAAGAAGAAGAAGAAGAAAACCAACATTTCAGTTACCATCTCTTCCTAAAATCTCCTAAAGAAGACAAGGATCCAGATTTCTAAATTTGTTGCATTTCAAGATCTTTCTAGAAATTAAACAGGTTTCAGAGCAGCCAGAGGCATATAGCTTGTTCATTAAAAATGGGCTGAATACTTTCTTCTTGAAAATAATTCTGTTTGGCAATCAGAGGGAACTTTAAAAATATTTTCCACACTGAAGAGTGTCTTGGATCTAGCCTCTTTGAGTTTCCTAGACCACTTTTGGTGGAAGACCTGAGGGAAGCCTGCTATTTATTTACTGATTTTCTGTTTGTTTTCTAGCCAAAGAATCAAGATCATTAAGGTAAAGTCAATTCAAAGCCATAAGGAATGACATCACTAAAGATAAAATGCTGCTTCCAGGATTGGCCTTCAAAGTTAGAACTGCAGTCTTAATTGGTGTCTCTCCAAAATGTTTCATGGCATGAGATTTGTACCTCTGACTTGCATCCCAAAGGCTGTCCCTTCCAGCATCTGACTCAGCTGTGACATTAAAAGGAAGTCTTTGAAACCAGCTTTCCCAACTTGACCATCCTACAGTGCAAACATGCTCATAGGAGGATTACAGAGCCAACTGGGGTCTAACTACACATGGCAATATTCGTAAGGAATAGAACAGATAGTATTTTTACTGTGGTGTCAATGTATGTGCCATCAAAAGTGTGTGCATGTGGACACGCCTGTGTGTGCCATGCTGCTTTCGCAGAGGGGATTTAAGAAAGTATGAGCTGAAACACCACCTCGAGCTCACCTCGGGATGGGTAAGGACTGTGATAATGGATGGGGGTACATGACATCGAGGAGCAGAGGGTACCATTCTGGAGTCCTCATACACGAGGCTGGGAGGGCCTTGGCATGAGCAACAAGCAGCCCAGGCACCCACCTGTGACCACTCAGATGCCTCCCAGATGGACAGGCAGTCTTGGCCCTCACAGCTCTGCACTGGTGTTGGTCGGGGACCTGGGCAATACAGGGGGCGTGTAGCAACATGGGTGCCATTCTGCAGCTGGTACACGCAGGTCACCTCCCGGTGCTGGATGCCCTTCTCGCAGGTTGCTGAGCAGGGGCTCCATGGGCCTGCCACCCATCTGCCAAAAGGGAGAAGAGACAGTGAGAACATGGGGGGAGGTCAGCCTTCTAACCCAGCAGAATGCCTTCCAGAAGGGTCATGAAAGCACTCCAGAGTATAAACCGAGTCACCCAAATGGTCACCTAGTCTAATGACCTTCTCGGTACAGAAAGCCCCTTGTACACATCAGCCCAGTCACCGGCTGGGTGATGGTTCTCAGCTGCAGTGCAGTTATATATCCCACTTGGCGTCCTGCGAGATGCTTTGTTCAATGGTAAGCAGACACGCTGCTGGCCATTGCTAGCAGCACTTTGCTACAGTGATGAACTCTGGCTCGGATTCTCTTGTCTCTTGCTCTCTGCCTTGGAACCATGTCACTGTTCTAAGGTACTACAATGAAGGAGCTATTTATTAGAGCAGCACCAGAGACTGTAGCCCCTCCAGAGTAGAGAGGGTGACTCTTGAGGATGGTACCTTGTGGGCCACAGGAAGACAGAGGCTGACGAGGTCGGCATTTGAAAGTACTCTCCTAACACTTCCTGACCTGCCCAATGCTCTCACGATCTGGAGTCTCTCTCTCAGTGTGTGGAAAGCAGTATGGGATTCTTGGTTCCTCAGAACATGGAGGGGGCTTGTGGTGTTCTTGTAGGGGCCCTAAAGGAGTCTCTCCTGTTTGCCTCTTGGGTGAGCTGGCAAGCTTAGCCAACACACCTAGGTCCCAGGACTCTACCTGGCAAGGCAGCTCTAGCTATGGGTGTCTATCTTGGACAAACTCTCCATTCTTCCTCATTAGTTAAAATAACCCTGAACTCTCCTGGAAACAGACTCTCATCATGCCATGTCACCCGAGTTCAGAACCCTCTGTGGCACCCGGAGGGCCTTTCCAGTGGGCACTAAGTAGTACCATTCCGTCTTCCTGGCCTGTTCCAGCCAGCAGAGCGCCTCTTCTTGGACCTCCCACTTAACGTGGGAGAGACGGAGACAACAGTGCCTACCACGGGGTGACTGTTGTCATACGTTGCTCACAGCAGCACCTGGTGCACAGAGGCCCACGTGCCACTAGCTGTGATTGCTGCCATTGTCTCCTTGGGAGGTGACGGTGAACTTCCAGGGCACTGAGCCAGTTTCTCATCCCAGGATTTGCCAATTGCTCAGACAACACTAAGAAAGCCCACCAGACTGAGTTCCAAGTGTTTCTCCTTCACCTGGTTTTTGGTGGAGCAGGAGTTCACGATCCTGCCATCTCAACTTTAATTTTCTAATCAGTCACTGCTGTTCTTAAAATGGATACAAAGACCCAGGTATGGTCTGAAAGCAGCCCAGAATGTCGCCTTTCTTTAAATAGAGATGCCGTCTTCATCAATGTTGCCCAACTTTGTCCCAATTTTAGGCTATTATATAGTCGATTTATACCTCCACTAAGTTTATCCCCCCTTTCTCATTATGCTTGTATCCTTTGAGCCGACTCCTAGTCAGATCTTTCTCCTACATGTCTGCAATTGACTTTATGAGTAAAATGTCAGGGTTTGGGGTGAACTTGCTGGGTGCTACCACGCTGACCCTTCCTGGGAAAATAGCTTTGTACATGATTTTGTTTTTCCCTGTCCTCATCACAGGGACATCAGCAGGCCTAGAGATGCACAGCATGGCCACAGGGTGGACCTGCTTCCAAGGCACATGGCCAGGCTTGTGCCGTAATGAATGTGGGCAGCTACTGTGGTTTAAACAAAGATCACATGCAGGACACAAAAGAGGGAAAGAGTTGGGTGAGGTTCCGAAGTCCGCCCTGGCTGTCTCCTATGCCTTCTGCTCCACGGATAACTTGAAAGGTCTTTCTGGCAGGGAAAGAGACTCCAGGAGGAAAATGGAGAGGAAAAGTTGACACAGGTTATAGCCCAGGAGAATTTGAAGACATTATGCTAAATGAAATAACCTGGTTACTACAGGACATTGTAATTCTGAGGTACCTCGGGTGCTCACACTCAGAGACAGAGCAGGATGGGGGCATTCCGGGTGAGGCAGGGGAATTTCTGTTTAATAGGGTCAGAGTTTCCATTTGGGGAGATGAAAAAGTTCTGGAGATGGATAGTGATGATGGGAGGCGAGCAATGTATACAAGAGTTCATACTGCAGTGCTCATGCACTTAACGTGGTTAAAAGACTTGTGGGAAGATGGCACTGTGGTGCACTGCAGAGAAGCAGCCTCTCCAATCTCAAACCTGCAGATGCACAGTGATTACTGGGGACCCCAGGGGCCTGCATGGTAAAACACACCAGTGGAATAGAGCCATGGATGCAGCAGACTGCAGTGGCTGGTGAGTTATTTGGGTTCAGATGTCCCCCAAGGAGAGGAGGATTCACTGGCTGCCATATTGCATAGAAGCCCACCGAGCTCAGAACTCAGCAGCTGTGGATTGGTTTCATCTGTGTTCTGGTGTGATGATAAAGGGGAGCTGAATTCAAGTCAGCAAGAGCTCAAGGAGCCCAGCGCAAGCCAGCAGGAGGTACGCAGAGTGTTGCAGGCCGAACAAATTAAGTTCCAGCCTCACAGTCAGAAACCAGCTTGAACTTCAGGGGAAATGCAGGGCCAGGCTTGCTGGGATCATCCACTACCTTGCTTTAAATCTCCATCTGGCTTGTTAGGATTAATCTCCACGGAGTTGAGCCCTGCCTACCAGTGAAAGCAGAGATACAACTCTGAGTGAATTTTTCATTCTTCTGTTTTTATATGAGTGTGAGCATTATTTCTATCTTGCTGTTGTCGCTCTGTTCTTGTTTCTTCCTTCTCTTTCCTTCCTGTCTCCTTCACCAGTTTCCCAAAGCTCACATAACTTTCCCTGTCCTCCAGCCCTGCTTCTGACCTCCTCATGTTCTTCTATTTCTCTATTCTTTTCCCTTTAAAGCCTTTTAAATTATTTCCCCTGATGGCAAAATTACCTTATTGAGGACATGTTTACTGTGTACAAGTTTTTGGCCTCGTTTTAGATTTTGTTGTATAACCACAAATCTAGTTCATATGGTTAAAAGTGGCAAATTAATAGTTATCACAGTCTGTCATTTTCTAGGCTGTTTGGTGCTATTGTTATCATTGACTGTATTACTATAACCAACGTGACAAAACTGTTGTAATCTCTTGTTCTTCCTGGTGTGCCAAGCTGTGACTGCCTAAGGGTAATAAACAATACTACAGGACAGTGCCAGAGAACCAGCAGCAAGGCCAAACAGGCAGCAACTTCTCATCCCCAATAAATTGAAAAGGTAGGATTTTGCAACAGACTCAAAGCCAAAAGCCAGCTTTACCTAGAAGACGTCTCTGAGAAATAGCCATTTCCTAAGGGTTCTCGTAACTCCAGCAATAAAGCTACCTTCCATAAGAAATTTACAAGCATCAACCCAGAAATTAAACTAAGAAAGGCAGAAAGAAAGAAAGAAAGAAAGAAAAACAAAGAAAGAAAGAAAATGGAAGCAAGATGCAACTGAAGACATCCAGCTCACCAAAGGGAAAGCCAGGGAAAAATGAGGTAGAGCCACCCAAAAGCCACCCAGCTGGACTCTCTCTGAAGTGGTGATGGTGGAACTAACAAAGCTGATGAATGAGGCTCCAGAAAAAAAATAAAATCAGAACTACAGAGATGGTGACTATAATGAAAAACACAGTTAGTGACTCTAGAGCAGATAAAGATTGTTAGAAATGGAGGTGCTTAGGAAAACGATGGAAACCATAAAAGAACATAGGAAAGAAATGGATTCCATCAAATAGATTCAGATATCCAGATAATTGGTCCATTGTAAGTATATATATTAGGATGATCCAAAACTGAGGACAGAACATCGGGTAGAATACAGGATTACTGTTAGCAATCATGAAAAAGATTTCTTACAGTTAGCAAGTGACCACACAAAAACAATCAGTCAAACAGCCGTTGGATGATACAATGAAAATAAGATTGATCAGAATCAATGAAAACATAGGAGACAGCTGAAATAGCATAAAAAAATTCTGTTCACAGAAGTAATGGCAGAAAAGTTCCAAAGCAAGGAAAAAGAATTTGGCATACACATAAGTGAGGCATATAGAACTCTGATTAGCCATATAATATCAAGATTCCAAAAATTCCATAGAAGAACAGAATATTAAAAGCTGTTAGAGGGGCCGGGGAGATGGCTCAGTGGAATAAGCAGTTCTCTGGCAAGCACAACGGCCTGAGGTCAAATCCCCGGTTCCATTAAAAAAAAAATAAAAGCTGTTAGAGGGGCCGGGGAGATGGCTCAGTGGAATAAGCAGTTCTCTGGCAAGCACAACGGCCTGAGTTCAATCCCCGGTTCCGCAAAATAAATAAATAAATAAATAAATAAATAAAAAATTAAAAAAAAAATAAAAGCTGTTAGAGAAAAGGAAAAACTTTACTGATAAAGGAAGGCCCATCAGAAGTACAGTAGACATCCCAACACAAACCCTCAAATCAAAGAGAGCTTGGAGTGAGGTATTTTAAGTCCTAAAAGAAAGCCTTAAGCCATATTGATGTACCCCATAAAACTCTCTTTCAGAATTGATGGAGAAATAAGATACTTCCATGGCAAAGACTCATGGGAAACTGAAAGTATAATTAAGGGCCAAAATGTATGATAGTTGGGAAATGGGAAGAAAATGTTCAAATGTGAAGGGGAGTAATGGAGGGAGGAGGGGGGTAAAGAAAGGAAGGGATAAGAAAAGAGGATAGAAGAAAAAATGGAAACTAAGCTTTTTAAATAAGGAGTGGAAGAGGGGTTGAAGGGAGGAGAGGGGAACAGGGCGAAGAAAGCAGCAACAAGATATGTCACAGATAGGTACAGATTCCCTGCGATGAATGTTATCATTATGTATGCCTAACACGGACCAATAAAATTTTAAAAATGGGTGATGTGTGGAATTTTGTCATTTGCACTCCATCACAATGAAAAAGGAGCAAGTGATGGCGATGGGTGGCTAGAAGGGAAGGGAAAGGGAAAGGTGAAGAAGCAAAGCATTTCCCATGCGCCAGGCAGCCACACGTGTGAGGGTGGAAGAGACATCTGCTTGGCTGACAACGTATTCTCCCCAGAGATGGGAAATGAGCCGTTGGCAGGAAGGGCCTTCAGTTTTGTGCATAAACATTCAGAGCTTTAGCCATGTTCCAGCTCTTGTTCTCAATGGATACCTCAAGGAGGCATGGGTCGAAAGTAGCATCTAAAGACAATTTCCCGGCCAGCGAGATAGCTCAGCGGGCTAAAGCTGCCTGCTTAGGCAAGCTCCGGCAAGCACGCAGGGACCGCAGTTCGCTCCCTGGCACCACATGCCACACTAGCCCCACCCCCAGAGCATACTGAGTGGGCTACAAAACAAAACAAATCAACACAAACCTACTTCCAGTGGCTGAAAGAAACCATCTCACCAGAACAACTGAGGCTCCAGGAGCCACGCCCACTTCACTTGCCACGCACTGTTCAAGTGAGTACCACGGTCCATCTCATTCATTGCAAATCCTGTAATCTGGGGAAGGAGCTGAAGTTCTGTGAAACAACTTACATCGCAATTACGGTTTAGGTTGTGCCTTTTCCCTACTGTTTCCCTAAAAAAATTTACAATGACATTTATTAACCAAGTTTGATTTAGCAGCTCTTCTTCTTGTGAGCGGTAAAACTACAGTGTGAGAGAAGGCACCATGAACACTTCTCTAATGCACATCACCGCGTCCCTGTCCCTGAAGCAGTCAGCACGGAATCCACTCCTCTCTGCCCATCAGAGATTCAGTTTCTCTGCGCAGACAGGTGAAGCAGCTCTTCCCTGAATGCTGGGACCAGAAGAGTTTCAGTTTAGGTTTTTGAATATTTTCACATTTAGTGATCTATGTAGGGGGGAGGACCCCAGTCTAAACATGACATTCATTGATGTTTTGCATACACCTCATTCACATAGCTGAAGGTAATTTTACATCATATTTTGAGTGCACCTGTATTTTGACTGTGATCCATCACAGGAAGTCAGAGATAACTGTCTTTTCCACTTGTGACCTCAGGATGGCACTAAAGAAGTTTTGGATTTGGGGGCTGACATCGTAGATTTCCAGAGTAGGGATGCTCGACTTGTACAAGTTATAATACTCTAATATTCTAATGACACACTGTGCTGTTCAGTGACTGTGTGACACTCTCCCCTTTTCTGTTTTGCTGGTGTAACAAATTACCACAAACTCAATGGTCCCAATCATGATCAATTTACTACCTATTATTTGACAGTTTTGGGGATTGGAAATGTGACAGGTTTTGCTGGTCTAAAATCAAGGTCCTCGAAGGGCTGGTTCCATCTGGAGTTTCTAGGGCAGAGCCTGTTTCCTCTTGTGTTTTCCAGCTTTTAGACACCACCCCCAACATCTGGCTTGGGCCCTTCCCTCTGCCTCTATCTCCACAGCCAGGAGCGTCAGGTAATCTAGCTGCCCCCCGTGCTCTTATCTTCCTCCCTAGCTTTCAGGGACCCCTCTGGCCACACTGGACCCTGTCACACAACCTAGGAGAAACCCTCCAGTGGAGGCAACCTGTATGGTTGATAGAAGACAAACTTGGTGGCATAAAAAGCCAGAAATTTATTCTTTCACTGTTTGGAAGGCTGGAGGTCCAAACTCTACATATCACGAGGGGTGATTCCACCTCAGGGCTCCGACAGAGAAGGGCTCTTGCATACCCTCGCTTAGGCGCTGGAAAGGGCTGGCACTCCTTGGCATTCTTGGTTTGTAGAAAGTTGCTCCTGTCTGCCTTCTGCTTCACAACATGCCCTCTTTGTGTGTCAGTGCCCTTCCATGCCATCTTTTTATATATGGACACTAGAGAGATTAGATTAGGGCCTCAGCCTACTTCAGTAAGATCTCAGTTAATTACCTTGTTACACAGGTAGGAATCCTATTTCCATTCTGCAGTCCTAGGAGTCAGGATTTAACACACCTCTTTTAGAGGCTATACCTCAACCCATCACACAACCTCACTTCTACCTTCAACCTCAACTCGCTGTGACCCAACACATGCGCAAGTCCCTTAGATTAGCAGGTGGACACCCTTGGGAGCTCCTGGACTGTCTACCAGGAACCCGTCACACCCACACTCTGGAGCAAGTTCTGCTTCTATGCAACATTCACTTTTTACTCATAACTTTATTTGGCTGAGATTTAAGCTAGATAAAGGCCATGTGAGGTCTCCTCAGATGTGTTTTTTGTTGTCACAAAGAAACATGGCACTGTACAAGTTATAGTCTTTGGATACAATTCTTTTTCCAAGTAACAAAAAGAGAGGACATTGGTTGGTCACTTTTTTAATGTATTTAGTACGGGGTCTACAGGGTCTACAGGGTCTCACTACTCAGATCGGACTCGTAGTGATTCTCCCGTTTTCAGCCTCCCAAGTGCTGGGATTACAGGTGTGTACCTCCATGCCATCTCAATCGCTGTCTCAGTGCGCTCTGGGGGTGGAACTGGCATGGCACACCGGGGATTGAACCCCGATCTCTGCGTCTGCCTAAGCAGGTGCTTTAGTCCACTGAGCTCTCTGGCCAGCCCTAGGTACTTATTTTTGACAGCTTTCAATCACAATCTGACTTAAGAAGTGATTTACTTGTAGGATTTAGTGTTGACTTTAACCATCTCGCAAGTGGGTGAGAAGGAAGGATTTGGTTGGCCTAGCACCTACTTGGTCTCTGCTAGGAAGGATCCATACATTGGCTAAGTTAATGGAAGCAAATAAACAAGAGGTCTGTATGGGATTCTCTGCACTGGTTACAGCCTGGCAAATTCCAGGCCTCTGATGGAAGAATTCAGTGTGTAACTTGCTGCAAACCACTTTCCTTCTCTAAGCTTCAAGTCCCTGTGGCATGCGAGTGGCCAGAGCAGGGCGCCTGTTCGTGAAGCCACTGCTTGTCCTGCAGGAAAGGTCGCTGGGCTGTGCCAGGGCAGGAAAGGCTCCAGGGATCCGAGCTCCTGCCCTCTGTCCCTGGCTCAGGGCTGCTACTCTCTAGGCATGACAGGCAGCGCGTGGCTTGGCTACACTGTGGGCACCTACCGTGGATTCCAGGGTACCTGTAACTCTGCTCTCCATGGTGCTGTGGGGCTGCAGGTGGGGAGACACAGAGGCAAGGCCCTCCCCATGCAATGCCCTGAAGACTGCAGGCAGCGTCAGATTCTGGGACTGCTGGAGACCGAGTCTCTGCCAGCTCCTGGCAGACCGGAGCAGCCACTTTGTGATGGGAACCATCGGGACACAATTTTCACATATGCCATTTACAGTCGCTGAAGATTCGTAGTCGTTTTTATGGAACAGATGTCTACAGAGATGGGGATGTCGAGGTGCGAAGGTGACAACTAGCAGGCTGTGATGTTTTCCCCGGGGGATCCCACAGGGCCTCTTTACAGCTGCACGTGGAGCCTGCACTCTGCCTCTCTCCATTTAAAACCTGAGAATTATGAGTTCTCATATACATCGCCCTGAAAAGTAGTATTATTCATGGATTCATTTTTGAAAAGAGGAAATGAAAATCTGAAGTGGATCATACAAGTCTGTGAGTAAATATGAGCCTTTTCTAGAAGCAAGTATATAGTTCTGCTTGCAGAGAGGCCCAGAAATGCCTGAATTCTCTTTTGTAGGGTTAACAATGTGGAGCATGAAAAGAAATAGCTTTCAGGCTTTATTTTTCTTTCTTAAAATGTGTTTTAGTTCAGGGTCTACAAGGTCTTACTACCCAGATTGGACTCACAGTGATCTTCCCGTTTTCAGCCTCCCAAGTGCTGGGATTACAGGCCCACCATCATGCCCAATCTCAGTTGCTGTTTCAGCGCTCCCCGAGGGCAGGGCTGGCACGGCATGCTTGAGATCAAACGCCAGTCCCTGCATCTGTGTAAGCAGACACTATAATCTGCCGAGCTATGTGGCCAGCCCAGCTTTCAGCTTTGAATTCAGATTAAAAAACTTTTTTCTAGGTTGCAGTGTGTCTGTTCAACCTGAAGATTAAGATGGATGATTTGCTAGGATCTGAGCCCTATCTGTGTTTCCCTGAAAAGGCCTGTGGACCCCATAGTTAGCTCTTATTGCCTGGGACAGAATAAGGAGGAAAGGAGAAAGGAAGGAAGGAACAAAAGAGGAAGAGAGGAAGGGTGGGGCTGGGGTGGAGTAGCGAGGAAGAGAGGGAAGGAGAGAAAGAAAGGTGCTTGGCCAAAGTATAGTTCAAGGGGACATTTCTAAAACAGTTTCTCTGATTGCACCAACTAACCTGTTCTGAGAGCTCCCCATGTGCCCAGAGATGTTCTAAGCCCCCGACATGATTCCAAATAGTTTGATCCTTACAATGACCCTTTATAAGTCCATTCACAGGTAAAGAAACAGTACTGCCACACGTGACTAACTGGCAGTCACTTTCAGCCAGTAAGATACAGCTCACATACCAAGCAGTCCATCCCTTTAAAAAGTATAATTCAACAGATTAAGAGTTATGAAGCTACTATTGCAATATAATTTGAAAACACTTTCATCACTCCCAAAAGAAACCCATACTCAATTTGACCCAGAGCCCAGGCCTGGCGTGTGAGTGGAACTTCATCCATCAGACAGGCCTGGTGTGGAACCCTGCAGCAGAACTCCCTGCGGAGAAGCTAGAGGCAAGACTCACCCAGCTGATCCAGGAGCACAACATCTTGCCAGAGTGGCACAGCGGGTTCACCTCCAAGGGCTGCAGCAGGAAGAAGTGGAGCACAGCAGCCAGACCCAAGCCACACCCACCTGGATGAGTTTGAACTTGGGAGATCTGGATCTGGTGCTAAGGTAATAACTGCACCAAAGCTCTACACCAAAGCTCAGAAGACAGTGCTATACAAAATAACAAACAGAAGGAGCAAAATGCATTCGCAGGCTCCAAGCCCACCCAGAACAAATGCAGGAGACAACAGCATAGAAGAAATTGGAAACCACACCCTGAAATCTCTGAAATGATAGCATCTGAGGTAAAGAAACAACTGCAGAAAGGTATAGAGGAAATCAGATCATAAATAATTTCTGAAGTAAAAAAGAAATGATAACTATAATGAAAGAAGTACTAAGTGCTTCTAAAGAAGACACTGATAAAAAATAGAGAAAAGGAAAATGATGGAATCCTTTAAACAGTATCGGAAAAAAATAGAATGCATGAAGCAGATTCAAAGTGCTATACAGGAAATTAAAACTTCAATCACAAGCTGGCAAAACCACTTGAGTGAAAGTGAAAATAGACTTTCAGACCTTGAAGACACCGTTGCAGATAGTGAAAAGGTAAGAAAATCTCCAGGATGCAGGAAAAAATAATTCAATAACTGCAAGACAATGCAAAGATGAGCAACATAAGACTAATAGGCATCAATGAGAAAGAAGGAATCAATACAAATGATATAAAAAGGATATGGGCAGACGTAAGAGCAGAAAACATCCCAAATATGGGGCAACTATCTGACATTCAGTAACTGAAGCATATAGAAATCCAAATAACATCGACCCAATTAAAACCACACCCAGACATATAATAATCAAGATCCCAGAAATTCAGCACAGGAACAGTTTACTAAAATCCACTAGAGAAAAGAAACAGATAACATTTAAAAGAAAGCCTATAAGAAAAACAGATTTCTCTTCACAAATCATCAAGTCAAGAAGAGCATGGAGTAAAGTACTTCAAGTCTTGCAAGAAAACAAATTCCAACCCAGACTGATATACCCTGCAAAACTCTCTTGCAAGTATAATGGAGAAGTGAAATACTTCCATGACAAAGAACAACTAGAGAATTTCATGATGACAAAGCCAACCCTACACAGACTACTAAATAATGTTCTAGAGAAGGACCAAAATGAGCACAACTCCATGAATGAGAATGGAAAGAACCCCCAAATAGGGCAAACAAACACAGGAGAAAAAGAGGTAAACAAAGGCAGTCTTTCAATTATTCTTTTGTAGGATTGGCAATGTCAGTAGTTGTTGACTTGAGTCTTTTGCAGCTCAGCATATTAATATGGCTTTACTTTTTATACCTCATTTTTATACTTTTCTGCTGGATGGTTACACATAACCCACTACTATTATGGACTACTGGACTATATTGGATTATTTTGCTGAATTCATGCACCTACAATATTTAAATGGCAATGGAATACCCATCTTTGACAAAACTAAACAAAAAAAGGGGATATAAATGAAGGACTATTTTGTATCTGTATATACAAAATAGGATAGATACACAGCTACTTTCTCTTAATTCAATGAGAAGATTTGTACTAATAGTGTTTGGACAGGATATCATGTCTGCATCTTGTACTGTGAATAACTACCATGAAGGTAATGATATGCAATGTATTAACTATTGTAACTGTCCTAACCTGTTTTGAAACTCATTGCTATTTGTTCCTCATTAAAATTAATAAAAAATTATTCTTTTATATACAGCAGCAAAACATTTCCATCATCATACTCTACAAATGGACTTCTCCTGCACCCTATGGGCCATGATTCAGCCCAGGTCGATAGGTGGATACCAACGTAATAGCAGTGGCTCAGTCCCACAAGTGACACCTGGTCACCAATAAGCATCATAGACACTGTCCACGTCCACCACATACTAGAACTTTGTGTGCTATCCTATCCCCAAACTGTTAGAAGTGCTGCTCAAATATTTGCCATTCCAGTATTCATGTTACGTTTTATTCTTAATAATTCTTTACTATCATGAAAACTTTTTCTTAGTTGATATTTTTTCATATATTAACCTATTCAAATACTATGTGAGTACTCTAAATTGATATATTTTCTCCTAGTATTAGAAACTTTAAAAAGTATATTTCCATTTTCTATAGACCTTCCATTAATTATTCCTTATCTTTTACACACACACACACACACACACACACACACACACACATATATTCGAAAAAATAAATATATAACCTGATGTAAGATTGATACTGTTTTGTGGAAATCTTCAATGATCTTTAAATGGGTCCATCTAATATAATTATATTTTACATAGTCCTGCATAACCACCATTTTTAGAGCTCTTTATTCTTTATCCAGGACCATGTAGCAACTTGTCTTGACTTCTGGATTGTGGTCTTTGTTATTTTCTATATCCTACATCTGGAGGTATTAGAATATTTCGAGTTTGTATAACTGGAAAATATTTTACTTTTGGTTTTCAAAGGTATGTTTGCTAAATATAAAATTCAATAAGGACAGATTTTTTTTAGTCCTTTGAATTAATTAGTTTCTTACTTACTTGCTCTTTTCTTCATCTAATGTGGAATAAGATAATATTTAATTTTGTTCTTCTATAGCTAATATACTTTTATGTATGTGTTTTAATGATTTTTTGTTTACAATTAGTTTTGGACAATTTCATTTTTGTGTATCTTGATATGATTTTATACATATTTCTTGTGCAAAAGGTTCATTTTTCTTGGAAATGTGGTGCTATAATTTCAACTAAATTCAGAAATTTTAAGTTTTTAAATATTTATTGCCTACTCCTTTCTACTTTGAGAATTCTAATTATATGAATATAAGTTTCTTGATTTTAGCACAGAGTGAAGTATTATATGACTGATCTGTGAATTCTTCATTTTTATTTTAGACAATTTTATTATACTCATTTAAAGTTTGTAAATAATTTATTTACAATGTGCAATCTATTATTAATCTCATGCCATGTATTCATTTCAGAAATATTTCTTTAGTGCAGATGTTATTAATTCAGGGATTTCTTTTTTCATTTCCAATCTGAGGTCTTCTAGAACTTTCTGCAGCTGTTTTATTTCAGAAGCTGTTGATTCATTGCTTTCAGCTGTGTGATTTCCAATTTGTTCTGTGTTAGTGTCCTCTGCACT
>NW_004524578.1:5318021-5359387 GCF_000260255.1 Octodon degus | reverse complement strand
CTAGGACTGGGTCTGGGGGTTCCCGGAAGTCGGCAGAAATTCCTACTTGCTGGGAGGGTGGGGAGGTATGGCAGAGTGGTGTAGGGCGGCCCGAGGGGCTGGGAGAGGGTCCGGCCCACGCTGCGCCTGGGCTGGGACTGGTCCCGGCCGGCGCAGGGTAGCAGGAAACTCTCCGCACACTCACCGGACCTGGGCTAGGACTCAGAAATATTTCTCTAAAATTCACTCTATCTCATATCTTTCACATTTCAATATTTGTCTACAATGTTTAATATGCTATATAATTATTAATTTTCAATAAAGTTAATGAGAAAGGAAAAAAAAAAGAAACGCATACTCCTTCCTCTCTATCACACTTCCATACCCCGCGTTTTCCCCAGTCCTAAGAAGTCCCTGACCTACTTCCAGATCCTGCTGATGCATACGCCCATGCTGGGCTTTCCATAGAGCTGGCCTCTCACACTACGGGCCATTTCGTATCTGGCGTCTTTCAGTTAGTGTGATATTTCTAAGGTTCACCAGGCGGTTACGTATTGCTGTACGTACGCCTCCTTGTTAGCAAATGATTTCCTGTTGGATGGATGCACACAGCGTGCACAGTCGTCCATCAGCTGATAGCAACTTTGGTGGCTTCCACATATGAGCATTTTATATGTCTGTGTAGGAATATCTGTTCCCATGTTTCTTAGCTGTGTACCTAGAAACAGAATTACTGGGTCATATGGTCATTCTGAATTTAGTAATTTGAGGAATGGAAGAACTCTTCCAAGCTGTACCGTTTTACATTCCTGCTGGCAATGTAAAATTCGGTGTCCTTACAAAAATTTCCTATTGTATCTTTTTAAATTATAAGCATCATAGTGGGTGCAATAAATGGGTCACTCATTGAAGATATTTTTGTAGTGTGGTAAAATATAAGTAAAATAAAAATTTTCACTGGAACCACTTATAAGCTAGATAGGTCAATGGCATTAAGTATATTCACAATATTGTACATCACCACCCTCAGGCTCCTACGCTGTCTATCTTCTCAAACTAAAACTCGATCCATTTAACAATAACTCCCTCTTCCAGCCCCGGCTCCTACTTAAGTGGAAGCACACAGTATTGTTCTTTTGTTCCTGACTTATTTCACTCAGCATCGCAAGGTTTCTCTGTTGTAGCACGTGTCCGTATTTCATTTCTTTGAAAATTTAAAAAAAAAAAAATATATATATATATATTTATTTATTTGGTACAGGATCTTGCTACCTCCTGTGTCAGCGTCCCCAGCACTGGGATTACAGGTGTGCACCACCACACCTGGCTTCGGGGCCAGCATGGCATGAACTATGCATGTGGTACCGGAGATCGAACTCGGGACCTCACACTTGCCAAGCAGGACCTTAGCCCAACGAGCTATCTCCCAAGTCCATGTATTTCATTTCTTTATATGGCTGAATATACAAATCAATTGGGAAAAGACACAGAGCCCAGTCATCCCATGGCCAAAAAACAGAATAAAGCACAATAGATGAAACAGAAATAGAAACATTTCCTAAATGTATAAAACACACACCCTCACTAGAGAACAAATGAATTTAGAAATCAAAGAGCAGCACTGCCCACCCACCAGACCAACAGCACTAAAACGTCTGACTCTGCGATTTGGAGGGCACGGAGGAAACAGGAGATTGTACGTGGTGCAGGTGGGAAAGTACAGGGCTCCTCCTTCCTTGAAGTGTTTCCCTGGTTACCAAGTTGGTCATGGTTTGAAAATATTACATGGGAAATTCCAAAAATAAGCAACGGCAAAGTTTGAAATTGTATGCCTTTCTGAGAGGTACTGTGATCTTGTCCTGTCCTGTGCTGTCCCTCCCGGGCCAAAGTCACGCCTCTGTCTGTTGTCCCCTGTGCCTCTGTTCAGGCACCTGGCAGCCTCCTGGTTATCAGGTGACTGACCTCCGCGGCATCTCAGTGCTCACATTCAAGTCTCCTGTATTGTACCTAACAATGGTTATAGGAGTAGTGATGCTAAAAATCTGGATATGACAAAGAAAACAGTGAAGTGCCGCTTTTAAGTGAAAATGCCACAGTTCTTGATTCAAATAAAGAAGACACAATCATGTGCTGAGGTTGCTAAGATCTTTGATCAGAATGATCTTTCCATCTGTGAAACCGCAAAAAAGGAAAACAGAAATTCATGCTAGTTTGGCTGTCATCCACCAAACAGCAGCAGTTGTGGCCACAGCGTGTGGTAGGTGTTGAATGAACCCAGACGCTGGCTTTGTCATGCCATGGCCAGGGATATGCTTCCTTGCCCAAGTGCCTGAAGAAACTACACGGGGATGTTCTGCCTAAATGCATAAACCCCAAATGGAAAGCATCCCGTAACATCTGCCACACGATGAATAAAGACATACAACGGAATAATATGCAGCAAAGAAAATGTATATCTGGTGGTACAGAGGCCACAGGACTGAGTTCTCAAGGCAAAGACAGATGCACATACGCTAACAGGCTGCGCACAACATGCCAAAGGGTGTTCGCTCCCCAGTGTGCGGGTATGTGTTTATGTCACGACAACTTAAAATTTGGGTGCGAACCATACATCAACTGGAGAAAGAGGATGAGATTAGGGCGGGGCCACAAGTAACTTTCCATGTGTCTGGACAGTATCAGGACCCAAAAGAGGAGAAGTAAATTCGGTCACCATGCGGAGCTGCCACGGCTGGGAGCTGCAGGCACCAGCATTTATTAGTCAAGCTCGGTACTTGCGTGTGTACATGAAAACGCACATAAGAGAAGCACTTACAGAAGCCATAATCAGAACAGCATGAGCTAGCTGTGGCTCCAGGGAGTGGCAGAGGCTCCAGGCAAATGAGAACACGATGCCCAGGGTGAGGCCAGCTGCCAGTGCTGGCCTTTTGTGGCCAAGTGTTGCCCCACCTTTCACTTTTAAAAGCCATGCAAAAAATCCAGTGTTGCCTGCTTTGAAGATGTTGGAAAAGAACTCTGAAAACCCTAAGACGCCTGTGTGGGCCAACCTGTGACTGCTGTGGAACTTGGCCCTGCAGCCTCTAGTCAAGGACTCTCCACTTCAACGTCCCAAGAAGGCAGCCATGGTGCCTCGGCCCCACACCCCAAATGACTAGCTGTTCTCTTCCCCAGCTTCACCGGCAGAGGACACGGTGCCTTCTGCCATCTCTCCTCATCGCTTTTCTTGGCTTTTTTCTCCTCACCACATTCCTAAAACCTGCGCCCTTAGTTTGTCTTTGGGTTGGTTTACAGAGTATCCTCCATCATTGTGTCCTCAGATGAGGGAAACACAACAAAACAAAGCACTGCCTGAGATTCATGGAGTGCCATGCTTCACCCCATAGAGCTGTCTGCGTGGCACCTGACAGAAGCGAACCCCCTTTCCTGGATGGAGCAGGGCACTGCAGGAAACACCAGAGGCCTGACTGACAGGGGCAGCAGTCCCGCCCAGCCGCCCCGCCACCCCGCCCCAAAGAATCATTCAATATGGAAACACACAGGCGGACCTGTGCATTCCAACCCACCGCTGCCCCACTTTGGCTATGAAAATGCTCAGAATTCCACAGACTCTGAGAAATCGTTCCGAGGTGGAGTTCTCTGAGCCCGACCAAGGCAGCTCTGCATCTGATGGGAAGGAGGGGAGCAGGGCTACTTGGGATTGCCGTGGCTGGGCTCCACCAGGACAGTCGGGAGCTGGCGGCCTGGCCAGGGCTCTGGCACGCGGCTGCCAGAGCAAGAGAGCTCACAGCTCTGCCGCTGCCCCACCCACAGCCACCTCTAACTGCAAAGTGCCCTCACTCCTAGGCTTACCGGGAGCCCTGGGAGCCAGCAAGCCCTTTGGCAACGACACCCCCCCCCCCCCCGTGGTCTATTTGCAATCTCTGATGCTCCCCAGAGGCTGCTGCTTCAGCAGTGGTGGCCTCCGTGGTTGTGGCTTAAGGTTATGGGGGTGAACTTGAAGAGTTTCCAGAGGAGACAGACATCTAGCCTGGGGGCCTGTGGACATGCGGCTGAGGCCTGGGATGTACAGGCTGCCGTCAGGGGACAACCTGCATGCGTTCCCTGGGTGACTAAGGTACTTGATAAGCACCACATGTCCCAGCAAACTTCAGCCCAGGGGACACCTCTGACGACCACTGTGGTATCGCTTCCCGGTTGGCTTCTTAGCTCAGGGCTGCTCACCGCCTGCCTTATGCTCCTCCACCGTATCTTTCCCTCCCTGTCCTCTAAGGCATGGGCACCTCCTCTCACCCTGGGGCTCGGTCTTTGGCTCACTGGCTGTCCACAGGGTACTTATAACACTTGTATCAGCAGACCTTACCTACACCATGGCCCTTGCAGATTATGAGGGGGATGCCTAACTACCTTGGGAGCCCCAGGCTTCTGTGACTGACAGCCTAAAGCACAGCAGGGAGCCCCACCGTGTCTTGGGTTTGGGGTTGACATGCGTTCCTCTTTTCCCCATTACCAAAGCCCAGTGGCCAGGCCTTCCTGAAAGAGTAGACAGGAGGTTTACGACCTGAGGCTTGGCTTGGAAGGTCCTCTGTACTATGTTGAAGCAAATGCTAAGTCCTCCCCAGCCGGCCCCACTGGGACCTCAGTCTGTGCCCCCCATCCACGGCTAGCTCTCCATGGTATCACCACAGTTTTTAACTGTTCCTTTCTCATTTTGAAACCTTCAATGGCTCCCGAATGCCCACCACCTTTGAGATGCTGGATCTGGCAGGTAAGATCCAGTCTCAAGATTTGGTCGCTCATTCGACCCACACTCCATCACTCCATGGAGGATTACGGACGTCTTCAGAATATATGCACACAGACAAAAAAATAATAACCTGGACTAAGGAAAATGAGAACCAGGAAAATGTAAGAGGAGCTCGCCTCGACCCTCTGTGCTCTGGGTGGCTGCAGAGGATCCTGTCTGGACAGCAGTATGTTCTTCGGCCCGGAGACCTGGCGTGCCTCCCTTGGCCTGGCACCCTTGTCCATTTCCTCAGTTGGCCACTGTCAAGTGTCCACTCTGCCAGAAGCTCCTCTGTAGGGCTCAGATGTAGCTTTTTCCCCTAGAGACCCCCCAGCCTCGCTACGCCTGACAGACTCCGAAGGGCGCAGAGGCTGGGTTACGGCACAGGCATCCTGGCTAAGTCCTTTTTGACCTTGGCTGACAAATTTCCCCAGTCCAGCCTTCCCACCTGTGCAATGGTACACACAACCCCTATTCATCCTTTGTCACGTGCATGTGACAGTGACCGATCACGTGACTGACCATATCTGGCCATGCTGTTGCCAACTACCATCCCTTTCTGGTTTGCCCAGTCATTAACACGCACTTCCCAGACAGTCCAGACTCTGTGTCCCTCCAACCGCCGCGTGCGATCTTAGCCGCCTCTCCTACCTCCTGCTCCTAGGTGTGAACCCCGCTAAGGCAGCGCTTAGGAGGGTCTGTGCTTGGAGTACACACCAAGCCTCAGCTCCACATGCTGGACAGACAGTGTACATTCATGCTGCTGGCTAATAAAACCACCAGCAGTTCCCTATAAAAAGTTACAGTGGGATAAATCTACAATAAAATATTCATGCCCTTTATTTCACTTCACAGAAAGATTCAATCATCCCAACCAAATGCAGTCATCGCAGCTGCTGGGCAGATGTTCTTCAGCAGGCGAAGGAGAGACAATAATTAGTCTCAATTAAGTTCCCAGTAAATTATGTAAGGGAGCCCTTCAGCCGCTCAGCTCTCCGTGGTGCTGAGCCAACATCAGGGAACCCGGTCCAAAACTAGTCAGAAACTCTGGACTGCTTCGGATAATTCATGTTCTGAACAAACTGCAGAGCCTCAGCAGGAGAGAAAATAATGAATCCCACAACCACTTTCAATTGAAAATAATAATTTGTCAATAATTGTACTACCTAATGAGCTACAGAAACTGTTCCTGGTTCCTCAGCGTAGAATGGAAAGAGATTCATTGTATTTCTGGCTTTATTACATACATGCCAGTAAGTCGTGCACCATGTTCTGGAGAGTTTAGGCACCCACTTCCTGCTGGTGATCTATTTTCATGAGAACAGTGTTTCTTTA
The DNA here is from genome assembly GCF_000260255.1 of Octodon degus. Classification (NCBI taxonomy): domain Eukaryota; kingdom Metazoa; phylum Chordata; class Mammalia; order Rodentia; family Octodontidae; genus Octodon; species Octodon degus. Next base: position 5,353,290 of record NW_004524578.1, on the reverse strand, counting down.
CCTCGATTTTTCTTTTTTTTTTTTGTGGAACCGGGGATTGAACTCAGGTCCTTGTGCTTGCCAGGGAAGCGCTTATTCCACTGAGCCATCTCTCTGGCCTTGATTTTTCTAAAACAGTTTCCTAAGTATCTGCTCAGTGACGGGGTTCCTGCCTAACTGCGCTTTTGGGATTTTCCACCAAAAAGGGAGTCTCTGGGAGAAGAGACCCCCACGTGTGCCTGTGACACCAAATCTGCATCAAGACATTTCCCTCCTCCTCTCAGTGTGGCTGCTTGGCAATTTGGGCCATTGGGCAAACAAAAGAAAATTTTATTTGGAGAACTGCAGGAATGTCTGGCTCTGTGGCGCAAGGCCTGGGGCCACTGAGAGACCAGGCGGTGTTCCCTTACTCACAAAACAGGCGTGTTGGGCTGGAAGGGTCCCGATCCACGTCTCTGCTTAGCCTTGCCTTTTGTGAAGGACAATTTCTAGCTCGGATCTTTTGATCCTTAAGGACCTTGCAGATGTTTTAAAACTGAATTCCATAATTGTCAATGAAGAAAAATGAGAGATGAGCAGAGCTTTTTAAAATGATCCTTGTGCTGATCTTCAGAAGAGCTGGGGTTACACGGTTACTCATTTTAGGAATCTCTTCTATGGCCACATTTTTCTTGTATAAATTATAATTTATGCACCCAGCAGAAAATTTGGAAAGTCCATAAAATTATGAAGCAAGAGAACCAAAGAGCACACACGATCTTCATCTTTCTGTAGTACACATTTTCTTAACATTGATGTCATACTATAAACAAATCATTGTGCATTCTGCTTTGCTATCGATAACAGAAACAATTCTTGTGGGATCAGAAATTTTTCTGAAGATTCATTCTAAGGCTTGCATAATATTCTTGTATGTGGACATAAATTACACAACTAGTGTACATGTTGGGCATTTGGGGACTTGCCAATTTTTCCCATTTTGGGTGATTTCCAAGGGAAATGGTAGCCATGGAACCAAGGTGATGATTAAGGGCATTTAGAAAATCAGGGGGAACGAACTGCTTGGATCTCTGCATGATGGGGAGCCCATTATGCTATGACCCCCCATATCTGTCCCTCAGGTGTCAACGCCGTAGGTACATGCAAAGCACCTGGGTGAAAGTTTCCATCTGGTCTTCCTTCTTCAGCTCTCCTTCAAGGGGCACTCGTATCCAGTCCACTGGCCCTCTGGCCTTCTTCTGCTTGGGACACACCCAGCTGGCCAACGCCTCCTTAGTATGTGACCTCAACAAACCTACCTCTAGGTGTAATCTTACCGGTCTCAGGTAAATAAACAATAGGCAACACTGTGACTGGACCATTTATGTGCCATATGTTATGTGCTGTAGTTTATATTTGATTCCCAATAAACACAGTCCACAAGAGGCGAGGTTGGCTCTTCTTGCCCAGTGGATACCAAAGCGTAGTCCAGCAGCCCTGGAATGGTTCAGCATGACCACTCCTTTGGTGGCTCCTTAGAGCAAAACCTATCAGGGCATGCAGGGGCTTTGCCTATGAAGCCGGAGCTGCCCTCGTTCCCTGTTGCTCTTTCCTGTGAGAGAAGTCTCAAGAGCCATAGAGGAGCCTCTGTGTCTTAGGTGAGTTGTACACTAGAGGCCGACTTTGGCACCCAGGAAGAACTCAGTCCACACCGCTTAAATGGTCTCCTGGCCGCTCGATCCATCTTATATTGAGAGTGGCATGTTGCTGTCACCCACAGGCACTTTCTCTCTCCCTCTCCTGGCATACATGGCTGCTGTTATCTGAATGGTAAATATTTATGACTAGTAAACCTTGATTGTGAACTAAGACTTTGCTTGTGCTATTCCTTCAGTGTCATATTTAATGCTTTTTGGCTTGCAGTTTATCTGAAATCAGGATTGTTACTGGCACTGATTGTTTTCATTTACTGTTATAAATCATTATCTGAAACATCTTACTTTCATCGCCTGTGTTATTTTCATTCATTTTAAACACTTCATTTGTTGTTTTAATTTCTCTCTTATACCTTTGCCTACCCCTTTATTTTCAATCTTGCTGAAGTGGTTTCTTACGGGTGTGTTTTCTAGATATATCATATGCTTGGGCTTTTGTCAGTCAGCTTGAATCTTTGTCCTTAGCTTATCTCCGTTCATTCCAACCTCCTTGGTCTCAAATTCTGAGTATTACCCCATTACTGTTACTCTGTGCATCTTGTTATATTTGCTGTTTCTATGGTGTTAGTTCTTTATTATTTCTGTACTAAAGGTTTTCATTTTTGTTTTATTCAGACCATCTTGGACAGATGAAAGTTGTATTCAAAACATACGTATAGAAAAGTATGTAATTTGCAATTTGATGATTGTTCACAGAGTAAAGCATACAACTACCATCAATATCAAGAAACAGCATTGTTAGCACCCCAAAAGACCCGCTCAGGATGCTATGAGTCACCTCTAGCAATTCTGACTTCTGTCTCATACAGTTCTTACCTGTTTTTGAATTTTATATAAACACAATTACAGGGCATGCGCCCTTGTCTCTTACGTCTGGCTTCTTTTACTCAATGTCGCCTTTGCGAGGCAGCTTGGTGTTTCGCGCAGCGCTGGCTCCTTCTCACTGCTGCGCTGAAGTCTCCATCCCCACCCTCTAGCCACGGCTCTGTGGAATGGCACCTGGGCTGGCTCAAATTTGAAGCTCTCAGAACACGTTGTTCTCAGCATTCCTATATCTGTTGTGCTACCTATCGGCTCTTCTGCCTAAACATAGAATTTCTGGGCCATGAGAATTGGTGTCTTACCAAATAGATACCAATGTAGCTATGCTGATGGCACTACTACCAGCAAGGGATAGGGATGCCAATTGCTCCATGGCCAATACTTAGTATATCTGTTACTTTTAACTGAAATGGTTTGCTGGGTGTGCAAGGGGGTCACATTGTGATTTTCATGCATAAAGGCAGAAAATACAGGTGAAGTCATTATGGGTAAGGGCAATAGGGCAAATAAAAGTTGGGTGGGCAAGAGTAGTTTTATGTTTGTCAAAGGCCCTTCATCACATTTTCCTAATCTTCTACTACTTGGCTTATCAGTGTAATATTTTGTGACCCCACAAATTGTGTCAACAATAATCAATAATATTGTACTTGTTGCTTTCCTTTAAAAATTCTTTCATCTTTCTCTCCCTTCTTCTGTTTTTAAGTTGCAGTATCATTTTCTTAAAATATGTATTTTATGTATTACTTTCTTTCTTATAGCTACCTTTGTTTTAGTCTTACCTCTATAATTAAACATATTGAGATATACATCACTTGCCTTTTACCCGTGTGCCTCTAGTTATCTTATGGATGAGGAGTATTCAAAGTAGAAGGATTGACAAACTATGGTTTGAGGCCCAAATCCCACCTCATTTTGTAAATAAAGTTTTATTGCAACACAGTTTTGACATTTGTTTGCAGATACTAATATCTGTAGACACTCAAATGCCTTATATAAGACAATGTAACACTTGCATGGAACCTCTGCAGTTCCCCATATATTTTAAAAAAGGGAATTCAAATGCTATATAAGAGGTGGTTACATTGTATTGCTCAGGGAATAATGACAAGGTAAAAAGGATGTACAAGTTCAGCACAAACACAGTCAGAAGGCTTAAACTACATGTCATAGGAATAAGACAATGCTCAAATAACAAACACGACAGAGAGTGAACACCAGTGAAATAACGCGAGGTCACAGCAGGGTGTCCCTACATACCAGTGCATTTGTATGGATTCAGCACAGTGCTTCCTCATAGCAAATTTGCTTTTTAAACTTCCCTGAGAGCACAGGCTTGGCGTGTGTGGTGAGATGACCTGGGGCTGCCAGATCCTGAATAGACCCAGGGCGCAGGCCCAGCTAGTGAGTGAGATGACCCGGGGCCCGATGGATCCCGAATAGACCCAGAGCGCAGGTGGAATCCTTCAGCAGAACTCCCTGCAAAGAGGCTAGAGGCAAGACCCACCCAGCTGACTCAGGAGCAGAACATCTTGCCAGAGTGACACAAAGGGTTCAACAGAAAGAAGTGGAGCACAGCAACCAGACCCCAGCCAGATCCAAGCAACACCCATCTGGAGGAATCTGAACTTCGTAGATCCTGGTGCTAAGGTAATAAAACTATATCTGAGCTCTACACCAAAGGTCAGAAGACAGTGGTATATAAAAATGACAAAGAGAAGGAACAAAATGCAGTCTCAGGCCCCGAGTCCACCCAGTACAAATGCAGAAGACACTAGCATAGAGGAAACTGGAAATCACACACCAGATATCTCTGAAATAACAGTGTTGGAAGTAAAGAAACAACGGCAGAAAGGTATAGAAGAAATCAGATCAGAAATAATTTCTGAAACTAAAAAATGTAGTGATAACTATAATCAAAGAAGTACTAAGTGCTCCTAAAGAATACACTGATGAAAAAATAGAGCAGAATATAAAAATGATAGAACCCCTGAATAAGCAATTTAGGAAAGAAATAGAGTGTATGAAACAGATTCAAAGTGATATACAGGAAATTAAAACCTCATTCACAAGCTGGCAAAACCACTTGAGTGAAAGTGAAAATATACTTTCAGACCTTAAAGACACCATTGCAGCTAGTGAAAAAGTAAGAAAAGATCTCTTAAAAACAACTAGGATGCAGGAAAAAATAATTCAGTACCTGCAAGACAATGCAGAGATAAACAACGTGAGACTAATAGGCATCGATGAGAAAGAAGGAGTCAATACAAATGATATAAAAAAAATATGGGCAGAAGTAATAGCAGAAAACTTCCCAAATATGGGGCAACATTCTGACATTCCTGTAACTGAAGCATATAGAACTCCAAATAACATCAACCCAATGAAAACCACACCCAGACATATAACAATCAAGATCCCAGAAATTCAGCACAGGAGCAGTATACTAAAAGCCACTACAGAAAAGAAACAGATCACGTTTAAAGGAAAACCCATCAGAATAACGGCAGATTTCTCTTCACAAACCATCAAGTCAAGAAGAGCATGGAGCAAAGTACTTCAAGTCTTGCAAGAAAACAAATTCCAACCCAGACTGATATACCCTGCAAAACTCTCTTGCAAGCATAATGGAGAAGTGAAATACTTCCATGACAAAGAACAACTTAAGAATTTCATGATGACAAAGTCAAACCTACACAGACTACTAAATGATGTTCTAGAGTGGGAGCAAATTGATCATAGCCCCATGAATCAGAATGGAAAGAACCCACCAAATAGGACAAACACAGGAAAATAAGAGGTATATAATAGTAGTCTTTCAGTTATTCTTTTGTGTTCAGCAGCAAAATATTTCCATCAGCACACTCTACAAATGGACTTCTCTTCCACCCTGTGGGTCATGATTCCATCTGAGTCTACAGAGTGGATTTCAAAGAAATAGCTGTCCCACAAGTGACGCCTGGCCACCAGTAACTGTCACGGTCATTATGCATGTCCACAACACACTAGAACTTTGTGCAATATCCTATCCCCCAGCTGTTAGAAGTGCTGGTCATTTACTTGCCATTCCAGTATTCATCTTATGTTTTACTCTTAGTACTTCTTTGATATCATGAAAACTTTTTCTTAGTTCAATTGTTTTGAAACATTTAATTTTTAATTAATTAGTATTTAATTTTCTGAATATTGCTTAATCTTAGTTTTTGTTCTAAGATTTATATTATATCTTTGACTTATAATTTATTTAAAAGACATCATATGATATATTCTCCTAGTATTAGAAACTTTAAAAAGTATATTTCCATTTTCTGTTGACTTAAAAAAAAGATTATGAATAAAAAAACCCCAAATCTTCCTATTACCTTTTCCAATATTTTTTATTTGCAATGTGTTGAATCCACAGATGCAGAACCTTTGGATATGCGAACTTTGCCTATGGTATTCTTGTGCTACAATGATAGAGTTGACTAGTTAAAACACAGACTCTGTGTCATGTAAAATCTAAAATTTTCAACATCTGTGTTTTATTGCAGAAGTTTGCTGATTCCTATCTGATTCTATAAGGAGGGTTCATGGGTACAATTCTTGAGCTCTTAAAATTTTTAAATTATTTTTCTAAAGTGTTGATACTTGACAGTTTAGCTAGATATAAAATTCTAGCAATCATTTTCTTTTCTGGTCTGCTGTTCTGTAAGAACACTACTTAAACCCTTACAAGCAAAAGGAGCTGGCTGGCTGTGTGTCATAATCACAGGAATGGCCATGAGTTTCTACAGAGTCTCCTGAGGCCATGGTCCCCACCATGGAGTCCTGCCCAGGTTGTCCCACAACGGGAGGCTGTGGGTGGACTGCACAGCCATGGAATCTCTGGGGTAGACCTAGCTGTAGCTCCATCAGCCCACCTGTTTGTCTGCTTCCTCTATAGCAATATCAGAGACTAAGCGCTCTGCTGGTCTGACCACCACAATGATGCTGTCAAGCAGGCCCAAGTGTTCTCATTGAACCCTCTGACATGTAGCACCCACAGGCAGCCTTTCTCCCTAGACTGCATAGAAACCATCTGTCTAGACCATCTACTTCTTCTGTAGCTGTGCCAGGGGTGGACAGCATGTGGAGGCTGCACTCCTAGGACCTGCCCACGGATGTCTTTGGGAAACTGTTGCCCCCTCCTTGGGGTCCTGGCTGTGCTCTTCATGTGCTGTGATTTCTCAGAACCCATCAGCAAAGCCTCAGAGGTAATATCTGTAAGCATCTAAGATTGGATTTCACCTTAGAATAGGGACTTAAACACTTCTAAAAATCCGGTGATAACAGGTATGATAAAAAAAAAAAAAGCACTTACTGCATGTCAGAAAATGTCCTAAGCAATTTACTTCTACTCTGTGACGCCATTCTCATGACAACCTATGAGGTAGGTGGTTTTGTGTTCCCCGTGTTACAGGGAGGAGGAGCAGACTGCCTGAAGCACTCAGCAGCAGCTGTGGAGCTAGGATGGGAAGCCGAATGTCTGGTCCTTGGTCTGTGACCTTGACACATTTCTGCTTGTCCTGGGGCTCCTTTCCCAGGTCCCCCTGCCCTCTCTCAGGCAGCCATGCTCCTTATCAGCTTTCTTCTACCTTTCTTTTTTCTTTCTGTGTTTCACTGAAAGGTCAACAGGGTTTAAAGGGTCTCACTACCAGATTGGACTCATAGTGATCCGCCTGTTTACAGCCACCCCAGAGCTGGGGTAAACAGACCTGCACCACCACGCCCAGTCTCAATTGCCATCTCAGCATGCTCCAGGGGCAGGGCTGGCAAGGCAGGCCTGGGGATCCAACCTCCAGCTCCCGCGCCTGCTTGCAGGTGCTTTAATCCGCTGAGCTATTTGGCCAACCCTTCATTTTACCTGAGTTTGCTCTCCTTTTGCTCACTGAAAAGTAGCAGCACTCTGCCTTTTGTCATTCTTGCCTTAAGTAGCTTATTCTTCTCATTTTTTCTTACTTTAAGGCCCAACTGAACACCAAAAACCTGTCTTTACCAAGCCCTTCTAGGCATGGCTCAGTTTGTGGGCTGCTGCCTGCTTGGCCTGAGCTGTCTGTCAAGGTTCCAAACTGTTTCCACTTGCCGTGGCCACACGCCCCATTTCTTTCCTTTGTTTTAAACATTTTTTAAAAACTCATTTATTTGTTTGTTTGGTATAGGGTCTTGCTATGCAGCTTGGACTTGTAGTGATCCTCCTTTCTCAGCCTCCCCAGTGCTGGGATTATAGGTGTGTGCCACCATGCCCAGTTTCAGTGGCCAGCACCGTGCTCCCAGGGCTCCCAAGCCCAGAGCCTTGTGCTTTCCAGGCAGGCACTGAGACGACAGAGTGCCCAACATGCCCCTTTGCTGCAGTTGCGCTTGGGCCTTCACTTCCGGTTCTCAACAAAGCCACCAGGCTGGCTCTGGGTCCTGCACACGTCTCTTCTACATCTGCTGGGTCTGTCCATGATTATGGTGTCAGAGTGGTCTTTCACAATTTCTCTTAATGGCAAGTGAGTCTGTCCCCCCACCCCTTTAAGTTCTAACTAGAGATTTAACTTGAGACCTCTACACTGAGCTACATACTCAGCCCTTTTTTATTCTGAGCCAGGGTCTTGCCCAGACTGGGCTGCAGAACTTCTGACCCTTCTGCCTCAGCTCCCAATGTGGTGGGATTACAGGCTTGGCCTGATGGACTTTAGTTAGCTGTGGGCAAAGAGCAAGCTCTCCTCTGACCCTTCTCGTTTTCCTAAAGCACCAGTGTCTAGACACACTCTTACTTAGAATGGCTTTTCCTGACTGCAGAATGACACGGTTCTGCCCACCAGATTGTTGCCAGAAGCCATCCTGGTTTAAAGTCAGAGTAATGATTCCTCTCACGCATCAGCTACCTTCCAAGGGAAGAGCAAGTGGGGAGAGCTTTGTCTAGAAACTGAGGCCTCTGGTTGCTTGTTCCCTTCCTACCTCCAGAGCCTCCTGCAAGGTCCTGCCTGTGTCCTCAACTTGCTCAGGTCCTGGCTTGTAGCTCTTACCCCTCAATGCTGGTGTTTTGGGCCTACCAGTCAACAGGGAATGAAACGACCAGCTATCTGTCCTGTACCCTGGCCCCTCATGCTAGATTTCCAGTCCATCTGCTTTCTGGTTCAAGACCCAGGACCCAATCCATCCAAGCTGCTAACCCTCCTCACGCTGCCTGCAGTAATGTTTCCAGTAACTGCTGGTGCTGCATCAGAGGCTCTTGGTGTGGTCCTTGGCCTGGCGTCACCTGCAGTACCACGAGAGAACTGACTCATAGGCTCTAGGAGCAGAGCCCAGCAACCTGCCTGGTTAAAGGCCCCGGGCAATTCTGAATCAAAGGAACTACTGAAGATAGCATGGAATAATTACCTGAGGCCCATGTCTGATTCCTGCTGTGCTCTCTGGAACAGTCAGCCTGCCACCCCCATGTCTGCACCCACACCCTCCCCCACTCCCCCCCACAGCCCCCCCCACGCGGCACTGTGCAGGTGTAGCTGAAATGTGTTCCCCTCCCTGCTCCCAGGATGCAATGCACAGCTCTCTTGGCAAGGGAGCAACCTCCTCCCAGGCCAGCAGCAGATCGAGAGCCACAGAGCTGAGCCATGTTCGCGTGTGGGCCAGCGCTCAGTCACCGCCTCTGCTGCTCTACTTTCTGCTCTGGATGCCTCAAGGGGCTCCTCTTGGAAATGATCTACTTCTATGGTATGCCACCAGGCTCTTTCCTTCAGCTAGCAGAAGGAAAAGCTGGTGGGATCCAGCAGTTTACACATGTCCCTATCCAAATGACCTCGCTATTCTCGCTTCCCACCATTCCTTCAGCCTGGCCTGTGACGAGGCACCTGGGCCAAATGTCTGGAAAGCCTGCCCTGTGAGCTCAGCCTGTAGCCCAATCCTGGGTCTGGATGACACCCACTCCCTTTCCTAATCCCTTTTCCTTCCCTAGCTTTATCCCCATCCTGCTGATAACATTATCTGAAGTTCACAGCGCGGAGCCTGGAAACATTCACAAGGTGGGAAATGAACCTCTCGAGATTTTTCTGCTGTTTCAGTTTACCCTGAAATACATATAAATTATATGAACTTGTTCTGACAAGAAGGGGAATGTTAGCAAATGCTAGGACTTTCCACAATATTTTATTACCTGGAAAACACCAGGATTTTTTAGTTGTTATTTAAATTATGTAGTTATAACTGGAGAGAGAGAGAGAGAGACAGACAGACAGACAGACACACACACACACACAGAGTAGGTCTCTGGGTGTAGTATCTTAGGAAATGTTGGACAGCTCACAAAATGCTGGGGTTTGACAGATGGTTGATACTGATCATTAATCCAGTTCTGCAACGGCTCTCTGATGATGGTTTCCACCAGAGTTCATCATGTGCTCACTTGGGGCTCAGGAATTTACAGGCATGACTTCACCTAATCTTCTCAAGGCTTCTATGAGAGAAGTTCTCATTTCACAGATGGCAAGATTTGCTAACAAGCCTGGGGTCTGTGTGTAGCTGGCCGTGAGGGGGACCAAGGCCACGCTCAGATCACTATGAGTCTGAGCTGAGTAGTGAGACCCTGTGCCAAATAAATAAATTAAAAGGTGAATTTTAAAAAAGCGTCATATTAAGGCATATCCAGATAAAGGGAGAGTTTAAGAGATTTCTGTAGAAACAGATGCTCAGAAAGGGGAATGAGAAGGGCTGGTAGGTCAGGGTCAAGGGTTAAGGTCAGAGAAGGTCAAAGTAGGCTGTGAGATGGCTACAACACCCATAAAATCCATTACAGCCTATATGAAGAAAGCTTGAATGGTTAAGTGAGCACAAACACTCCAGGGCCCGAGCCAACCTCTTGTAAGCACTCACACTGGTGGGATGAAACCATCTGCAGCACCGTTGCTGCCTGCAGGGCAGTGGCCTTCTGGGCTGAGTGAGGTGCTTTCTTCCACCACCCCTCTGTGTAAATCACAGATGGAGACTTCCTAGCCCTGGTGCTGGGCGGAGCAGCACACCATGACGCAGATCATGCAGCAGTGACGGGGTGGCCTGCTCACAGAGGGGGCACCTGGCTCACGTGAGTTCATCAACTGGCCACTGAGGATGCCCTAGAGGGATCCCAGGCTACGAACTGGATGCTGGAATGGGCAGGCTTGGCTCCTTACCCAGAAAAACCTCACTTCCTCACTTTCTGGTAGTGACTGATGAGTTCACAAATCTGGGGCCTGAATGGGAGAGTAGGGGGTTCCCTTCCCACCGCCCTGAGACGACAGTCACCCAACTATGGGCAGAGAGTGTACTTCTCATGGCCTTCACAGGATGGTATCCTTGCCCCAGGTCTCCTGGGAGCCACCTTATTTTAAGCTCTTGTCTTGACTGGCCCAGGTCTTGAATTTGAGGTTCTTTTCTAGTACGGATCCAAATAAGGCTAAGAACATGAGAAAACGAACCACCTCTAGCATTCTGAGAAAATGCTCTAGTGTGTATGTTTTAGCTTTCTGTTACTATGACAAAATATCTACCATAACTTATCAGGAGAAAAGATTTATATTTTGCTCAAGGGCTTCAGTCCATAGATGCTTGACTTTGGGGACTGGGGTGAGCTGTATGTCCTCACAGGTACAACGTGGCAGAATGCAGTTGCTCATCTCAGGGCAGCCAGGGAGCAGAGAGGGGAAGGGCCCAGACCACCCAGACCCCTTTAGGGATGTGGCCCCCAAGGACCTAACTTTCTCCCACCAAGGCCCACCTTCCGAAGGTTCCAGCACCTCCCAATGACATCACGCAGGTGATCGAGCCTTTAACATACGGGCCTTTACAGGACATTCAATATTCTAACTAGAATAGTGTCATTTCCTACCTTTGAAGCCCCAGTGGCATTCCTAACCTCCAGAGAAGGGCACCACCTCAGCGCTGCCTGGTTTGTACCCAATCCAATGGCCATCACGGCACAGTCCACCAACTTGGCCTGACCTATTCGTGCGTCTGTCAGTAAAAGGTGCTTTGTGGCAAAGGGTCTTTTTCATGGGATGGAAGAAGCAGGTGGCTCTATTTGGAAACAAGACTGGAGTATCAGAAAGTACATAAGATTCAAACAGGAACACGCCGCTGTGGGTTCTTGCTGCAAGTATGAGTTTGGAGAAGTTAATGACTAAGTACGTGAGGTTTTCATTTGTAAAATGGTGCCTGTGGATTGCTTTCTCAGAAGCTTCAAGGGTTGTATAAGCCAGGAGACAGCTCCTGGGGCCTGTGGGCAAGCTGAGCCCTGGGTCCATGACAGGATTCCAGAGGAACTGTGGGGTTAAGTCACCCACGAGAGGGCTGACAGTCACTCTATCCCTTCTCTCTACATGGCCCACAAGGAAGGTCGGCCTGGCCCCCCAGCACACTCTGGATTTCTGCCACCCCCACAGTTTACATCTTATTAAAAAAAAAAAAAAACACCACAAGTTAAGATTCCTCATTTTCATAACAAATTCATTTTTCTGAGTATGTCAGTGAAAGGAGAAAGTTTCCCTGAGATTTATGGGAACAAAGTAAACTCCTAGGGAAGATGACATATAAACGGAGTCAGGTGGAAGCTGGCCTGTCCAGGGGACCCATTATGCCCCAGCCACAGCATGTGACCTGGGAATTGGACCTTGTCTCTGCCGTTTGGGGGCTAAAATAAGCCCAGGGAAGGCTGAGTTTGCTAACAGGTTGTGTACCACACCCAGTCATGAAGAATTTGGGAAAAAAATTCTCATACTTTGAGAATCATACAGCTGCTGATGTTGAAAGTTCCCGTCCAAGAGAAACATTCCGGGCAGGCTGCCTTTCTTACCCATACATAGGAATTTTCCAGTACAGTAGCCCTCCTGCTAACAGACTGGCCAGCTCTGCCTCGAGCTGGACAGTGTCAGCTGGATGGGCTGCGTTGCCTGGTTTTGCTGTGATCGTAGTAACTGTGTCTCTACAGGGGACACATCCACTGCTTGGCCTGTCTAGTGTCACTCTCCTGGTGAGACAACCTTGGTTTTCCTTTGGGATTCCACACCACACCCCCACATGCTGCTGGCCAACAGGACAGTGCATGAGCCAAGCCAGACTGGTCAGGTGTCACAGGAGCCAGTACTTTCAGGGGAGCACACAGGAGCTCATGCAGCGAGTCCACAGGACCCCACGGGGCCCATCTGCTGCAGCTGGCCCCGAGCGTCCTCTCTGTAACCTGTTCTCAGCATCTCTTCAATTCTGAGTGCTATTCCACTTCTTTTTTAAAAAACTATTTATTTGGTACAGGGTCTCGCTGTGCAGCTTGGACTCATAGTGATCCTCCTGTCTCAGTCTTCCCAGCACTGGGATTATACGTGTGGGACACCATGCCTGGTTTCAGTGGCCAGCACAGCATTGCCAGGATTCCAAGCCCTGCCTGACACATACAGTACCAGGGATTGAACCTGGGTCCTTGTGCTTGCCAGGCAGGCACTTAGACTGCAAAACTATCTCCCCAGCCCTCCCCATCTTTTCTTTTTTAGATCTGTCACAGACCTTTGACACACAGGCTTCCTGACTTACCATCTCGCTTCATTAAAGGGAAGGCCCAATGTGCCTCAGAGGCTAGTGGTGCCCATGTTGCCTCCTTGTATTTTCGTACACAGATGTATCTTTAAAGCGAGTGGGGAGGCTGCAGGGGTAGGGTTTCACTGACGAGCATGCCACTGGCTTATCAGATGGATACCTTACTTCCCATTATACGAAACTGTCTAATCAATAGGAGGAAGAGGTTCGCTGAGCTTACTTTCCTAGTGGAGCCACAGGGTCACTCCAAGCAATGCTCCTCTGTGGGCTGGTGGCCCTTGAGCCTGCTGCCAGGGGCACCCTTCTCTATAGCTGCCATCTGGAAGGGAAAAGTCCAGGATGGAAATTTTCCTGAGAAATAACACAACAGTACATTAGCATAGTGAGCGAGTACATAGTAGCTCGTCACGGGTGCCCCAGGCAGGGTTGGCACAGCATCCAGCTATTTGCTATTGGCTGTGGCCACAGAATCCTCTCTCCCTCTGAACCTGCTATGGGACAAGTGTGGGAGGTGGCCAGCACTGGCATGTCCTCAGGGCGGGAGCCTGGCCAGCTGCCCCGCGGGAGGTCTGCAGGAGTCTCGTGGCCTGGAAGTGCCTGCCTCTCAGAGATAAGATGCATGACCTCACCTTCAAAGCACAGTGAACTCCCAGGGGAAGGGGACATGGTGGCTGGATGTGGAAAAGGACAGCACTTCATAAACCATTGCTCTTAGGGCCGAGTTAGTCCTTATCGTAAATTATTTTAACTAGAATTATTCAGATTGTTTTCTTTTTGGTCAAAGTTTGGAATATCTGCACATACATAATGAAATATACTGGGGAGGGGACCCAAATCTAAACATGAAATTCATTTTTGGGGCCAGGGAGATAGCTCAGTAGAATAAGCGCTTGTCTGGTAAGCCACAAGGTCCTGAGTTCAATCCCTGGTACTGCAAAAACAACCAACAGCAACCACCACCACCACCAATTCATTTAAGCATCTGCACAGACAGCCTGAAGGCAATTTTACATACTATTTTTAGTATGCCTGTGTTTTCATGGTGTCCTGTCACTTCAGGCCAAGTATAGAATCTTCCAGATTTGAGACCATTTGGATTTTTAGATTAGAGATGCTCAATTTGTATCAGAGTTGGTGTTTTGAGGGCACTGGCTTCAAAGTAACCTGAAAGGTTTCCCTGACAGACCCTTTCCTCTGCCAGTGGGAGTCACTCCTGCCAGTCCTGGGGTGGGGCCACTGAGACTGCACTGGGGGTGACTCCACTCTTTCCCATCCTGTTCTTGAATGTGCCCCACACTACCTTATTGTTCTTACTCCTTCAGAATTAAAACTGCCCTCTTAAAAGCTCCCTTAGCCCCACTGCTACCAACGAGAAGCTTAGAGAGGGTGAAGTCTTTTCCTTCTTAGGGCAGCGTCCTTGGCTCACTGAAGAGATCATCCATTTCCTGGGAGAAGCAAGTCCTTAGCATATTCATGCACACAGAGAGCTGGCCAGCACTCTCCTCGTCTCCCAGCCCGTGCTCCTGCCCCTGAGGATCTGACAATGAGGTCATACTCCACTGAGAACCCTCGAGCCCTGAAATATTTGCCAAAGGAAGACGAAGTAGGAGGCTGGCCCTCAAAAGCGCAGTAGGAGGTTGACCCTCAAAAGCGCAATAAATCTGAACAAAGGTTGGGCATGCAACACATCATGTGCCTTGAGATGGTCAGAAAAAGTCTAGCGCCCGTGAGGTTGGCTCCACTGAAGCTGTATGGGTTTGGCCTGGGTGGAGTCTTTCTAAAAAGGCTTAAGTGGGTTCTTGGGTGTGGGAGACACACATAAAATGTGACCCTAAGGGATGTGATAAATTACTTTTTTAAAATTATTATTATTATTATTATTATTATTTTTTTTTTGGCAGAACCAGGTATTGAACTCAGCCCTTGCGCTTGCCAGGGAAGCGCTTATTCCACTGAGCCATCTCCCCGGTCCCAATGAATTACTTTTAAAAATGAATACTTAAGTATTTTCAGAGTACTTGCATTACTTCACAATGACTGTTTTGTCTTTTACAAAGATACGCTGGCTGCAGCTTTGGTTAGGGGTTATTTCAGTTCTCTTATCCGTGCGTAGTATTTGCTGATTGTTATCCTGGTGTCTCCGTCTTGGGGTTTGGAGAAGAGAGTCTAGGTAACAAAAGCAGGGACGGTTCTTTGTTAGGCTGGATATGTGTGGCTGGAGAGCTAATGCAGGCAGGACCCTCAGGCCTACCATGCATGCCTGGTACATGCTGGAGACCGCCAGGCAGAGAGTGAGGGTTGGCCTGTTCTAGAAAGATGCCTGGCCCAGAGAGCCCCACTCCAGACTGGAGTCCCTTCTTGGTTTGACTCCCTTGCTCACCCTATCTGTGCTAAACTCTGCAAGAGAGGGCAGGTAGGACCAATATGAAGCCTTCCAGACTACTTATTAAGCCAAAGTGAAGTCCTTCAGTAATAAAGCAGGAGATAGTATGTATGTTGGTCAAAGATATGACCAAGCCCATCAGCAGATGGCTCCCCAAGCAGCACCCATTATGAAGGTACAAACCACAGCCCAAGACACAGGTGGCTCCTCTGTGTCCCTGCCTAGTGCAAGGCACAGAGAACATGAGAGGGAGACTCTAGAAGGTGTCTCCTATTTTAAACCCAACCTGCCCATCTGTGTAGCATTTCAACAGGATGCTGGAGAGTGGCTTTCCTATGGGGTCACAGGATGCTAGCATTGGGAGGAGTTCCGCCTCCATTGCCTGTGCCTTTGGGCAATGCTGCCTACATCAGGCACCTCCAAAGCTCCTCCAAAGGAAGGGGACAGAGGGCCTGAGAGGTCTAGGAGACAGCCCAGGGGAAAGCGCTGCTCACAAAGGATAACTGGAGGGCAGCTGACTGCACCAAGCCCTTTGTCTGAAGAGTCTCAAGCCAAGGTGCTAGGAGAAAACTAGCACCTTATAGTGGTGATTATGAGCTACACGGTGCAGGGACAATAAGGGCGCCATTAAGTCCCTGGATGTTGCTGGGAAGCGGATGCTTAGGATCTTCTGGCCCAGGCTCCTGATTGTCCAGAGCTTCTTATGAATCCTGAGACACCATGGGCTCTGGGAATGGGCTGGCTCACAGCCACCATGCTTGGAGCACTTGTGATAATAATTGTGCATTTGTGGTGACAACTGTGATGGTGTCAACTTGACTGGATTAGGGTCTGTACTTGACTGAACTGGGTATGTCTGGCTGGTCAAGAAGGCATGACATTGCCTACTACGGAAGTCACCAGTGCTTTCCTTTGGCACAGTTCCTCTGCTCTGCTTCATGGCTGCCAAGGACTGCCCAGGTTTTCTTCACTATGCCTTTCTTCCATGATGCTCCAGTGGGAGAGCCAGTCAACCATGGACCGGATCCCCTGAAACCAGGAGCCAATTTAAATGCTCTTTTGTCAAGCTGTGGGTGTCGGGTATTTTGCTCTAGCAATGGACAACTAATACAGTTGGAGGTTTTTAGGCAGCTTTATGGAGATTTAACTCATGCCACAATCCAGCCATTTGAAGTATATAGTTCAATGAGTTTTCAAAGCTACAATCTAGAATATGTTCGTTATACCAGAAAGAAATCTTGTACCCTTTGGTTATCAATTCTTAATTCCTGACCTCCCTATCCTTCTCAGTCCTAGACACCCACCAATCTGTTTTTCACTCTGTAGTTTTGTCTATTGTATGCATTTAATAGAATTTTGAATTGACCTTTTGTGATTGGTTTCTTTCAGGCAGCATCATTTTTAGAGGTTTATCTATGTTACAGCATATACCACCAGTACTTTATTCCTCTAAGGGCGAATATAGACAGTCACCATTTGTCCATTCTTTGAGGGATGAACATTTTTTTTTAAGCTGGGAATCAAACTTAGGACCTTGTGCTTACCAGGCAGGCACTTTGGCACTGTGCTATGTACCAAGCTATTCTATCTCTTAGCTATTAATAAAGAAGATTCCATACATGTTCATGTATAAGATACTGTATTATGTTTTCATCATTCTTGGGCTTATGGATAGGAATAGAGTTATTAGTATAATAACAGTAACTCAAAATATAACTTTTATTTATTTTGTAAAATTTTTAAATTTTTTTTGTATTTTAGGGAAGGGTCTACAGGATGTTCAGGGTCTCACTACTAAATCAGACTCCTAGTGATCAACCTGTTCATAGCTTCCCAAGAGCTGGGATTACAGATGTGTGCTACCACGCCCAGTTTCAGTGTGCCCCAGGAGTGGAGCCAGCATGGCAGGCCTGGGGATTGAACCTCTGGCCCCTGTACCTGCTTGCAGGTGCTTTAATCTGTTGAGTTATTTGGCTGGCCCCTTTCTCAGGAGAAATGTCTATTTGGATCTTTTGTCAGTATTTAATTGGGTTATGTGCTATTTTGTTATTGAGTTGTGGTAGTTTTTTTACATATTTCAAATATAAATCTCTTATCTAACATACGATTTGAAACTTTTCTCCCACTTTGGACTATCTCCTCTTTCTTCCTGACTTTGACCTTTGAAGTACAAAAGCATTACATTTTGGTGGGATCGAGCAGATCCACGTTCTCTTTTGTTGCTGGTGCTTTTGCTGTCCTCTCTAAGAAGCCACTGCCAAATCTGGGACATGCAGAGTTTTACTCATGGTATCTTTAGAGTCTTACACATGTAAATCTTTAGAATTCTAATGCATTCTACAGTAAAGATTTATACACAGTATCAGGACAAGCATCCAAGTTCCTTGTTTCGCATGCAGACATTTAATTGTCCCAATATGATTTGTTGAAAAGACATAATATTTGTTGACAAGACAAAGACATTTTGTACTGAATGCTTTCAGCACCCTTGTTGAAAACCAGTTGACAAGAAATATGAGAATTTATTTATGAGCTTTCAATTATATGCCATTGTTTCTTATGTTGATTGGAATAGTACCCTACTGTTTAGGTTTTGACTTTATAGTAAGTTCTGAAACTGGGAAGCATGAACTCAGGTCTGTTCTTTTAAAGAGTATCTTGGCTACTGGTGTTTCTTTGTAATTCCACATGAATTTTAGGACAGTTGCTCATTTCTGCAATAAACACAGCTAGATTTTTTTAAAAAATGTATTTAGTACAGGGTCTACAGAGTCTCACTACACAGATCAGACTCATAGTGATCCTCCTGTTTTCAGCCTCCCAAGCACTGGGATTACAGGTGTATACCACCATGCCCAGTCTTAATCATCATTCAGGGCACCCCAGGGGCAAGGCTGGCATGGCATGTGGTGCTGGGGATTGAACCCCGGTCCCTGAGCTCTGCCTAAGCAGGCGCTTTAGTCCGCTGAGCTATCTGGCTGGCCCAAAACAGCTAGAAATTTGACAGGAGCTACACTGGTGGTCAATTTGCACAACATTGTTAACAATTCTTCCAATTCATAAAAATGGGACACATGGGCCAGTGAGATAGCTCAGCAGTCTAAAGCAACTGCTTAGGCAAGCTTAGGCAAGCATAAGGGCTACACATCAATCCCTGGCACCACATGCCCTGACAGCCCTGCCCCCAGGGTGGACTGAGCCAGCTACAAAAAAAAAAAAAAAAAAAAAAAAAAAAAGGACATGTTTCAGAGTCTGTTTTATCAGTTTTAAATTAACACATATTAATTGCACCAATTAAAGGGATTTGCTGTGACATTTCCACACACACATAATAACCGCACAGTGCTCAGCCCACTTGCCCTTCGGCCCTCCACCAGCCTTCCCATTTAACTCCTTCCCTGTCCCTCCTCTACTCTGAAATCCTTTTGTGAACTTCATTCTAAATATTTCATTCTTTTTGATGCTATGGCCAAGGAGACTGTTTCCTTAATGTTACTTTAAATTTATTCATTGCTATTGTATAGAAACACAACCGATTTTTGTTAACTGATCTTATGTTCTGTGACCTTGCTGAACTGGTTTATTAGTTCTAATAGTTTTTTAGTAGATTCCCTTGGATTTTCTACATACAAGATCATGTCTTTTGCGCACATACACCGTTTGAATATAGACCGCACCACTGGGGCTGTGAAGCCATTACCCCTCACTTGCTGCTGGACCACTGCCTGCCCTCCACCCCCCTGAGCACAAGCAGCACCCTGGGGCCAGGGTGCCCCGCTTTGTCCTAAGGTCTACTACTTAGAGGTAGAGAGAAGAAAAGCAAAGGCCTTTGAGCCTGCCCTAGAAAATTCCAACATCCTGATCCTTCTGCATGACCTACAGCGGTCTTTCTTCCTGCGGAGCTCACTGATAGTTCATGCACATGGAGTGCATCTCATATACCCAGGTTGAACACAGTGAGTTATGGGAAGGGACATGCGCAGCAGGCATGACCCTTGTGACTCAGCCCCCTGCCAATCCCGTCAGTCATGCTCAGGAAGACCTAAGGGGAGGCATCCTACATCCAGTGCAATATCTTACATCCTCAAGTCCAGTGTCCTCAGTGCTTGTGCCACTTTCCTTTCAGCCTGCACAAGCCCACTCTGTCTGCATAATACATACTCTGGGAGTACTGTCACCTAAGTGAACTTCACTGCTCTTTTCTTGCCTCTGCTTGCCACACGCCACATTCCGTTCTTTGTCCCTCACACACAAGAACCTAGGAAAACCTGCCCGGGATGCCGTTAGCCACAGTAACACCTTGACAAGGGTAGCCAGGAGGCAAGGCCCCTGTTGAGGAGATTTCTGTATTTCTTCTCACCTCTTTTCCATTTTTGTGTCTGTGGTCGCTCACTGGGGGCATGTGCCAGACTATTCAGTGCCATGAGGGTGTCTTCCCTGTGCCAAGAAGACTTCCATGGATCAGTCAGGTTTATGTGTGTGACCTCTCTTTTGCTGCCAATGCCTGCAGCTTAGGGATTCCTCTTCAAGAGCTACCGTCTCCTAAGCTCCGGTAGCTTAGGAGTGCTTGTATATAAAAGCATGAAAGACCAAGAGGCACTTGTCCCCTCTAGCCAGAACTGGGAAGAGGGGTCAGGAGATACTATCCAGGACTTGTAAAAGCCTCACAAAGTATTCCGTACTCTATCCTGCCCTGTGTTAGATGGACTCTTAAGATGTGCTCCCAGGGAGACACAAAATAAAGATGAGGGCCCTGTTCAGTATCTTGAGCAAAGTCTCTCATTCAATCAGTGTGGAAACCCCCAAGCCTGAGACCCAGTGGAGCGACTGGTTTCTGGGTCATACCAAAGAAAGCGATCTCCAAAAGCATCGTGCGCTTGTGGGTTCTAGACATTTGAGGCTGAGGGAGGTTCCTAAACTGCTCTTTTGATACCTACCCTAAAACCAAAGGGCATAAGCTTGGTCTGCCTGATGCCATTGTGGCTGGGAACACGCCCTAAGCCATGCGGCCACTCAGGTCATCACTGACATTCTCTGGACCTCGGAAAGTTTATGGACTCAAACTCAGGAGGAGCCCAGGGGTTTACTCCCCACCTCATCTTGCCTCTAAGAAAGCCCAGCCCCCTTCTCTCCCACTCAGGCTTTCATCTGTCAGAAAATTAAAATCCTTTAACTTTTCCTGATATCAGTTATCAGGGAGAGGCAGAGAACTGAAGGGTGGAGGAGATTCACAGGAAATTTTCTCCTGGCTCTGGGGACAGTTCCTGGTGTATTCCTACCATGTGGGAGGGAGGAGGGAAAGCCCATGACCTCTGTATTGTCCCAGCAGGTGGGAGATGCCCACAGGCCTGCTGGCAAGGCAACAGGTCTGCTCTTCAGCTGTCTGCTATGACCTTCCCATGCTTGGGGTTGCCTGTCAAGCCCTACCTATAGGATTTCTTGCCTCTGGAACCTCTTGGGGTTGCTTCTCTAGTGCCAGCTTGCTTCTTATGATAATTTTGGCCTCCAGTTTATCTCCTAACCAAACAGGCA
This sequence comes from Octodon degus, assembly GCF_000260255.1. NCBI lineage: Eukaryota > Metazoa > Chordata > Mammalia > Rodentia > Octodontidae > Octodon > Octodon degus. The sequence goes on along the minus strand of NW_004524578.1, from coordinate 5,332,320 downwards.
TGTGACAAATAGTTGCTAAGTGACTTTTCTCTGTGCAATCCTCGTCTTCCAGGATACTTCTTTTGTGACATGGGCTAGCAGGATTGCAGGGGAGCCAGGGACAGAGGACAGGGACAGGGAAGGATGAAGAGACTATCTAGGAGTGCAAGCTTTTAAAGAAAAATCCCTCCTGGGGTCCTGGTGGTAGTGGGATCTAGATCCCCACCTCTCTAAGGTAACAGCAGCCCAGACAGCCTTGTTGGGAGCTTTTCCTTAGGGACTCATCCCATTCCCACTTCTTAGACTTCATGTGCAGGTTTCTCACTTGTCAGACTTTCTTTAGATCTTTGCAAGTGAGCAAGCTCTGTCCTATTGGGATGGGTTTGGCAAACCTCATCAGGACCGAGGGTTTTCCTTCCTCCAGATGGTGGCTCACGACTGAAGGCTGTCAAATTATTTACTTCTCAGTCAGGATTCCCAAGAAACACTAATACAGGAAAACGTAGCAGGGTTTTATTGAGGTCTCTGGTGAGTGCGGTGGGTAGAGATCATTTACTATCCTGCCCTGGACAGGGCATTGCTGTGGTAGGTGATTTTCTAATGGGCCAGACATGTCCAGCCAGTGGGGCAGCCCAGCTCCAGAGCCCCTCCCTGTCTGGGAGACAGATTATGGCCAAAGTGGAAGATCCAAAGTTCCAAAGGAAATGGCACTGGTGCCCACCTAAGGCCAGAGATAGTTGGCATCTGAATCCTAAGGCCTTTGGGTTTAGCAGGGGACATTCTGGGGCTAAACAGGTCATGAGTGACCCAGGGGGTGCCCTATAATTTTCCTGTGACCTAATCCTTACTCCTGCCCACTGACCCATCATAGACAACAGCTCATCTGAGCCTCTGTGGGCCCTCCACCAAAAGCCTGATCTTGGCTGTGGAGCACATCTCTCCTCAGGAGCTGATGGAGCTGAAGGCCTCCTCTTGTCAGCACCCCTTCATAGCCACTTCCTTACCAACCTGCACTGCCAGTGTCTCCAGGGGACAAAGAGAGCCTTTTGAGACTACCCTATATACTAGGTCCTGGTCTGCCTACCATAGGCCCTAGACCCAGGGAACTCAACACCTAACTGACCATTTTTCCCTCCTCAGAAACAAAGGCCAAGACCCTAATTGGCCAAGATTGCACGAATCAGTAACATAGCTACTTTTCTAAACCAGTTTATCCCTATGACTATACCCTAAAACCTCCTGGTGAACCCACTTGGGACCCTTATCTTGCAGCCCACTCTGCTGTTGAGATGGCTTGTTCAGGCATTCACAGGAATCAGCTTTCAGCTCACATCCTTCAATCCTGACTTCCTCACTTTCCACAGAGCCATCAGCTTTGAGCCAGTCTTGTCCCACTTTATTCTTTGCCTATGTGAAAGTGAGGGACCCAGAGAAGAACAAAGGTCATTACAAGGGAACCCAACTCCCCTCAGAGACACCCCCCAACCCCTACCGAATGTAACAGTAATGCTGACTAATGCATTACTTAGGCCCTACAAGGGGCGAGGGTGGGGTTGTTACACTGGCTGTAGAGAAGCCACATGGAGGTTATATTTCCAGGCCATCTTCATGAGTATGAACAGGTAATGCCAAAGCCTGTAAATTATCATTAGCTTAGAACCATCACTCAGGGCTTTGGTGGAAATGCAGGAACTTTCTAACGTTGCCTCAGGGAGGCACTTTGTAAATACAGTAATTTAAACATGGAGTCTAGGAAGGGCCAAATAACACCAGAGTAGGATTTTATTAACCAGTCAGTCTAGACAGTGAGAGAATGTTCTAAAAACTCTAACAAAAGCCACAAGCTGAGTAAGTCAATTGGTTAATGTGGCTTCCATGGCCTTTAATAACTGTGATGAAGAGAACAAATGGAAGTTGAGTAAGCAGAAACGCCAACCTACAGCCGTGCTGGCCCTCACTGATAAGGCTCATGATAAAGCCTGTGGCACTGAGGGGACCCAGTTTAACCCAAGGGTGATGAAGGTAAGTCTGGATGCTTCATGTGTAAGCAATGGCGGCACCAGGCAAAGGAAAGCCTCAAAGGCCTCAGAGTCCTTGCTGAGCCTGTCTGAATGTGGATGAGAGACCCCAGCACTGGAAGAGACTCTGTCCTCCTCTCCAGAAGGGGGTGAGGTCACCCACTACCACAGTGGCCTGGGAAGAATGCCTGGGCAATGACTGACAGTGCCCAAGGCAGCCCTGTGGCCCCCACATGAGGACATGCCCATCACCCTGCAGGAGCCTCATGTAGCTCTGAATGTTGTGAGTAGACAAATTACATTCCTTTTAAATACTGGGGTAGGTACCTTTTCTCATTTCTAACCTCTTGGTGCAAATGATCATCCCATTTGTCAGTTGTTGTGGGTCTTGAAGGACTTAACTGGTCAGTTTTCTTTACCCTTACCGTTACTGAACTACTCACTGGGAAATTTCCTTTTTCAAGCTACCATCATGGAAATACCAAAGTGCCCCCGTACCAGTAATTGGAAGAGATATATTCTTCTGGCTAAGGCTGCTCTGTCACTCAAATCTCTGGCAACCCAAGTTCTACTGTGTCAGGGAATTGGCCCATCCTGGGCCTGATTCCTCTGCCAGGAATGAAGGTGTGGTATGATGGCATCTGGGATGGGCTGTGACGGCCACATGTGGTTATCACTGAGCTCAGGGACTGTAGTCTATACCCTGATGAAAAACTACCTCCTAAGAAGAAAGGCTAGGTCGGGGCTAAAGCCAACTGATAAATTTTGGACTCCAGGCGTGCCACGCCAGTCCCTGTGTAACATCTTACTGGTAGTCCAGCCATCAGGAAACCGTTGTCTGGTACAATATCTTAGAGTCCTCAGTGAGGCAGTGGTGCCTATGCGCTCCTTGTGCCAGATCCACACATCCTCCTTGCACAGATGGCAGGAGACACTAACTGGCTCTCGTCCCTTGATCTCAAGGATGCCTTCTTCCATCCTCATGAGCCCTAATGCTTGACACTCATTTGCCTTTGAATGGGAGGATCTCTGAACTAGGTTCTGCAAACTGCAGATTTAGATTGTCTTGCCTCAGGGGTTTAGACATAGCCCCCCCTGTTTGCGTGGCCCTAGCTGGAGACCTTAAAAGAGGGCTAACCTAGCTCAGTGGATTAAAGCACTTGCAAGTAGGCACAGGGGCTGAGGGTTTGATCCCTGGGCCTGCCCTGCCGGCCCCACCCCTGGGGCATGCTGAGATGGGGATTGAGACTGGGTGTGGTGGCACATGCCTATAATCCCATCACTTGGGAGGCTATAAATAGGAGAATTCACTATGAGTCTGATCTAGTAGTGAGACCCTGAACACCCTATAGACCTTTCCCTAAACTACAAAAAAAAAAAAAAGACCAACAAAGAGGAAACCACAAACCTCATGCACCTGCAATCAGTGGATGCCTCAGCCTGGCAAGCACAAGGTCCTGAGTTCGATCCCCAGTACGAAAGAAAGAAAGAAAGAAAGAAAGAAAGAAAGAAAGAAAGAAAGAAAGAAAGAGCGAGCCAACAAATCTGCTGAGTCAGACAAGTACACCACTTTCATTTTCTCTCAATAAAAGGGGAATTCAGCCCCATCCTGGACACAAGCCCTTCCTTATGTGTCTTGTGTAGCTGCTGTTGCTGCTCTCCTCTGGCCATGACTCACTTTTGAGATATTTTCCCCAAGTTGTACAGTGAACTCTACTGCTTGTTCTTATTTTTCTTGGGATACTGTAGCTCAGCAGATTATCTCTGGGGGAGATGGGGAGCAGCAGCTACTTACACAGACCCATCTCTTATTAAATTCTACCAATGCCAACTTAGCTGAGACTGTTCGACTGTGAATTTCCCCATCTTAAAGCTATATACCGCCGTGCTCATCCCAGCTCGACTCTGGGCTACCAGAAATATGACCTTTCATCCAAATATCAAGGGGACATTCCTTTCAGTTAATGTCCCCAGATAGCCTGTATAATTTTCAGGTTAATAAAATGACCAGAGGAGCCTCAATGTGGAAGCCTGCCAATCTCCTCAGATCCTTTCAAAGTATTGTAATCTTAATTAGGTTTCTTCCCCGCAAACTACCATTTGTACTCCAATATCCAGTCACACATTGCTGAAGTTCCAGGCACCCCTCTGTATAAAGGACTTGAGGCTAGGGTCAGAATCAAGATTTAGGCACACTGAGAGGCTCTTTCTGCAAACAAATCCTAATGATAGAGCCTTCACTATGTCAGCGTCCAGGTAAACCAGGCTGTGTCCTTTAAACACCTGGTGTGGTTCCTGTAGGCTGTCTCTGGACACACAAAGGTTAGCAAATAGTGGGTCAGGACATTGCCAAGGGAGACGCTCTAATTGCATTTCTACATTCCCACATGAATATTGCTCTCAGCTCAAGACCAGTGACTGTTTGCTGGTGTCTGCTTGTGAAATCTTGACTGAACAAGTATTAGTGAATATCAAAAAAATTTTTTTTATACATTGGGAAGATAAAGCTACCAGAGCTACTCCAGATACTTCCAATGGACTCTTCTAGCCTTCAACTGCAGCTAGACTGGCAGGGACTTTATCTGTTGGAGAAGATGCAAGCACACCACATGTTTACTATTAAAAATAATTTATCTTGGGACTCATGGGCTTCTCGTCCTACGCAGCACTAATTCCTACTTGTGTCTTCCAGCAAACTGGAAGGAACTTGCAGCCTTGTTTATCTGGTCTCAGAGATCAATATAGTACCTAATAAACAACCCCTACAGGTTCTTTAATCACCAGGGGTTCCTCTGATGAGGTCTTTATTAATGCTTCCCATAGCCTTGCAATTTGGAACAGGTATACTTATTCTCTTAGTGAAATTTGTTTTGTCTCATTTAATAGCCCTTATACTACAGCTGATGATCTGAACCAAGGGCCAAAACAGGCCTTGACATCTAGAGCTCACCAGTGAGTCCTTGGAAGAGCATGGCTCCCTTAGTGCCATAGATCAGGCAGGGTGAAAATTCCGTAGTCTCTGCATAGGTAGGGTCAGTGTCCCTGTTTGGCAGAAAGCAGCTATAAAAGGTGGGCCAATTCCACCCTCAGCATCCCTTAAAGATTGTGAGGGACCAGGTCTCTCATGGGGAGTAATACAGTTAGTATGCCAAGGGCCATGTGGGCACTCCCCTGCACTCACCTAAACCTGGGCCACACCCCAGGGCCAAAGCTCTCCCCTTTGTCCTAAGGCCTACAGCTCAGCAGCAGATATAAGCAAATCAAAGACCTCTGAGCCTTCTCTGGAAAATCCCAAAATCCCAAACCAGGACACATGGGTGCCGGATCCTCCATGACCTGGAGGAACCTTTCTTTCCCTAGAGCCAGTACAGGTTCATGCAGATGGAGTGCATATCAAATATTCAAGTTGAAGAGTGAATCAGGAATGAGGACATAGGCAATAGACACAGCTGACATAACTCAGCACCCTGCCAATCACATTGTCAGTCATGCTCTGCAAGACCCCAGGAGAGGTGCTCTAGGCCCAGTGCAACATTTCATGTCCCTAAACCCAATAACCTCAGCACTCACACCAGTTTTCCATCCGCCTGCAGTAGCCTGCTCACTCTGAGGGTACTGTCGTCTATTGCACCTTGCCGCTCTTTCCTTACCATTGCATGCCACATCGAAGTCCTCACTTGTCAGGCAAAGAACCCAAGCTCCATCCTGGATGCTCTTACCCATGTAACAGTTTTACTTCTTTTTATTTATTTTTTTTATTTTTAGGGAAGGGTCTGCAGGGTGTTCAGGATCTCACTACTAGATCAGACTCATAGTGATCCGCCTGTTTATAGCCTCCCAGGAGCTGGGATTACAGGCACACCTCCATGCCCAGTCTTAATTGTGGTCTCAGCATGCCCTGTGGGCGGGGCCGGGGATTGAACCCTCAGCCTCTGCGCTTGCTTGTAGGTGCTTTAATCTGCTGAGCTATTTGGTCAGCCCCAGTTTTACTTCTTTACTTCCAATTTAGATGCCCTCATATTTCATTTTCTTGGGGAAATGCCTTGACTAGACTCTCTAGTTCCATGCTGAATATAAGTGGCTAGAACAGGTAATACAACTTGTTCTTAATCTTTGAAGGAAAAGTATTTATTCTTTCTCAATTAAGCATGTTGTTAACATTTTTTTCATGATATCCTATATCCAATTCTGGCAATTTTCATCTTTTCAAGGCTATATACATATTATGTAAGTCAGCTAATAGTGTTTATTCCTAGTCCTTTTTATTCCTGTAACATCAGTGATTATTTTATTTTTTTTAAATGTTTTATTTATTTATTTATTTATTTATTTATTTTAACATTTATTTAGTGTGTGTGTGTGTGTGGCCAGCTCAGCCCACCAGGGGGCGCGGCTGGCTGGCATGTGGTGCTGGAGGATTGAACCGCAGTCCCTGTGCTTTGCCAAGCTTGTTCCAAGTAGGTGCTTTAGACCACTGAGCCATCTCTCCAGCCCCCTCAGTGATTATTTTAGTAGCTTGAACCTGAGTCTTTATTTTGACCAATCTAGCTAATATTTATCAATTATGTTGACTCTTTCATATACTCAACATTTGGTTTTATTGCTTTCTATTGTTTCTCTATTTTCTACTTCATTTCTGCTTTAGTGTTTGCTGCCTTTCTCCGTTTTAGCTTTTGTTGCTCTTCTTTTTCAGGGTCTTACTCTGGTTGCTGGCTTGAGGTTCGTCCTTTTTTTTAAGTGTAAGTGTCTGAAGCAATAATAGACTGTCCCTTGAGAACAACTCTAGCTCTATTCCTTGAGTTCTGTGTGATGTATCTTCATTTTCATTCCTCTGAAAATACTTTTTAGTTTTCCTTGTAATTTATTTTTGGCTATTGCTTACTCAGGAAGCATGCGGTTTAATTTCTGTGTCTTTCTAGGCTTTCCAAGTTACTTCCTCTTTTGACTTCCAATTTCTCTCCACTATGGTCGGGTAACACACTTGGTATTACTTAGCTCTTTTACGTCTGGCAGTTTACTTGATGGCCCCATGTATGTTCTATCCTGAAGAACATCCCATCTGCATTTGAAAAGAATGAGTATTAGCCAGACCGTGCTAATAGATGCCTGCTGGTTTCCTGGGTTGCTCAAGTCTATTTCCTGGTTAATCTTCTAATTACTTTTTCTAATCTATTATTGAACGTGGAGTACTGAGAGCTTTGTTATTATTAAGTTTTCTATTTTTAAGGTCTTGAGGTTAGGGGTATATATTTTATAATTGTAGCTGCTTGGTAGATTGCCTTATGATCATTCAAAATCTCTTTTGGCTGATCTTAGCACAGCATGCATGCTTTCTTATTAAGGTTTCTGTTGGCACGCTTCCGTCTTTTACTGTCTGTATTTGTATCCCATACGCACTTTGTATTGTGGATAGCTAAGTTAGGTGGAAACGTTCTAGGCAGTCAGATGGGGCTGGGGGTGGTCAGTGCAGAAGATGAGAACACATCGAAACTGTGGTTGGCGGCACACCTGAAGAAGACTGAAGTCACAACGGCCAGATTTACACACTTTCTTAAAGGATAAATGGAAGTTGGAAATTAATGGTACCACCATTTTGAGATATCCCATATAAATAAAGCATTATGTCATTGAGGGTGGGCCCTCCTCTCCCATCCACTCACACTAAGACTACTGAAGCTGAAGACAAGACCAAGTCTACTGATTATCTACCAAAAGTAAAGGCGTCATCCACATGCCCTTGCTACTATCGGATCAGCATTAACCAACTGGCTGTACTTGTCATGTTACTGGTTGATTACAGCCTTGACCCACATGTACCCACTCATTATTATAGACAGCTAAGTTAGTTACAAATGTAACAGGAAGTTAGTCAGGGCTGGGTCCTCGGCACAGAAGACAGTTGTGGTGGGAGGCACATTCACTGAAGGCCAGGCTTCAAGAAAAACAGGATCACTATACCCACATACTTCCCCTAGGGATGAACAGCGGTGATTGATATTTTAAATAGGCATTAGTCACCTTGGGTGGAGGACCAAAACCTCCCTGGCCCAATATATCCTGGGAAATCCTTGTTCCTTCCCTGTATGACTGCTATTGCTCTGTGATTCAGTTCCCCATTTGATCCTCCTTTAATCAATACTACCTAAGTGACTATAATTGTAATCTTATTGGTTCACCATAGTTTTGTATCACCTTATACCCACCCTGCGAATTTCCCATTAGATCGAGATTACCTAAGTAACTATACATGTAATCTCATTAGTTGATTTGTTTTGTCCCACCTTGAGCCTGCCTCTCTTGGTGGCTTTGCTCCATAAAATACCCTTGAGAAGGGAGGTCTGCAGGCAACCTAGTTTCTAACCCCCAGGCCTGGCAAGATAGCTCAGTGGTCTAAAGCACCTGCTTAGGCAAGCTTAGGCAAGTATACAGGGACCTCAGTTTGATCCCCAGCACCACATGCTATGCCAGCCCCACCCCCAGGGTGGGCTGAGCTGACTACAAATAAGAAAAAAAAAATAGTTTCCAGCCCCCATTCTGTTTCTCTTAGAGGTAGCTATTTTTCTCTTAATAAACTCTCCCTACTTGTCACCTCTGTTGTTCCTCAAATGCATTTCTCAGTTTTAGAGAACACGAACCCAGTGCTTCAGACACCAGCAGGCTGGGAGTTATGATAGATACTTCCTCTACGTTATCCTGAGGCCCTATATCATACTACCTATCTCATCATGATTTGGGTCCATGAAACGTTCTCAGAAAAGTGGGCTCACTTGAGATGCCCCCCGTCTCTCAGGAGCTGTTCCTACTTGCCAATAGCTTCTCCCTTTCTTCATCTCCACTGTTCCTTAGAGTTCATTCCTCGACTTTGGGGAACATGAACTTGGCATAGCTGACATCTAGCAGGTTGAGGCTACATACTTTTTGTCCCTTTCTCAGCACAATGAGAGAAGAACAATTGTGCCCACCTGTGCACTGTGCATTCCTTCAAGAGTCACACTGAACTCCTGTCCAGGAAGAGCATTTGGTAGACCTCAAGGGGAAAGGGCCTGTTCTAGGGTGAAGTCACGACACACATTTGAGCTCATTTCTGAAACTTCCTGAGCGGTTCTACAAGTGGGAAATCGTCTCGTCGTTACTTTCACTCCAGAATCATTTCTTCTGTGGTCTGATGTTTCTTCTAGAACGTGGAGCATATAAATTTTCCCTTCATTTCTGATGGACCACTTTGTAACAAAAGAATAACAGGAAATTCAGTACAATAACTGTGCCCTCTTCACATCATTTAAAAACCTGCATACCCAGAGCCAATCCCCCAGGCTCTGCGTTCATGCTGAGGGGGTGGCCCCACAGGTGAGTGCGCACTGGCAACGTGACTGTGATCTAAGGTGGGAGGCGGGGTGGGCACGCTACTGCTCTGGGTTGTACCCCACACAGAATTTTAACTTTCTCCTTTATTTTTGCTTTCCTGTAATTATTACATAAAAAGTCAAATGGAAACATCACATGCTTAGTGGTCCTTATATTTTATTACTTAGAAAATTCAGGAAGCAGGAAGGACCACTTTTGCTAACAGTCTTCATGAAAAGCATTTCCCAACAGCAGCACTCTGGTGACCCGTGAAGCAGGTACCTGAGATTGTACTGTATGTTTTCTGTAATAATCAAAGGGAGGGATACTCATATCATCCAAAGCACTCTTAAAAAGCTTTCTCTTCCTCCATCCTATTTCTAAGATGTATTTGGTACAGGGTCTCACTACACAGCTTGAACTCATAGTGATCCTCCTGTTTTCAGCCTCCCCAGTGCTGAGATTACAGGCATGTGCCACCACGCCCAGTCTTGGCAGCTGGCTCAGCGTGCCTGTGGTGGGACTGGCATGGCCTGCGGTGCCAGGGATCAACCCAGTCTCTGTGCTTGTCTAAACAGGTGCTTAGTTCACTGGTTATCTCACTAGCCCTTCTTCCTCCCTCTTGATTCATTTCCTAATTTAAATATGGCAGGAGCAAGGGTAAGGGAAGGAGAGCTAAAAAGAACTAAGCTGGGCTATGTGCTTGTCGCAACTCCTCATGATCGACCCGGCCATCACTGCAAATATGAACTAATAAAAATATAAAATTACAAAAAGCTAAAGAAAGACCTCAACGTTCTACCATATGAACACAGATGAACTCCTCACCTTTAGATAATGTCAGAAAAAAAATTCCACAAGTCCACTCATATAGATTTCTCCTGCATTTATAGACCATCAATGAGCAGACCAACAGCACCAGCGGCACTATGCATGATTACATTTACTGATTTTACTTTAGAAGAAAGAAGGAGAGGAAAAGTCTAAGTTTCAGACCAGCAAGAAACGGATTAGGCAACGGCATCTTTTCAAATCGTAGCTCTGGCTAAGGAGCCACAGGGCTCAGGCTTTATTCTCAAGCCATGATGTTTGAACCTCCCACTGCACCCATATGTATGCGTGCGCATGCATGGAGTGTGTTTTCATAAGAAACTTTGGTTTTCCATTCAGTTTTAACCCCAAAGCCAGTCTGCCTACGATAATTGAGCAAAGAGAACAAATTTAAAAACCAAATACACTTCCTCACAGATGACTATTCAGCTCAACTGCCAGTAAGCTGTTGAATGTCCTCTCCCGAATCCCCCTAATTCGATGTACAGTACAGCATGTACTGCCTGGGAAGCCATTCAAATCATAAATACTACAGGGAAATATCTAATAACTTGGAATGGCTGCTCAAGTGGCTAATAAGCTCTAAAAGAGTGCAAAAATGTTGGATCTGGCAAAGCATGAGCTCTGTGTACCATGGAGAGCCCACTGCGCTGGTAGCCCCTGCCTCCTGCTGCAGGACGAGCTGGCCTGGGTGTCCAGGGTGGGGCAGAGAGCATGGCTCTTTGGATGCTGATGACAGGGGGCCTCTTCCCTGAAGACTGTGGTCAGCAAGGTGAAGGCTTCTGGCCCCAGTCACAACAGCTGAGTTGGTCTGTGATTTCTGTCTCTCCTGCCAATGCCGGGCGGGCCTGCTGACTGTTTGTGTTGGTGTGTAAGATGCTGGAGAGATGCCATCTTCCTCGTGTGTCAGGCTTCATATTCCTTATGGTTAGAGCAGGGTTTGGGAGTAGTACCCCCAGAGCTAGGCGCAGGCTTAAAATAAAGAGGTGCTAATAGTGTGGAGTTGGGAAGGCAAAGGAAACTGTCGGGAACTCAATGGAAAAAGAGGGTTGAAGAAAATTAAAGAGCTATCAGGAGAAATATAGGAAAATACAAGGGAAAAAGACAAATATCTCTGTTGTTTTAAAGGTCAAAGAGTAACAATAATATAGAAAAGTTCTTTCACTTGGCCAGGTTCAACAGTGGGCTGCATCTTGGCTTTTTAAATAAACTTCACACCATCAGGTTCTTGGGCTCTGTTCCCGATCATGCCTACCCCATCTGAAACAGACATCCGTTCTCCAGACCCTTCTCGTATCCAAGTTCCACCCACCTTATGGGAGGCAGCTTTTACTTCTGTGTTACAATCTCCTTCCATTTTTCTTCCATTCATTTCTGAAGCCCCAACTTCTTCACTTCTCCTTACAGTACTTGCTACCTGGAGTCCACTCATATAATTACAGGTTCCTACAAAAGCTCATAATAAGCCTCTTTTTTGTTTTGTTTTGTCAGAGATGGGTGTTCCACTACAGTTAGAGAAGCTGTATTTGGAGAAGTCTTTAAAGGACCTTTTCATACTTGAAGCCAGTCTAAAGACTGTAGGTACATGACTTCAGCAAACTAAACCAATATAGCCCAACAGTCCATAATAGTAGTGGGTTATCAGCAGAACTGGCAATTGTCAGAAGTTGTTGACTTGAGCCTTTTATAGCTCAGCATATTACTATGGCATTGCCTTTATATCTCATGGTTATACTTTTCTGCTGGATGGTTAAAATCAAGTTAAAACCAGACCTATGTAACTACAAATGTAACTTTTGTATCTGACAAGGTCAGTCAAATCCCCTCAAGATTTACCCTGAAACCATGTAGAGCACCTTGTAGATCTTCTGTCAGTGTCAGCCATCTGGATGGGTCATGGCCATAGCTTGGCCAAGTTGCTCTCTGTGAAAGCCTGAGAGAATGTTTTCTCTCTAGGTAACTCTCCTTAGGCGCACTACATCACTTTCCTCTGTGGCGCCACAATGCAAAGAGGGATATAAATAAAGTACTATTGTGTAGTGAAAAAAATTATATGTATATACAAGATAGTTAGGATAGATACTCTTAGTTCAGTGAGACTACTAATATTGTTTAGACAAGACATCGTGTCTACATCTTGTCCTCTGAATAACTACTATGAAGACACAATATGCAATGTATTAGTTATTATAACTGTCATACTAACCTATTTTGAAACTGTTTCATTTTTCTTATTAAAATGAATAAAAGATAAAAAAGTTCATGATAACCAGCTCAAGATCTACCACAATTCAAGTGCTTTTGTCCAAATATGTATGCATATTATATATAGGTGGAGAAGCTGTGCATTATGTATGTTTTGTACATGTATGTTTAAATGTAAATATACGTACGTGTGTGTGTGTATTTTGTTAGAACTTTCAAGAGTTTTCAAGTTCATATTTATTTATTTATTTATTTAGCGGGAACCAGGGATTGAACTCAGGCCCTTGTGCTTGCCAGGGGAGTGCTTATTCTACTGAGTCATCTCCCCGGCCCCTAAATTTTTTATTTTTTAAGAGTTTTCAAATTTATTATCACATATCTTTGGCCAGATAGCAATGCTCTTTGATGAGTTATAGCAACTCGTTTTTAGGCGACTACCTTAAGTAGCACTAAAGGAACCAGACGGTTCAATTTCAACGAACAAAACCAGCCTAAAGCAGACATCTGGCCATTTCATTTCTAGGCCTTAAGGCCAATTCCAGGTGGAATTTTATCAATTTCATTTCCTCCTCTAATTATAGAAATTCTCTAAGTCTGCGTCACATAAACTGAGGGCCAGGAAGGGAAGGGAAAGGGGTGGGATAGGAAGGAGAGCGGTGCATTGGTAGGAGGTCCTGCTCCTCAAGTTGTAGGAGTGCGGAGGCCCTGCCCATCTTTCTCACCCAGACACATCTTGGCTTCCAGAACTGTGCCTGATCAAAGGAAGGTGTTCAGGAAATCCATGTTGAGAGGATGAATTTACAGGTATTTTACATGCTTATGGGCTGGGCTGGGCTGGCTGCTGAGGAACAGAACGTTAAGCAATAAAAGGAAATTCAGTATAATAATGGGTCCTTCTTTGTAGAAGAAGAAAACATATCCCCAGAGCTCCCACCTGAACACGAAGCTTATGCTGAGGCTGCGATCGCAGCATCTCAGGGGCAAAGCAATAGCAAACAGTCATCTGGTTGGCAAATCATTGTTCATGAGTCAAGTTCAGCCAAGAGTTGTTCTTATACAACCCCAGAGCTAGGAATTTTTTAAAAACGTTTTTAGAAGGTTAAGACAAAATAAACATAAAACATGTCAGAAACCATATGTGGCCCAGAAAGGAAAACATATTTACTACCTAGAACTTTGCAGATAGTTTTTTCTCACTCTTGTTTTATGGATACCGCAAGAATTGCTTCTGAAGTTGCTGTTCATCTACAACGTATGGGGCCTGAACACGCTGAAAAGTGTCAAAAGGGTGCTGACTGTGGTGTGTCAGGCCAGGAAGATGCTGGGAGCATCCTGGAGCCACACACACCCTTGATCCTTGATGTTCTCTGTCACAGCCTTAGGGGAACCTACAGCACACACTTACTTGCAGAGTAAGTAACTCAGTAACAAGTAACTCATGCTTGTTTTCGCCAATTGGTTTGACAGGCATTTTCCAACATGTTTTTCAGGCTGACCTTGAACTTACTCTATAGCCCAGGTTGGCCTCAAATTTGCAGTGACTCCCTACCTCAGCCGCCCAAGTGCTAGGATTACAGACCTTTACCACCACACCCAGCCTTTTCTGGTTAGTTTTTCCCAGAAGGTGTGAGGGAGGCTGCATCAGCCCAACTGATGTCATGATCAGAGGGATTTGTTACGGCACTCTGCACGGACCTGCAATCTAACGGGAAAGACGTGACCTGGGGACTCTCTCTCCTTTCACTTATCTGAGAAATTTATAGTCACTGTTTCTTCATTGATTAATTTCTATTCCATTTTTCTATCCACCTTTTCTGATTCCAATTGCACCTGTATTAGAAGGCTTTGTTACTTAGTTTCCCTTACCAGGCATACCTTTTTCTATCCATTTTTGGATTGGAGGTCTATTTTTTTTTTTTTTT
>NW_004524578.1:5314554-5317921 GCF_000260255.1 Octodon degus | reverse complement strand
TGGCATGTGGTGCTGGGAGATTGAACCGCGGTCCCTGTGCTTTGCCAAGCTTGTTCCAAGTAGGTGCTTTAGACCACTGAGCCATCTCTCCAGCCCCTGGAGGTCTATTTCTTTGTCTTCAAGTTCACTGATTTTTTTGGGGGGGAGGTCATCTCTAAACTACTGTTGGATCCAGAGTGAATTTTTGTATTTTATAATCCTTTAATTTCATGTTTTAGGTTATCTTTTTTCATCTGTGCAGATTTCTTGCACATTTCTTATGTGTCTAGCCTTCCCAATGTATTAAAAACAATTATTTTAGATGACTGCACTCAATGAAATGATAATTATTGCAAATAATTATATTTGTTCAGAATTATTGATATTTTAATATTTATTCAAAATTATTAATATTTTATAATCCTAAATTATTTCTAATTAATTATTTGGTACAGGGTCTTGCTATGCAGCTTGGACTCATGGTGATCCTCCTGTCTCAGCCTCCCCAACACTGGGATTACAGGCATGTGCCACCATGCCCAGTTTTGGTGGCTGGCTCAGTGTGGGGTCAGAATAGCATGTGGTTTGGGGGATTGAACCCAGGTCCTTGTGCTTGCCAGGAAGGTGCTTAGATTGCTGAACTATCTCCCCAGCCAACCTGAAATTATTTAACATTAAAATATTACTGTTTCTGGCCTGTTTTTGTACAAATTTTTGCAATCTGATTCTCACTTTTATAGCATATCTTGACTTAGACTAACTACTGGCTACTGTACTGAGCAGTCCAACACCAGAGCATCATTACAGAAGAATATGGAACTTCTGTTTTAGCAGACAGAAAACTTGGCCCTTAGAAAACTCCCCTGGTGCTCGTGCTGGGCAGCAGCACTGAGCTCAGTTCAGTCTTTTTACCTCAATGTGTTGTGTGGATCTGCTGCGTCCTTACCTCGTTCTTAGAAACTAGACCAAAGATAGTATATGCAGAATTTGGGGCTCTCTCTGTCCCTCTTTTCTGTGGTGTTTCTCCTCCCCAATTTCCCGCTGCTGTGTGTTTCCTGGACATTCTCCTCTGACAGCTCTACTAGTAAGAGGTAGGAGTTATGGTTTGTGTCTAGATGTCGCCTCAAAGCCTCATGCAGTCACTGGGATTTTTCAGAGCAGGCTGAATCCAGAGCGGGTGATTGA
This sequence comes from Octodon degus, assembly GCF_000260255.1. NCBI lineage: Eukaryota > Metazoa > Chordata > Mammalia > Rodentia > Octodontidae > Octodon > Octodon degus. The sequence continues at coordinate 5,316,757 of NW_004524578.1, read as the reverse complement.
GTCACAGAGCAGGGCTGGGATGAAGGGTAGGCGAGTGCTGGATCAGCCTGCTGAGTACAGTGGCATCACCCTACTACTGGCGGACTGCATGCAGAGAAAGACAGGAAGAGCCTTGTCCCTTTTCTCCCCCTCTTGTTGCTTTTGCTGTTTTCCACTGCCATGAACTGCTGCCCTCTACCACGTGCCACTCTGCCTTGGAGCCAGCTGAGTATGGACCGAAACCTCCACAAACTATGAGCCAAATAAACCTTTGCCCTGTAACTTTGGGTGTCTGGTATTTTGTTTCAGCAATAAAAGAAAAAACTAACTAAGACAACAGGTATCTGTCAGAGTTTATCCACCTCTCAGATCCACAAGGGACCTCATGCAGTCAACAAGTTGTCAACATGGGACATTCACCTAGTGTCATTCTATTCTCCCTTTCATGTGCATCTCTGTTTTCTGGCTGCTCTGTAATAGTGAGTGAGTGTGTGAGTGAGTGAAAGTGTGTGTGTGTGTGTATGTGTGTGTGTGAGAGAGAGAGAGAGAGAGAGAGAGAGAGAGAGAGAGAGAGAGAATATGAATGAATTCTGGTACTGGGGATTAAACCTAGGGTCTTCACACCAAATTACGAATTCTATTCCCTGACCTTCTTTATTTTTTATTTTCAGACAAGGTTTCCCCAGCTTACTAAGTTGCCCACGCAGGGGCCACACATGCAATCTTTCTGCCTGAATCTTCCAGAAGGCTGAGATTACAGGCATGTGCCACCCTGCCAGGCTCCTGTCTAGCTCTTGAATAGCTGCTCGTTATATGCTGGCTCCAGAGTGCCCACAGTTGTCCCCAGGAGGGCTGTTCCCAGGTAAGCTACTCCATCACTACAGGATGCGAAGTCCGTGACTGACCGTATGGGAGCGCCTTCCTTGGAGCTCCGCAAGGGCTCCGCGGTGCTCCTGCAAGAGCCCAGAGACAGAGTACTGGCCTCACTGCTGATGTGTCTCATGTTAACCAAAGCATCCTCATTTCACAATTTATTTGGTTTCTGCCTATAATGTTAGAAAGGTATAGATTCCAAAACAGTTTGAGAATACAACTGATAAGAAAATTTGAATCTTGAGGGGCTCCCTAAGGCACATTTGCACCCTGCCATGCTGCCCAGGAACCTCTCCCCACAGGTTCCTTCACCTCCTCTACTCACTGCATGAGGTCCCACCATCCTTGTTTGCAGGAGGAGGAGACGCTGGCCTGCCTGCCTGCTGAGTCTCTATACTGGCAAGTCCTGCCTCCTAGGGGCATGGCTATTCAACTGGTGGACTGATAAGGCTGAGAGAGCTGGCTTCTCAGACCCAAGGTGCTCAAGGACACCTTCGCCAGGGACTCCCCCTTATGGCCTTCAGCATTCAGCAGCAGCCTTTCCTTCTCAGCCTTCCACAGAGCATGCATTCAGGGCCAGTCGCATTTTCTTGCTCTTCCTCCTACTTCTGACACAGCATAGAGGGTTGGTGCAAAACCAAGCACTTGGTGAAACTCTTGTATCAGGTACTTCCACACTGAGAGCCCAGCCTGGGCTGTAAAGTGAGCACAAGGCCAGCAGGGACTGCACAGAGAGACCCTGGCAGAAAAGAGAGCGAGAGCGAGAGCGAGAGGGAGAGCGAGCGAGCGAGCGAGAGAGAGAGATAGCGAGAGACAGCGAGAGACAGTGAGTGAGTGCAAGAGTGAGAAGGAGGGCAGGCCAGTCAGATAGCTCAGCAGACTAAAGCACCTGCTTAGGCAGAACACAGCAACCGGGGTTCAGTCCCCAGCACGCTGTGCCGGCCCCACCCCTGGGGTGTGCTGAGACAACAATTGAGCCTGGGTGTGGTAATCCCAGCACTTGGGATCACTACGAGTCTGATCTATGTAGTGAGACCCTGTACTAATAACATGAGAGAGAGAAAGAAAGAGAGGGAGAGAGGGAGAGAGAGGGAGAGCAAGAGGGAGAGAGAGGGAGAGAGAGAGAGGAAGAGAGAGGGAGAGAGGAAGAGAGAGGGAGAGAGAGGGAGAGAGGGAGACAAGGAGAGATGGAGAGAGAGGGAGACAGGGAGAGGGAGAGAGGGAGAGAGGGAGACAGGGAGATGGAGAGAAAGAGAGAGGGAGAGAGAGGGAGAGAGGGAGAGGGAGAGAGAGGGAGAGAGAGGGAGGGAGACAGGGAGAGAAAGAGAGAGGGAGAAAGGGAGAGGGAGAG
>NW_004524578.1:5221006-5314454 GCF_000260255.1 Octodon degus | reverse complement strand
AGAGGGAGAGAGAGGGAGGGAGACAGGGAGAGAAAGAGAGAGGGAGAAAGGGAGAGGGAGAGAGAGAGAGGAAGAGAGAGGGAGAGAGGAAGAGAGAGGGAGAGAGAGGGAGAGAGGGAGACAGGGAGAGATGGAGAGAGAGGGAGACAGGGAGAGGGAGAGAGGGAGAGAAAGAGAGAGGGAGACGGAGAGAAAGAGAGAGGGAGAAAGAGGGAGAGAGGGAGAGGGAGAGAGAGAGGAATAGAGAGGGAGAGGAAGAGAGAGGGAGAGAGAGGGAGAGAGGGAGACAGGGAGAGATGGAGAGAGAGGGAGACAGGGAGAGGGAGAGAGGGAGAGAGAGAGAGAGGGAGATGGAGAGAAAGAGAAAGGGAGAGGGAGAGACAGAGGAATAGAGAGGGAGAGAGGAAGAGAGAGGGAGAGAGAGGGAGAGAGGGAGACAGGGAGAGATGGAGAGAGGGGGAGACAGGGAGAGGGAGAGAGGGAGAGAGACACACACACATACAGAGACAGAGACAGAGACAGAGACAGAGACAGACAGACAGGACAGCCAGCCAGCTCAGCCTAAATGTGACACACAGATTCACAAACAAAAACCATTTACCTCAACTCATAGCAAAGGGGAGGCCAAGGGTAACATCACACCACATGGTACAGGCATCACACACAGGCCCCCTCCAATGACTGGAGGGATGGAGGCGGGACCGAGAACACCTTCCACCCAGATTGTTTCTGCTGGAAACCCAGGGGTTCACTCCGCAGCGCACAAGTACCGTGGCCACGCTCTCTGTGGCCAGATGTTCAGATGTATTGTAAACAACAAATCCCAGGAGCTACACTCCTTGACGTCAGTGTCAGCCACAGGGCCCAATCGACCACAGAAGTAACACACGGGCACACTTACACGTGGCCACTCAGACTCCAATACTATTTTCTTCTCCTGTGGTATAGGGAAGTGAGAGGTACCAGCCCCAAATGTATAATGGCTACATTTTTTTCTCTGTGAGAAGTTATTAAATGTCACCTACAGCCTGCATTCCAGCTATGACTGTATTTCCACCCAAGTTCTGGCACAGCAGGCAGAAATTTCATACAGTCACAGGCCACCCAGAGATGTTTCGGTCATTGACGAAACACATATGTAACAGTGGTCCCATAAGATCGTAAGGGAGCTACGAAGCTCCTGTCGTCCTGTGACACTGCAGCCGCTCTGAAGTCACACGTGTGTCTGATGCTGGTAGAAACAACCCTACTATGAAATCAGCTGTATAAACATACATCACATCCAATTACATACAGTACTCAGGGCTTAGAAAAGAAATGGCTGTGTTCTGATTTATGTACTTTCCATACTATATTTGTGACTGCTATCTTAGAGTAGTTTCTTTGCACTTATAAAAATGTTGGTTTCCAGTAAAGTGGCATGTCCTAGTGTGCCAAGCACAGCCCCTCCCATCTGCTGCCTACCGCATCCCATGATGGCATCTTCTTCTCTTAAGCTCGAATTACTGTTGGGTTGTGTGGTTTGTCATGGCCCAGGAGCAAAGGCCCAACCATAGAGGTGCACAGGGAGACCAAAAAATACAGTGAATTCTTGAATTAAAAACATACCATAGCAAAAGTACAGTACTGTATTATCATTAATCTTCCTCAAAATATGCCCTCTCCCGATGAGCATGCAGTACCGCCCTGGCCACGTGTGGAAGCAGCTCTGGAAGCCCTCCTTTGTGATGTCTTCATGAATTGGGATGAAAACTATGATGAATGCCCTGCAGAGGGCCTTGCACTGGAAAGGCGGGCTTGTAAAGAGAGTGCACTGAGTCCTCATCCCCTTATGCATCAGGTCTGGCCCAGTGTGGCTTCTGGCTTTTCCCCAAAGTCAAAACCATGAAAGATAGATGTTTTGGGTTGATTCAGGACATTGAGGTAGCAACTATAGACATTCACGAAAGAGCTACTCCAGAACTGCTTCAGAAAGCGGTGTAATGATGGGATAAGTGTCTTGAAGCCACAGGGAGCATTCAGAAGGGAATTAATGGCAATGTGCTTTCACTGTAATGTATTTTAAAATTTAAATACTTATGTGTCTTTTGTTCACATCATCTAGGTTCATGTAACTACACACCCGATGTTTACACAATGATGAAATTATCTAATGATACACTTCTCACATGTGTCCCATAAGGCAACATGACCATTATGAGCAAGGAGAAATTACTCAGCAGCAGTAACAGAATGTGGCAGACAGCAGTGCTGAGGTATTAACTGGGTACCACCATCCCCCAATCATGGCGCCACTGCCCCAGGCCTGGTGGACTGAAGATACAGAACAGAGCTCCTTACCGTGACTGGCATGGGTGTGAGTTGCACCTTCGGACCTGGGGCTCAGGGCGGCTTGTTTGAGTACAGTCACTGTCATTCACTAGAGTTGTGGTTTTGTTAACAATCCGTGTGCACGACACGATGGTTCTGCGTTCCCCTGGAAACCAACCACAGGGAGCTGAGAGACTGTGCTGCACATGCCTGGAAAGATCATTGCTTCCTACTTATGGGGAAGTGTTCAGGAGTAACTCCTGAACAGTGTTCTAGAGGGGGGGGGAGAGAGGGAGGGGGAAAGAGTTGAGAGGGAGAGAGAGGGAGAGAGGAGAGAGAGGAGAAAGAGGGGCAGAGAGAAGGGGAGAGGGAGGAAGGGAGAGAGGGAAGGGGACAGGGGGAGGGGAGAAATAGGGGGAGAGGAGAGAGGGAGAGGGAAAGAGGGAGAGAAGGAAGGAGGGAGGGAAGGAGGGAGGGAGAGAGGGAGAGAGCAAGCTGTGCAGGACAGGTGGGGACACCTTGGGGTAGGAGAGATTCTACAAGTAGCAACACCTCAGATCAGCTGTGTCCTTGGACAGTGTGGGATTCGTCTAGGCCAAAGTTCTGACTTGGGTCTGTCCTTCCCACACCAGTGACTGCCAAATCTTTGATCGTTCATTCAATGTCTTTGACAGTCTGGTCTCAATTAAGTACCTGTACCTCGGCCTCGTCACAGAATGACCTCCTATTCCAGGGTTGCTGCTCACTGGGGAGAAGTGAGGAGCAGCGCAGCTGTGTGAAGGATACACAGGCCCGCGCCCCTGGTGGCCCTCCACAGCTGGCCTGAACCTGCCCCTCAGCCAGCTGAGACCAAGCGTCAGCGCTCTGGGGCACTTGTGCAAAGCCACCATCTTGCTGGGTAGAGCCCTTCCCATGGTTCCCAGGGGCACCCTGAGCACTGTGTGGCCATGTGGGCATGGCTTTGTCAGGGAGGCCACATGACTGGAAGTCAGGAGGGTGGTCGCTGCAGCCAGGCCATCTGGGCTCAGTCTTGGCTCTGTCACTAACAGTGTCACAATACCACGGCATCAATAGTGCACTGCCATGCTTCTGGGTCTCAGTTTCTTCAAGTGGGCCGGTTTGCTTACCCTTCCTGTGTCTGAGGCCTTTTAGCTACGGTTAGCATTGAGTAATGCCTATAAAGTGCCTACACTAGAACAAGGCAGGCAGCTAACGCTTTGTGCTACCCTGTTACTCGCGTGGTTTCTACTTGTGAAGATTGATAACAAATGTTTAGTAACTCTAGCACAACGATTCGGATCCAGTCTCTGCTGGCTCTGTCTTCTAGGGAATCTGCCAGGGAGGGACGATGCACAGTGATGGAGCTCTGCGCTACGCTGCCAGCTCCTCCTGCTCATGCTGCAGCCTTGTATAGACATGGAGCAGCAGCACCTCAGGCCGGCAGCAGCCTTGAAAGCACAGAGCTGCCAGCTGTAGGGAGCTGGAAATCACTGGCCTCATGAAGGAACCACCATGCCCTCAGTGCCAGGGCAGGACAGATCTCCCCATCAGACAGAGGCTGCTGCTGTGCCTAGTGTGCGGCATGGTGCCCACGAGGTCAGTCTGGCTGTACTCACAGGCCTCAGCATTGGCTGCTGGGCTTGGAGGCTGGACGGCCACAGGCAGAGAGGGGCTGCTGCAGGCCTAGGGCAGCGACAGTGAACCTTTTAGAGCTTTCAGTGATAACAACTAGCCCACCGCAGCTTGCGTCCTGCAGGTTCAACACCACTGGCCTGGAGTAAAGGGAGCATGTCAGAAAGAGGTGCAGAGTGGGAAGATGAGGGGGCTGGCGGTAGACCCCAGAAATGAAGCCAACTACCAAGCACCTGCTGGAGGAGAAGGCCAAGGACAAACAGCGAGGGTAGTTAGCCATGGGAAGAATTCACAGTGGACCCTGGCATGTCTGATGGGCTCAGTTGAGCCATGGCTGGAACCCCTACCTGTGAAAAAGGGAACAAGTCACTGAAATGGCCAGCTGTCCTCTATACATTAGATGTCTGACAACTGTCTCCCAGCTGCCAACAGCTGGCCAGGCCTGGGGATAGGTGGGGCTGTGCCTGGGTTCAGCACCCCCAGACCCACAGTATAGCATCCAAAGTCCTGCTCAACCCTTCTTCCTAAAGCAGTGTCCATCCAACTACATTGTCCCAAGGGCTGAGAGTTTAGGATGACTTCCTGTGGAGCCTTGCCAACAACTCATTAATGAGTGTCTCTGGCTTGTGCTGATTCTTGCAGTATGGTGGTCTCTGGATCATCCTGCGATCTCTAGGACATGACAGAAGGGGCCACTTCCTATTTTAGAGGTGAGGCTATCAGTGGTAGAAAGGAGAAGTCATTTGCTGAGGTTGGAGCAGGTTATAGTTAGGAATCATTTGCAGAAGCCCGTCTGCATGTTCGGCAGAGAGTTTCCATGGTTACAGACTCCCCACACTCTACGAGCGCAGAGGCCCTGAGCCCCGTTCTTTCTTCAGCAAATGCACACCCCCGCGAGCCCGCTGCCTGCTCACCTCCTCCGCACTGCACGCTGCACCCTTCCCAACCGCTGTGGGTCCAGAGGAACAAGGCGTCTTGCGGCTTGGCAGGTTCGCTCTCATTTTCAGCACTAGAGTTCACAGGAATGGTGTATTCATAATGAATCCCATAATTCTGGTCATGAAACAGCAGCACCTGCAACAATGGGAAGTGAGAAGGCCATGTTGAGATAGACCAAGAGGCCACCAAGTTGTCAACTCTCACATTATGACTATTTTTCTAGAGGGAATCAGCTCTTTTCTGGGGTAAAAATGTGTTCCATCTAGGGGTGCTCCTTTAGCTCAGTTGTGGAGCCCTCAGGTACCCAGTTAGGGTGTGGGGCGAATCAGAGAATTCTCTTCTTTCCTATGCCAGAGGACCAGTTCAGATGGGCAGCCCTTGGCGGCCCTTTTCCTAGAGAGCTGTTCCATGTGGGAGAAAGCACACATTCCAACGTGCAGAAGAAACTGCACTTGTAGCCAACGAACATGCAAATGGCTCACTTTTCCTAGACAGACATCTGGGCAAGCAGGGTGTCTCTGCACCTTTGAAACTAAGCACGCCACTCACAGCCCAGTCACAGTCACTGCCACGCGAGTTGGTGCAGCCGGGCTCAATGGCAACATACAAGACACCGAAGGGACTTTGGGGGCCATTTGGTTGCAAGCCCAAAGAAGTGAGAGCCTTTCTACTGCCATGAGAGTTGGCTCTTAAAGCCAAGTAGGGTAGAGGTGCGGAGACGGGGTCCTGTCGTATTTCGTGGGGGCCACCCTGTGGTTTGTGAAGGCCTAGTGAGTGTGCAGAATCCAGGAGGCTGTACAGCCTGGGACTGCCCATGTCAAGCCCTGGAGGGCCACCAGGTGCACCCCGGGCTTTGTTTCCCTAGATATCATAGGGCACAGCAAGCCCTCCCATAGGAAAACTGAGTTGGTGTGGCGGTGCTTGGTGTCTCCAGGCTAAGCTTGAGGCCAGTGAGGGCTCCCGGTGGAGCAGCTAGCAAGCATGTTTCCAGGCCCAGGAGGGGGGCAGCATGTGGCCTGCCTACCTAGACTTCAGCAGGCCAGGTCAGAGGTATGCCACCTCCCCACCTTCTCTCAGGGGCTTCCAATGCTGGGTTGTGGGGGAGGAGAAGCGCTAGCAGCAGACCCACTGCATGGAGATCTTCAGCAGACTTGCACTAGAGCATCTGGAAAAGCGCTTCCAGTTTTCTTTTTTTTAAAATTAATCTTTAAAAAGAGATCTTTATTAACTCAGAGTGGGGAATAGGACTGGTGGATGGAGAAGCCATATGAAACCAATTTGGTGCAATTTTGTAGCCACGTTTAATTTTGTGTGCATGTGTGTAATTGGTTTCAAATGCAGGTCCCCCGGACTTCTGCTGCTCCTCATACTGCGACCAACATGCAAACCACTTTAGGGACAATGGCTCTGTATAGAGAAGCAAGGGGGCATCCCGGGTATCTAGGTTTAAAGCAATCATATTTCAAGAGAGGAAAAGGATCAATATTGAACAAGGGCTGAAATTCCAGCCAAGCAAGACTTACTCTGAGTTTTTTGACCATATTCTGAATGACTCGAGGCCGGGTGTTGGGCATGTGCTTTAATGGGCTGACAACCTGCTCAGTTTACAAAAGCTTTTGGTAAAGAAGGAAAACATGCTCCCCCTGGAGCTTGCTAGGGGGAGTAAGCTCCCAGGCGGCAGGTGATGTTTCCTATACAGATTTTACTTTGTCTTTTGCCTCCTCTCTTTGCCCTTCTAGCTATCTGCTTCTAGCTCAGAGTAGGATGACTGGTTCTCATGGCGTTGACCAGGAAATAACTTCATCCTCTGGCACAGATTCTTGGGTCCCAGAAATCTAATTGCAGGAATAGCATAGCACTGGATTTAGTGAGCTTAGGCCTGCATTGGTAGTTTCCACGGAAACCGGCTGGCTTTTGTTTCACTAGGAACTATAGAAGGTCAACACTCTCGTGGGACAACACTTGTCCTGGTGCTGGAGATCAGGGGCAGCTTCAGGCGACCTCTCTGGGCCGCGGTCAGAAATGCTTTAGGTGTCACCAAACCTTGAACAGCTGCAGGTTGCCAGAAACCACAAATGAAGGGGAGAAAGAACTTGTAAGTAGGGACTCTGGCAGCAACTGGGAACAAAGCATGCTTTGATGACAGGTGCATGGGCTGCCACAAATTCTGCTCTTGGAAGGAGACAGGAAATGAATAATGATCAATAATTAAGAGCTATCAGAAGTTAGCCGTGAGAACTCTTGAAGCCTGAGAAAGAAACAGTGGGATGGCTTGCCCTGGAGGTCTTTCTTATGTTTGAAGGGGAATGTGGGCTGGCAAGATAGCTCAGGGCTGGGAGATAGCTCACGGGCTGGTGAGATCGCTCAGCAGTCTAAATCGTCTGCTTAGGCAATGTCCCCAGCACCACATGCTGCACTAGCCCTGTCCTCAGGGTGGGCTAAGCAAGCCAAAAAAAGGGTTATGATAGCCAATGTTTAAGTGGCCTGTACTGAGTTCTCCAGGAAACCCTAGCCACGCCCAACTACTCAATTGGCTGGAGGCCACCTGGGAAGTAAATACACCACAGAAGCTGATTCTCCTTCCTGATTCCCACATGCTTCTCATAAGCCGAGCCTGGCAAGGCAGTGTGGTGCTGATCTAAAGCCTACCAGTCCATTTCCAAAAGATAACGTTTTATTTTGGAACAATGTACTGCAATAGCTGCTGTAAGAACAGACTTTGAATAGAGCCGTCTGCTCAACGATGCCAGCGCTGCTTCGCTGTCACTTGTGCGGCTGAGCATTTCTTTCTTGGGGACAGCTCCTTTTGAAGAAGATAAGCTGTCTTCAAAAGCAGCGCCAGGAGGTGGCTTCAAGGGAATCCTGAAGCACTGGGATGGAAAGGATTAGATAAGAAAAGGAGGGAGGAAACAGTGGGCACCCCGTGTACCTAGCACGTCTCCTGCCTCCAGGGTCCCTGGAAGAAGTAACCCGAGTGCGCGAGCCCAGCAAGTTACCATCAGATGCAGGGGTGTTTTGGTTGGTCCTTTGGCAGAAATCTTCTCCCACAGACCCCTTCTCACGTAGCGGACGGTCGTGCCTGCGATCTGAAACTCTCCCGGGAGCTCTATCTTCCAGTCACTGTTGATGGATCTCTTACTGGAGTCTTTGAGGGCTGGCAAGGAAAGTGAACACTGAGGAGCCGGAGGGTGTGGACGGGGGTCAGCCAGTCCATATGGGAATCCAGGTGTCCCTGTGGGCCAGAGGCCTCTCCTCCTTGGGGGCTGCAGGGAGAAGAGAGCTCCCCCTGCAGTAACAGAAGCCCAGCGCACAGGGAGCCAAGGGCTCTGGGCTCACAAGAGAGGGCGCTGCTGGGGTGGGTGGAGGCCCCTTTTCAATGGCCGCTGGCCTCCCCAGCAACTCAAGCAGGCCCAGAAGAACGGAGTTAACCATGGCCCAGTCACACTGCTGTCTCCTTACTCAAGAAGAGGGGCTTTTGCTTGGTAAGTTAATTCCGCTTTAATATGTCTAAAGCTATAAAACTGGTTTTGCCATGTTAGCAAAATTCATCCACTCATCTAAACATTTTTAAAAATGTGACCAACCTGTATTAATTGTACATTTTATTTGAAGTCTGTGTATTATTTGAACACAGTGTGTACTGATCAAAGGATGCCCTCCTCTCCACTCCCTTGTGCCCCCTGATCTCTGGTCCCCACTATTCTGTGCTCAGGTCAGTGTTGTGTTGTTTCTTAAATGTCCATGTATGGAAGAGAACATGATTTGTTTCTCTCTATCTGGTTTGTTGACTTAATTTAATGTCCTCCAGTTCCATCCACTTTGCTGCAAATGACAGGTTAAAAAAAAATAAAGTAAATAATCAGAACAGACACTTCTCAAAAGAAATACACATGGCCAATAAATATAAGAAATAACACACAGTATCATTCGACACCAGGGAAATGCAAATCAAAACCACAGGTGAGAAGTCCCACCCCAGTAAGAATGGCCACTATCTAAAAAACAAAAGCAACAAATGCTGGCTAGGAAGTATGTTATCCATTGGTGGGAATGCAAATCTGCCCAATCCTTATGGGGACAGTGTGGAGGTTCCTTGAAAGACTGAAATAGGTCACCCTTAAGAGCTAGTCATTCCACATCTGGATATGAATCCAAAGGACATGAAGTCAGAATCCAGTGAGCTGGGCCAGGGAGATAGCTCAGTAGAATAAGTGCTTGCCTGGCAAGCACAGGGTCCTGAGTTCAATCCCAGTACCACAAGAAAAAAAAAATCCAGGGGGTCACTTGCACATCCACACCTCTGTGGCATCCTTCACAGCCACTATGCTGTGGAATCAGCCTTGGCCCCAATCAAGGGGGGAAACAAGAATAACAATGTGCTGTACATATACACAATGGGGCTCTATTTAGATATAAAAAGAAATGAAAACATCCATTCATTTCTCTAGTCCCTACCTGGGGCTTTGAAAATAGGGCACCCTAAGGCCACCCTCTCCTACAGAGCTGACACTTCACACTGATGAAGTGGCTGCTCCTTCAGGAATCCATTGTTAGTTCATTAAGTACTTATGCTTGGAGACCCGGTTACTAACAGGGGGCGGTAATCTTGGCCGCTGCTGGGGGGTACAGAGGGGGTTACAGCAGACAGCTGCGCTCACTCCAGCCCCGCAGGTTTCGGGCCCCGGCCGCTTGCTCACACCTCTGCTTAGCACAAAACATGGACAGACACACAATCCACACACTGCTGATTGGCCAAAAGCACAGAACAGGTTTTCGTTTATCTTCTCATTTGGATTGAAGTTCTACGCTTGCTTAAGGGGGACAACTGCAGTGAAATCCTGCTTGTTTTCTTAGTGTTAGGTAGGAAGAAAACCCTGCAATTAACTGGGACACATCCTGGTATTTAGGGGAAGGTAGCAAATGGTAAGAGGCCATGCTTGTGTCATTGCTAGAAGCCCCGAGGGCGCCCTCTGTCCTGGGCCCAGCCTCTGCATGTACAGCTGGAGTCACCGATGCTCCACATTTATTCATGTCCCCCTGGAATTCCACCCAGTATACAAGCAGCAAATCCAGATCCTACTTCCCTCGCTGAAGTCGGCTCAGGCGGCCAGAACTCAGATGCCCCCTCTAGTGTCAGTTTTGGGTACTGAAACTCCAAACCAAGGTAGCAATTCAGTTGAAGCTGGAATTTTCAGCCTCAGGGTGGGTTAGGACCCTAAGATTTAATCCCTGCTCAGAACAGAGGGAAGCTTGGTGGGCACTGGCCTTGGTACCTCATCTCGAGAATGCTCTGGGAACGACAAGCACAAAGCAGATGCAAGCTCAGGGCTCCTCCACCAGAGCAGCTCCCAAAAGAAGCGGGCAGGGCCACTCTCCAGCACAGCGACTTCCGGTTGGGGTTTCCACCTAGGGTGGCTGTGCACGGTGAGTGGTTAAGGATTACAGGCCTTCAGGGAAGGCTTAGGAAAGAGAACGCTCTTCTACTTGGAACTGGATCTGTTTCCCTTCAAGAAATTCTACCCGTGACCGAAATTTCCAGCCTTCCTAAGAGGTGAAAATGTGGGGAGACTCACAATTTCTTGTTTTTCTCTTTCGACATTGTCACCTGCAAACCACTTTGTAAAGAACACGTTTTCTGGTTTAACTTTTTGATATAGTATTACCCATTTAATCTTCCCCATAACCCTCTGGATTACTTTCCTCACTCAGATGAATAAATGGAGGCACAGAGAGATTATCTTGCCAAAAGACACACAGCTATGAAGTAGTAGGGGTGGAGAGGGCAACCTTGGAGACCAAGTGCAAAGCAGTCGCTGCCCTGGCACCTTTTAATTCCCACGTTCTCTGGGTCAGGGCAGCAGTCTCGACTTTCATGGCAGTGCTGACATATGCAAGTAGAAGACCTGTTTTCAAGGACCACATTCCAGGTTCTGAGTGCTTCTCAAGCTCTGCATGCCCTGCAAGGGGAAGGGCTGGGAGCAGGAGGTAAGAAACGAGGGAGACAGATCCCCAGAACACCCCAAGAGCACCTGAAGTGCGTTTGCTCAGGCGAACTCTCAGGGAGGCCAAGAGCAGGCGGTAGAGATCCCCACTGTCTTCCAGCTTCGCTGCAAATCTGGAAGCGTGTTTCTTACACACGCACTGTACACTGGCTTGAGGAATCGGTGCAGGCTGCTGGGAAGCAGCAGACAGGAAAAAAAGGGCACGGAGTCCTCCAAGAAAGTGGGAGCGGTGGTGCACGCCTGTAATGCCAGTGACTCGGGAGGCTGAGGCAGAAGGATGGTAGATTCAAGCCAAGGCTGGGCAAGTTATCAATAGCCTGTGTCAAAGCCAAAAAATCAAAGTCTGTGGATATAGCTCAGTGGTCAAATGCTTGAAAAGCATGCATAAGCCCTGGGATTCAGTGCCTAGTACTGCAAAAAGGGAAGGAAGGGGTAGGGAAGAAGAGGGGGGGAGAGAGAAGAAGGGGCGGGAGGGCAGGTAAGGGGAGGGGGACGGGCTAGGGAGAGGAATATGGGAAGAGGGGATGGGGAGCTTAGGAGGAGGGGAGTCTCAAATGTATGAGCTGGGGACACATAGCACAGAAGAAGGACCCTGCCAACCCCTCACCCTCTTCTTCGGGTCTCCTGGCAGGGCTGCTGATCAAGAGCTCTTGCTGTCAGGAAGCTCAATTTGGAAGGGAGACAGAAAACAGAAATATGATCAACGTCACACGTTCTGGCAGAGGTGAGTCGGGCCTGGGCAGCGTGGGCAGCGTGGGCAGCGTGGGCAGCAGGGAGAGGCAGCCGGGGAGAGTGCTTGGGAAGAAGCATCATGAACAGAGCTGGTCAGACAGGCAGAGAGAGGAGGCAGCCTGGGGCACCTACAGCCATTGGGCAGGAGCCTGGCTCCTGCACTCAGGGACTATGGCCATCTGGTCATGGCCACTGTCCCTGCAGAAAGAGGAAGGTGCAGGGCCCCAGGGCAGCAGCCAGTGCAAGGGGAAGGGCTGGGAGCAGGAGGTGAGAAATGAGACAGAAGCTGCTGGAGAGAGAATGCTGCCCTGACGCTGGGCAGGAGGCACCAGGGCAGTGGCTGTGAGCAGGATGTCACTGAGGCTGGGTGCCACCCTGTCACACCTGGCCCACTCCACTGAACCCAGTGACCATGCTAAGACCACAGGGGAGCTGGGGCAGCTGCCCACCTACTCCAGACAGCAGCTACCTGCCACCCATACTCATGAGCTAACCCCAACCTTCCCTTCCCTGAGCTGGGACTGCAGGTTCAAAGCCACAGCCCTGACTCGATCCCGTTATGGCCGTGCTGGGTGCCGAGCATACTTGCTAACCACTAATGAGCATCTGTTTCCCCCATCAGCCCTAGCTCCTGAGTCTCCCTGCAGGTTGCTTTCTCCCCAGTCCTACGAGGCCTTAATTCCACCCCAGCTCCGTACCTCAGCTACCCCCTAGGCAGAAGCTTTTATTAGGCTTCCCCAGGGCGTGATGCAAGTTGCTCCATGGGAAGAGGCTCTGGGAGAGGCTGGGGTCCCAGGAGAGTGAAACTTTAAGCTCCTGGGTCCAGCAGTACCTGCAGCAGATGCTCAGCAACTGAGAACTGCTTTGTCCTTCACCTGCGCCCTCTGGGGGCTGGTTTTCTCAAGGTACTCATCGCAGGAGGGCAGAACAGGTGGGAAAGAAAAACCACTTGGTGGATTCCCACAGATCACCGCCTGGCTTATGACATAAGCCTAGTAGCTGCTGAGACACAGAATGCCTGACAAACTCTGGTCGTGCCTTAAACTCTCCTGGGCCATCCTGCCTATAACACTCTTACATGGTAGCTTTTTCTTGCTGGCACTGTGTGTACAGTTCTCTGGCCCTTTTTGCAAGATGCCTTAAACTGACTTACTGAATTATAAACTGACAACTATGCTGCTGTTTGGAAAAAGTCAAACATCTGGGAGGCCAGGAGTGGGAAAGGCTGGAAGGAGCAGGAGGGCACAGCTGGAGACCATTGGAGAAGTCCCTGCCCTTGGGAACCAGCCCAGAGGTGAGGACAGTGAGAAAGCCGGCTCCGCCACAGGACATGTGGCCATGGGGGGGGGGGGGCAGGCAAAAGAGGCAACCACAAGGCAAAAGGAGGAGGTGGCACCTGTGTGGGCCAGGCTGCGCTGTCCTCTGATCAGCCAGACAGGGTCTTGCCTGTCTGTACCAGGGTGGTGGAAGAGACACTTTGCAGGTGGCCTGCACTGCATCAGAGGGCTGTGGAGGAGCTGCAGACTGTTGGCAAGCAATTACAGGACAGGCCTGAGCGAGGTGGGTTTTGGCTAATGGGCACATGGTAGCTGCTGAGCAGGGGTGAACATACTAGACCTCGTAGGAGGTGTTAGCCCCTTGGCAGCATATGCTGCTACCCCAGGGAGCCACTCCCTCACCATGGTGGGGTTCAAGGCATCCCCTGCCATCAGGTGCAGGAGTGGGAAGACGTGCGTACCAATGGCAGCACAAGGCACCCACCAAGTCCCAAAGACGTTTGTCGGGCCAGGGAGATAGCTCAGTAGAATAAGTGCTTGCCTGGCAAGCACAGGGTCCTAGGTTCAATCCCCAGTACTGAAGCGGGGGGAGAAAAGATCCAAAGAGATTTGTCTCTGGTTGGGAGGTGCTGGGCTGTAGCTGTGGACTGTTCAGTGGTTGCAGGGATGGGCAAACTCTTGCGGTTCTAGAAAGGATAAGCTCTATGTACCCAACATGGTTACAACTACCTCCCTGGCAGCTACAGGCTTTCGGGTACTATAACCACTGCCTTACAACTGCCTCTCAGCCCTGGAGTGCAGAGTGGCAGTGCCCGCTCCCATGGCAGCCGCCCCTGCTGATACTCATTCCTGCATGTCTCAGCAAAAGAAGACAGAAGGAGAATTAAGAGTAGGCCACCAGCAAGGAGGAGGAGGTGAGCTCCAAGAGGTACAGGTTGCTTCCATCCCTTTGGGCTTTGCAGGAAGTAACTTGGTGAAGTTCGCATGTTCCTACGGTCCATGCTAAAAAAGCCAGAGCTTATTGCTAAAACCAAGAATTTAGCACCTAAAATTCCTTCAAAAATGTGCAACTTCAGAGAGTCTGTTGGGACACTGTAAGATGCAAAAATATTTTTAATTGGTCTGTATTTCATTAGTCACTCAAATAAGCCCTTTTTCTTAGATCTAGCTCAGTCAGGGATCAGAGAACACCACACAGGCTGTACAAAGACTCCCATCCGAGATAAGGTTCTGGGGTGAGAGAGAATTGCCGTGCAAGTTCTTCCCTCAATCCTGGGCAGCCAAAAGGCTAAAAATAACTACAAAGAAAAATACAGAGGGTGGGGTGCGACAGGTGTCGGGTGAAGCTGATGGCCTGGGACAGACTGGAACCTGGATTCCAAGCCATGGGGCACAGCAAGAGATCTGCGCATAGGAATAGACA
Organism: Octodon degus; assembly: GCF_000260255.1. Taxonomy (NCBI): domain Eukaryota; kingdom Metazoa; phylum Chordata; class Mammalia; order Rodentia; family Octodontidae; genus Octodon; species Octodon degus. The sequence goes on along the minus strand of NW_004524578.1, from coordinate 5,300,139 downwards.
CACAGCTCAGTGGACGTGCGCCTGGTGTGTACGGGGACCACCAAGAGCATGGATCAAAGCCTCCATACTTCGCTGCCTCTGGAGTCCAGTTGCTGTTCTTGGTTTGGAAGTAAACTTATTCCTACAGCAGTATGATCATTTGTAACAGCGAACAAACAGGTTCGATGTGGGATCCAGTGATCCTCTGACTCGGGGGTTTGTCACCTTCTGTCCCCATCAGTGGCACTGGGGCTCTCTACCGAGCAGCGTTTGCCAGAACCCATGAGCCTGTGGCTCCAGAGGACCTCTATGCGCGCAGCTTTTTCTCAAAAGTCCTCCACATTAAATAAATGTGAGGTTCTGCAATTTCTGTCCCACTCCACTCTGAGACACTGGAGGTAAATTCAAGCCCCCTTTGTCTTAGGAATTTTGAGATCAATTAATTTGCATTGGAAATTAGCATTCAGGGACCCAAAATAGACTCAATGGAAGTGATCAAGATGATTATAAATGCTTTGATTTCCTAGGCGAATCACAGAGCTCAGAACAAAAGGGCTTCCTCTAGCAGCTTCTTTTTATTTGTGACATCTGAAGTGCTGATTTGCTGTGGGGATTTTGCCTGAGCCAGGGGTTGGACGTTTTAAGTGACTGTTCAAAAAAGTTGGGGACATAGCTCAGCAGCACAAGCACAAGTGCTGCAAGGTCCTGAGTTCGATTCCTGGAACCAAAACCAAAGCAAAACAAAAAAACAAGCCCGGCACTGTGGATGGCGGACCATGGCATCTCGTGAGAGCGGGCTGGAGGCAGATGTGCACCCTGCGCCTGCCCACAAGCCTTCCTCTGGCATGGACCTTGGTGGGTCTTTCTTTGCCTGGCTTCCTCCTGGATTCAACAGAAGACCTGACCCACAGTCAACCTACTTCTACTCCTGGCATCAGCTCAGTTCCTTTTATTTCCACTTGGAGTCCTGCCACTTCTGTTGAGTATGGATACACACTGCAGAGGCATTTCCTGTTCCAGGTGGTTTACAGCAGAAAGCCAGCAGACGTGGGCCGAAGGTAGGTGGGGTGAAATTCTTCAGGAACTGCTCCCAGCAAATGTGAGAGTAATTCAGAGTCACACTGGGTTGACTTCCAAAGCACCCAGCCCTGAATGGAAACAAGGCCTGCTGCAACTAACTGTAGAAATATAAGGAGCGTAGAGCTCTGTCGGGCATGCGCTTGTCCATGTTCCAGGCCTGGGAATACTAGAATTAAGATTTTTGGATAAGATAAGAGGACCAAGTCTGGTTCCAAGCTCCCATAGAAGTACGTTGCTTCTGGGGAATTCGAGTTCCGAGACATTTAAACCAATCCCCTTGGGAAAGAGTTGTGTTCTCTGTGGTAACAGTGGGAAGCCTCAGAATGTGTTCTCCAGTGACAAATCTTCTCCACCTCTCTCTTGCCCTGATGGGACACCATGCAGCAATTCTGCAAAGCCTGTGGCACACACAGGCACCGTGAGGGCTACGCTCTCGGGGTGCTACCATTGCTCCCTGTGTGGTGACAAGCAATCCTTTGGAGCACCTCTGGGGGTAGGAGGGAGCTGATCTCTAAAACACAGCATGGCCCAGTGGTCAGGAGTCACCACAGTGGCTATTATTGTTCTCATTAGCATGTGTGGTGCTTAGGCTTTCGAAGAGGCAATCAGTAAGAGCTAGCTGTCCGAGGCAGCATCCAACAGCATTACCTGCTGATCCTAAGGAGAGTTCGTTCTAGCGACACGTTCCTTTTCACCAGAGAAGTGAAGTGAAGACTTGATTCCACTCTTGCCGCAGAGAAGCAGATAGAAAGAATACCTTTCCTTTTGCTTCCAGGCCTCTACGCAGGACTGGGATCAGGCCGAGGAATTGTACTAGGAAGACTCAGAACCCAGGCTGGAAGCCGGGGGTCTTATCTGCAGGGGCGTCTGCTGGTGCTGTACAGTGGAACCCCCAGTAAGTTGGTCTCAGAACTGGGCCAGCACTCAGGATAACCAGATAGTGATTTTTTAAAAATAAGACAATAGGGAAAGGTAGCTTCAGGCTCCCAGGGAGGCCTAGTGCACCCTGGGACTGGAAATGCCATGCATGTCCCCAGTGGACCAGGTATAAAAACTAACATTTGGGGTGACTCTAGGTGACAGGGCTTCTGATGTGAAGGCTGATGAAGTGAACCCTATTTCCTGGGCAGAAAAAGAAGGGGCGGGTTCTGTGAGAATCTAGTAAAAAGATCACCCCTCCAAGGAGGCTGCCATGTGCGGCATAAGGCCGTTTCAGATCGCATTTATGAGCACTGTTGTGTTGGTAGAATAGTAGCTAGGATAGAGAAAGAGATCTCCTTCCCTCTCTCTCTCCTTCCCTCCCTCCCTCTTCCATCTCACATGGCACCGTGCAACACAGGCTGAGTGATTACAACACAAAGGAAGTGCAGGAGTAGGGGTGCTGCTGGTAGATCAGCCCTCTGAGGCAGGTCAGGACCAGGGATAGGGCTTGGCAAATGGGCACAGGGTGCAGCATTTCCATCCCAGTGAACAAGAAAGAGGTAACTCTGGGTACTTCTATCTTCTTTAGCCTGAATAATGAATATTCATGAGTTTGACTCAATGCTTCAACCTCCCTGGTGCTGGGATCCCAGGCTGCGCCTGTGGGGTCAGTAGTGACTTGGAACTTGAGCCTTCAGTACCTGCAGGGTCTTCTCTAGCTGGAAGAGGTTTTGCTGGGTGATTCTCTCACTGCGCTCTAACCATAGCTCTACCATGGAACCCAGTTCCACAGAGGGATCTAGGTGTTTGAGCATAAAGCCAGAGAGGTTAGCAGAAATTTGGGGTGCACAGAACTTAGTGAAAATCAGCATTGTTCTGCATTTTTGTGTGTGTGTATGTGTGTCTTTTTGAGACACGGTCTCACTATGCAGCTCAGGCTGGCCTTGAGCGCTCTTTGTAGCCTAGGCTGGTCTTGAACTGGCAACTATCCTCCTGCCTCAGCCTCCCGAGTGCTGGGATTACAGGCACGCGCCACCATGCCTGGATTATATTTCTGTTTGATTTGAGGCTGTTGCTCTTTTTCCAGCAAAGAGTCACCCCCGATGTCATTGAAAGCATGCAGGGGGTCCATGAGGCTCGGGCAAAGGACTGCCACTGCGTTGGTTAAAGTTGCACTGGGTCCTCCAGGGTGATTTTGGGAAACATGCTACCCCAGTGCTCACGGCTTTTTATACTCTCCCATCATCCTCTTTCCTGTTCATTGCTGGTGGTTCTGATGGTTTGTGCCCTGTCCCTCAGACCCTTTGGAGGTGGCCACACTTAGCCACAGGGGACAGTGCTGTTTGGCCATTCTGGGCACTATGTCACTACAATGGAAGTACAGTATAAAACTGAGTGGACCTGGGAGAAAAACGGTGAACAGAAATCTCCTAGCTTCATTATAAAAGTCAACTGTCAAACAGCAATTGTAAATCAAATCATTTTTGTTTTACCCAGAAAACTGTGAGCAGGTTTATCTTCTACCACGCGAATCCTCCGAGCTCCAGCAGGAATAACAGCAGCTTCGATGTAACCTGCAGCAACAGATTACATATGGGTAAACCACACCCCCAGCCTGGACTGGAGGCCCACAAGGCTCTCCCCTTCCCCAGGTTCCCTTCTCACACCAGCTGTGGCAGGTTCAGAGACTGCAGATTGGCAGGGCTCTGCAAATCCAATTAGCCAACTAATGTGGAGTGCTTTCTCCCATGGCCAGGAATTCTTGGGCCCCCGTTTTCCTGAGAGCACCACTTGCATGTGTTCTAAATTGAATTAAGACCACCCTCCTTCCTTGGAATTTATAAGTGGAAATCCTAACCCCCAGTACCTCGATGTGATCTCATTTGGAACTAGCGTTACCTCAGATGAATCTAGTTAAGATGAGATCATACTGGAACAGGAGGGGCCCTTAATCCACTAGGACAAATGGCCTTTTAAAAAGGGGAAATTTGAAGACAGACATGTACACAGGAGAACACAGGAGAACCTGACAGCGAAGACTGCAGTGCTACTTTTTCTAAGCCAAGAAACGCCAAGCATCCCCAGCAAACCACTGCAAGGCAAGAGAGAAGCAGGGAGCAGATTCGCCCTTGCAGCCTCAGAGTGAGCCAGCCCTGTGGACACCACCACATTCCCAGCCTCCACCATGGCAAGACAAGAGGTTTCTGTTGTTGATGCCACCCAGGTTGTGGCCCTTTGCCACAGCATTCCTGGAAAACAAACACAGCCTGGCCTCCTTCATGAACGGTGCCTCCCAGGTGCTTGGGCGAGGAGTTCCCAGGTCTTGTTCATCCGCTGGAGGTTCCTTCACTTTTGTAGTTTGACTTTTTTCCAAAAATCTATAGAATAACAGCAAAGGCCGAGCAACTTGCCCTATGACCAAACTATTGCCTCAACCTGCTGTGCACCACTTCTGGTTTGCCTTCAGGCGTTGCCGTGACTCTCATAGTATATACCGTTGCCTGCTTCCTTCATTACTTCCAAGTAGATGGGGAGCTGCCCATGAGCTGGCAGTGCGTGGTGCCCAAGGCCTAACTATGTAGAGATTATGGAAATACCTACTTTAAAGGGTTTATTTCTCTAATAAAAATGTCTATGGAGATAATAGACACTTCAAATAACACTTGACCTCTACCATCACGCTAAGAAAATCACTCTTCAGAAAGTCAGTAGCGTATATATGAAATAATAATATCCTTTGATAAGGCTACCAGCTCACACCCCATCTCAGCTGTGTCATTATGGTTCAAGTGCTCTATGGTCTTCATAGTGCCTGGGACAAAAACAATCCAATCACCTCAGAAGTGGCACAAGAGCACGGCGTCAAGTACAGCGCTGCTTCCTGAGGTAAGCTCTTAGCACTCAGGGTAAGAGAGAGCTCTTAGTCTGACAGGCGACACCTGTCACATTCTCCCAGCAAACATCTCAATGAGAAGCATTGCTGTGAATGTTAAATATCACTGGAGAGAATATGCACCCTTGTTTGGTTTTGTATGACAATAAGAGTGATTATTTTGCATTTGAATATAATGTGGGCTTACATTATTTATATGGGAATATAGAATGGATAACATCTCACATGTAACACTGTTCATAGTATAATCATATTAATATTTATTGGTTACCACATTAAGAGTTTTATTAGGGGGAGGCTGTAAACAGGAGAATCACTACAAGTCTGATCTAGTAGTGAGACCCTGAACACCCTGTAGGCCCTTCCCTAAAAAATAAAATAAAATTTTAAAACCCCCCAAAAAAACTCCTTCTCAAAATTTGGGTCTGGGGAGATGGTTTAGTATAAAAAGTGCTTGCCTGGCAAGCGCAAGGGCTGAGTTCAATCCCTGGTTCTGCCAAAAAAAAAGTTTCATCAGGAATGCAGATTAAGTTTCATCATAGTTTGCCTCCACCTCTAAGTGCATGATTAGTTTTTCTCTTGCTTTAAGTACAATTATGTTTTCTAATAAGTATATTTTCTAATATCAAAACAACTTCATAGCACTAGAATAAATCTTACTTGGTCATTTTATATTATTTCTAGTATGATGTTGAATTGCTTCTGTTACATTTTGAATATTAATTACTTTATAACTTTTACAGTATCATTTGTAAGAATGGCCTGCGATCACTGTGTGTGTGTGTGTGTGTGTGTGTGTGTGTGTGTGTGTGTGTTACACTGGGTTTTGGTATTAGTATTATTCTTACTTTAGTAAAAATATATCTCCATTTCTTCAGTAATTCGTATTGATTCTCAATTTTCTGTAGAGCACACTGGGGAATTGTTTTTCCACTTGCTCCAAGCTAGTTTTAAATTCTAGTTTAAAGTACAAACTTATTTACAGTTAATTTCCTTTACACTTGATTTCCCTTTTACTTATTTCCTGCCCGCTCTTTTGTTCATAGATAGCAAGTAGCAGAGATGTGTGCTATTGAGTTCATTTATCTTCTGCTAAGGCAATTTCCACAATTGCTCTAGTCCTGGCTCTCATGATGAATTTAATGTTCATTATGTGTCCTTTTGCCAATTTTGCAAATGTTATTGCTTGTCTCGACTGTTCCCTTTGAAATAGACTTTGACATCAACTTTGTGGGCACCAGGGGCTTTCTGCTATCCTTCAGTATCTGCAGGGAACTGCTTTCCATAGGATAGTCTACAGGAATTACATTAAGTCCCTTAGGGAAGCCCGGGTACCATTTCCCTGTCACCTGCGCACATCCTCCTACATACTTCAAATCATCTCCAGATGACTTGCAATACTCAGTGCAATGTAAATGCTACACAAACAGTCAACTTTGAAAAGTACTGAGATAATTGGGTGTTTGTATGCAGCAGAAAGAAGCTAGACTCCAATCTCAGATCATATATACAAATTAACCTCAAATGGATCACAGATCTAAATATAGGAGTTAAAACTCTACATCTCTTAGAATGAATAAAACATGTGAGTAAATCTTTGTGATCTGGATTAGGCAATGGTTTCTTGGATTTTATAGAAAAAACACAAGAAAAAAAAAGAGAACTTGAATTATTCAAAATTTAAAACTCTGTGTTCAGAGGACATCATCCACAAGGTAAGAAAACAGGCCATACACTAGGAGAAAATATCTAGAAACAATTTATTCCATAAAGGATCTGTATCTAGAATATATAAGCAAAGCTAACAACCCAGGAAAAAAAATGATAAAATAACCCAATTTTAAAGTAGGCATAGTATTTTAATAGCTGTTTTTCCAAGAAGACATATACCTGGCCGCTAAGTGCATGAAAATATGTCTAGCATCAGTAGTCCCCGGAGAAATGCAAATCCAAACCACCAGGAGCTAGTGCTAGTAACAAGAAGAGTAAGAAGTACTGAAAAGAATGGGAAGAAACCGGGACCCTCAATTCAGTGTTCACTGCTAGAACAAAGGATGCAGTCACTTTGGGAAAGGCTTTGGCGATTTCTCAAAAAGTCAACATAGAATTACTGTATGGCCCACAGATTCCGCTCCTAGTGTATACACAAGAGAAATGAAAATAGACATTCACACAATAACTTGCATGTGTAAGTTTAGATCAGCACTAATTAAAGTGGCCAAAAAAGTGGACAGAAACTGGCCATCCATTGATGGGTGTATTGTAGAGTGTGGTCTACTTGTGCCTATCCAAATAATGCAGTTCTAGTCAACAATGGAAAGAAATGGAATATTGATACAGCTATGCCATGGATGAATCATGAAAACTAAGATGACGATCACAAAGGATCACACACTGCATAATTCCATTTATATTAAATGTTTAGAATAAGCGAATGTATCATTGCTCAGCGTTGAGTAAGAGTAAGTTGGGAAATAACTCACTGGACAAAGCATAATTCTGATGACGGTGGTACAATTTTGTACATATACCACATCCTACTTAATTGTACAGTGATGAAGTTTACAATGTATGAATTATGTCATTACAAAGATGTTACAAGTGTACAATACAGGAATGAGCATCGTGGAGCATGGCTCCCTGCATGCGGCTACGTACGACTTCTCAGCAGGGTAGCTACTCTTAGGAATCGCGCATCTAACACACGGGGCTTAAGGGGCAGCCCCATAAGTTGTGCTTCAGTGGCTTCATGAACGTGCGAGGCAGCCAACTGCGCATGTGTGTCCACAGAATTTGAGATACTTGAAATGAGTGATCCTCTTAATATTTGCTATCTAGGTACGACCCTGTCATGGATGTAATTTGCATTTCCCAGGTGAGGAGTGTGATCCAGCCACGTTCCCACTGACCACTTGCTTTTGCCTCTTCAGAGAAGGAGCTGGTGCATAACATTGGCCCGTTTTTCTGCCACTTTTTGTTTTTAATTTACAGGCAGGAGTTCTAAAACTACGGTTTAATAGAGTGACACGTATTTGATACATTTTGGAGCCAACCTCACTAGACTTGTCATAACTTTTTTTGTTATTTCTTTATGGTAAATTTTATCAGATGGTTCTGATACTCAGATCTCTAATTTTTATTTTATCAGATGGTTTTGATAGTCAGATCTCTAATTTTTGAGATCTCCTTGTTGTTTTTTGGAGTTTAAAAAATTAGTTTTATTGGTACCTTTTAGATATGATTACATTCATCATAGGGGATTTGTACCTGTACATGACGCATCTTGATTCTTTTTCCCCTCCCTTTCCTTCAACCTCTTCCCTTCCTGACAAAGGCTTTGTTTCCAGTCTTTTCTTCTATTGTTTTTTTTCTTTTCACTTTCTTTCCTTTCCCCCTTCCTGTCCCCTCATTCCCCTTCCCATTTGAAGATTTTCTTCCTATTTCCCACTCTCCTGTGTTTTGGCCCTTACACTTTCAGTTCTTCACACTAGAGAAACAATGTGATATTAAAACACGCTTGTCTCATTTATTTCACTTGAAGAGTATGGTCGGGAGGTGTATGCTTTACCTAGAAATGTCTCAAATTTAGCCTTCTTTGTGGCAGAATAGTATTCTGCTGTAGTAAAAAACACGTATTATTTATTCATTTTTCCTTTGATAGGCACTTGGGTTGCATCCGAGATTTAGCTATGACCAATTTTGCTGTCATAAACATGGGTGTTCATACATCACTGTGATATAATGCTGTTAATTCTTTCAGAAGATACCAAGAAGGGGAGCAGTTGGGTCAAATGGAACCTCTAGACTTAGCTTTTTGAGGGGTCTTCACACTGATTTCCACAGTAGTTGTACCAGTCTACACTCCCACCAACAGCAGAGAAGGGGTCCTTTTTCCCAGAACTCAGCCCAATCATTTCTTGATGATTAGATTTTTTTTCTTTCTTTCTTTCTTTCTTTCTTTCTTTCTTTCTTTCTTTCTTTTTTTTTTTTTTTTGTGGCACCAGGGATTGAACTCAGGACCCCGCACTTTCCAGGCAAGTGCTTATTCTACTGAGCTATCAGCCCGGCCCTGGATATTCTTTCTTAACAGCATCCTATTCTTGTCTTGTGGATGCAATCACATCTTATCACATCTCAAATCTTTAAGATAAAATATTATCACTTTTAGAAACAAATCCTTAATAGACCTTGTAAAATTCAATGCCATCTTTTTTTGGGCAATGGAGCAGTTTTAGTTTTCTCTTTCCCTTCTGTGTCACAGAAGGTCTTCTGCGGAAGCAGCAGCCGAGGATGGGCTGTCGTCTAGATGGCCGTGGCTTACTGAGCGGCAGGCCTGGCCTCAACACTGCGCTCCAGGGACCTGTTGTCACGTGTTGGCAGCCAAAGAGCCAGAACGCAGGGCAGAGTGCTGCAGGCCCTCGCTTCTACTTCCGGGTCTCTCTCTGGAAACATGGTAGGAATTTACTCCCGTGGCTCTTTGAACCTGTATGGCCACACGACTCTGTGAACAGTAATATATGAGTGAAAATGGCACGTGTCCCTTTGAGGCAGGACTTTTAGTAGCTTCAGGGCCTGGTCTGACTTATTTCCTTTCTCCTGCCATGCTGACTGTGGCACTGTGTGACCAGCCCCCGCCAGCCTCGGTTCATGAGTGACCACTCATTCAGAACCTCCTGCCAGTGCCAGAGGGCAGACAACAAAAGCAACTAACAAAGTCTGTGACAGGCCACCAATACACTGGTTTTAATACAGTGTTTTGTTTGTTTAGTGCTACAAAACTAAGGACGCAGATTCTTATTCAGGAGCCCCCCGCTTAAGCTATCTTTGTGCCGCTTGGACCTCTTAAAATTTTCCTTTGCTTCCATTTTCAGCTGACTTTTGGGATGATGAAGAAATAAGCGCTGTTCAGTCAGCCATCTTGGGCAGAAAAGTCACCAATATCCTTCAGCTGTGATAGCAAACTCCTTGGCGTTGCTCCTATAGATTCAGCTCCAGATGGTTCCAGTAAATGTTCTACTGGATGCTGAGGGAGACTTGTCAAATGTAAACAGAGCCCAGTTGGAGGGCAGCAGTTGCCTAAGTTTTCTGCCCTCATCTATCCTAGGCCTGAGGCGGGATGACTTTAACCGACTGTGTGGTCTTCCGTGTGTGATCCCTTTCACACGCGTCTAAGTTGGGAACTGCAGCACTGGCCTGACAGGCGGCCTGCACTCGGGCCGCACCACGGAGTTGCTTTAGGGCTTTTAATTAAATTTATTTTTGCTCTAGGAATGCTTCTCTGCTTTAAAAGTTTGGCAAAAACAATAACTCTAAGATAACAGCATGGGTTTTATGCCACAAATATCTCCTGGAGAAATCAATTCTCTCTGAGGAATTTGAAAAATTATTGGATTCCAGGCATATAAAATAGGAAAGCATCATAAACAGAGACAAAATGGTTCAGGGTCAAAGTAATTCAAAAAATGTTTTTTCAGAGGAATTTCCATTTCAACTGCCTGATGCACCTGGGATCAGGATCTACTTGTTGAGGTGAATTATTTTCTGAAGGGAGCTACTGTGGTGTAGAATCTTCTTCCCCTTTGTGACAAACACAGCTGAGCGTTAGCTTCACCAGTCTGCACAATGTGAGGCCACAACCGGAGCTGCCAAGGTCCTGATTCATTGATTTTCCACATTCGAGAGCAAGGTACATTTGCAGCAGTGCATGGTCAACACGTTTATTTTTAAGCTTAACTCTGGCACACGTTGCAACACTGAAATGACATCTGTTTTCTGTCTTCTTCTCACAGGCTTGGGGTGGACATGCCGAGCAGCGCAGTGCTCGGGGCAGGCGTGTGACCCAAGCAGGACTCATCCTTAAATGACCTCTCTGGGCAGAGCCGTCATGGTGGTGCCTCTGCTAAGCTCTCCTCTCATGATGAGTTTATTTTTCTTCTTGATATAGAGAGAATCAGCTAAAGAGAAAGTCCCTGAAAGGAAAGATGGCCCTTTCGTCTCAGAATCATAAAACTGCCTCCAACTCACTGTTCCCCAGGGTATCCTTATCCCAGGGCTCAAAGCTCACACTGGGTTGATCTGAAGAGCAACCAGGCAAGGAGAGAGTCCCATCACCAAGTCCCAAGAACCTTGTCAGTTCTCAGCCCAGATGCCCTACTATGTGGAGACTGGACACAACCACGCTGAATCATGCATGTAATAAAAGTTAACAAGATGACTTACTCTAAGAATTTACAAGCCAGGTTTTCATTGTAGGCAAGGGGGCAAGACATTATTTTGGAGTTCATTCAAGTCTCAAATGAAGAAGCAGGAGAAGTCTAGTAAGAGGGGCATGATTTGATTCCACAAGGCAGTCGTGGGTAGAATTCAAGATCCTTGCCATTGTGCTAGCAGACCAGGCCATGTTTGCGTTAAGGGCTAGCTGTCAGAAAAATCTTCTAGTGTTTTAAATCAAGTTAATATTACTAGAGTATGACGACATTTCCCTGTGAAATTATTTAACCAAATTTTCCCCAAAGGTTTGCTTTTAGATGATTGGTGGTCATATTTTTTCTTGTGCTCTCAATGGCATTAACTATAGTTGGAAGAAAGCCATTGACATTATATAATAGCATGATAATGAACAGGAAAGTTCTGGCTAGGTATACTAGAACTGTTTTCCCAGGTTGCATAAAACAATTGAAGAAAGTAAATGATTTTTTTTCCTGTAAATAAATCATAAGATATTCAGAAAGGCTTTTAAGTTTATGTTTTCCTCTTTTTATAAAAGTTGCTTATGCAACTATGCTTACAGATGTTCATGGACTTATGCTTGAGTCAGGTCCTGATAAACTCATCATAAATTGAAAATATCTTGATTCAAGACTGCATGTGCCATACTCAGCTACTGAATGCACGGCTTAGCATGCAGCACACTGCAGCACACTGCTCCTTTCCTGTCATGTGCACACGGCTCCTGGGAGCTACTGCTTGCTGCCACAACAGAGGATGCCTGACAGAGAATCAGACTGTGCCTTTTCGGCCTGGGGGAAGATCAGGCAAAGTTCAAAGCAGATTCTCCTGGAGGTGCATTGTTTCTGGATCATTCCTACACAGAAAAGTCATGAGCCAGAGCACCGTACATTGTGGCTGCTTCTGTCCGTGTCTTAACACCTATCACTAAAGGGTGTTCCTGGTCACAGTTAAGACAAACTCATAGCTTGGGAAACCCATATTGATAGACCATGTCTCAGTTCACTCCCTAGAATGTAATCCCAGAGTGCGTGGGTCAAATCAAGGCCACTGCCTTTACCTCCAGCGTGGAGGCCAGGCAGGCCTGACCAAGTGCCCCTCTGCCAACAGGGAAATCCTGTCCTCTGGAATGGAAACTGCCCACCGCCCAGAGGAAGCCTTCAACTGAGGCTATATTCTCTGGCATGTCTTAGCTTTGTCTGCCAAAGTGCCAGGCATGATTGAAGACAAAAACCCAATCTTGGCATACTAGGGCATGTTTCAGTCCAGCCTCTTGATCCTCAGACTACCTTTTTTTTAATATTTAAAATTAGTTTTATTTTATAGTTTTCTTTTCAGCCATCCATCTTGAACATCAGTTATATAAAAGCAGTAAATGGACCTTGTGTTTCCCTGTGGCTTCATGCATGACTCATTCCCATTGATTCTACTTAGAGAACACTCAGGCGTGTAAGTGCAAAAGTGCCCCACACCAAGCACATCACCAAGGGGACTGTGTGTAACAGACAAACATCTTACATGAGAAGCACTTGGGAACCGCCCTGGCCAGCACGCATGTGGACACCTTCGTACAAAGACTGTTCTTGACTGAGAAAAAGAAGTACGTTGTAATTGAGTTACGTGCATATTTTTAGGAACAGATACTGTCATTCTTAACTGGAGCAGAATGAGGCCACGTTCCATGTTCTCATCAAACATCCACACCCCACACGGAGACAGCATGGAACTTAGAAATGGCAGGCTCCCAACCTAATGACCGAGGCAACATGTGAGGCATGGACCTGTCTACTCCCACCTGTTTGAATAGCAAAGCACAAAGAGATGTAGAGCCAATGGGGCATCTGGTTGGTGCTTGGTAGGGACATCAGTCCAGGTGTGGCCAAGATGTCCATGTCCATTGGAACACCAAGCTGCGTCGATTCCTTCTAAAGCCAAAGCCCTCATCTGTTTAGACTTGGGAGGCCACAGTCTGGAGGGTAACAGACACCTTCTACTTGGGACACCGTTTCCCCAGATGCTGCCCCGGGGTGTCTCCTGACCCGCAGTGAGAACTGCTGGGCCTTCTGCTTGACTGTCTCTGACACTCACCCTGAGAGAGTTCATTCTAGATTCTCAATTCATAAACTCTGGTAAGAGGACTCACAAGAGTTCAGGCAGGGGTTAGGACTTCATACGACTGGGCAAATAGCCTGCATTCAATTTGGTTTTATCTTTGTGCTATGGTATTTCTCTTTGATAGTGACCCCGAAGGGTGATAAGATGTCCCTCCTTCCCTCATTCCCTGGCACTTGGTGCAGATGAAAGTTACCTTCCTATCTGTACTGACAGGATTATCGCAGCCACTCAGCTGGCTCGCTCAGATGTCAAATGACCTGGGTTTCTTTTTTTTTTTTTTTTCTTCAAGATTTTTAAAGCAAGTCTCCTATGAATGTGCTTTTCTCCTCCAGCCTTCATGTCCTTCCTGACCTGGGTCACTAGTTAATTTCTATTGGTCCCTCATGGCTTGAGGCTAGCTCGAGTGTCTGCAGGCCTGGATGAGGTGCCACATGAAGTATGGCACCAAGAACACCTCTGCTGAGCTTCCGCTATGCCACATCACAGGGGCTCATCCGGGGGGGTCTTCATGTTGGCTGTGATGGACATGTGACAGTGACCGTCCCTTTCTGTGTGCCTTGTGTTTAACATACATGGTACTTTGTGTTTAAGACACCACTTTGCACACACGTTTGTTAGGGGAATGGACTTGTGGACGACCCTTTGCCAGTCCCTTTGTCTACATTCATGCCAGGGGGTCAGACCCCGACTCCAGGTTTGTGTTTAACTGTATTCTGTCAAGCAGGCAGCCAGCCACCCAGCCACGTGGGAACAAATGCCACACACAGACTTCCGCTAAGCAGAGTCCCTGCTGACATGGCTTTTTGCTCACAGGCTCCAATGCTGAGGATTTGAGAAGAACAGCCTTGTGCTTTACAATGAACACCTGCCATTTAGTTATCACTGGGAATTTCAGAACATTTACAAGACAGTGACGCTAACACGTGCCTGTGTTTCTCCAAAGGAAGTTTCTAAGGCTTTTGTGCTTCCCAAGTTATGAGGAAGCATACTCTTAAGCTCCAAGTCACGGTGGGGACAGTGGTTACCCCAAGAAGGTTCCCCGCAGGATGTGTCCTTCCATGAAGGACCCTCTGCCAGGGCTATATAGGCCTGACCTTACCAAGCAGGAGGCTACACCTTCTAAACAGAGAGGAGGCCCAGCACAGGGTGAATGCAGGGAGAGAGGATGGGGAGAAAGGCTGCTACTGTGATAGGTGAGGGTGCTGCTTAGGCCAGAAGGCCAGAGAACAGTAGAGTTCTGGAAGAGAGAGGTCACTTTTACTCCTCATGTGGGGACTGGTAAATGAGTTGCTTAGGTGCATGTGGTGGAGATTTGTAAAGGTGTGTGGCAGAACCTTCTTCAGTGTTCAACTGAAGCGCAGGGGTGGGTATGACTGTGTTCAACCCATCTACCATAGAGTGGTGCTATTGCTGCAAGTCCGTCTATTGGAGCTTGGCATAACATTCAAATTAAATAAAGGGTTCCGATGCTTGTCTCTTTTTTTTTGGGGGGGGGGGAAGTAAAGGAATTGGTAACCCCTCAGGAAATGGAGACTTTTGTCCCAAGCTGCTGGCATAGTTCCAGTAGACAAGGTCAGAGTCACCTGGCCAACCCTGAAGCTGGGGTACTCGCACTGACCCTTTCATTAAGTATCATTGACAGATACCACTGGCTGTCACAAACTGGTGTCCTCCAGGGCAGGGGATCTGAAAACCTTGTCACTTCTAAACAAAGCGGCCTAAAGCTGCGAAGCTGGCGGGAACAGGAAGTCCTGCCAGATGAATGCTGAGGTGCTGCGCGAGGATGCGGCTTGGAGAGGCCTAGGTTTGGAAGCAGGCTCCTTGGGTGCTCTGGGGTGCCCGGTGGCAGAGGCATCTGAAGCTTTCTCGTGAACATTTTATAGCTGCATGTAGATACTATCTTAATTTAGCAACAGGAAATTCCAGAACAGAGAAAAGTGTGCCCACCTCTGAGTAAAAATGACGTGGAGGTGCCTTTGCCACCTTCTCTGCCCACACAAAAGATGGCCTGCGGCCAGGGATATAGCCCACAGGCACAGTACCCGCCTGGCAAGCACAAAGTCATGGGTTCGATTCCTAGTATCAAAAACAAACAAACCAAAACAAAATGAGATGGCCTGACAGGAAGCTGACGTGCAGCGAGCTAAGTGCCACTGACTCATGGAGGGTGCGGCCACGTTGCCCAGCTTCAGCAGCTGTCTCCTTGCACGGGGGCAAAGTGGGCACCTCTAGGAACTTAAACGCAGCCTTCCTCCTCGCCTTTCAGAAAGGAAATGGAGGTGGCGGCTCAGCAATCCGCTGTCACCTGGTCCTTAGATGAGAAAGACAGGGCTGCAGGAAGCCCTCAGCTCTGGGGCCAAGGAGGCCCGTGGAGCCGGTTCAGTACTCACCAGTCCCCCGGGAGTGGCTGAAGTCACCCTTCACCACGCGGCAGGTCTTGCCATCCCCATTGCAGACCCCACACCGGTCTTCCTTGGCTGCAGAGCCGATGGTGCCATCACAGCCAATTTTCTAGGGAACCAGAGGGCAGAGTTACTTTAAGAGTCGGAGGGATTCTAAAGCAGATGCCCCAAGGACTGATTTTCCATCAGGCCCAACAGGGACAGCGTCTGGGGCCCCAAACTTCAGAAGTTCGAGAAAATACTTTAATTCTTTTAAATTCAGAAGAGAAAATAAATGAATAGAAGGCATCTTGGATCATACTTAGTCTGTTCTCACATCATTCTTGAGAATTTTTTTTTTAATGTATTTTGTGCAGGGTCTCACTATGCAGCTCGGACTCAAAGTGATCGCCCTGTTTTCAGCCTCATCAGCACTGGGATTATAGGTGGGTGCCACCACGCCCGGACTTGGTTGCCAGCACAGCGCGTCCAATGCGCTACCTTGCCAGCCCTTCTCACATCATTCTTAACTACATATATTTCTAGCATATGCTTGGGAGGGAAGGGCCGCAGAGGAGTCCTGAAGACCTGGCTCCACACTAGGGCGGGTGAGGCAGAGGCCCTGGTAGGAAGTAAAGGGGGCTCCCATACACCAGCTGGAGTGGCACAATTTCCCATGACCAGTGTTCATGTTGGGGCCACGCGGGTCACCCGGTCTTGGCTGAGTAGCCAACAGTCTAAACCTACAGAAGAACCTACACTGGTGTCAGCTGAGAAGGGCAGGCCCAGAGCCCGTGGAGGCAGCGCCAGGTATGGGCCCTAGCCCACACCTAGGAGACCTGGTCAGCTGAAGTCCACGAGGCTAAAATCTTGTAAGTGATTTCTAGGATCAGAGGGAAGGCAGCCCCCACCCTGGGTGGGTCTGGGCTGCACAGCTGTAGGTTCATGAGTAGTAGGAACTAGAAATTACTGCTTTTCTCTACTACCACCCCCCTAAACAGATATACACACTCATGCATGTGTGTTGCATCTGGGGGACTTTTGTAATCTGCAAAGTAACCTGAGTTTACATTAGATAAAGACTGGGTGCTTATTCACTAAATTGCTTTCAATGTTCCTCTTTATTTTTGTCTAAGGCAAACCTTCCCAGAATAAAATAGCCCTGCACCCCAGCCACACACTGGTGCTTCAGGCTATAAAGGAAACCAGGCTACCAGGCTGAGCAGTTTAGCTCTTTCCCGAGCTTCTCAAGATAGGCACAGGCTGTGTGCTGCCCTCCAGTTCCACTCCCCATTCTGGGCAGGACTCGAGCAACGCCACATGGACAGCAGGTCTGTGGAGGCCAGTGCCAAGCCTGGGAGGTGCAGTGGACGAGGGGCCTCTGCTTCATCACGCTGGCCATGCTCTGACAGGCGGGGGCACCAGACTCATCGGACAGGCTGTTAAAACACTCACTGCTAAATCTCACCCTGGAGTTTCTGATGCACACAGCAGGGCAGGCCTGACTTTGCATTTCTAACAACTTCCCAGGTGATGTTGACAATGTTGCCCTGGGACCACCCTCCAGGAACCATTATACTTGTGTTTGCTAATTCAGATGGTTCGATGAGTGGTTTTCCTACTCAAAATTCCAGAGCCTTATCCTGAGATGTTTTGCTTCTTTGGGAAGCAATTAATGGAGAATTATTACTGTGTTCCCCAAAGGGGCTGGATAATTGAATATATTTCAGTAAAGACTGAGATGTAGTAAGAGCTGAGCTAGTTTAATCCACAAAACATCATTACAAACACTAGAAAAGGCAGCCTTTGAAAAAGGGATCACACTTGTGGCTGGTCAAGGGCAACCTTGGAGGTTTTCGTGGCCCTAGTCAGGTGTGGAGCCAGTGCATCAGAGTGGATTTTGTGGCACCTGGAGGTTAGGTGACATGCAAAGATACAGATGAAACCTGTACTAATAAAAACTGAAACACACAGATGTGAGTGGTAGTCAGCAGTGACACCGTGTTGGGCCAGACAGCCCTGTAACCTGGGGGACACCAGCTGTGACAGAGCTTCTTCATCTAGCCTCCCAGCTGCCACTGCCACTTGCTCAGTGTAAGCTCCTAGGGCGAAGCATACAAAGTGTCCAAGCACCGAAATCTCGCTCAAAGCAGAGTCCAGTAAATGTCCCTGTGCCGAGCCTGGGCACTAGGTGTGTGCTGCTCCGTGTGCTGCTTCAGAGCTCCACCGTCACGGTATCCAGACTGGGGGCCAGCCACAGGGTGACCACCACCACAGCTGCCCCCTGCGCTAGCTCTGCGTGGCCCTGGGACCCGGCCCCTGGGCTTTCCCACCTCTCTCAGGCGCTCAGAGCTCTACATCTTCCCTTCATAGGCTCCCTTTGATCTTCAAGACACATCTCTGTTCTGTCACTGGCGGTCTCGAACTTCGTGCCTGGCTTGTCTGGCACCTCAGGATTTCCTGATCAAACAACTTCTGCATACCTCACGTAGTCCGGGCAGCTTCTCCAGCTCTAATGTGGGGTCTCTTGTGAGTTATCTGCCTCTCCCCGTAGCCACACTGTTCCACAGAAGGTCCCTCAGCCAGTGCCAGTGTCTGGCCTGAGAATGTGTCCGATGAAGATCTGATGCATTAATCAACCACATTCCACTTGGTGCTTTCTGCTACATCTGCATTCGGTCTCTTATCAGCTCTTCACCAGGCCCCGTGCCTGGCAGTCAGGTTCCCCCGCATGCCTCATCCCCTAGCAGATCCTTAGCCACAGAGCACTGGGTCGTACCGTCTTGGTTTTCCTGTTCCACTACGCACATGCACAGTGGCTGGCGAGGTGCTGAGACGCAGCGCATCTTCAAAACAGGCATAAAAATGACGACTTCCTACCAAGATAAACCCTGAACAAAACTGGAAGTTTTAGAGACCTTGCTTTTGAGAATGGCGGCCCTGCCTTTTTTCTTTGGGACACTCAGGCATCGATTCCTCTTCTAACCTGAGGACACTTAGTTCTCTCAAACTTAGATGGGGATTTTCTTGCAGAGTTTTTTTTTTTTTTTTTAAGTGTATCCTACTTCAGCCTATTAGCACTGTCGACTTAAGAACAAACGATACGGACAGATATAGGTGGACATATACAGATAGGTTTTTTCCATGAAGTGAGTTCACTTTCAGTCTGCTATAATATCCACCCACACATCTTCACACTGAAAATGCAGCATTATCAAGCCTTACTAAATCAGAGTGGATTAATCCCTTTTATCTCCACAGTTCTTACAGTGTTTTCAGGCAGCTTCTGGAGATTTGCTTTGGATTACGATGTCTGTTTCCCTCTCACTTCTTTTGCACATATGAGGGGCAACTGAAATATATGAATGTTTAACTTTTGAACATTTATTACAGTAAAAGACATGGTGTCGTTAATCTCCCTCCAAGTACTCCCTTCCGGCTTCAAACACACCAACCCCATCATTCTTGTCACTGTCCAAAGCAGTTCTGAAAACGTGCCTTCCCAAGTGTCCTCAGGAAGCATGATCAAAAGGAATGCTGCTGTCAAGTGCCATCTGAGGCAAAGCAGGCTCGTCACAGCACCAGTGCGTGCCTGCCCTCCACATTCACTGGAGCTGGCAATGTGTGACCAGTGGCTCTTCTTCAAAGTCAATGTGACCTTGAAATGTAAACATTTGGAATCAACTCAGGAAACTGACGCAGCCAGGACAACACACCTAAAGATACTCATGGAAGAGGATGTCCAGAACTATGGATTGTGGCAAGAATGGGGGGATAAAGCTGTTTGAAGCGAGGAGAAGGACTCAGGGGGAGGCTAAAGGCATTGTGTCCTAGTGTAAAATAAACTTTTAAAACCATTAAACATGTACTGTACTTATAGACCACACCTCCTGTCAGGTAGAATGAACCCGGCAGGTTGCCAATGAGCCATCAGGATGCGGCCAGAGAGAGGCACGTAGGCTGATGGTGAGCCCTGGAGCATGCTGGGTAGGCAGTCTACCATTACCCTCTGGCACCTTATTTGCTTCATGAAATCAGTAGCTGCCTTTAACTACTACCTCATCCTGTCTGCTATTTGGAGGGCGACACCAACTTCTTCTTTGGGTTTTAAGTGCATGCAGATCTGGGCCAGCTGCACAGCTGTCAGGCCAGGATTTATTTGGCTCCTGGTAATTACCACCATGGCCTATAATACTCCTCTTCCCCAATCTTGACTTCATCCTTGTTTTGCTAAACTACATGTAATTTCTCCAGAATGAATATATGGAAAATCAAATTTCTGAGTTCTTCTACATCTCAAAATTACTTTATTTTTGCCCATGTGCTTGACTAATAGCATGGGTTTATGGTGAATTCTACAATTGCACCAATTTTCTGCTAGGGTCAGTTTTCCTATTTATTTTTTTTTTTAGTCTTTCCTGTCCATGCTGCCGATTTTCTTCAAATAGCTGATGATCTCTGGTCGCTCACCCCAACGGGGGCATGAGGAACAGCAAGGCCAATGGAAGGAGACCTCTAAATGATGGTGGCTAGTGCAGCGTTAGACATTTCCTTTCCAGATTAATGGGCGGGAAGCTGGAGTCTACCCTACACCCATAAGGGTAGGTGTCTCGAGCAGGAAAGCCCTGCCTCCAGCACTAGTTTTTCATGAACAATGCCCTCCTACTCTGGAAGGGAGCCACCAGTATTTTCCCCAGCAGCCCACATGGCCAGAGACAAGCAGGACTGGGCATAGCCAACAACACTCTCTGTCGCCTTTGGCTCATCTCATTGTTTTTCGCCAACTCTTCACGTCCAACCTCCATACCCAAGTCTAGGACTCTCAGGTTGAGCTTTCTTTTCAGTTGTGACTCTCCACTTGTTCCAGCTCTGAGCTCTGTTACTTAGTTCCTTCAGTGACATGTCCATTTATTAGTTGTCCAAAGAGAAATGGAGTGATCCTCTTGTCTGTTGTTACGGATCCTGCTCTACTGCCTTTGCCTGGGAGGCATAGAGGGGTGTTGTCCACAAAAGTTTGACACTTCCAACCACACTGTGGAGACGCCAGCTGTGGGGTCATGGTGTGGCACAGGCACAAGGGAGGGCACTGCTGAAATCAGACCCAAGCATCACTGCCCAGTATGTCGCCCTGCATTGTTATTATCTCTTTTCAGAGAGGTACTCCAAGGCCAGACTCTCTTCCAATTCGTTATGCCACCAGTAATTTTGCTCAGCTCTGTACACACCATGGGAGGCCAAATAAGTCCTGACACCGAAAACAGTCCATTGAAATGAGCTCCAGATTCCAGACCCACTCCAGTCCCTTCAGGTAACGCATCCACTCATACACCCACTCATTACTTCAATTGTTTTCTCAATATGATACCAAAGGCTCCCATGTGGCCCAGCTCTTAGCGAAGAACAGATTAAGCAGACACAATTGTTCCACTGAAGAGACTTACAGGCTCTGTGTTTCCCTTGGTGGTCACTGAGCCCAGGCTATGCACACAAATTGTGGTCCTAAGGAAGTCAGACCCTGATCTGCCAACAGTGTGCACAAGCTAACAAAGCATTAAAGAAAGTCCAAGCGTGTCTGGGCCTCAGGTACAGTTGGACCTGGCTGCTGCCGACTGCTAAGGCTACGTGTCAGTGTGACTCACGCATCGTACGTCAGTAGCGCCAGAAGCAAGTTTCATTTAAAGACCTATTCCCCTGGCTTCTCAGCTTCTGCAGGCCAAGAGCAGGAATCATTAATGATGGGATTCTTGATTTATAGGGCCTTGCTGAAAAATAGACAATGTTTGTGTTTCTACCCCTTCAGTCCCCTCCCACTTTTATGAGTGCTGTTAAGTTTAATTTCAGCATGTTAAGCAATTTGTGACTCACTGGAATGAAACTTAACTCAGGCCTCACAAAATGGAATAAAATGATATTTCCATGTTTCATGTTATGGTTTGAATCAGCCTGCTATTTGCAGCTTGGTGGAACCTACTCGGAGTGCCATGTAGGAAGGAGCCTCTATCCTACTGACTAGTTACTGTGTCTCTGGAAAGTTCCCGGTGTCCCTCTGCTACCCCAAAATAGCAAATTTATAGCTGAAGAAAAGAGAAGGAAAAGCTTCCCCTAAGTACGCCATGGTGATATTTCTACATGCAGTGGGGATGATTTCTATTTTTTATCCATTGTGGTTTAATTATAACAGTGAATATAGATTCTTTGTCAACTATACCTGAGATTTTTAAAAATGATGATTGCTATCTTTTTAACCAGTTTTCCTTGACTTACTCATTCACAAGAACCACAGGAATCGAGAACATTCTAGTTAACAGTTATTGAACGTGGCATAATGTATTTGTAGTATTGGATTTACAAATCTATGTATGGATGCTCAGCTGGGGTTTCAAGAGATTTAGGGATCAGCTGATGCAGTGCGGCGGGAGGTGAGAACGCATGGCCGCTGTGTGTGTAGGTGAGCTGGCCCAGCTGAGTAACTTGAAATCCTTACTCATGTGTCCACGCACAGTGACATGCCTGTAATTCCTCCTTCCGATTAAGCTACACTTATTAAATAAACGCACTGTCTAAAGATTTCCCCGCTGAAAAAAAGAATCAGCTGAGGTTAATCCTCAGGGTTTCTCTGAAGAAAGAAAAATGTTCGAATAACAGCAGGTGATCTCTAAATTCCTGCAGAAAGCACGTTGTTTCTTAGGGTCTCCACCTAAGTGCCTGCAGGTGGTGCTGCTGCCACCTAGTGGCAGGGTGGCTTTTCTGCCATGATGAATGGGCTGCCCGGAGGCAGAGGTCACCAGGGCGCATGCCTCGAGAGGAGAAGGCCAATGTGTGTCCTCCTCATTGGCCAGGTGAGGCCCCTGAGGGGTGTTAGAACACCACAGAGCACAGCAAAAGGAGTCACTGCCTGCACCTCTGGGTCCCTGACTCTGCTTGGTTAGTGCCAGGCTCGCTGCAGGTGACAACAGACGCAATGACAACAGCGTGAGGACCATGGAGACAGATTGGGCGTGGTCTGTGGAGATGGGGTGGTGGCTGGGATGGGAAGACACTGCCTCCGCGCCGTTGCATCACATCAACAATGGACTGAACAAAGTTTGTGTTCTCCCCAAAAGTGTGTGTCGAACTCCAAAACCCAAGCGTGTCCGGAAGCCCGGCTTTTGGAGGTGATTAGTGCTTTTTTAAGATGCCAAAGAGCTCTCTTTCTGCTGTTTGAGGACACAATAAATCAACGGTCTGCAACCCGGTTGAGGACCCTCACCAGAGCCAGGTGGCTCCTGGACCTTGGCTTCGGCCCCCATGACGCCGAGAAGTAGGTGTAGGAGCGATCCAGCCTATAGTGCTACGTTATAGCAGCCAGACCGATGAAGACAACACCTATTTGCAGCGCGGGATCAGGTTCCCTGGTGCCAGATGTCTGCAGACTTAACACCATCCAAATGAACGGCAGCTTGACCTCGTTCCATCAGCTAAAGAACCGACAGTTGTTCAGTCACAGTGCGGGAAAGACTTCCCAGTTAAAATGCTGGGATCAAAACCAAGGTCATGGAAATGCCCACTGGCACACAGCAGTAGGGGCTGAAATCATGTCTGGTAGAAACACCTTCCCCCACTCGCTCGGGAATTCAACGTTCTTAGAAATACCTCCCTGCTGGCAAGAGACCACAGAAGGTGCTGGCAAAGGGCGAGCGGTGGCCCGGCTGGTGTTGCCCTGAAGGCCACCAGAGCTCTGACTTGGGAAGCTGTTAGTAAAAGAACGTAGGTGGCCGGGCTGCAGCACACGTGGGCCTGCAGGATGGGCCAAGCAAGTGTGCAACTTGGGAAGGAAACAAAGCCCGCACTGAGCTTCCCAGCAGGCTTGCTGAGGACTGTCAGCAAGGCCTTGTTCCAGGACTAGTGATAAGAGCCCTGCCCAGCCTGCCCCAGGGCCGGGGCCTGCATGTTCTGTGCTTGGAGCAAGCAGCCCTGAGGGCCCAGCGTGAGCACCTTGGCCTCCCTCCCTGGGAGCCCGCCTGGCCAGCACTCTCAGGCACCACACATTCATCACCCACACTTAGCCATATCTGATGACAAAGCCAGGCAGGGCCCAAGGAGCCTGGGTTTCGTCAAGCTTTACCCTAAAAACTCCCAGCCTGGGCCTAACTTGGACTTGGCAGGGAAGCTATGGCAGAGACCATCCTAGACTGCACTCTTGCAGCTACACTGGCTGCCTCTCTTCTGTCATTCATGCTCCAGTGTCGCGAGGCCTACCCTGTGGTAGGCGCTGGAGCAGCAAAGAGAATAAAGCAGGCCCGCTGCTTGCAGTGGACCTGGGGCTCAGCAGCCAGGCTCTGCACCTTCATCATCGAGGGAGGATTTTTTTATTATTTTATATTTTATACGGTAGTACTGGGTCTACAAGGTCTCATTATGTACATTAGACTTATAGTAATCTGCCTGTTTTTAGCTTCCCAAGAGCCGGGATTACAGGCGTGTGCCACCACGGCCAGTCTCAATGTCCGTCTCAGCAGGGAAGGGACCGGCATGGCACGCTAGAGATTGAACCCCGTATTTTTATTTTTTTAATTTTAAAAAATTTATGTATTTGGTACAGGGTCTCTCTACACAGCTTGGACTTGTAGTGCTCTTCCTGTCCTAGCCTCGCCAGTGCTGGGATTACAGGCATGTGCCACCATGCCTGGTTTCAGTGGCCAGCACTGTGGCACAGCATGTGGTACCTGAGGGATCAAACCTAGATCCTTGTGCTTGCCAGGCAGGTGCTTAGGCCACTGCACTATTCCTATAGCCCCTCCAGGGAGGACTGAATTCTCTTCCCCATGACCCAGAGATCCTCATTTTTTTTTTCAGCTATTTTTAAGTTTTCCCAGAAATGAAGGGTTGAGGATGAGTATCAGCTCTGGAAGACATGGAGACTGAAGCCACAAGAGCTGATTGGCGGGCCAGGGAGATGGCTTAGTAGAGTAAGCAGTTGCCAGGCAAGCGCAGGGTCCCGAGTTCCCCGGTACTGTAAAAAAAAAAAAAAAAAAAAAAGACCTGCTTGGCTCTAGAAAACATGTTGTTCTTTTCCTAGTAAGATTGGAAGGCCCTTCAGAGGTGCTCGCGTGGAGGATTCCTTGATTAAATTAACACAAGGGATAGTCACAGAGGTCAAGCCAGGATGTGTAAAAACTGAAAGAAACAGCCGATTTCCTTCCTATGTCAAATGGCTGGAACTCCTGGGCTGCCATCGCCAACAGTCCCTGGCTGCCCCACATGCTGTGACATGGCAAGGACTGTGGCTGCGGCAAGAGAGCAGGTGTCCCTCACCAGGGAAGACAGGCTCCTGGGTGCTGTGGTCGGAAGAGTGTGTCCTCCAAACTCCCATGCTGAGGTTCTCACTCCTGGGGTGCCAGTGGTCAGGGCCCAAATGCTGAACCCTTGAGGAGAAGAGCAGAGCCTTATACAAGTGGCTGCTGAGAGCTTCCTGTCCCCCTCTGGGATATGAGAGCAGGACAAGAAGGCGCCACCTCTGGGAAAGGAGCCCTCATCAGATGCGGAGTCTCAGGGTGCCTTCACCTCACACTTTGCAGCCTCCCAAACTATGTTTCATCGTACATACTGCCCAACCCGCCACGGAGCCCTGTCGCAGCAGCCTCGAGGGACCCAGCCACTGGGGTCTCTTGCATGCTTACACTGCAGTCATTAGGAGATGGCACCTGCTGTGGCGCAGGACATCACTTTAGTGCTGCCCCTCAGACGCAGAAAACTCGAGGTCTCCTGACCCATTTCAGGTGCTCCCACAATCACAGGATACTTATTCTCACAGACACACAGGCTGCACAGCTGACCTCTGCCTCGCGGGGGCCACGGCCCTGGGCTGGGGGGCACAGGCCGCCGGTGGCAGCTGGCTCCGGTGGATTTCACCCAAGGGGAGGATGCATTTTCTTCTCTCTTCCCTCTCTGCTTCGTTTGGACCTTCTTACATGGCATTCACCAGTGCTCCAATAAGTCACAGATACCCAACATCAAGGTGGGTTTAGGGATTTTATTATTCCATCAGGTAGAATGTTCCAGAAAAGCCAGGCACATCTGCCACCCTGTGTAGCACCCACAAAGGTATTTTCCTAGGCCTAGTAATTTTTTTGCAAGTAAAGAGAACACAACTTGCCCATGCATTCTCTAGTCTTTATTTTGGCACCTGCCTGCTTCTTTTATTTTGATTGCTAAAGCAACTTAAAAAGATTTGAGATGATCCTGCTGCTGCTCTTCTACCACCCAGTTCGCGGGGGCCTGCTGTGGGTGCTGTGCTCTGTCACTGCCGAGAGCACTGCTGCACGCCAGGCCCTGCTGGCTGAAGGAGGCAGCGCCAGTAGGTGTCCTTTTGGGAAAATCCATACCCTCACCTCCTGAGCCCTCACCTCCATGCCGAACCCCTTTGGGGAGAGGAAGTTTCCTTGCAAAGCTCACCAAGGACATAAGGAAAAGCGCTCACCTGGCACCTGCCATGCACACAGAGGTCTGTCTCGTAGGGTCCGCAGGGCGTGCCGTCTAGAACCCTGTCGGCCACCAGCAGCGGTGCCTCCTTCCCGAGGGGTGAGCAGTAGAGTTCACAAGGCTTATCTGAGGAGGGAAAGGTTGGCAGGTGTTGAGATGGGAAGGGGGCTGTGAGGCTCGCAGGATGCAGGCATGTACAGGTGATGGGCAGCCCGAAGAAGACAGACTGGCGTGGGCAAAGGTCTCAGCAGCTCAGCACAAGTCCTCAGGTAGGCACGTACATAAGCATGCATGCACGCAGACTCCTCTGGACTCTTAAACCAGCACCTCGAAAAAGACTAAGAATCAGGCTCGCAAAAGCGTGGGGAGGAGCTCTGGGTTTCCTTCACTGCGCTTAGGCTGTGCAAAGATGCAGCACTGCTTTTCTTGTAGGCATTAAATGCACTGGGCTGGAGAAAGGCACAGCTGCGAGCTGTCCCTATCCAGGCAGGCTGTGTGTGCATCAAGGCTGAGCCCAGGAGCTGCCCCGAGGCGGAAGAAAGGTTGAAGGACCCTCCGTGAGGAGCACGGTCCAGGGCATCTCCATGACAGCGGCTTCTACTACAAGCCTTCACATTCTCCCTAGCTGCTGGGCAATAGCTTCAGAGCCAGACACAAGGCACAGAGGTTCTGGAAGACAGCAAGCAGGACTGAGGGACTGAAGGTGACCTGGGGACCCCTAGGACAACTCCTACAGCCATGTCCCCAGAAAGATGGCAGTCCCAGGTCCTGCTGCCCCTGGAACCATGAGTTTCCAGAACACACCAAGTTCATGTGCCTTTGCGTAGGCCGGTGACAGTGAACCTTACAGAGGCCGAGTGCCCGACCTTTAACCTCAAACGCACTTGTGTTGCCAGGTGCCAACACTGTAGCTAAACCAGAATACCGAAGCTTTTAGTTTAGAAACGACCGTTATCTGGGGCTCAGCTGCTGGGGCAACTTGGCTCTTGTGCCAACAGAGGGGGTTCCCTGTACTCCCTGTGGCACGATGCTATACGTTTGCCACCACTGGCCTAGGCTGTTCCCTCTGCTTGCAAATCCTTCCTTGTACCTGGCTTTATAGAAAGCTGCCACTACCCAGGGAGCTACTGTCATACCCAGATTTCTCTCTTCTCCTACCATCCCTGCAGTGGGATAGGATAGGTGTCACTATGTACACTCTGCCTAAATCTCCATCCAGGCTTTTGGCTCATAAATTTGCAAATAACAACAGCTTGTTTTACCATCCATTTACATGCAGTAAATCTTACATTCAAAGGAATCTATGTAAGGCAGCTATAGAATGCAACAAGGAGGAATTCTAATTACAGGTGAAGCATCCCTAATCCCCTAATCCAAAATTCAAAATACTCTAACTTCTAAAACTTCTTGAGTCCTATGATAACATGAAAAGTACAAAATTTAATACCTGACCTCCTGTGATTGGTTAAAGCACAGGTACACTAAAAATATTGTATAAATCACCTGAGGGCTATAGGGTGTGTAGGAAACCTCAGAATTTAGACTTGGGTCCTATCCCCAAGATATCTCATTGCCTATGTGCTAGCAGTCCCAAATTTTAAAACATCAAATTTGACATCCTTGATGTCAGAGTCCTAAGCACTCTGAAGAACCTAAGTTCAGTAAAGGTTCTTGAATAAATGAATAGAAGACTCCTATCCCCAGTCCAAATCCTAATTCTCACGCCATTGATGGATTACATCGCAAAGGAAACCTGCAACGAGTGGGAGAACTTTGTGCAGCCAGCTGGGTCCTCATCTCCACCATCAGCCTTCCCCAGTGGGTGCTTCTAGTGGTTCTAGGTAAGCAAAGGGCAGGGCAGAGAACGGCTTATATAGCAGATGCGGTCTTGGCATCCCAGCTGGAAGCTTTATCAGAGGAAATACGCTCAACTCAGTTCTTCCAGCCTGTTGCAGGGCAAACTTTACTTGGAAGAGTAGCCTCCGTAGATGTAGTTCCTTAGGTAGGCAAGTAAGAGAGCCCTGACCCTGACCCAAGGCGGTAGGCATGCCTTGAGCCCCTCCTTCAGAGCAGCCTGCGGACAGACGCTGCTGGAGGAAGAATGATGAGTGAAGTGTGCTCGCTGAGGCCCCAGGGGTCTCACAGACAAGCGCAGACCAAATCCCAGATGTGCACACGTGACAAGTTCCACGAGGTGGGGGGTGAGCTCACGGAGCACGGGGTGTAACCCGGATGTAATGACTCATTTCCTTTGCGGCACGGGGGGGGGGGGCGAGGGTCCCTCCATTGAGAAGGGCCCAAGGAAGCAGCCCGAAGAAAGACAGCTGTGGAAGATGGAGCCAGCAACTGAGGTCAGCTTCCAGGGAGCTCAGGTGACAAGAATACTGATGTGCTCTTTGGGTCCTTAGAGGTTTCCCATGTGTACCTTCGGAGCTGGTGGGACAGAAGCAGCAACACGGCCGGCCCTTTAGTCTGTGTGGACTGGGAGGCCTACTCTACACACTGTGCTGCTGCTGCTGCTGCTGCTGTTTCACTGTAAGGAAGGGTACCTTGACCAAAGTGGCTTCAAACCGTATTCTAATTACCCTTAGAATGACATCCTGGGAGGAACTGGGCTTTGAGCTAATTAATTCAGCAGCAATCACAGTGATGATAAAAACATAATGACATTTATAAGCCATTACATGCCGGACAGCAAGCTAAGCAGCGTCTGCACATTTCAGGTGCATGCTGTCACTGCTCCATCACACACAGGGACCCGTGGCGTGTGCACAGTGGCCTTCGAGGGGAGGGCTACACTCTGACCTCTTCACCCCAGCCTGCTTCGCTTGACCATTTTTGTTTATATTCTTTGAATGGGGAACTCTTGAGCCACCCAAATACCAAGGGGCAAAATAGCATCGCTGAAAACAAACACCAGGTGTGTGGGTGCTCTGACTTCTGGGTGTATACTTTCATTAGCAGAACGAAATGGGATAGAAGTAGAAAAATAGACACTGCTTCGGGGAAAGCTAGAAAGGCCAGCCTGGGAAGGTGTGAAGGTGGTCTGGGCTCTCCCTGTGAGCACCAGGGAGGTGGAGGCTCCGCAAGGCAGGTGGAGCAGGCGCCACTGCATGACGCGCACCATAACCCAACTGCACCCAGTTGTCCCACATGAGGACACTGCCCTCTGCAGCTCAGGAATCCTGGGATAACCAGGCTCCAGAACAAAGAGCAGAGGTGGGCTTTCTGTCCTCAGCCTGGCTGGATTTTCCACTGTTTGCCCATCTCCCTTTCTGAGGACTGTGCTCCGAATTCAGGGTGTGGCCCACGTTTACGGAGGAACAGTGTTAGCCCCCAAAGGATCAGAGCAGAACTTTTTTTACATGCCAGAAGGAAGCGCAGGGTCCTCACAGCTCTTCGCATAGTCCTTCCGGTCTGCCATAGTTAGGATCTTCATATCATGGAGAAGAAACCCCAGTAACTAACCATGAACGATACGCTGCAGCGTGAGCAGACTCTCACATTCCTGCTGGTTGCAAAGGTGGGCAAATCATAAACCGTTACACAGCGATACACTAAGGACAGAGGCTGGGACTTCCCTCCTGCATGGCTGGTGTGACCTGAGATGACGCTTCGACTCAGCCTGCCATCAGGACTTCTGACGGGAGGAAGCCGACACAGGGCAGAGAAGATGGGTCCAGAGGCCTGAGAGTCATGCGGCTGCCTCTGGGTGGTAGAGGTGTAGAGGATTCTTACTGGCGCACTGCGCTAATGAGAAATTTGTAGAGCACAGCACTCCTGCAGCTCTCTCTGCCAGCAATTATGAAGTCTTGCCAGGGTGCCATGTAATTTTTTTAAAATATATTTAGTACAGAGTCTACAGGGTCTTACTACACAGGTCTGACTCATAGAGATTCTCCTGTTTTCAGCCTTCTAAGGGCTGGGATTACAGGCGTGTGCCTCCATGCCCAGTCTCAGTTGCTGTCTCAGCATGCCCTGGGGGCAGGACTGGCATGGCATGCTGGGGATCAAACTTGGCCGCTGTAATTTTGAGACCATCACAAGTGAGTATCCAAGCTCTGCCTGGCCTTAGGTAGAAGACACAGTTGAGGAGGCTACTCAGCCTCCTGTCCCCAGAACTACCCACCAGGACTTCATTACTAGCTCTCTGTAGCCAGCTCTCAGTTGACTAGACCAGCAGTGACCACCAGCTAGTAGCTGGACCAATGAGATTCTCTCTTCTCACTATGACCTCACAGTCAAGCCTCAGTTGATTGGACCAGCATTGATCACCTGACAGCATTTGGACCAAGGAATCTCTCTACTGAGATCTCAGTACTGGAGTTCATACACAGAGTAGTCATTTCTCTTCCTGCTGATGGATACCAGAGAAAACTTACACTGCCTTATGTGTAATCAAGAGATTCCAAGTGTTTTCTTATATCTGTGGCATATACAGTGGACAGCAAAACCAAGCTTTACTGACATGCATTGGTCCTTGAGCAACAGTGCTGTATTTAGGGTCCCTGGTAGAGATGTCCAGCTATCTCTAGAGTACCTTCCTGGATTCCACCAGGGCTATTACCATTTGGTTGATTTCATTGTTTTTGCTTTTCTAATGCTAAAGTCCTTTGAATTCTGCACTACATCTGGCCCCCCAAAATTTGGATAAAGGATGTAGATTTATATAAGATATGCTACGGGTTGCCCTATTAGCCTACATGCAGGCACATTGTCAGAAAGGCAGACTGCAGTTAGGGCAAGAGGATGTGGCTCCATCTGTAAGCTGTCGCTAGAGAAAGGGTATGACATCTTCAGAGGTCTTGGCCCTGGCCCTTCAACCTGGCCCTTGGGTCCTTGAAGATACTCTCTGCTCATTAAGCAACCAAGGACAGCTTGGCTAAGCTGTGGTTAGAAAGCCTTTGCCATCACAGCCCTCATCCCTTCAGAGGCTCAGACCTGGAGAGGACTTTGCCATGCCAGGGAGAAAGGGCTGGGAAAACACCGCCCCATCCAGACACAGCCTAGAGAGTCCATGGAGAAGGCAGGAATAGGGTGGGGTTGGCAAGCAGCCAGCTCAGTTGGTTTCTGTCTGAAGGCTTTTCCACCCAGAAATCTTTTCTAATGAGAGTTTTTGTCTTCTTTTAGAGGTGGGTATGGCTTTGTGGTCCTGTGTTTTCCCTTGGAAAACCTACCTCTGCAAGAATTCTGAGAGGTGGGGGAGGGGAAGGGGACAGGAGAGAGGGAGAGAAGAGGGAGAGGAGGAGAGAGAGAGGGAGGGAGGGAGATGGAGAGCGGGGCGGGAGAGAGAGGGAGGGGGGAGAGAGAAAGAGAAGAAAAATTATTGCTTTGCCTTTCTTGAACCATGCGTCACTCAGCAAAGAATTCTGCAGCGATAGCAGAGCTATGAATAGGGCAGTCATAATGGGCTGCACAAGGGCCCAGGGCCCGACCACAGGAATCGTTCCTATCAGGACTGAGCTAGAATTGTGCCTTTCAGAAAGTGGGTTTCGAGAGGAACACGTAGAAGCTGCCTTCTGAATTGGCCATTATTTTGCTTCTACCCTTGTGAAATGTTCCTTTTAAAAAATGCTGGCTTCTGTTTATAATTGGGAGAGAAATGAAACCAAATATGCAAAAAATCATGACAATTCCACTCCAGAGGAGGACGTGTGTAGCTGCCCTGACTGAGCCCTGGACCCAGGGTCTCTCCTTCAAAGGCAAACACTTACGGCCTGTTGGCTGTCCTTATCAAGCAGGGATGTACTTTTTAGATCAAAGGCGGCGACATACTAGCACAATTATTTATTACTTGGGCAGAAACAAACAAAAAGCAAGTGGGTGTAAAGTTGCATTCTAAACCCAGTGAGGTCCCAAGGGGACCTGTGAGGCTTCCAGAATGGGAGTCTGGTTGGACAGAAGTCTCAGCCACCGCGACAATAAGGGAACCAAAGAGCTCATGCACCCAAAAGTGGTTAGAAGGAAAATAGAGGCTTAAGCTGGGCTTGGAGGAATCTGTGGAAAAACACACTGAAGCGGGATTTCTGCATTGAACAAAGGCGGCAGGAGAACTGAAGCGAGGAACCGAGGAAAGAATAACAACTTTGTGCGGAGCGGGTGGAAATGAAAAGGGGCGAGTCTACCTCAGACCTGATTTCAGGAAAGGAGGGGTGGACAAGAGGCCTAGAAGGTGCTTTCTCTGACCTCGTAGGGAAAGCAGAAGGCTTGGAAGCCTTCTCTGTTGCCGTCTCACTCCCAGGGAGCAGTCTAGATGTACTGACACGGGTGGGAGTCCCCTGCCTTGTTCTGCCCTAGAATGATGCTCAGGCACACAGGCTGGGGACCGTGCAGACCCTGCGCCTCCAGCTGCTCACGTTCCTTTTGGGAGCAGGGACCTCCCCCTCCTTGTCTGCAGGGGAAGTCAAGGCCACAAAGACTGAGCTCTCAAATTCTGTTTTGTGACACCCAAAGGTGGAATTCTTCTTCAAAAAGGATAATGTCCAGGGGAGCTCTCCAATACTTGAAAATCAGTCCCCTCATGAGGTACTTGGCACTACCTGTTATGATTTAGATTCGAGAACATCATGTGTTACTTTACAAGTCAGCTTCCAGCTAACGAGTTAGGGTTTTCAGGCTAAAATCTAACTGCAGATCTAGGGCTGGGGAGATGGCTCAGTGGAATAAGCGCAAGGGCCTGAGTTCAATCCCCTGTTCCACACACACACACACACACACACACACACACACACACACACAAAAAGAGCTGCAGATCTAAAGCTGCTACAGCTAGCAGCGTCTGGGCCTATGCACATTTGAACTTGTCATCACAGATAGCAGAATGGAAATTTCAAAGGTTCTTCGCATCACAGGGAAGAAATCTAAGATCTGGCACTAGGAAGTGATTCTTCCACTAAAATCTTCAGAGGATGTCTGGAAACCTGGCCCTCTTACTTTCATTCTTCTTAAAGCTCCCTCACTCAGAACCCAAGAAGTCATGCTTTTGTCTTAAGTATTGGGAGCCAGGTGACATCTGGTTATGTTCAGAGTTAACGTTACTCCTCCGGAATCGGGGCTGGCTCCCTTCCTTGCTTGTGATCTTAGATGTATCGCATAACCAGTCTCCCCTTTTCTTCTGCACCCCTCGCGCTGCATACCCAGCGGGGTGGTGTATGTAATGCTAACTCAGGTCTGGCTCACAGTGTGCTCAGTGGTGGGACTGTAATGTCAGCGCACAACGTGAAGGCACATCTCCTAAAGAGGAACAGAGTTTTCAGCAGAAAAAGAAAACCTAAAACTTGGCCCTGGCGTCCTCACCTACAATGAAAAAAAAAAAAATCATGAATTCTACAGAGCAACGATCCACTCCCTGTAGTTTCTGCAGTCACTGGCAAGGCTGCGGCAACCCAGGGGCACACAGTCTCTTGATTTGGGAGAAAGTTCTTGCAAAGCAAATACAATGGGAACTGACTGTCATCTTTCCCAGACAGTACACTATTGTCCACTTGTCCCCAAAGAGTGAAACCTATCCAGAATGAGCCAGGAAAGGCAACCCAGGGGGCATCTTTGCAGCGAAGCAAGACAGTACACACACAAACACATCGCCCTGCGTCTCAGAACCCTGTCCTCCTCAAAGTCTGTCTTGGTCGCTCTGCATGTGGCATCAGGTGGCAGGCTGCCAGCACACCCACCTCGCTGCAGCTGGGGTGCAGAATGAATCTGGCTTGCTGCCTGCAGGAGACAGCTGTTCTTGGGAGATCTTAGAGTTGGATCATTCAAGATCAACCCCCTCCTCCAGAAGTGGGCCATGGCTGTGTTGGGTATCGGGAGGGAACATTGCACTGGGCAAGTGTGGGGGGCACCCTGAGAGTTTCCCTATAAGGTTTTTATGGTTCCTGGGGGAGAAGAACAGGAAGCCACTGTGACAGGCCAGGCCACACCCTTTACCATCAATCACCACTGCTGTCAACAGGCCCTTCTTGCTGGTCAGTCTGTCGTGAGCCTGGCACTGCTGGTCCCGGAAGCTGGGCAGACCCTTGGGGCAGGGAAGGTTCTCGCAGACTGCGTGCTCCACACTGGCGCCCAAGCAGTGTGTGCCGCCGGGCCCAGGCCTAGGAGGAGAGAGAAGATCTGCATTAACCAGGTGGTCGGGCAAAAACAGCAAGGCACTCTGCTGTCCCTCGTGCCACGAGGCTGTGGGGGTGGGGCAAGCTCCTGACCACCCTGTGCCCTCATGGACCACATCTGTGGGATCCTAGACCCATACTGAAGGCATGCCGTCATGACTTGGCAGAAAGACGCAGCCCGGGACTGTAAATCAAGGTCATATGGAAACGGCACAGGCAGTTATCAGGGGAGAAAAAAATGCACAAGTTGTTTCTGGAACCTAAAAGTCAGCTCTTTGTAACTCTGAAAGCCCTAAGGGAATTTTTAATGATTTTAAAACCATATTTCATTTCCCTAAAATGAAGACCTTTAAGTGGCCTACAGGTATAGCCTGGAGATGGACAAGTTTTAGGATGAATAAATGAATGCTCTCATTTAGAATGAAACAAACCCAAGGGACTAATTTGCTGGATCATACACGGGCTCACTGAGCTGGAGCGTCCTGGCTGGGGGGTGGGTCTCCCAGGGCCAGTGAGAGGTCAAGGTGGCAGTCCTAAAGCCTGGGAACTCTGTGTCCAAACTACGGTTTTCAGCAGCTCTAGAAAGCAGGCTGTGTTCCTGACCAAGTCCCCACCTATGAGGGTCACGGGCAGAGCAGCGGGAGGCAGCACTGGCTGCTACCATGTGGCTCTGCCCAGCTCTGCCGAACACTCTGGGCCAACCTTGGAGAACGGTGACCTGGACTGCCCCAGTGGGTCACTTCACCTCTGTCGTGCCAGGAGCACAGTGATGGAGTAAGAGGCTTTGTGTTTGCCCTCTGTGCTTTTTACTGAAATTCAGCATAAGAAAAAAAAAAAAAAAAAATGGAGGCAACTGAAAGCACATAAGATCCAAAAGGTACAGTAGATTTTTTTTTTTTTTTTTTTTTTTTAGTACCAGGGATTGAACTCAGAACCTTGCACTTGCCAGGCAAGCGCTTATTCTACTGAGCCATCTCCCCAACCCAGGTACAATAGATATTGTGAAAGGGAAAGAAACTCCTCAAAAAGAGAAAACAAATGGGATGGGGGAAAGGAGAAAAGAAGAAAGAAAAAAATATATATATGCACAAACACACAAGATAGCTAAGGTAATTGTACCACCAGTTTCCATGAGCTCACTGGAAGGAAGGAGCAGTTAGTGCTTATACTGTTTGGTCGGTTTATACGCCTATCTCTGCTAATCTGAGACACTACTTTGAAGATACAATATGCAGTATAACAATCATTTTTAATCTCCTGTCATCTTGTTTTGAAATTCTATATCATTTTTATAAATTCTTTTTAAGGAAAAAAATGGGTTTAACTCATAATTACTCCATGAATTTTTACTAACTGTATCAGCCGGCAGCGCAGTATTTTGGAGACGCTTGCCCATTCTTGGGGGTCTTTTTCTCCCTTTGCCATTTCTTGTGCTTAAATAGCAAGGACACCCTGTAATCACAGCTTTGGGGGGAAACAACCGATGGAGGGGACAGAAGTCTGCAAGCTTTTATGTCTACAACACAGGTCAGTGAAGCTTTTTAGGTAAAGGGTGAGAGAGGATAGTTGTAGTTTTGTGGGACATACAGTCCAGCGACAGAACCACTCAACTGACTCGGCCTCTGTAGCGTGAGGACGCTCAGAGGCAGCTGTGAAAGAGTGAGCATGGCTGTGTACCAATAAAACTTTATTTATAAAACCAGGCGGCAAGCCAGATTTGGACTACAGACCAGTTTGCCAGCTCCTGACCTAGATGTCTTGGAGAAAATGTCTCAGGTAGAAGGAAGGGTATATCTCTCTCCAACTCTTAGGGACAATTCCACCCCCAAGGGAATGGGAGAAGCCTAGGGAGATCATAAACACTTGTGGCCATGGCAGAGTCCTGAGGACTCCCGTGCCATAAAGTAGTAGGAAGGTTTACACAACATCTGGCCCAAAGAGCTGCGAGGACCAGGAGGAGAGACATCCCCATGACAAGAGGTAAGTTCCATTACTAGGGACCATTGCAGATAGCATATAGTTATATGTTAAAATCGTAACGCTGGGTGCCTCAGAATGTAACTTTATAGGACCACTGAGGATGCAAATGTGAAGTCACAGAGGGGTGGGTGACCTCCTGATCCACTGTGACTAGTGTTCTTATAGTAAGGAGACACACACACGGGCACACTACGAGAAGATCAAAGCAGAGATGTTGATGCTTCTACACGGTAAGGAACACTAGAAATTGTCAGTAAAAATACCGTAAGCGGGAGAGAGGTGTGGACCACCTGTGCTGCGGCTCAGGTGGAGGCAGCGCCTCTCCTGCTGACTCCTAGCCTCCTGCGCTGTGAGAAACCAAATTGCTGCTGTTTAAGCCACCAGCCTATGCTACTTCATCATGGTAGTCCCAGCAAAATGACTGAGCAGACATCTCAGGGAACAGATGAAGCTTTATAGAGCTCAGACTTAGGGAAAGTGGATCAGAGCCTGAAGGGATGAGGCGCCCCGAATGGACTGGAAACAGTGCTCAGAAGGACACATTAGCTTGGTTTCTAGAATAAAGGAAGCTGTACCTACTTAAGGTGTGGATGGTAAATTGGAGACGGCATGCAGCTAACTTCCTGAGTTGTCTCTGAGCTTCATTTCACCTTCAGCTTTATCCATTTCTACCAACTAACTCTCCAGATTTCTGTCTGATGAGCCCATCTACACCAAGCACCTTCATGCCAGCCAGTGGTGGTGATGGGGAGACTAGGTGTGGGACAAGAGAACCGTCAGAGCCAGAATAATGTAGGACTGGAAGGTGGCAGCCACAGGACACCAGGCCACTAGTGTGCCTTTCTCTCCATCCCCGGCTGACACTGTTTCTTCCTCCGCCCAGCGTCTCCCATGGTGGGCCTCCTCCAGCCTCCTGTCTGGTGCACTGCTTCACCACCCTCACTCCCACTCCTAACCCACTCCTAACCCTCTGTCCACTCTTGCCACCTCTGTTCACCTTCTTCTCCACTTGGAGTCTCTCCTCATCTTGCTCAGGTCTGGCCTGAGCTGCTTCCCATCCACCTTGTGTGTTGGCCAGCTGGGTCCCTGCAGCTGATCCACAGCCTCCAGCAGCGAAGCCTGCACAGGAGCCTCTTCAATAGCCAATGAACTAAACTGCATCAGTAGCAGATATCATCATAAAACAACCAAGAACAGAAGTGACAACAGGGAAGGTGGCAGTGCAGGAAGTACCAGGAACCCAACTCTCTACCTAAACAACTGTACTGTCAAAAGCTATCTGAAGGAAAAGCATTGAAATTATAGAGTCCATTTGAAAGCTTGCAGGTTCTGAGGAGAAAGCTTCCTTAGTGAACTGCAGTTAATTTGGTTCAATTTCAGTCTTGGGTGGGGAGGCGGCTAGTATTCTCCTCCATCTCCTCCATCTTGGTAGGCAGCCACGATGCAGCTTGCAGGAGCCAGGGGCATAATAAGGACCTCATCCTCCAGATGTCTGGCTTTCATGTCCTGAGTGTTGATGGCTGCCCTTAACTGCTGGGGTGGTGGACACGGGTGCAAGCTTTACCAGGGGAAGCCGCTTTCACAGGTTTCAAGGAGTAAAGCTCCCGCCCGCTTTTCCCTCCTAGGGAATTTAAGGATTAAGATCAGCTATTAAAAGCAACTATGTCCAAGAGGAGTTTGAAGGCTAGACAGAGGATATGGCTATGAAAAGATCAAGGGTCAGAACAGACCTGAGGAGACTTTAAGCTTTCATTTATTTCAGGTCTACCCTCAGTATAGAGACACAAATGACCCAGAGCAATGGAAACAATGACACCAAATCCAGAGCAACCACGAAATAAGGTGTAAAGATCTAATTTTCAGCAAAACACCAAACAGCACAGAAAGCTGAAAATGAGAACTTATTCAAAGTTCTATGACACAAACTATGTCAGCAGACCTTGACCCTGAGGAAACACAAATGTTAGACTCCATAGACAAATGCCTTACTACAAAGATCTAAGGATGCTTAAGAGCTAAAGAAAGCCACAAAGAAGTTGATGAACAAAATGAGGATACTAACAAAAAGGGAGAAATTGCTAAACCAGTTGAGAAGTACAATAATCAGTTAATTTTTTAAATGTATTTAGTACAGGGTCTACAGGATCTCACTACACAGATTGGACTCATAGTGATCCTTCCTGTTTCTCAGCCTCCCAAGAGCTGGGATTACAGGCATGTGCCACCACACCCAGTCTCATCTGCCACCTCAGTGCTTCCCTGGGGTGGGGCTGGTACAGTAGACCGGGGATCAAAGCCCCAGGCCCTGCATTTGCCTAAGCAGGAGCTTTAATTCACTGAGCTATCTGGCTGGCCCACAATCAATTTCAAAGCAGATTTCAGCAGGCAGAAGAATCAGCAAAGTTGTATATAGAACAATTATAATGATTTTAAGTCTGAGGAGAAAAAAAAAAAAAGAAAAATGAGCATATGAGACCTGTGAAACACCATCAACAGACTGATGTATGTGTTACAGAAGTCTCAGAAGAGAAAGGATGAAATTAAGACATTCCCAGAAAAGCAGAACTTGAGCAAGTTTGTTGCCACAGACCTGGAGTAGGACCTTAGGGCATGGCAAGGAGGCTGGACATTAGGGTGTAGCCTGTCAATCAAGAAGAACTGTCCAATCACAGCCCAAAACTGACATCAGAAGAAGGATGTAAAAGCCAAGCAGCCATTGGCTTCACTGCCACTGTCTTTTTATTTTTATTTATTTATCGTTAAAAGAGAGCACAAAATAATGTTAAAACAAAAAATAAAAATGATACAGAATTTCACTTAATAAAGCAATATGAATTTCACAGTATTTGTTCTAATGCAGTGCTGTCTTCCAACCAGTTATTCATATTACCAGATATATGTATGCAAAATTGGAAGAAGATAAAGAAAGAAATGTATAAAAAATTAAGAAGAGAGAAAATACAAGCAATTGAAAAAAGGAGACAAAACAAATTAAGCACTATTTGCTCCTTTCCATTGAGCAGCAGAAATGCACAGTACAGTCGTCCAAGCCATCCTGCTTAGATACATAGATAAATTTTGTTCCCCCACTCCCTCTCCTGTCCTTTTCCTCAACTCAGTGACTCTTTCCTTTTGAATAAGCTTATTTCCTTTTCCCAGTATCTACTGTACCCTTCAGATTTCATTTTCTTTTTTAGGTTCTCACACTGAGACAATATGATATTTGCACATGCGGGTCTGATTTATTTCACTTGAGTATGTTCTCTAGTTGCATCCATTTATCTACAAAAGATTCAAATGTATCCTGTTTTATAGCTGAGTAATACTGTATTGTGTAAAAATACCACATATTCTTTATCTATGTTTCAGTTGATGGACATCTGGGCTGTTGCCAGAATTTGGCTATGACAAATTGCACTGCTATAAGCATGGGTGCTCCTATATTGCTGTGATATGATGCCTGTAATTCTTCTGAAAAAATATCTAGGAAGGGAATAGACAGCTTGAATGGGATCTCCAATCCTAGCCTTTTAAGGAATATTCACACTGATTTCCATATTGGTTATACCAGTCTGCACTCCCACCAACAGTGGAGAAGGATTCCTTTGTCTCCACAGCCCTCCAGAATTTGTTACTGGCTGACTTCTTCTTTTTTTTTTTTTTTTTTTTTTTTTTTTGCAGAACCAGGGATTGAACTCAGGCCCTTGCGCTTGCCAGGGAAGCGCTTATTCCACTGAATCATCTCCCTGGCCTGGCTGACTTCTTAATGATAGCCATTCTTTCTGGGGTGAGATGGAATCTCAGAGTTGTTTTAATTTGCATTTCTCAAATGGTCATGGCCAATGATGTTGAACATTTTTTCATATATTTCCTTGCCATTTTTATTTCTTCATCTGAAAAGTGTATATTCATCTCAGATGCCCATTTTTGGATTGAGTGTTTAAGTTTGGGGGGGCCTGATTTTTTAAAATTCTTTATATGTTCTAGATAGAAGGCCTTTGTTGGAGGGATAGTCGGCAATAATTTCTCACAGTTTGCGGGTTTTCTTTTTAATCTGTTGGAGATTTGCTTTGAAGTGCAGAAACTTTTCAAAAAAAAATGAAATCCCAGTTATTGATTCTTTGGAGTATTTCCTGTGCAATTTGGTTTTTGTTTATGAACTCTCTACCTACCTCTATATCTTTAAGATTTCTACCTACATTTTCCTCCAGAAGATTCAGTCTTTCTGTTTTAATATTTAAATCTTTGATCCATTTTGACTGTAGTTTTGTGTATGGTTATAGGCATGGGTCTAGTTTTAGCCTTTGGCATATGGAAAGCCAGTTTTTTTCCAGCACTATTTATTAAAAAGGCTATCTTTTTTTCCAGTGAGCATATTTGGGCTTTTTATCAAAGATAAGGTGGCTGCGTGCATTTGCAGGCCATGTCCGCATCTTCTAATCTGTTACATTGACCCTCAGGTCTGTCACTATGCGAGTAACATGCTAATGTTGTCACAGTGGCTTTTTAGTATAATTTCAGGTCAGGAATCGTGATACCCCTGCCTTCCCTTTGTTTCCAGGATTGTTTTTTGTATTCTGGGTCTCTCTGCTTCCAAATGAATTTGAGGAAAGTTTTCTCTAGCTCTGTGAGGTATATTAATGGTATATTAATTGGGATTGCATGAACCTGTATAACTATTCTGGGAGTATGGCCATTTTCACAATGTTGAGTTTTTTGTTTTTTTTTTTCCTCTATAAGCATAGAATATCTTCCAATTTTCTCAAATCCTCTTTAGTCTCTTTTTTTTAGAGTACCATAATTTTCATTGTATAAATCTTTTAATTCCTTTGTGAGATTGATTCCTAAGTATTCCATTTTTTTTGGATGTTATTGTGAAAGGCGTGGTATCCCTAATTTCTGTCAGTGAATTCACTGTGCACAAAAATGCTACTCATTTCTGAGTGTTGACTTTGTATCGTGCTATGTTACTGAATTTGGTGATTAAATTTATAAGACTCTTGATAGAATTTTTGGGGACCTCTATGTAGAGTATGTCATCAACAAATAATGATAATTCCATCTTCTTCTTTTCCAATCCTTAT
This sequence comes from Octodon degus, assembly GCF_000260255.1. Classification (NCBI taxonomy): domain Eukaryota; kingdom Metazoa; phylum Chordata; class Mammalia; order Rodentia; family Octodontidae; genus Octodon; species Octodon degus. The sequence goes on along the minus strand of NW_004524578.1, from coordinate 5,258,912 downwards.
TCCTTTTATTTCTCTCCCTTGTCTAATTGTTCTGGCTGTTTTCAAAACTACATTAAATAGGAGTGGAGACTATGGACATCCTTGTCTTGTTCCTGATTTTAAAGTGAAGGCCTTCAGTTTTTGCCCATTTATGATGATGTTCACCGCTGATTTCTCATGGATGGCTTTTATCAGGTTGAGATGTAGACCATCTATTCCAATTTTCTATAGGGATTTTTTTTTTTTATCATGAATGAGTGCTAGACTTTTTCTGCATCTGTTGAGATGATCACATGGCTTTTGTTCTTGGTTCAACTGATGCGATGCATTATATTTATACATTTGTGTATACTGAACCATTCCTACATTCCTGGGATGAATCCCACTTGGTTGTTATGCATAATCTTCTCGATGATTTGCTGCATTCTGTTTGCTAGCATTTTATTGAGGATTTTTCACTATATTTGTTAGTAAGATTGGCCTGCAGTTTTCTTTTTTAGTTGGACCTTTTTCTAGTTTTGGAATCAGAGTAATACTTGCTTCCAGGAATGAATTTGTGAGAATTGCTTCCCTTTCAAGTTTAATGAAGAATTTGAGAAAAGTTGCCACTGACTTCTTACTCTTCTTCTAGTTACCTGCTCTGGAAGTTGTGTGTGTGTGTGTGTGTGTGTGTGTGTGTGTGTTTCACTTTTACTTCTTTCTCTCCTTTTTCACTTCTACCTTTGCCTTCTTTTATGTTCAATAAATGAAACTTTCACATTCATTGGTTGTTTCCATTCAATTCTTTGAATAGGACAAGAGCCAGGAACCACTAACAGCATCCAATAAAAGACCTGTTTACAGGGAGTGCCAGATGAATTCCTTTCCTGAAAGTTCAAGGAAAGGAAGCCAGATGGTGACTGGAGGGCATGCGAAGAATTAGAAGCCCTAGTTCGGCAGGAGTGAGGCTGCACTTAGTGAGTATGAGGTCACTGGAGAGACAGGGAAGCAGGTCATGCCTCTGCCTGATCCTGGGGTGGGGCCTCCCAGAGGGTTGCTGCAGTGGCCTGTGATGCAAGCCTCTGCCCATGGGCAGCATCCTCCTGCACACTGAAAGAAGGCTTCCAAACACACTACCCCTCTGGGAAGATTTCTGTCATGCTCCGAGATGCTCTTTCTCCCCTCTGGTACCCTAAGTATGGCCTAGGCAGGTCAAACAGTACAGCCCTTCTGCAAATCTTCCCTCATCCGGCAAGCCCCAGGGGCTCCCTCTCCTATGAGGTTGCATGGAATGCCAGCACTGGGTGTTTGTAGGAAGGCCACCCTCATCGAGCTGTGCTCCCTCCTGGGCTGTTCTGCTCTATGACACTGAAATGCTCTTCCCATATTCATTTGAGTTCTCTTAGAACTACTTTCCCACCACTTCAATCATCTCTTATGACTGATGCTTCTTTGCATTAAGCTTTCCCTGTTCCAAAAGACAAACGGCCCAAACAATTGCTTGTTCTCCTAGTTTTCCTTTGAGCCACTGTTTTGAACAGCATGAAGAGGGAGCTACCTGAGTAATCTCAGCATGCACATGTGGCGGGGCCCAGCCTTCTGTTCTTCACAGCAGGCCCTGTGAAGCAGCAGTTCTCCCACACCTGAAGTTTTGCTTTCTATGATGCGTTATCCATAGTCAATCATGGTCAGTAGAAAAGGCCAGAAATAAATAATTCATAAGTTTTAAATAACTTTCACTATGGTATATCATAGTTGTTTTAGTTAGTATTATTGTTGTTGATCTCTTTCTGTGCCTAATTTCTAAGTTAAACTTTATCGTAAGCATGGATGGATGGGGAAAACCATAGTTTACACAGGATTTCCACTGTGGATTGTATTAGAACATCTTGTGGGTAAACAGAAGAGTAGGGTAGAGGCCATCTATGGTAACCATGACATCAGGTAGCTATGACATTGGGAGGCCTCCTGCTGGTACAATCAGCAGGAAGAGGCAGCCTCTGTCTATGGCCTCACCAGGAGAATCATGGGAATGGTGCAGCTGGCGGTGAGATCCACAAGTGGCTCCCTGCTACAAGCTTTCTAGGGGAGGCTACAAATTTTACCAAGAAACACACCTTGAGCTGGTGGGTAAAGCCTGAGCTGGGCAGACACAGGAGACTTCAGGAGATGCTCCCACAGGCAGGAGAGGCCAGGTGCACATGGGTGGGAACAGAGCAGAGGGCTGGGGCTCCCACGCTCACTGGAAATCCCTTTGAGCTATGCAGGATGGAAAAAAACACAGCACAACTGGGAGATGAAAACAACAGAAACCTAGCTTGCGAGGGCAAACAGTTAAAATAACAGAAGTCATGTAGAATACAGCTATCCCCTTCTGAGAATTAACAGTGGATCCAGGTCCTTTGCTCAGCCTTTCCCAAAGGGCTACAAGGTCCAGAACTGCGGGCTTCATGGAACAGGTGCCAGTGCCCTGGGAGGCCTAGGGATGAACTGGCAAGTTGAAACCTCATCCTGAAATGAGGACACAGGGGAGACACTGTCATGTAAAGTGATGATGAAATAGCTCACGTGCCACAGGCAGGTGCTCTGCCAGCCCCCAGGATCATGACCTCGTTAAGTCTGCACAAAGCTTCAGAAGGGGCTCAGATCACATCTTAGAGATGATGGAGGCAGCACTCCCACGGGCAAGTAAGAGATGGTAGCAAACGTGACGCACAGGAGTCCCTAATTCCAGCCCAGTGAAATCACTGCCTGTCGGCCATCAGGAGGCCAGAAAAGACAGCCTGGCAAAGAGACAGTTGGCTGGGGTTGGCGGGGTTTTAAGGTGCATCTCTAAGGTGAACTCCCAATGTCTAATCTGTTGTGAACATAGAGTAGAAGCTTAGTTATGTAATAAAATAGCAGCATAAGCCCTTCACAAGGAAAGAGTATCCAAATGACACAGAGAGACACACAGATGTCCAGGCCTGTGGCTGGTGAGGGCAGTGCAAATTAAAACCTCCACGGGGCACTGCAACCAAGCCACCAGCATGGTCACAGTATAAAAGAATGATGATACTGTGAGCTGGGGGCAACATGGAGCAGCAGCTGGCAGCCCCCCACAGCTCACGGCAGAGCAGAAGGGCAGGCACTCTGCAAAGCGGGCAGGATTGGCCTATGAGTGAACGCTTGCTAGGAGCCACTGCAAAGCCACACCATTGCCACGCCACTGCCGATGTGTCCTGTGCACCTGCCTGAGGGTGATAGGCAGTAACAGTGCAGGGCATAGTATTTTTCTCTATGCCTGTGATCCACGAATGTCTTAAAATAAATAAAGGAATAGAAGAGAAAGGCCTTAGTGAGAAAGTGGGAGAGTGGAGGGAAAAGTGAGTGGCCTGCAGGTCAGCCCTGCTGGGTAAGGATGATCTCCCGCTGGGTGGGCTGCGCAAAGCCTGAACTAGACCACCAGAGAGAGTTAAGCACAGCGTCTGGAGGTCACAGAGATGCTGGGCTGAAAGGATCACACAGCACCAGGCCCACCCTGTCCCTGGAAGGGCACAGTGCACAGAGACCAGGGAGGCCGGAAGTGAATGAAGCCAGCTGGTGGCCCTTCATTTATTTTCTGCTTTGTCTTATTAAGTGAAGACAGATCAGAAGAAAAAAGTTGCAACAGCAGCTCAGACTGGCGTGACACCCAGAGCTATGGTGAGCGCCGCAGAGCCTGCGCTCCTGGCCCCTGCGCTGGCTGTGTCAGCTCCCGTAAGCCAGCAGGGCAAATTCGAAGGGTTTGGAAGGTGGTCCTGGGCCATCTTCAGAGTAGCAGACATCCTAGGGCTAAAGCCTCCTTGAAAAGAGAAAGGTGCTCAAGCACCCCGTGGACTTTGGATTTCACCTCAGAAAAGTTGGGAGTTCTGAGAATCACTACACCTGTGCCAGGTCACAGGCCCAGAGATAACACTGATGGGGTCCTGCTGTGGGGACAGCAACCAGCTGCGGCCACAGACTTCATCCCTCCACGCCTGTCCCTACAGTCTTGAGGGGTGACCGGATTCCTTCGCCTTTGTGGTGCTTATGGGGTCCTACAAGGCACATGGGTCCTGACACAGCCCAGCTCTGCCTTGGCTCCTCCTACAAGGGCACCTGAGCCTTTCTCCTTCCCTTCCTCCCCCCACCAGGCCTTCCTGGGGAATAAAATTGGAATTAGAGCTGGATTTTCTACCTTGTAATTTCTGGGTGTAACTCCGACCAACAATGACACAAATGGCAGGAAAGAACAAGCCTGGGATGCTGGTTTAAAAACACAGATGTCTCCAGGACCCTTGTGTCACCTGGCAAAAAATACAAACTCCAATAGCTATAAAGACCAAGACTAGGAAAAAGAGATGGGGTTGAATGGGACACTCTGGCCAATATTTCTGGACAGTGAATAAGCCAGCTGCAGAATGCTGGGCAAGGAGCCAGGCATGTGCGTGAGGGGGTGGGGCGAGGGTTAGGGGAGTGCTCCGAACCAGACTGCAGCAGGGAGTTCTGAACATCCTTGTGAAATCCCTAGGCAGTGGGCCTGATGTTTGAAGAAGTGGGACAGAGAGGATCTTGTATTGGTCAGAACTTGGCTCTGAGTCACAATCAGCTGTGCTCTGTAACAATCACCGCCTCAGGCCATTGTGCAAAGCAGGCTGGATGCCACCAGGACCCCACACCTCTGCAGGAAGCTGGAGACAGCTGGAGACAGCTGCTAAGGCACCTGCCCATGCTGTGCTCTACCTTACCATTCACCTGGTCTGGCTATGTGTGGGGCAAAACCTAGGGGTGGGCTGGGGAGATAGCTTAGCTCTCTAAGCGCCTGCCTGGCAAGCACAGGGACCAGGTTTGATCCCGGGCACCACATGCAGTGCTGGCCCTACCCCAGGAGTGCTGAGATGGCCACCAAAACCCAGCATGGTGGCACACACCTGTAATCCCATTGCTGGGGAGGCTGAAACAGGAGGATACTACAAGTCTCACCTGCATCATGAGACCTGTACCAAATTGATAAGAAAAAAAAAAAAAACAAACCCAAAAACCTAGTGGGATGCTCCCCAGGGAAAAGCACTGTGTTCTTTCTGTTTCAAACACAAAAGGCAGCTGTGCAGTCATCACAGTTTATTCTTGAGACAATGCTGAGCCCTTGTGACTGTGAGTTATAGCACTGCCAGGAACGGGAGGCCTGGGTGACTAGGGGACCTCACCAGAGAGGACCTGGCAGCTCTGAGGAAGGCATGTGTTGAAGGGTGGCTCCTCTGTCCCCTACCAATGACAAGTCCATCTGCAACATGACAATGTAACTTTATTTAGCAAAAATCATAGGAGATCTGATGAGAGATCTTGAGAGGAGATCACCTTGCACAGGTGGGCTCTAAGAGTGGTGATCAGTGTGGAAGACCTGAGAAGAGACCACAGGAGAACGGAGGCTGGTGTAGGGGTACCCCAAAGACACTGGAGCCCCCAGAAGCCAGGAGAGGCGTGGACAAATTTTCCTTCCATATTTCATGAAGGAGCCTTGCTGCATCTTGATTTCGGACTTGTGGTTACCAGAACCGAGCTCCACACCCAGCCTGTCCCTGCCTTGCTGTGCCACCTCAGGTAAGTCACCTGTCCACCATTCGGTTTTGCATCTGTATGGGAGGTTTAAAAACCTCCAACACAGTTGCACAAAATGCACTGAAGGAAATGTGGTGCATGGTGTTGAGTGGCCCCTTCATTTGCCATTTCTATCTTGATCAGACACGGAGGAAGGAGAAGGAGAGGGGACAAAGGGAAGACAGACACAGGGGTTCTACACGGAAGCCAAGCCATGGACGGAGGCAGGACTGCGCAGGGGGTGGAAGTGGGCTGGGAGGGAGAGCACGCTACAGTAAAAGTCTGGTTCGAAGTATCAGAAAAAACCAAGAGAAGCCAGTGGGCAGGACTCGTGCGTCTGTGCTTGTCACTGTAAGGACGCACCCAGCAGAACTCAGACGTGGCGTGCCTTAAGCCTTACTAAAGGCATCACGCTGCGCGGGCATCAGCAGAAAGAAGCACTGGCCTGGAAGGAACCAGCCTTTTTCTCTCTAGTACTCCTCTCACCACCCAGCCCCATGGGCAGTGCTAGGCCTCAGACACTAGAACATGAAGATGCATTCGGGTCTCACATAATCCCACGTGTGGACACCCACAAAGCCTCAGGTGCCGCTGTGTGGCAGTCTCCACACCCAATGCCCTTATTCCTCAATGGTGACATTCTGGAAGCAACAAGAGATAAAGCTGATGACCACTAAGATAGAGTAACTAGTAAAGATGAGAAATGACAATTTTCACAGCTTTGTGACTTTCGGATAAGCCTCCCTCTGGGAAGTGTTGGACCTGGGGCATGAGAAGGGAATCCCAACAGATGAAACCCGTGGCAGGCTCAGCCAGGGTGGGTATGTTAACACAGCTCTTAGGAATATGGGGTCTTCAGAAGCTTCCCAGATGCCCCTACCACATCTCAGAGCAATAGCAGATGGGCAGGGCTGGAAGCAGCTGGGATGGTCCAGGTCTGAACCATGAAGCCACAAGCCTGCTTGAAATCCTTCTGCTCTGCAGGCTTCCACCTGGGGCCAGGGCTGGGGCTGGGGCTGGGGCTGGGGCTGGAGGTGGGGATAGTTGCCAATGTAATCCCCAGACAAATAGATAATGCTGGGACTCTTAAAACTTGTACCAAATGCAATTTTCCAATACTGAGAACAACTTATTCCTACTACTGGCATCTGCACCAAAACACCATCCAATTGTTCACAGTCTTTGGACACTGGGCTGCTGGGGTCATTAGAGGCTCTTCTGGACATCCCCTATTCTACTGTTTATGAAGTGTCAAGGGCCACCTGCTGAAGGATGACATACATCATATGCCAAAGGAGGCCAGGCCTCAGGAAGGCCCACAGCTCTGATCACAGACACGGAACAGCCATGACTCTTGCAAATTCCACCCTCCTTTGAGCTGCAGAATAGCTCTGTGGGGTGGATGGGACAGGACAGGGCGTGTCATGCTCACCCTCCTGTTAGTGCTGATAAGAAGGGCTGTTTACAAAACAAAGATCAAGGGTTTTGATCCACACACCCCAGTGGATTGCCCCAGCGTTCACAAGATGGAGCCGTAGGAGCAGCACCAGGATCAAACCCTTGTCTGTTCTGGCTTTCATGTTCAGTTCCTCCCACCAAAACCTGCCAGCTCCCCCTCATGGGGAAACTGAGAACAGGGAACAGAAGGGTCTTCCTTGAGGTCTTGTGACAAGCACAAACAACAGAATCAGGCCTACATCGCAGCACCATGGATCCAAAACCACAGCTGTCTTTTGGGGGCGAGAACTGAAGCTCTTAACTTCAACACAGAGCAATATCAACTGAAAGCACCCGTATGAATTCCCTACCACTTAGCCAACTGGGGCTTCTAATCACCAAAACCTCGATGCTTTCAGTTCAGAAGTCACTCCTAACAGATTAGACACCTGCTACGTTCCAGGCACTCTGTCCTATTATGCTCTAGAAAAACACATATGATGCCAGTCCAGGTAGCGCTCCTGGAAAAAATGGCATTTACAACATTAAGTCAGGAGGCCAGTTTCCTGCAATCCAGATGCCCTGGCAGTGGCTGGGCACTGCAATCACCCGGATTTAAAACATCCAATGTCTGTGGCCCATCCCCAGTGCTTGTGATTTCAATGGTACGGCCTGAGCATGGGGATTTTTAAACAGGAGAGCTATTTGATATGCCTTAATTATGAAAATGAAGTATTTCTTTTTCAGTCACAAGAGACTACTTGCTCCTTTTCCAAGTTGACATGATACAACTTGTGATAACCAAGAACATAATCCACTCCAAAAATATATAAACTGCCTCAAGAGGAGAAACCTGTGGTGATGGAATTATAATCAAGCAGTAAATCTTTCCCAGGGTTTTCTGGAGCAGATGCACAAGGCTGACTAGGAAGTATCTTGGGGTAATAGTAAACAAGCAAACAACAAAACCCAGAAACTTTAAAACTACTCTATTATTTTCTGTCAAATAGTTCTAGGAAGACCTGAGAAAAATACTTGAATAGGACAGCTGACCCTCACCCTTCGTGACTCATGAGCAAGCAGGCTGCTCCCGAATCTGTCAACGGCCAACTGGAAGGTTGGCCACACTTTCCGGAAGGCCAACGAGCTTCCTGAGAATGCCCTGGACTGAGCAAAGCAAGAGGCAGCGAGACAGACTGCAGTCCAGCTGTCTCAGGAACTCTTTCTACCGCAGCCCAAGCAAGGAAGGAAAGGGCCAGCTCTCCACAGGACTCCACGGTCTTAACTGTTCACAGAGAGCTGCAGTGGAGCTGAGAAGCCGTTCCACACACACAAGGCCCCTGCCTCCTCCAACACCTCGCTCCCACCCCAGTTTTCTTAGGCTGTCATTCCCAGGGTAATGCAGCAAGAGTTGTAGGGGGGTAAGGCCAACCGAGGCACCCTGGAGAAGGCCCGGTCAGGGGAACTTACGGGGGGTTGTCGCATTTCCTCTGCCGGAAGCGCGCTCCCGTGCCACACGTCCGGCTGCACATGCTCCAGCTGCCCCACGGGCTCCAGTCTCCGTCCACGTGTTCCGGGATGGGAGTCTTGCCCACACACTCCCCTCCTCGACACCACTGCAACACAGCGGGGCGGCCGGGGCACTGAGCGGAGCTGCTCTGTCCCAAGGGCCGATTCCCTCTGCCATTTTAAAATAAGATTTGCCTAAAAGTAGATTATTTGGAGATAGGTCTATTTGCTAATCTGCTGACATTCCTTACTTCCTGACACCTACGGCCCACTGGGCTCTGGATTTTACCCTAAACCTCCATGTGGAATATGCCCTGTTGGGGTTTTCAAAATTCTCAGCAGAAGGATGAATCCACGTGACTGGTGGAGAACCTGAAGTTTCTACGAACTGCTCACGGTCAAGTGACAGTGTTTCCAGGTCTGGAGCTCAGAGCTGCAGGGAGGGGCTTGGCGCCTAGACGTGACCCAGGGAGCTCCTTCTGGGTGACCTCTGCTTTTTGTGAGGATAAAAGGAAGCCAACCTCTGGATCTTCCCAAGTGTGGGGCACAGGGGTTTGCAATCAGGAGCCAGCTAGAATCTCCTTTCCTTCTTAACTCCTTCATGGTGCGCAAGAGGACTGTGGAGAATGCTGTGTGGCTGCTGTCCCGACAAGCTCCCCTTGCCAACTCTTAGGATCGCTCCCATCTGCAAGGATGGCTCGCTGTCCTGACATCTAGTTAGAATTGGACAAAACACTTCTCCTTAGATTCATTTTATGATAGCCTTTTGTGCATTGCATGCAGAATTGGTTTTTCATTTAAAATGTACTGATTAAAATTTCTTCCTTTATTTAAATTTGTTCATGTGACAAAAGAAGTTAATCTGACACATTAAGAATGATTCTTGGGGCCGGGGAGATGGCTCAATGGAATAAGCGCTTGCTTGGCAAGCACAAGGGCCTGAGTTCAATCCCCAGTTCCGCCAACAAAAAAAGAATGATTCTTGTATCTAATTCCCCATAATGAATGTGATCATTATGTATACCTCAAATGTACCAGTAAACTGAATTAATTAAAAAATGATTCTTGTATCTTTATAAAAAAATAGGTGCGGAAGGTCCCCGTGTCATGGAGTCCCACGGGCTCCATGCCCATTTCCACAGGGCCCTGGGGATGTTCAGGGCTTCTGAGCAGGGTGCATGCTGGCTTTCAGCAGGACAGGTGCCCAGGGCCTCTAGGTGGTGTCTGGTGCTGCACGGGTGGCGGGAGCCTGGGGGTTACCTTGTCTGCCCCACACTCGGTGCCATCCAGGGGAGGGTCCAGCTTGGTCTTGCAGGACGTATCTCCTTCTACCAGGCACCACAGTCCAGCACACATCAGATGCTGCAGGACAAGGGAAGGAACCATGACTGCCAAGAACACTCGTGGGCACACGGTCACAGATGGGACAGGGGCTGGGAGGGGATTTGTGTTTAGCTTTGCAATTGGAGGTGCAGGAAGAGGGAGGGTGGGGTGCAGAGTCCGGATGCCCGCATGACAAGGACACCATTTCACTTGGTTCATTTGGAACAATGAAGTCCATGCATCGGCTCTTCAGAGGGCTTATCTTATAGGACTGAATTGAGCTCATCCAGCATCTAGCACTAAAGGCCTAGGAGGAGACAGGATAAGAGTCCCTGTTCCTGGGAGCTACTAACAAACAGCTCCGTTCCATTCATGTAGCCAAGGAGGGAGGGACATGGCTGTAAGGAGGTGTACAAGACACGGGTCTATTCCAACCCCATGGGAGAAGGCTTGTTGGGAGAGGCAGCTCTGCAGCGCAGAGGGTGCGCACCCTTCGTGAGGCCTGGGGATGCGATCTCAAAGGGCAGTGAAGGGCTCAGCCCACACAGGGTCACTACAGCAGCATTCCATCCTGCCTGCCAGGTTTCGAGCCCAGCTGTGCATAATGTCTTACAGTATTTCACTTAGAGAATGTCGCAATGTTCATCAATGTACAAGTAAAAGAATTCCCCTTATAATAGGAATAGGCGTGAAAAAAACCCACACAGACTCCCAACTGTATTAATAAGAAACTTGGATATGAAAAAGTGCTTAGAATGCGACACTTATCAAAAGCCTGAGGGAGAGACGTTGCCGGAGTCCTCCTCCGACACCCCCGAAGGATGTGTGTGTGGACAGAACTGTCAGCCGTCACAGTGGGAGCTGGATGAGCCCCACCGGCTTGGGGAGATGACTCTGAGGCAGACTCTGCACATTCATTCAAAGGGTCCTAGCAGGCTGGTCCCTGTGGCCCACGACAGCCACCTAGCCATCAGGGCACCTTTCTTGGCTCCTTCCCTGGGACCGCCCTCTCACAGTATTTCCTGGGATTGCTTCCCAGATAAACTACTTGCACCCAAATCCTTGCCTCGTGGCCTGACAATTGGAAACAGATGTACTTAAGGGTCTTTTAAAGGCACAGGGCTTCCTGGATGCCAAACCCAATCATGGTTTCAAGGCCTGAGCTGCAACAGGGCAATCTCAGTGCCAGGGCGTGGGCAGAGGAGCAGCTGGTGCCCTTGGGGTGAGATGAAGGTGGAGGAGGCCTCCTGTATGGCACGGCGCTGTCTCTTCGGGGCTGGCCAAGGCTGTTCTGTGCTGTTTGCACGGCTGCTGCTCCAAGAGATCTCAAACATCTGCACAGAATAGACACGCAACCATTCTGTCTACAGTCGAAGAATGTTTAGAGGTCTAGGAGACAAAAAATAAAGCTGAGAAAAAGAAGGAACACAGAGCTGCAGGGTGCTTTTAAAATGAGCTAAGCCCACAGCTTCCTCATGTTTTAGGTATGAAGAAACCGACTTGTGCCCCTCAAGAAGCTGATGATTCAAGTGGCATATTGGGTGTGTGAGTTCCGTAGAGTCTACATGTTCCCACTGTTGTTCAACTCGCCGTGGAATGGCAAAGGGCGAGAGCAGTGATGCCGCACAGCTGATCCTGAAAACGCTGGCTGCCCCTCATTAAATTCTATATTCCTTGCTCATTGACCTGACATTGCTTTGAGAGGGTTAGATCTATGCAAGGACGTGTGTTCAGGAGGCAGGGCTGACCAGGAGGGGGAGTGATGAGGTAGGAACGCCTGGGGGTAGGAGAACAGCCACATCAGGAGTGAAGAAGACGGTGGTGTGAACTATTTCTTATGCACTTGATAGATAGTGCTTTCTTTTAAAACTGTTCTAATCATCAAAGAGAAGGGGAATGCGGTTTGGTAGAGATTTCTTCAGCAATGCAAAAGGTACACAAAGGAAATATTAATGAATTATGATATATTAAAATTAGTAGCGTCTGTTTATCAAAAGACAACTGCAGGAAAATAAGAAAAGATATTTCAGTACCTGGGGAAAACATTCATGACATATAACCAGCAAGACGTTTTTATCTAGAATACATTAAATAACCAAAACAAACAAAACCTCATGTAGTTAAAATAAGATAAGACCAAGGAGAAAAATGGGCAAACGAACAGATATTTCATAAAAGAGGATATTTAAATGGCCAGTAAACATGACACTGCAGCCAATCTGTTTTGTCATCAGAGAAAGATAAGATCACAACCATCCATCCATCCATCCAATTATCTCTGCACACCTCCAGAAGGGCTAGAATGAAAACTATGGAGAATTCCAAGTATTGACAAGGATGTGGCCCAAAAGAAACTCTTGTGTACTGATGGAAAAATTCTAATTTAGTTCAACTACTTTGGAAAGCTCTTCGGATGTGTTCATTGAAATTGAAGACGAGCATTCTAATATCTAGCAATCCTAATACTAAATATGTCCTGAAAGGAAATCTGTGTATGTGTCCCTCAAAGGTGTTGTCAAGAATGTTCATTCCAGCAATATCTGTCATAGTTCCAATGTGAAATACCACCCAAATGCCCATCAACATCAGAAGAGATATATTACTGCATATCAGAAAATGAAATAATGTGTGATTTCATTCATATGAAGTTCAGACAAAACTATGGTGTTGAGAGTCAGGGTAGTGCTCACGTTGCATTCAGTTTAAAACCAAAGAAAAGGGGGATGAACAGACAAGAGATTTTAGAAATGTGGCCTCTGACCCAGGCTTGGCCACCAGCTTTGTCCTGTGTGCCCAAGCCTAGTAGTCACTCTGGCTGAGATTCATAGTCACTAATGGACAAGTGGGATGGATTCCATGACTGTCTGCTGCTTTTATTTCTTCTAGATTGACAGTTTGCATTCCTGTTATTCTTTACAAATGACAAAGCACCCTAATTCCTATCATCCTGATTATCACAACAGCCCTGGGAGGCAATCTGGTGGACAAAGAGCCCACGCTGGGCCAGAAGCACAGGCCTCCTGAAGAAGAGAACTGACATAATGCGAGACAAAGGGTATTTGAATATGAATTCAAGACCCTGTCCTGAAATGAAAGATTTTGGTTTCAGATTGAAAGGCAAAGTCTTGTTCCAAGACAAATGGCAAAGAGCCACTAACCAAGATGCATGTCCGGATAAAGTTATTATATTTCAAAGATAAAGGAAAAAACCCTTTGGGCAGCCAGGAAAGTAGATCAAGTTTCAGGTAACGGGAAAAGACACCAGGCTGCTCACAGGCATCTCTGCAGCATCAATTGCCCTGAGGTGGCAGAAGATGGGCTAGCGACAGAAGGAAAGATCATGTGACCCAAGAAGTTCAGATAAACCTAACATCTCCAAGCTGGGAAACTAAAATCTGGAATGCTCAAAAATCTACAATTTCTTGGGCTACAACATGACAGTACAAGTAGAAAATTCCATGCCTGACTTCATGTGACAGATTGAAGTCAAGACATAGAGGCACACTGAAAATACTGTGTGAAATTGCCTTCAGGCTATGTGTGTAAGGTACATATGAAACACAAATGAATTTCATGTTTAGACTTGGGTTTCACCCCCATGACATCTCCTTCATGTCAAATATTCCCTAATCCTCTTCCCCATGAACAATCCAAAATCTGTAGCAAGCATTTCAAATATTTCATAAAAAGCACTCTCAGCTTGTATCAACTAAACTATTACTCAAGTATTTTGGTAACTGAAAATATTTTTGAACATGCAAATGCTTGGATCCTCTGTAGAGAAAATATCAAATGAATTTCAGTTAACTAAAAACTAGCTGGAGAACCCATGGGAAAGTTCTAGCAGTAAGAACAATCCAAGTATTCAAATTGAAACCCCCTGGGGGACTGGAGTTAGTGAACAGAATGCACACACAGAAGGGTAGGGAAGAGATGGGAGAATGAACCGATTGGGAAACTAGGTGGGATGTGGTAGGATGTGAACCGAAGGAAGTGCCCTATGTGTCTATCCCGATTTCTCTATCTTCTCTAGCTGGGAGAAGAGAAAAATAAAACATAGATTTAAAAAAAAAAAAAAAAAGCTGCGGAGAGCTTTTAAAGGTAAAAAGATAATCACTGGGAAAAGTCATAAAACTGCAATGGAGGGGAGGGAAGATGGGGCTAGCAGGTGGAGATAGTTATGCTTTGTCGGGCTCAGGAAGGTGGGCTCCAGAGGGTACCCTGAGGAGGAGGCTAAGGGGTGGAGGCATTCCTGCTTCCATGAGAGGGGCAGCCCACATGCTCTGTGGGATGCAGGACTGCTCCTCCATGGCCCTATGGCAGGGCACTTAATAAAACAGAATTTTTGTTGCTGAGCTCACCAGAAATAGAGGAAATAGCCAAGGAAGCAGTTATAAAATACCCACAATTTTTATTTACCCATACATTCAAACACAGAGAAATCTGTGCTGAACACACAAGAGGGCTGGGTTCTCCTGAGGACAGGCGATGGGCTTGATACTGCAATAAGTCAGGTCAGAAGGTCTAGCTGAGACCCCCAGGACAAGCTCTCAAACCGGAAAGGATTTTTACCTACTCTGGCAAAGCGAGCGGCAGCCAAGCCCCTGGCTTTGGATGAGGCAAATGTAAGAAGCAAAGTAATGGCATTCAGACGCTCAGGATTTCACAGATCCGCTCAGTACAGGGTAAAACTCACAATCAAACAAACATTAGTGACAGGCAAAGGGACCACAAACAAGGGGTTCCAACTGCCCAGGTGTTTGGGGGATGAAATGATCAGAGCAGAATGTCTCATAGCTACACAATGTTCAAAGGCACAGAGGATGAGATTGCATAGACAAGTGAGCAGCGAGACACTATGGAATACAGAGGGAGACAAACATTCAAAAATTAATTGTTGAAAGAATGAATGCATTGTGATGAGAGAACTGGTGACTAGAAAGTAGAGTGAAAGAAATGACACAGAAAGTAGCCTGAACAAAAAGAGAGGGACACATATACAATGGAGAAGGGAGAGGGAGGCCCACACAGCAAATGCTGGTGCATGTGCCCCAGAAAGAGAGAGCAGAAAGAGAGGGACAGACGCAAGAATGGAGAAGACAGCAGCAGTCAGGCAGCACAGACCACGTTGGACAAAGAGGTTCTCTACTGAGGCGGAGGAGGAGGCAACCTTCCAGTATGGCCTTTGCCATCTCTGTTTCTTGCTATTGTTCAGGACCTTGGGTTACATCCTCCCTTCCAGCAGGGCTAACAACTATTGACTTAGCTCCCTCATCTTAAGACTATTAAAATTAATTATTTTATTTTCAAGAGAAAAGAATAATAAAAATGATGATATAGAATTTTAATTTTCTGGGTGTCTGTTTCGGCATTTAGGTATTGGGAATTGAACTCAGGACCTTGCCAGGCAGGCACTATGTCCCCAAGCTAAATATCCTTGACTCTGACAGCTTTTCAAAATGGCATGATAGGAGATGAACAATATAATGTATATTGTTATCTTGAAAGTAGTTGCTCAGATTATGAGATATAGGCATGAAAAACTGATCATTCAATATAAGCACAAACCATTCTTTTCAATGAACCAGTAGAAATCAGTAATATAATTAAAATCTTAGTTATCATGTTTGTGTGTGTGTATATGTGTGGGGGTATTTTTTTCCCTTCCTTCTTTTCTCCTTTCCCCCATCCGGGATGTAAGAACACTTAAATTTTGTTTTATTTTTGGCAGTACCGGAGATTGAACTCAGGACCTTACACTCGCCAGGGAAGTGCTTATTCTCCTGACCTATCTCCCTGGCCTTATACTTAAATTTTAAAACACATGAACTATCGATAAATTGAAAATTTGTGTAAACTTGTCTTTGACTACAGCTCAGAATTGTAGCAGCCCAGCTGGTGGCATGGCAGACAGCCCTTCTTCATGGTCTAGAGCTTCTTGTAAGCCTGTTGAAGAGGGTGGCTAGCTCAGACATCTTCCCTTTAGGTACTTATGGTGTAGATGCATGAGATGCTCTTTTTTAGCCAGGAAGGAATATACCCTACTGGAAATCTCAGGTATATGAAGGCACTAAAGAAACTAGAGAGATTGAAGTTGGCTACAATGTCTTGCTTACTTCAAAGCAATGATGCTGACCTGGTAACTTCTCACCAGAATGCTTTCTAAAGCATGTCACCTTCAGTTCAGGATTCGCCTTCATCATGATCATTTTCATCATTCTCTTGCTCCTCTTCTTCCCTCTTCTCTTCTTTGAGCACTCTGAGGTATCTACCAGCTAAAAGCGTTCTTTGATAATAATCTGCAAGAAACTCAAAGGTTTCCTTTGAGTTTTCCAGCTCCTTCGAAGTATGTTATAACCACTGTAAGTCCCTGCTCTTCCTCTTGCATGCCTGCAGGAAGACATAGCTAGATATTCAACAAAGAATTCCAGGCCTCTGGGATGGTACTGGACAGTTTTCATGATGACAGCACTGAGACAGGCGCTCTGACATGAAGCCATAGCTTCCTGTGTTTGTCTTTACTGACAATTATATCCACCATCTTTCCACCCTTATCATTTGCTTTTAATCCATAAAATCCAGCAAAAATGATAAAAAGTCATATCCATGTTGAAGTTGTCAAAGACTATGATTTCTGTCTCCCTAGGAAACTCCGTGTTACTTCTTTGGCTTGTCTACTTTGCTTACACAAGCTGTCACATTAGAAAGGGCCATGTGGCAAGGAGCTGGGGACACCTGGGACCAAGAAGCTAGCAGGAAACAGATCGTTGGTCCAAGGACCTTCAGGGAATGGAGTGTGGCCAATGACTGCCAAGTGAGCTTGGAAACGAATCCTCCTTTCACGTAAGGCTGCAGAGTTGGAGCCAGCACCCTCGTCCTGTGAGGACCCAGTTAAGCCACACACACACATCCCCAGTGCACAGTGCCTGAGCGGTAATAAGAACACACTGTTTTAACCCAGTACATTTTGTACTCATTTGTTAGGTGGGAATAGAGAACACAGCATATATATGTCAAGAAGAAAGTTCACAGAAAAAAGAACACACTGGCTTTTTAGAACATGCAAAAAGGCTCAAACTTGTTAGCGAAACAAATGCAATTCTAACTGCAATGGACTTCTTTATTAAACACTCAGACTGGAAAACTCAGAAAGACCAGGTACAGATTAAAGTGCCTGCAAGCAGGCTCAGAGCCTAGGGGTTTGATCCCTGGATCTGCTGTGCTGGCCCCACCCCCAGGGCATGCTGAATGGGCAATTGAGACTGGGAGTGCTGGCACGCGCCTGTAATCCCAGCTGTTGGGAGGCTGCAAACAGGCGGATCAGTATGAGTCTGATCTAGTAGTGAGACCCTGAACACCCTGTAGACCCTTCCTTAAAATATAAATAAATAAATAAAGACCAGGTAAAGATGTAGGAAAACAGGCACTTCTCTATACTGCCATGAAATGTGTCAGATACACCTTTTCGGAGATCAACTAGGAAAATCTATAAATAACTGATACAAATACATGATTTTGTTTAAAGATGGGAAAAGCCAAGTAAGACACTGGTTACTGCAAAGGGTGACTAAAAAGGGTAATGAGAATCTTCTAGAACTACAAAAATATTGTTTCTTAATGTGTTGCTCATACCTGGTTTTTGAAAAATGCGACTGCACACTTAGGTTTTGTGCACTTTTCTGTATGTTTCATGTTGTGCTGTACGTGAGTAAAACTACAAAAATTACATGCACAAAAAGATTTTTTAACCCACCCCTAGCTAGTTATCCTATAGGTCAGTTACTCTCCATTTGACCCTCCCCCCAAAATGACATTTGGCCATGTCTGAGACAGTTTTTGGTTATCACAAGTAGGCCCGAAGTAGGTAAAAGGATGTTGCTAAATACCTTCCAGCGCACAAGACAGTCCCCATAACAAAGAATTAACCAGCCTAATGTGTGAATAGTAGTTAGGTTGGGTAATCCTGCAACAGATAAACTCAGCAGTAATGACAACAGGGAAAAATAGTAAGCTGTGCTGGAGAATCCTGCGAGACAGTACCTTGCTTAGCTAGGTGACTGAAGTTAACATCACCAGTCATATGACATACTAACCACATCACTTCAGTGACATCCTTCCTGATAATGCATACCCACAATCTAGTTATAAGGAAACATCAGACAAAATCAAATATGAAATAAATGATCAAAACTCTCTATAAGTGTCAAGATCGTAAAGGACAAGGAAAGACTGAGAACCATCACAGATGGGAGAAGACTAAGAAGACATCAAAGTGCAACACGAGACCTGAGATTAGGCTTTCACACAGAAAAAGGACATCAGTGAGAAAACTGGTGAAATTAGTGTTTTTTAGTTAATGGAACTGTACCAAGGTTAATTTCCTGTTTCTTAGGCTTTTTAAATTGTCAAAGAAATGATATAACTTTATGGAGATGCCATATGGTATTTCACTGAGGATACACCTATAATCTTCAAGTGGGGAAGCATATCTATCTCTTCACATATTTACCATTTCTTCATGAATTTCCTCATTTTATAACAATTTCTATGATTATGGACAATGTTAACATAAGGAGGAAGTGGGGTGAACAGTACCCACTACATTTGCCACTCTCGCGGGCTAAAATGATCTCACATTAAAAGGTAAAATATAACACAATTTACAGTAAGGAAAATTAAGAAGACAAGGCAACTCTATTTAGACTAGTACTATATAGAGTACTAGTACTCTAAATAGAGTAGTAAATAGAGTACTCCAAGACACACTGTTAAGAGAAAAAAGGCAGTATTCACAATGGTATGGTAGTATACTAATATTTATAGAAAAAAGGAAAATATGCAAATATTTGTATTTTAGATTTTGTACTTTGCACATACATATTGATTGCTCAGAAAATGAATAATGCCAATAAATCACACTGATAACCAACCATCCAAATAAGGATGGACTTTACTACACAGTAGTTTGGGTCTAAAATGGATTTAGGGGTCCATGTGGTAAAGGCTGAGCCCGCAGCTTGGTGCTTCTGGGAGGTGGTAGAACCTTTCCGAGGTGGGCCTAGTGAAGGTCTGCTGGGTACTGGGGGTGTGCCCTGGAAGGAGATAGTGGGACCTCTATTTGCTTCCCCTTTCCCTTTGCTTCCTGCCCACCGAGAGAGAAGCAGATTGCTCTGTCCTGTGCTCCTGCCATGATGCGCTGCCACAGGCTTGGCAGCAATGCCACCAGGCCATGCCCTGAGCCATAAGCCAAAAGGAACTCTTTGCAGGTCAGTTGTCCTGAGTCTTTTGTTACAGTATCACAGAGCTAACAGTCTTGAATTATTTGGTACTCATAATGCCTATTTACTAGGTACTGGTAGGATGAACTAAAAACCGACCTTGGCTTCTCCAGAGCACACTGCTTAGCTTGCTCTTCCACACCACTGCCTCTGTAAGTCTTCCTCTCGCCTCTGAACAAACATGATCGCTTCTTCCAGGTCTTCTTGATGACAGAATCATGTTCAACAGAGCTTATAAATCTAAAGCATAGACAGCACTCAGAGCAGCACTTCTACCCCTCAGGAATGCCCTCAGCTAAGAGCCCTGCGTCTGTCACCGCCAGCCAGTCGCTACTTTGACTCCCATCTTCTCCTCTCCCCCATGCCTCCATGTACCCCTGTCCAACCAGCACCAGACAGCACCTCTGCGCCCTTACACGGGCCCCTCCTCGGGCCCCACAGGCTCCTCCCTGCCCCTTTTAGGGGCCTCTATCCTGTGCCTATGTGAGCTACAACCTCACTGGTTCTGCTGGGGAACAGTTCCACATGTGTTGCCTGATGCGCCCTGAACTCTGCACTCCCAAGAAGTCTCCTGAACTTTATCTTATCAGTGGGCACACGGCCCCCACAGCATATACGCCTCACCAAAAAGACACCCTGAATGCGCCAATGAGCAAACAGATGAATATATTCACAAGCAAAGCAATGCCGGGCTTCTACAGCACAAGACAAAAGCCAACATGCTCTAAGCCCTGACCAAACGCAGGCTCTCATTACGCACCCTAGTCTTGTGAGAAAGGCACCATGCTATTCTGCAGGTGAGGAAACAGAGTTAAGAGACTCGGCGAGGCTGTGGAGTTAGGACCTATTCTGACCCCGGGATACATCCTCCCTCCCACAGGTTATGCCGCCTTCCTAGCATTCCTGCTTCCCTTCCTGCTTCTTGTTCTGAGACCATGTGTTCTGTCAGACCCATGCACAAGCACACAGCATTTCTCTTCTGTATAGCAGAACACAGAGCTCCTTGCCAAGCTCTAGACCGCGCCCTGCTTCTGGGCAGCTCTACAGGTTGAAGCTCCTTTATCCAAAAGGTTTGGAGCCAGATTTTTGCTTCTGATTTAGGAGTTTCTCGCACTTTGGAATGTTTGCATAGACTATTTGTTGGGGACTCTAAGCCCAGAAATCCAAATCCAAAATCAGAAGACCTTTGAGCATTAAAATGGGTTAATGATATGGGCTGCTGGTCAGCATGGGCTTCCATAAAGTGTGGTGCCTTAGAACAGGCTAGAAAGAGATAAAAGGAAACTCATTCATCCCAAATCAGGATCGGGGGTGCCCAGACTCCCCCAGTCCTCATCCCCTGTCACCTTGAGAGCGCTGAATCCTAACTACTAGACCACCAGGGAGCATCTGTCATGGACCTTGAACTGGAGCTGAAAATGACTGATCTGTGCAAATACAGGAAATTGACACAGCCCTCTGGCTTGGTGCATGTCACTGCCTGAACTATGTTTAAGGTCTGGCTAATGACATATCCGGTCCAATGTGCCACACAGTGCTCCAAGGCGTTGTGCATATGAACCTAGCACTCAGCTTTCTTTCCAGGTACCATACAAATACAGGAAGGTCTGAGGGCCTCAGAAGAATGCCTCTCAACCACGCATGCACGCAAGCCTCGCCACATTTCTCCAACTGCTCATGGCCCTTTGCCCTTCTGGGGACTGTGAAGGTGACTGGCACGCTTTTGTGTCTTCCTTTCTGAATACCTACTGATCGAGAAAAGCTCCACCACAGAGCATGCTCCAAAAAGGGACCGTTATGTAAACTCTCTCAACAATGTGCTGCTGATAACACAAGCCAAAGGGAGACAAAATAAAACGCCCAGCACTGGATGAAATAGTGACTAATCCAAAGTTTCCACAAATACTACTGCAGTTTGAAGTCTTCCCCCGGGCCGGCTTGCCAGACCTGCTTTTGGAAAGTGTCTGGCATCCCAGGCATGGCTGCTTCTTCGTGTTCCTGAGGGTAGCAAAGACCCTCAGCTGGCTGGGGCTGGGGCTGGATGATGCTGGATGAAGGGAGGGGCCAAGCACCCAGCTGGCAGCGGCAACCAGAAATGAAAGATAACGCGCAACTTGAGTAGTCTAGGGAACTCTCCGAGAAGGCTGTCTACTGTAAACTTTCAAACGCTTCTGGAAAATCAGGGCCATCTGCTGCCAAAGTCCAACAGCTTCGAAAGGCTGCAGATGCTGGGCAGGAAGCTGAGACCCAGACAGGCAAGACAGTTTTCAGCTAGGCGTCCAACTCCCTGTATGACGGTACAGCCCAGTCTGTCTGAGAGGGGCAGGGCCAGGCAGGCTCCAGGACCTGTCAGCCGCTGCTCTGGCCAGGTCCACTGGCATTAAAGAGACAGATTTCATTTAGATCAGCAGTTTCCAACAAGGCTGAGTGTAAGAATCCTGGGTGAAGCTGTATAAAAAGACAAATACCTGAAATCCATGTGCTCAGCAACTTTAGGATAGGCTCTAAAGTGGGCACACCCCCTTCTAACGGTTTCTAGAGGAGAGTCTAATGATCTACAAGGTTAAGACAGGACTGACAACAGAAAGAAGATTTTTGTTCCCTGGAGGAATTTTGACACTTTCAGTTTTTTGGGGTGCCACAGGGATCTCTTGACACATCAAGATGACCAGAGCAGAGAAAGGATTTCCAAGCTTGGGACTGGGAGTTTGCCAAGAGACACTAGATGCTGATGAGCAAACCTGCGGCTTACAGGTTCCCGGGGTTCCAGGAGAAATGGAAAAAGACAGCACAGGGAAAAGTGGAGAAGACGCCTACCTTGATGGTCTGCTAAGCCATGTCTACTCCTCTCCCTCTGGTGCCAGGCAACAACGGTTATCGCTGGCATCCAAACTGTCCCCCAAAAAGCTCTGTGTTAAAAGGTTGGATGCTGATGGGCTTTTGGAAAGTAACTGGTTCCTGAGGCTCTGACTTGACCACAAGGGCCATAAACTGATGGCCCCGCCTTTCCTCTCCAGCCCTCTGCCCAGCGCCATCGGGTGAGCGGCTGCTCTTCACTAAGTCCTCATACGATGGCGCTCTCCCCTCATCTGGCCTCGCAGCAATGGGGCCAAGCAATCCTGGAAGACACCTCTGAAGCAGAGCAAGAATCAGTCTTTGTTCCTTTTAGTTGACCTTCTCAGGCACTCTGGTTATAGGAATGGCATGCTGAGTGACAGCCACGGTGGTACAGGAATAACGTCAGGAACACTTACTGTGTCTTGCTACGTACCGAGCACTGGAGTCCTTTAGCACTGCTAACTGACTCCCTTGATGCTATGATGTCCCCTTAGGGTTGCTTTTGCTATTTCTGCCAGCAGAAAGGATTTTCTTCCCAGGTACTGTTTTTCTGCATTTTGCAAACTAGAAAACGGAGGTGCAGAGACTGTGCAATGCATTCATGAAGCGGAGGCAGGATTGAAGCTAGAAAGGCCTAACGACCAAGACCACCCACTTCACCACTGTGCATATGGATTGCACCTCTGCCTGTTCTAAAGGCCAGGAGAGTTCCATGGAAAGAGGCAAAGGGGTGATTACTAGGATGAAAGGAACACATAAAACCCTCTGATGCCTGTGACCAACAGAGGCATTTGCCTTTGGTACTCAACAGTATTTTTTAAAAAAGCCCCACAGGCATGCCACAGTCCTTTGTGAATGCCATCTTGTGCTGGCACATGTGGGCTCGTGGCATCCTCAGCTAGCATGATCTCTCTGAGCACTGCCTCCCTTTGTACCTGGGGCAGCGTGCGTAGCTGGCCTACACTGCTGTGAGGTATTTAGGGCCGGCATGTGGGCAATCATTACATAGCCTCTTTTGACTGAGACGCTCCAGAGGCTTTGTGGAGAAATTCCTCTCATGTGGGGAAGGGCTACAGGACGTGGAACCTGTGAGGCAGGCAGGCAGGCAGGCAGGCAGCCTCACGGGCAGGATGTTACCCTAACTGCCCTTCACCCACTGGCCCCCTCCTTTGCACCGTCTCCAGTAGCACTGCCACATTCCTCCTTTCAGCTGACAATTCCTACATGAGGCCTTCCCACCCTGTTTTACCTGGCAGGATATCTGAGCTTAAATGCTCTGCAGCCTTGTTAAAGAGTCACTTTGCTGATGCAGGACAGGAGGAACTTGTAATCATAAAAAGGATTGATTGGGGTAATTGCATAAAGTTCATTTCCCCTTTCTAATAAATATTTACCATCCAGTGTTTATGACTTTTATGTTTGGACTTTCTTGAAATGCTTTAGTGAATTAAAAACATCACATTACCATTGGCTAAAAGAGGAGACAGCTGTATTTGCCAATAACTTCTACAACAAATGCCAGCTACTGATGCCAATTTTTTGTAGTTCGTATTTCCATAGACATCTTTGCGCCTTACAATAATAGCCTTCTACAGACAGACGCAAAAGATTCAGTGGGGATGGTATGGGGGCTCCAGAGTTCTAAACACTACAATGTATGGCATTACAAGTTTTCTCAGTCCTCTGGCATGAAATATTTAAGAAAGTGGCAATCTGCTTAGGATCTAAGGCCTCGGCTGCTCCCAAGACAACTGAAGGAATGTTCTTCCTTCACCATTTATACCCAACACCTGTGAGTAACGGGTTACTCCCTAATTTTAGTACAGTTGTGTCAAGAGAGTATACACTGACGTGTTGTCATAAGGAAGATCTGCACGTTGAAACTGTCCCCAAAGAAGAGCAAGAGCCCCAAGGGACAGGCGCTCTCACTACGGGCGGATGCCAGTCACTCCAGCACCTGCACTGGCCTTTGTGTGCCCTTCGACCCCGGTGGCACCTAGAATCCTCTCCCAGAGTGGGTCTGTAATTGCCTGATGACAAAATGCATCTGCTTACCAGGGAAAGAGTTCAACTGAAATATAGTTTTCTTTTCCTTTTTTTTTTTTTTTTTCCTTTTTTAGTATTTAGGACAAGGTGTACAGGGTCTCACTACTAGAGCGGGCTCGTAGTGATCCGCCTGTTTATAGCCTCCCAAGACCTGGGATTACAGGTGTGTGCCACCGCGCCCAGTCTCATTTGCCATCTCAGTGCACCCTGGGGGCGGGGCCAGCACGGCAGGCCAGGGGATCAAACTCCCGGCCCTGCGTCTAAGCAGACGCTGAATTATAGTTTTCAAAATAAAAATCCCTTAATGTGTAATATAGTAATTTTTTTTTTTTTTTTTTTTTTGTCAGCACATTACATGACAAGCCCTGGCCCTGGTCCTACCACCCACTTTACTGTAGAAGGAGTGGAGAGGGTACATGGCATTTCACAGTGTCAGCCACGACCGCTAGGCAGCTTGAGAGAATCTAGGATTCCTCATCTCAGCAACAATCACGATACCGTGAAGGCTGCTAGGTTTCCTGCCAACCCTCTTCACTGAAGGAAATACAACTTCAATTACAAGTTTGGGAAAAAGAAAGGTGAAATCATTTTCCTATCTCAGTTGGCAGTGCCGCTGGGTCTACCCCAGGATTTTAGTTGGGCTGCTTCCGGAGGGTCACAAAGATAGGGGGATGAGAACTGCGGCATTGTGAGCTAAGGCGGGCCCCTCGCAACCTCTGGGCAGGACAGTCTGGGCTTCTTTTTTAGCAGCAAAGGGCATGCTCCTCAGAAGAGATGGCAGGAGATGAAAATAGCGCACCTCTTGGGAGCGGGGTTTCATTATTGTATTTTGCACAATAGACATAAAGTTCCAACAATTCTGGGCACGCACAGCATGTACACGACGCCTCCTCGGTGCCTAGGTGTCTTTTCACCTAAGCTCCTTGCCAGCTTAGGGGCCAGCTAGCAAAGTTCCCATCCCAAGGTCACAGAGTCCAGGGCTTGACAACGGTCTCAATTCCCACGCAGGAATGTGGCTCTTAAGAGAGGCCTCCAGACTTTTGGCATTGCAATTCCATGGTATTTGTTCCCTTAAAAATCTCCTAGCTATGGGTGCTTCTGTTTTCTTTTTTACATCTACTAAGTAGGAGGAACCATGCCTGACCCTGTGAAAGTGCCGCCCGTAGTTCGGAGAATACTGCTGAGAGTCGGCAGCACAGATATTTCTGAAATAACTGAGATGCCCCGAGATGCTAGGACGTCATTCCTGTGACCACTGGCGGGAAGACTGCCTTGGAGCCTCAGGCAGGCCACTAACCGGGGCAGCATAGCGGGGACCCTGGTTTTTGGTGGAACACAGTGCAAATAACAAATACGCATTGACAATCCATCCTCACACACTCTAGTCCTTATACATTGAAGCCCAAGGACAGGCAGTGTGTGATTCATACTTCTTCCGTTGGCTTATCAGTTATAATGCTGCTGTGACACTAATGGGTTGTTTTATAGCTGATATTGCACTCCTCTCACTGATCACTGCCTTTATGTGGCATTTTACTGGCCCCCTCTTATCCATCGGAGCACTCTTTTTTGGGGCAAGGGGACCTGGAACTGAACTCAGGACTTTGTGCTTGCCAAGCAGGCACTGTGCCAGGGAGCTGTATCTCTGGTTCTGGGAAATATTCTAAGACTCCTAACGGACTCCTAAAACCACATACAATAGTACCAAACTTTACAATACTGTGTCTTCCCTACATACCTGTGATAAAATTTAATTTATACATTAGGCACAGAAGAATACTATATTAACAGAAATATCTACTAATAAAATAGAACAATTACACCAATGTCCTGGTAACAAGGTTATTTAACACTTGTTTATTTCTAGAATTTTCCATTTCATATCTTTGGACTGTGGTTGCCAATAAGTAACAGAATTCTCAGAGAGCCAAACTGTGCAGGAGGAGGGACTGCTGTATTCCATCTCATATTGTACTACAATAATCTTATATTATACTTCTATTTCTCCCTTTCTGGCCACTGTGTGAATATCATCCATTTTACTTTTACAAATGTGATAACCTAATCTACACGCTATTTTCTTTTCTTTTTCTTTCTTTCTTTTTAAATGCATTTGGTACAGGGTCTTACGATGCAGCTGGGACTCACAGTGATCCTCCCGTTTTTAGCCTCCCCACTGCTGGGATTACAGGCGTGCATGCGCTACCATGCCTGGACTCAGTTGCTGGCTCAGCGCGCCCTGGGGCAGGGCTGACATGGTATGTGTGACTGGGGATCGAACTCTGGTCCCTGCACTTGCCAAAGCAGGCACTTAGTCCACTGAGCTATCTTTCTGGCCCTATATTATTTTCTTTAGAAAATCTGTATTAGTTGTCTATTGCTTCTATGACAAATTACTACACACTCAGTTCTTTAACACAGATTTTTCTTACAGTGCTAGAGGTTCAGAAGTCCAAAATTACTCTCACTAGGCTTAAGTCAAGGTACCACCAGGGGCTGGCCAGATAGCTCAGCGGACAAAAGTGCCTGTTTAGGCAGAGTGCAGGACAGGGGCTTGATCCCTGGCAAGGCTGCCTGCCCCACCCCCAGGACACGTTGAGAAGGTCATTGAGATTGAGCGTGGTGGCACGCACCTGTAATCCCAGCACTTGGGAGGCTGAAAACAGGAGAATCACTACTAGTCAGATCTGTGTAGTAAGACCTTGTAGACCCTGAACTAAATACACAAGGGGGGGGCTGGGGGGTTAGTTCTGTGATACAGCATCTGCCCAGCAAGCATGAGGTCCCAAGTTCAATAGCTGATACTATCCCAAAAAGAAAAAATGTCCAAAAATGCTTTTCAAAAAAAAAAAAAAAAAGTTATCAGACTGAGTGTGGTGGTGCACATCTGTAATCCCAGCTCTTGGGAGGCTCTAAACAGGCAGATCACTACGAGTCTGATTTAGTAGTGAGACCCTGAACACCCTGTAGACCCTTCCCTAAAATACAAAAAAAAAAAAAAAAAAAGTATCACCAGGGCAGCTTCCTTCCTAATCCTATGAAGTGGCCCTGCTTTTTCTAGCTTCTGGAGGCTGCCTGCACTTCAAGGCTTTTGTCCCCTTCCTTTTGTCACTTAACCTGTTGCTTCTGTCACATCTCCTATTGCTCTGCTTTCCGTCTCTCTCATTTTTTTTCAAAATTTTACTGATAAACAGATAGCAATAAGACAGTTTCAAATCAAATCAGTAGTACAGTTTCAATAACTAAGACACTGCATATATTCTTCTTAGTGGTTAATTGCTGTACAAGATGCAGACTTGAGATCCTATTTACAAACACCATTAGAACAAATCACTCTATTCATTAAGAGAATGTAGCTATATATCTATCCTAACCACTTGGAATACACAGATACAAAATGGACATTCATCTGTATACCCCTTTTTTTCTGAGTTCCGTTATTTGAATATTATAGGTGTGTAAACTCAGCAAAATATTCTAAAAGAGCCCAGTAGCCCATAATAGCACTGGGTCTTCTGTTTAACTGGCAATGTCAGAAATTATTGACCTGAGTCCCCTACAGCTCAACATAACAGCATGGCTTTACTTCCTATATTTCGTCTTCATACTTTTCTACTGGATGGTTAAGACCAAGGCAAAGCAGGACCTATGCAACAAGAGTTGTAGCTTTTTGGTCTGAGAAGGTCAGTGAAATGCCCTCAGGATTTATCCTGAGATCCTGTACCTCTGATTGTAGAACCTTTGTCAGTGTCAGCCATGTGGATGAGTCACGGCCATTGCTTGGCCAATGTGCTCTCTGTGAAAGCCTGAGAGAGTGTTTTTTCTCCATGTGACTCTCCTCAGGCACATGCTACGTCATTGATCACTTTCCTCTTTGGCCCCATAATCTTCTTGATCAGAAAATTTGGGACACTACCGAGGTACATGTCTGTCTCTCTCATTAAAGATCCTTGGGAGCACATTTGGCAAAGCCAGATGATCCAGGAAAACTATCCCATCTCAAGATACACAAATTAGTCACACTTAAAAAAGTCCTTATTTTGGGCCATATAAGGTAACAGTCATAGGTTCTAGGGATTAGGACATAGAGAGTTCCCACAAGTATATACATTCGTCCTTTTGTTGTAAAACAATTAGGTAAGTGGTCAATATTTTTTTAAAGATGTTTAAATATACTTCAATATACCATGCATTTATACCCATGTAATTACTACATCCAGGGCTCTTCATTTCTTTTTGCAAATATGTATTTCCATCTACTGCCATTTTCTTTCTATAGAAAGGTTACGTTTAAAGTTTCTTATAGTGTAGGTCTGCTCGTAATGAAATTCTATGAGCTTTTGTATAGAACCCCCCCAAACAAAACAAAACAGAACAAAACTTGTTTTACATTTGTGTGGATTAACTAATGGCCAACTTGTACCACCCAGTTGAACTGACTTGGCATGGTGCTGGGTATGGATGGCCTGCCTGACGATTGTACCTGGCAACATAAAAAGAAAACTGGAGAGGAAGATGGTGCACTGCTGATTCTTCTGGAGAAGCCTGCCACTTGGCTTTTCCTGATATGAGCTTGGTTGTCTGTGTCACTGGAGGAGCTCAGGACCTCGTGGTTGCTGAGCATGGCTGCGGTTCTTTTCAGGGAGCTCTGGCCCTCATTGTGAGCATCACTTCCTGGCTCCAGTGCAGATCCGCAGCCTGCTGGCACAGACCCTTCATCCCACGGGCACAGGCTTTCTGCCTTCCACACCAACCTTTGGACCTTCCCAGTGCAGATCCTTGATACAGACTTGCACGAGCGTTGCTGGACTCACGTCGGACACTACCAGGGGTGCCAGGTCTTCAGCAGGACTGGTACAGGACATCACCATGGGACCCAGGCCCTCAGCTGCATTCCATGGGTTTCTAGTGTGTGGACGAATTTCTGGCTCTCTTCTGCATTTCAGTTTTTGGGTGAATATTATAAAGTAATCCTATGAATTATGTGTTCTGTTAAATCTGTTCCCCTGTAAACTCTGACTACAACATTTGTTTTTGGAAGATACTTTGGCTAAATATAGAACTGTAGGCTGACTAGCTTTTCTTTTAGTACTTTAAAGATATTGTTGTATTTTCATTAGTCTTATTATTTTTTTCTTTTTTTGAGACAGGATCTCCCTATCTAGTTCAGTCTGGCCTTGAACTCACAGCAATCCTCCTGCCTCAGCATCTCAAGTGCTGGAATTATAGGCATATGTCACCACACTAACTTCCACTTGTATTATTTCTAATGCAAAATGTCAAAGTAAAGATCATAGTGTCTATATATAACATCTTTTCTTATTTATTTATTTATTTATTTATTTATTTATTTTATTTATTTATTTTTGTGAGTGTGTGGCCAGCTCAGCCCACCTAGAGGCGGGGCTGGCTGGCATGTGGTGCTGGGGGATTGAACCGTGGTCCCTGTGCTTTGCTAAGCTTGTTCTAAGTAGGTGCTTTAGACCACTGAGCCATCTCACCAGCCCTATAACATCTTTTCTTCTCTGGCTTTTTAAAGATTTTCTTTCACTACCTTTAGACAATATGATTAAATGATGAATTATAGAGAGCCCTTTTTGGTCCTCATCTTGGTCTTGGAAGTTTGTATTTGTAACCTCATGGATAATTACTGGAGTTCCATCAGGTTAATTCCAATCTACCACACCCAGTGCAACCCATGGTGAGAATAAAGACACTGAGGCATATTTGTAGTTGTGGGGAGCCAAGGGGTCCTAAGTCTAGCCACAGTGATGGCCATCTGCAACAAAAGCTCTCCCCAGGGCCAAACCTAGGTTTTATTAATTTGTAAAGAAAGACTAGCTTGAGGATTAATGGCTGTGAGAATGACAGGAAGCATCTGAGTGCTATGAGCTGGGCTAGGTAGGAGGCCTGCCCTACCTTTGAGATATGTGGAAAGAGTAATCTGCACTACACAACTGAGACAGTAACTAATGCTTTAGGGTTAGTGCTTCAGCTCGCATGTGTAACCTTCCAAGCCCCAGGAAGTCACAGCTTCTATCCTGAGGCTCAATCCTAGCCGACAACGTGGAGCATTGGCTCTTCATCCCCTCTTGACCTGGCTCACACTAGGGAGCAGCAGGTGGGGGTTCTGGGGAAACACACCTGGCATCTTCAAAGACTATCACCAGCACCTCGGCTAGATGGATAGGCATTGCATAAAGCCAATTGACAAGCCCTGGCCAGCTCTCTACATGGGAACAGTATCAGCCTGGGCCAGAACGGAGACAATTGTTCTTCCTTCAAGGAGAGTCACCCAGGTGGTCCTCAACAACGAATCTTGGCCTAGGTTTGTTTTTTATAGTTGGAATTTATTGAATTTGTGGATTCTTGGATCTGTGGCCTTACAGTTTTCCTCAGACTTGGAGAATTTCCAGTCATGATTCCTTCATATTTTTTTCCATTCTGTGTCTCCCTTTTACCCTCCCCATGTCGTCCAGGGGTGTTAGTCATATATAAGAACATCTGCATTCCCACAGTTCACTGGCCCTGTGTTATTTGAACATCTTTTTCACTTAGTGTTTCATCTTCAGAAGTTTTAATCCTTTTTTCTTCAAGTTCGCCAATGTTCTGTCCTGTGGTGTTTGATTTGCTGTCCCCGTGGTCACCCTCACTGGTTACTTATCATTGTTGACTCGCAGGCCTTTACTGCTTGATGTCCAGAATCCTGAAAATTCATTGCTTCATGTATTTTATTTTATTATGTAGTTGTTTCCAATGGTAGAGCAAACCTGATCCCTGTTATCCCACCTTCGCTAGAAGCAGAATTAGGGGTAAGAAATTGAAAGGCAACTTAGAAACCATGATCGTTTTATAATATTATGTCCATCTCAATCAAGAGCATAAAAAAGTGAAAATGGCTACAAAGGTCAGTTATACCATTGGATTAACACATTACCACCACTATATTGAACCATCGGTAGTACACGCATGACTATCTCATAGGGTGGCTTGTGCCACCCAATGGGACTGCCCCATGCAGCCTGATGGGACAGTC
Organism: Octodon degus; assembly: GCF_000260255.1. Lineage (NCBI taxonomy): Eukaryota > Metazoa > Chordata > Mammalia > Rodentia > Octodontidae > Octodon > Octodon degus. Next base: position 5,227,889 of record NW_004524578.1, on the reverse strand, counting down.
ATACATATACCACCAATGGCTGAGAGCAGTCCAGCAGTGAGACACACTAATTATGACTCCATCATGAATAGGGTAAAGACTCTGAGGACTGGTTCAGGGTGTGTGTTTGCAGGAGAGCACCTATTCCGGACAATGCTTCATGTTTCATAGCCCCCAGAGTTCTATATGGAGAAACACTGATCTCAGGGATAGACAGATTACTTCCATCACCCCACAAACAAGAATTGTCATGATCTAGAAAACAAATAATAGCATCGGGAGGGGTAGACCTTCCTAGGAATTAACTTTCTGTCAGATGCATTTCTTAGTACATTACCTATATTAACTTGTTAGAAGCTTGGAATTTTATTATTGAGGATACTGTGGCACAGAGAGAGAAAATGACAAGGACCCAGCTTGTGGCCACTTGTTACCAGGCTCATTGCCTTGCCTGGAATAGTTTCTAGTCCTAGGAGGAAGCCATGGGGATGGTTTGTAGGGGTGCCTGTAGGACATCTGACAAAGTCTCATGTGTAATGGTGGTAAACCAGACATAGAAGCACGAAGTTGGGTTTACAGAGCAATATATCACTCATGGAAGAATGTAAGGGTCTCTTTATCAACTCTGATCTTGTCGGCTAATTCATCATCAGTTATGTAAAGCCACATAAGGCCACTTCATAAACTGGTGTTAGGATCATGCCTGAATCCAAGAACAATATATACTTATTAAGCATCTAATACATACCAAGTGCTGGTCATGACAACTGAGAAAGACTGATGAGTAAAAAAGCAAAGGTTGCTGCCCTGGAAGGGTTTATAACCTAGAAGAGGGAAATTATCAAAGCCATAGTCATAATAAGTAAGTGAACTACACAGCATAGAAAAGATTATCCTTGTTTGGAATTAGAGTACACCCTGAGAGGGCTAGAAGAAGTAGGTAAAGTAAAGGTTGACAGGAAGAGGTCTCTCAGATTATGGTATCCAATAGAGTATGAGGGAAAGCCTCATACTCTAAGGCTTGTAAAGGGCACATTGAAAAAAAAATCATAAAACAAGAGTTAGGCATGTAGATAATGAGAGAAGTTGCCAGACAGAGGAAAGAGCTATGTGCAGCAGGGTGTGTTTCTGTTAGCAGCAGTCTGTTGAGCTCCTGAGAGAGCTCAATTGCTTGACCAGTGAGGATACTGCTGCACAGAGAGAGAAAATGACAAGGACCCAGCTTGTGGCCACTTGTTACCAGACTCATTGCTTTGCCTGGAATAGTTTCTAGTCCTAGGAGGAAGCCATGGGGATGGTTTGTAGGGGTGCCTGTAGGACACCTGACAAAGTCTCATGTGTGATGGTAGTAAACCAGACATAGAACTTACACTTTTAGTATAAATCTTTCTTCTCATTGAACTAAGAGAAGGTAGCTGTATATCTATCCTATTTTGTGTGTGTGTGTGTGTGTGTGTGTGTGTGTGTGTGTGTAATTTTTTTACAGGATAAATCCTGAGGGTACTTGACTGACCTTACCAGATACAAAAGTTACATTTCTTATTATATAGGTCTTGCTATATCTTGGTCTTAACCATCCAGCAGAAAAGTATAAAAACGAGTATATAAAGTAAAGCCATATTAATATGACGAGCTATAAAAGGCTCAAGTCAGTAACTTCTGAGGATAACTCACTACTATTATGGACTGCTAGACAGTGTTGGATTGTCTTGCTGAATTCAATCACCTATAGTATTTAGATGCCAATAGAATAGCTACCTCTGACAGGACTAAACAAAAAAAGGAGATACAAAGGAAGCACCATTTTGTATTTGTATACACAAAATAGTTAGGATAGCTATACAGCTACTTTCACTTAATTCAATGAGAAAAAAGATTTGTACTAAGTGTTTGGACAGGATATCCTGTCTGCTTCTTGTACTATGGATAACCACTAAGAAGATAACAATGTACAATGTATTAATTATTGAAACTGTCCTATTAATCAGCTTTGAAACTGTCTCATTGATATTTGTTTTTCAATAAAATAAACAAAAAAATTTTATTCTCTACAAAATGGTCCTTCACATAAGAGGACATGTACTGTAACATCCTGTAACTCAGTGTTGTCCCAAATTTTCTGATCAAGGAGATTATGGGGCCACAGAGGAAAGTGATCAACAGTGTAGAATGTGCCTAAGGAGAGTCACATGGAGAGAGAACATTCTCTCAGGGTTTCACAGAGAGCCAATTACTGGTCAAGCAAATTGGTCAAGCTCAACTGAAAGGAGTGGATGACAAGAAGCACAGAAGAGAATGGGTACGCATACCAACGAGGCTATGTTCAGAAAGAACAGAACAATGAAGTAGCCTTGCACAATTCTACAATACAGAACATCATCTAGAACAGAGATCTTGCAAGGGATAAGAGGAGCAGGATGACAATGTAATGAGCCCTAGAGTCTTTTTTTTTTTTTTTTTTTTTGCGAAACCGAGGATTGAACTCAGGTCCTTGCACTTGCCAGGGAAGTGCTTATTCTACTGAGCCATCTCCCCGGCCCAGCCCTAGAGTCTTGAACACCATGCTGTCTTAATCTGGATTGACTCAAAGGAAATATCCCAAGGCCAGGACAGCATGCCCCAAGTCGTTGGCTGCCATGGCACACGAGGGGTCATGTGCCCTTCTGCACTATCTTCCCCAGGAGTACCAGAGCCTTAGTGTGACATGCTCTGTAGTATGAACTGTTGCTGCCACCTCAATGTCGGAGCTCCAAAGGTAGCATCGCTGTTCTCACAAGCAGAACACTAGCTCAGGCTAATCCCCACCAAAGTGACGGCTATTACTTCCCTTCCTCAAGTAATAGCTCCCACTAATTATTGGAGTGTCATTGATATTTGTTTCATTTTATTTGATCGGTGAAACTCAAAAATAGAAAAAAAATCAGTTGGAAAACATCATGTGCCTGGTGAGCTGCAGGAATAAATGTTTGGCTTCATTTACAAATAGGAAGAACTCAATGTATCTGCATTTGGATTTTGAGCTCCTGTGAAAAAAAAAGTTACAACAACGAGATAATCATTAATTGCCCACCTTTAATTGTTCTCTAAACAAGTGCCAAAGTTCAATTATTTCCCTACTCTTGCGTAACTATATTTGTTAATCTGAGCAACAGATTTGATGATAAAAATAGATAGCATAACAACCATTGTTAATTAGGTATTCCTCTTTTGAAAATCTGTAACATACAGATTGTTTTATGTTACCCTGTTTCTGTCTTTTTCTAATTGTTTTTGCTTCTGTTTTCACTTTCAAAAAAAAAAAAATAAAAAGAAAGGAAAGAGGATAAGAAAGTAGAAAGAGTTAAAGTTTCTTGAAAGCAAGCTCTAATTATTTGTCCCATCTTGCATAACTATTTCTGTTAATCTGAGCAACAGGTCTGATGATAAAAATAGATAATACAACAACTATTGTTAATTAGTTATTTTGAAAATCTGCAACATATGTACTCCTATAAGTTGTCCTATTTCTTCCTTTTTTCTACTATCCGTTTTTGCTTTTGCTTTTACTCTTCAAAATAAAAGAAAAAATGAATATTCTTTTTAAAAAATAAACACAAGAATTCTAGTGGAGAAAATCAGAGTACCTGGCAGCTTGCTTGTCGGGGCCTGGGGCTGAAGGCAGGCTGCCTCTCCTCCTCCCGCGGTCAGACACACCTAGGTTCCCTTTCTGCCCATCGCTTCCTGCCTGACCATCCTTATCCCATCACCTAATCTCCTTTGGCTCTGTTTTCTCATTTGTTAAAACTGGGTTAAAAGTCCTTACCTCAAAGCTTCTACTTGAATTTTTTACACAGCAGTTTAAATACACAGTTTAGTTTGAGTGACTGTAAGCCACCTTAACCTGCTTTTCTCCAAGTTCAGCTTTGAGTACGTAACTGCTGAGCTCCCAAAGAGTAAAGCAGCTCTATCTGCGGGGAGGGGCATTCCGTGTCTGGCTCCATCCCATCTGAGCTTACTCCAGCAAGACCGGTTCCTCCCGGCCTGCCCCATCGCATGAGCCTGGGACAGGACTTCCTCTGGGCCTAGTGGCAACTCTGTATCCTGGATGCCACTGAGTGTGCCTGCTTATCCCCACTGGGGGTCTAGACCCTTCTGTTTTCTCTAAATGCTCATTGTCCTCCAGAGGGTCCCATCTACATGGCCTCATGCTAATCTTATACTGGTTACCATGTCATCGAAGGCCACCTTAAAAGCTGCCCTATTTTCTGCGCCACTGTTTCCATTTAGGGACTAAAGCTGGCACAAGTGAACTTCTGGAAGGTATCTGTGTACCTGAATGGGGGCCACAGTGGTGAGCCATGCAGCGCTGGCAGCAGGCGTGGGCAGTGTGGCAGGCTGCTGGGGATGGCCGTATCCTGGGGTAGCTCACAGCTTGCCAGAAAAGTGTCCATCCCTGCTGCGGGGGGACAGAAGGTATAGGGCATCTAGTGGGCTGGAGGAGGGAGGAGGCTTCCCCCGAGGCACGCCTGGAGGGGGAGCTCTGCTGGCACGATCTGTGGGGTGGGGGCAGCAGAGGAGGACTCTGAGCAGCATCATGGTAAATGGCCTTGGGGAAAACAGCTAGAGAAGAGCCCAGCCTAGGTGTGCGATGCTGCTACTTTTCCACACCCCACAATGGCAGGAAGCACTCCACCCCAGCTGGGCACATGCTGGGCGGCTTCTGGGCAGCGCCCTTATCCCGGCCACCTACTTCTCTCCTTTCTTTTGCCCCACTGTGGTACCCTACAGGTTTTGCTACCTAAATGAGCCCCACTCAAGTGCCAACTGGCCCTTAACCTACTCTGACCTGCTGGGGCCAGGGCCTACCCTTTTCTTTTTTTAAATTAATTTTATTGAGAAAGAAATAACAATGAAACTGTTTCAAAATAGGTTAGCAAGACAGCTACAAAAATTAATACTTCACACATTGTCTTTGTAGTTTTTCATAGTACAAGATGCAGACATGATTTTTTTTTTTTTTTTGCGGAACCAGGGATTGAACTCAGGCCCTTGCACTTGCCAGGGAAGCGCTTATTCCACTGAGTCATCTCCCCGTCCCCAAAAGACATGATATCTTGTCTAAACACTATTAGTACAAATCTTTCTTCTTATTGAACTGAGAGAAGGTAGCTGTATATCTATCTTATTTTGTGTGTGTGTGTGTGTGTGTGTGTGTGTGTGTGTGTGTGTATATATATATATATATATATATATATATATATATAATTTTTTTATTACAAAATGGTCCTTTACATAAGAGGACATGTACTGTAAAATCCTATAACTCAGTGATGTCCCAAATTTTCTGATCAAGGAGTTTTTTGGGGGCCACAGAGGAAAGTGATCGACGATGTAGAATGTGCCTAAGGAGAGTCACATGGAGAGAAAACATTCTCTCAGGTTTTCACAAAGAGCAAATTGGTCAAGCAATGGCTGTGACTTATCCACATGGCTGACACTGACAAAGGATCTACAAACTGTGGTAGAGGGTTTCAGGGTAAATTCTGAGGGGATTTGACTGACCTTGTCAGATACAAAAGTTATATTTCTTGTTATATAGGTCTTGCTTTATCTTGGTCTTAACCATCCAGCAGAAAAGTATAACAATGAGGTATAAAAAGTAAAGCCATGTTACTATGCTAAGCTGTAAAAGGCTCAAGTCAACAACTTCTGACATTGCCAGTCGTATGGATAACTAACTACTATTATGGACTACTGGACTATATTGGATTATTTTGTTGAATTCACACACCTACAATATTTAAATGACAATGGAATACCCATCTCTGACAAAACTGAACAAAAAAAGGGGATAAAATGAAGGACCATTTTGTATCTGTATATACAAAATAGGATAGATATACAGCTACTTTCTCTTAACTCAGTGAGAAGACAGATTTGTGCTAATAGTGTTTGGACAGGATATCATGTTTGCATCTTGTACTATGAATAACTACTATGAAGACAACAATATGCAATGTATTAGTTATTATAACTGTCCTACTAAGCTGTTTTGAAACTGTCTCATTGCTATTTTTCAATAAAATTTTTAAAAAGGAAAAATAATGGTCCTTCATTTATATCCCCTTTTTTGTTTAGAGTTGTCAGAGATGGGCATTCATTGCCATTGCCTGGGTATACAGCTACTTTCTCTTAATTCAGTGCCCTCTCTGTTACATAGGTGGCCACAAACATAATGAGTACCCCCCCCCAGAGGCCAGTATGTCCTTGTGGCACCCTCTGCTTCCTGAACTGCCCAGGATGTAGGCCTTCCTATTTGCAACACAGAGCAAAAGTATGCACTCCAGGGGTGGCCAGGCTTGGGCTTGAACGCTTGCTGTACCACCAAACTACCAGCCAAACTGTTTTGAAAAATCAGTTAGTCTGACTTGGTATCATTCCCTATAACCAAGGGACATAAACTGGGAAGCTGTCAGAGCGAACTGTGACACTGTAGGTTGGAAACCTCAGGACTAAATGACACTGCTCAATAAATACTGCTTCATAGGTTTATTACTGTTATCATATAATCAATTTATTTCCTAGTAAACCTCCATTTGCTATTCTCCAGTGTTTTAATAGTTTTAAGCTCTTTCTTCCATATCTGTGTGAGGTTTGAAGTTGGGCAGCATAACATCGTTTCTAATTAGTGTGAGTTCATTTCCTTCTTCTGGTGTCCTAAAGCTTCCATGCTGAAATACTAGGCTACGGATGACCACGGTAACTCTACATATCCCCCAGCAAAGCTGCCTTTGTGTAGAAGGTGACTGCAGGTGTATGTGTGGGTGGCTGTGCATGTATGGGTGACTATGCAGATGTTGGTGACTGTGCACGTGTTGGTGACTGTGTAGGTGTGGGTTCCTGTGCAGGTGTGGGTGACTGTGCA